>NC_084460.1:63587500-64212500 GCF_027409185.1 Cynocephalus volans
AGAAATAAAATTTCCCAAGACTTTCATGAAATTACCCTTAGGCTTATATCCATCTTGTGCTGTTCTGATTTTCAGCTGACCTAAATTTGTCACAAAGGGATCAGAACCTTCTTATTTCATAAGTGTTGAGTGGGAAACTCCACCCACATTTGGTTCGTGTGAGCAGATTGACATCACGGCACACACATTAGGAAGGTATAAACACTCACTACGTAACTGAGGTCTGTGGAGAGAGTAGGGCGGGCCTCCCAGGCAGGTCTGAAATGGCTGGAGGAAGCAAGGAGAAGATCCTTGCCTGCGTGGTGATTGTGGTTGGGAGTGCAGCCAGGTGAGCTCCCCCTGGGCAGGGGCTTGTGGGGTTTGCATCTCCTCCAGACATAAATGGAGGGAGCACCCAGGCTTTCTTCTCAGCTTGCCCAGATGTGAATCACAGGGGAAGAGGGATGAGAGAAGCTCGCCAGCTGTCAGCATTCAGGACAGTAAATGCAGTCGGCCTCCTCATCACAGGAGTTTACAATAGCCCAGTGTGCTGACCACGCTGAGGTCTCCTTCTAAATGTTAGAACAATCGGACTGGAAGGCAAAGAGGTATTTGTGTGTTTAAATCTCATTCTATTTTTCCCCATATACATTTTTCCTTCTATTTTAGTGTGTGCCTGTATCTGTGTGTCTACATGTAGTGAAAACACACTTGCCTTCCAATCACGTGTGGAGACCTCTCAACTATGTGAAAACATTCTCCTAATTATCCTTTACTTTGTTATCTGGCAGGAGCTTAATGTTCATAAAACATGGGATCTTTCCCTTATCTTTGCAAACAGGGATGGTGAATCTCTGGGCCCAAGCTATATATAAACTCAGTTTAGTCAAATGTAATTCAATGAACATCTTTTGATGAGCTTATTGTGTAAAGATGCTCATTTAATTTGTAAAATGTGAGTACCCAGCATGTTTCAGATATTTTGTCAGATATTCTCCTTATGTGCCTTACGTCTCCATTCTCACAATGATCTCATAAAGCCAATATCTTTCCAGTTCCATGGAAAACAAAGCTGAGGTTCCCTGTAGGCCTCACAGAGAGTTGGTATTAAGGACTAAGACAGCAGGAACCCAGGCAAAGCATCCAAATTTTGTGAAGTATGTGTGGGGGCTGCAGAGCTTGGAATCAGTGGTGAGTGACTCAAGGATCCTGGGAATGTGGGGAGAGAGGTCCAGCTGGGTGGCTCACCAATTGCACACTGAGAATCTGGACTCTTCTAAGGCCAGGGTGGCTGTCCCACTGCACTATAAATAAAGATCCTGTCTTTATTTTTTGTTTCATTGGTACTCAGTAACTCAGGCAGACACTATATCCCGTCAGAACCCAATTAAACTCTCCATACCTCCAGGATATCCTTGTGCAAAGATCCAGATCCTTCAAAATTCCGACAGAAACAAATCATCCTTATTTTGGATTTTGAACTAAGAGCTTTATGACAACAAGGGATGTTGATGAAGTTAATGTCATGGTTCATTACTGTGTTATTGAAACCTTCATTAAGCAATTCTCTGAGGACCTCGTGCTTTTTTTCAAATGTGCTGCTCCTGCTGCCTGCTCTGTAGGGGACGGCCATCCTTCTCAACCTAGAGGGATTCAGCCAACATCCATGTGGCACCTCCTCAACTCTTCTTTCCCTTCAGCATCTCCTATGTCCCTCAGAGATTCACGTCTCCCTCTTTTGTACTCAGAGGCCCTTCGCTTGGTGTTTCTATCGTGGGTGAGCACAAGCGTTGTGAAATTTAGTGTGTGTCTCTCTCTCCTGTAGAGTATCTGAAACTCTTGAGGTTAGGAGTATGTCTGCCCCTCACAGAGCCTGTGCACAGCCTGTGTCTATGCACAGCTGAAGACTTTTTCCAAGTCACTTTTAACATGTTGCTTGGACTTGCCACTATTCTGAATCAAGAAGGAGCAGTGCAGGACATGGGAAAGAGTGTTCCAAGCAAGAAGCCATTGTGGACCGAGCTTGCAAATTTAACTCCCCAATGGTTTTGTTCATGGAAGAGGGTGAGGAGGAGCACATCCTTGGCCCAGGAGACAAGTACCTCTCCTGCATCGAGGTGAACAGCCACACCCTCATTCAGCTGTGGGGTGGTTCACGGCCACATGCCAGACTTGAGTCATTGTAGTCAGACCACCTAGGGCAAGATGGTGGCTGCTCACCATGATCTGGAGCACAGGAATCCAGACTACCAGGCCCAAGGCCTCGAGATGCTGCAGCAAGTCTGGAGCCAGGCCTGACCAGGCCTGGAACGTTTCTTCCACCACGGTGCAGCCCTGACCTTCCCCCTGGAAAAGCTGAGATGTGAGGATATAGGGAGAAGTCTTGATGAGAAAGACACATGATGAAGGACACTCATGGTCATTTGAATTCATGGGCCCAGCCCTGTCCCCCTTAGGCCTTCTAGGCTGTCTGACTGCTGGACAATCAGTGAAGCTAATGGTGTAACTCAGTCTGAGGCTGAAGGCCAGAGAGCCTGAGGGGTTACAGGTATGAGTCTTGGAGGCAAAAAGCCAGAGAACCTGGAGTTCTGATGTCCAAGGGAAGGAGAAGAAGGGCATCCCAGTTCCAGAAGACAGAGCAAGAATTTGCCCTTCCTCCACCTTTTTTTCCATCCAGGCCACACGAGGATTGGATGGTGCCTGTCCACATTGAGGGACGATCTTCCCCACTCACTCCACTGCCTCACTTTCCAATCTCCTCCAGAAACACCCTCGCAGACACACCTGGGGCAGCCCAATCATTCTAATCAAATGCCAGACCACCCAGAGTTCCTGCTTAGCAGAAGCAGGTTGACTCAGTGCCTGCTGAAGCATTGAGAATAATTAATGCAATGATTGAGAATAATGTGTTTCCAGCTACCTGGGTATCCCTTAATTGAGTCAAGTTTACACCCCAAATAACCATCACAAACTCCTTATATACTAGACAGTTGTTTATTGGAGGGAGGGGGTGCTGCTTTTATAATGAGAGTGAAAACTTTCAGAGTCGGAACTGAATATTTTCCTCTGAAGAATCCTCAGGATATTAAGGGCCTTTTCTATTTTGGATAAATCAGCAATCCACACATGACATTTTTTTACAAAAGGAAGAAGGAACTCATCTGCCTCCTGCTCAGGACACTTCTAGTGACTCCCCTTATTATAAACAGCAAGTCTGGATGCAGTCCCTGATTTCTGTGTCATAAGAAGGAAGAAACTGTAGCATGTCCACTGTCTAGTCCAAATCAAGTTTGGGTGACTGGGCACTTGTCAGGATGACTGCAGCTCAAGAGCAGCCTTGGAGCCTTCATGCGCTGGTCCCCTGGAGGGTGCCCAGGGCAGGTGGTGAAATCGAGGCTGGGAAAGGGCCTGGGTCAAGATGAATAAAATAGAGAAAGGTAGGAGGGGGTCTTGTAGACAGGACAGCACATTCAGACACAAGAAACAGGTGAACGGGGAGTCGCAGTAGTAGTAGTGGTAGAATCAGAGCTCTGTCTTCCTCCCAGCCTTCTCTCGTTCATTATAATGTCTTTTCTATTCTCTCCCTCACCCAACCACCTGCCTTCTCCCTGCTTTATTACAGGAGAACCCACCTCCACTCCACAACCTCATTCTTAGAAGACCCCCTACTCCCACCTGATTTTCTCCTGCCACCATCCCCAAAGCAGGTCTCCTCTGGGAACTTTACCAAGCCTTCTGATTTTTTGTCCATCTCACCCAGTTCTCTTTACTTCTACCCTATTCTGGGTCCAATAAAAGTTTCATATACAGGATATTTTAAAGTCCAATAAATCAATGAGACAAAAGATAATCAATTCCATAGAAAGATGAACAAACTAATTGAAAGGCTCTCTACAAAAGTGGAAACTCAGATACTGAATGTAATAAAAAGCAGTGAAGCCTAATGAACAATTGGGGAAACACAACTTAAAACCACACCAAAATATCTCCACAAACCTAACTGACTAAACTAAAGAAGTCTGGCATTACCAGTTGTTGGGGTGGATGGCAGCAACGGGAACCCCCCTGCACTCCAGACTGAAGTGTAAATTGGTGGAACCACTTTGGAAAAGAGTTTGTCATCACATCCTAACCTTGAAGATAACACACCCTATGACTCAGTAACTCTTGCCTTCAGAAATATGTGAGTGTATGAGCTCCAGAAGACATTGACCAGAATGTTTATAGAAGCACTGTTAGCACAACCAAAAACTCGACTGAAGGATAATATACATCAACGACAAATAATACATATTCATACAAAATAATACTTTCTCCATTACACACACACCTCTCTCCTCCACCACTCTCATTATGTAATCATTTCTTATTAAATCGTATTCAGCATTTATCTAATTATGAGTGATTTTATATGACTGTATTATTCACCGATGAGGCATGCAGTTGTTAAATAGAATTTATTCTGACACCTGTTAAAAAAGGCAAGGAAGACTTTACTCGACTATTGCAGTAGAGGAGAGACTGAATTCAGCTCCCAGTACAAAAAGGACAAGTGGGGATTTATACCTAATGGGTAGAGTGAGGCAATCAATGGGTGGAAAATGACTAAGAGGAACTTGATTATGTATCAGGAGTAGGGAGGATGAGGAACTTGATCAGACATCAAAGGTGAGAGGTGCAGAATTTGGTCAGATCTCAAGTGTAGGGGGATTCTTCCTGAACTGACTCACCAAGATTTGTGCTAGAGGTAGAACAAGGATGACAAAACAAGATATAGTCCCAGTTGAGAGGAGGGCTTAGGTGAGCCTCACCAAAGTTTGGTCAAGCAGAGAGTCCTTTCCACAGTGCAGTTCTTGAACAACTTTTTATTTTTCCTGGGTTTCTTATTCACCTCCATTTGACTTTTTTACATTTTTTAAATTACAGATCTCTAAGTCATCTTCAAACTCTCTGAAAAACTAAAAATCTCTTGTCTCAACATTCAAGACCATGAAGTACTCTCAGTATTTTAGGGGGGTCTTTCTACCTGAACTTTCCACCTTTAGGCATTTCCTGCTGACTTCATGTCATTCTCCCCTCCTCTCCTCACTGTGTAGTATAGCCATGCTATTATTTTATCAACATTATGGTGACCCTGTAACATTAAGGCATAAAATACCTCTTTCGTCCCCTCAATAGCAGACCTAGCTCCCTACTTTCCACCTTAAAAGGATACTACAACCATTCCATTTACTTTTTTATACCTAGAAGCACTAGGTGTAAATCCTCTTCAATATTCCCACTGGTCAACTGTACTTTTGTCTGATCAAGGTGTCGTTTGTATTCCACTTTGTAACTATACCTACGTATTTCCTTGAAGGATAAAAACTGTAAACATCATTTACATCATCATGATTATTAAAATCTCATTGTTCACTAAATAACCAAATTTATGCTATGATTGGATTTCCTTCTATTTGGCCCCAAGGTCTTAAGTCTACAGGACTCATGGACGTTGAAATGGAAACCACTTTCTTATACTCCCATCATCTGTATAAAATTCTGCAGCATTTTACCTTGTTTGGTATTTGGAGGATGCCTTTGCCAAAGTTTTTTTGTTTGTTTGTTTGGGGGGGGTGTTTGTTTTTTTTTACTTTTTGTTCTTATTGTTATTTATAATAATATCATTGTTATTATTTTGGGCGACTAGCCGGTACAGGGATCCGAACCCTTGACATTGGTGTTAACCTGGGCTCTCAACTGAGTAACCAGCCAGCCAATTTTTATATCCGTAAACTTTAATAGTCTTTTTTCTTTCTGTTTTTTTTTTTTTTTTTTTGAATGCATCCTGTGCTCTTGGTCACATCCTGAACTTTGCGCTGCTTGACAATTTTCTTGGGTCTTACAGTAAGTTGTCTATCCCTGGAATCACATACTTCCATTCCTCTCCAACCCAGGCTTTTCTGGGTTGTCGGGGGCGTGGCCACTGTGGCAACTCTCGCGAGATTGTGGGGCTCTCGTGGCTGCCCGCTCTCCTCCGCGTCGCTCGGAAGTTGGCTGTTGAGGCACGGAGCCCCGCCCCCCGTCCCGCCCCGCCTTCTTCAGGGCTCTAACGGTTAACTGCCGGGACTTGGAAGGATCGGGTGTTGGTGCGCGGCCGCCAGGCCTGGAGGAGGAAGGCAGGCCGGGTGCGGTAGAGTGCGGGGCAGAATAGCCCGAGGGAGGTGGGCGCGTCGGGCAGGGTTGAGGGCCGAGGCTGAGGAGGGACCCGTCGTTGCCGCCCGCCCCGTGCCTGGAGACCGAATAGTCACAGCAGGCCCTGCCGACCTCTGACGGTGGCCTGGACGGGGAGGAGCCGGGGACTAAGTGAGCGCTGGGGTCTAATCTGGCATTAGGTTATTAAAATAGAACTGGTGATGTTGCTTCGGACCTAATGATGGGGTATAAGTTAAACGTTCATGGCATAATATTAGGTGAATATTTCTGTGTACCTTGAAAGGTACTCGGTATATCTTGCTTGATGTTACAGACGAAACCTAAAAAGTAATCTCTTGAAATGGTACAATGAAAATGAATCAAAACTCACCCTTTGCTCTTTCACTGTCCTCATAGCCTCTACACCGTGGACCAGAAGCCCCAGAAACCAAAGTGTGAATTTATACCTAGAAGCACTAGCTACTCTTGAGGTAAGTAGGGTGTGTAGGAACTACAAATGTCTTTCATAAGTATTGAAAATGATTGCACAGAACATCGTTCCAAATTACCTTCAGTGAAATGGCAAAAATGTGTTATCCTCACATCAATGGTGAGTGTAGAATCCTATGAATGTAAAAGTTTTTACTTTGTGAGTTTAAATAATTTATTAACTTTCCAGGGGGAAAAGTCTGCCAAGCATCAATAACCACACTCTAAATGTTTCCAGGCTGGAACAGGCTGCTGCATAAATGAGACATCTGAGACCCTGGGCCTAGAAGACCGTGAGCTGGAGGTGACCATTTCAATGGTGGACATTCTGGGGCAGGCAAGTCTGGTTTAAATGAAAAATGGTGCCAGCGGCACCTTGAGGATGTTGGCACCTTGCACTGAGCTTGGCTGGCAGAACCAGCTTCATGATAATTAGACCTGTGCAGTGTCATGGGGCTCCACACTCGAAAGGGCACCATGCTGAGGTTAATGCTCCGCCTTTGCCATGTTGAAAATGTTAATAATTTTGAAACAATGAGCCTTGCATTTTAACATTATTCTGGATCTGGGAAATTCTGTAGCTGTCCTGGACTCAGAAGTGGAATAATCAGATGAATCTGAGAGGAGAGTTGAAGTAATTCACAACTGCTGAGATAATCTATGTCAGAATTTTTGTACCTTTCTAATATGTCAATACTATGAGATTCAGCTCATATCTGAAAAGGATTTGGAGTAAAAATATACTCGTATCTGGTGAAGGATCAGATTTAATTTCCCTCTGCTTCTTAATTACTTTACAAGCTGGCATAGTATATAATCAAATACAATTTTAAATTAGAAATAACATTACTTCAACATTATTTCATTTTTTCTAAAAAATTGACATCTTTCAAAGTTTGTGTTAGTAATTTAAAAATGTATTTTGTGCAAGGTCAAAAACAGTCATGCATCACTTGACAATGGCGATACATTCTGAGAACTGCAGCTTTAGACGATATTGTGTGAAAGTGCATTATGAAAGGGAACAGCAATGAATTTTCCTATTATCTACACTGACACTAGTTGCATGAGCACGGGCCCTCTGATTATGTTAAGTCTGTGCCTCACTTTCCTCATCTGTTAAATGGAGGTTAATATAATACCATCTCCACAGAGTGATGAAAATTAAATTACTGGTAGGGATTGTGCCTCGCACTCAGCCAGCACCAGTGAGTGTTAGCTGTTATTAATTTATGTTTTACTATGGGAATGGGTGGGAATCATTTAAAAATACAAGAATTCTAAAGTAGGCAACAACCCTTTCACTTGGGGTCAGACGTAATGTGTCAAATGCTTGCCTTTCTATCTTAAGGATTTGAGCTACCTTTGGGAGTATCACCCCGTGTGTAAGCTAGGCACTCCTCTTCAACATATTTTGCAGGTTTGTTTACACCAGCAACATCACAAACACATAAGTAATAGATGACGGGATGACATTATGACTGTTACAACATCACTAAGCAATAGGAATTTTTTAGTTCCATTGTTATCTTATGGGACCACCTTCTTATATGCAGTCCATTGCTGACCAGAACGTTGTTATGAGGTGCATGACTCTATGAGTTCTCTACAATTGACTATGGAGTGCATTTTTTCCCCTTAATTTACTTTTTCTGTTATTGATCTTGAAAGAGAATACATGGAGTGAATTTTTTTCCTCCTTAAAAACTCCTTATATTTCCTATGGACTTTGAAATTGATGTCTTTTTCAGTCTTTATCTTCCAAAACTAAAGTGATAGCTTCAGTTGGTAATATAAGGGAAACTTTTATTACACATTGAAGCTTTTTTGCTTCTTTTCAAAAGATGTTCTTAGTGGATTAAATATCAAGCGGTGGCAAAGCAAGCTGTAACCAGGACCCTGTGGAATTAAGCCTTACCAGGACCAAGTATACAGAACGAATTTTGTAAAAGACAAAATTTCACCTCTATGTCTTAGAGGAGAAAAAGACTTCACATTTTCTGTGTAAGCATTCCATGTTCTATTGAATTTCTTACCTTTACATCAGCAATTATTACTAATGCCAGGGAATGATGTAAAAGAAGAAATCCACTAAAAGTATATTTGGTCATTCATTTTCAGCCATCTCTAGAGAGCAGATGAATGAATTAGATAATTTCCATTTTAATATACGTATATAGTACTACAACCTACAACTTATAAATAATGACAAAGGGCTTTGGTTGATATTCTTCAGGTTTCTGTGCTGTAATCTGCTATGCTGATTTTTATGGTGACATATAAGAGACAAATTAATCAACATTCTGCCAAATTTCATAGTAGAAGTCTAGGAGAGCCCAGCATCCTTAAAATCTTGTATCATATGCATATTTCTGGACACATAATGAGTGTGCATATACATAAAACTACATCAAAATGCTTTATACCAAAATTGTTTTTTCAGAAAGATCAACAAAATTGATAAATCTTTAGCTGGGTTGACTAGTCAAAAAAGAAGATTCAAATTACTAAAGTCAGAAATGAAAGTATGAATATTACTATCAATTTTATAGAAATAAAAAAGATTGAGAGATCTTTGAACAGTTGTACCAACAAATTGGATAACTTAGATGAAATGGACATGTTTCTAGAAACACAATCTACCAAGACTGAATCATGAAGAAACATAAAAAAAACCAGAATAGATGTATAACTAATACAGTGATTCAATCAGTAGTCAAAAACCTCCTTTCAAAGAAAGGTTCTGAACTAGATGGCTTCACTGGTGAATTTTATCAGATATCTACAGAAGAATTAACACTAGTGTTTCTCAAACTTTTCAAGAAATTGAAGAGGAGGGAGTACTTCCTGACTAATTCTTTGATGCTAGCATTACCCTGATACCAAAGCTAGACAGAGACACTACAAGAAGTGAAAACTACAGATTAATATCTCTTATGATTATTGATAAATCATCAACACAATGCTAGTAGACCACATTCAGTAGCATATTAAAAGGATTATATGCCATGACCAAGGATAATGTATTCTAGGAATGCAGGGATGGGTCAATATAGGAAAATCACATTAACAGAATGAAGGAGAAAAATATGATCAACTCAGGTGATGCAGACAAAGCATTTGACAAAATTTAACATTCTGTCTTGATAAAAACACTCAACAAAGAGGAATAGAAGGGAACATCCCCAACATAATAAAGGACATATATGAAAAATCCAAGGCTAGCATCATACTCAGTGGTGAAAGACTGAAAGCTATTCCCCTAAAATAAGAAGCTCAGGATACCTGCTTTTTTGCCACTTCTATTCAACATAGTATTGGAAGTTCTAGGAATAGTAATTAGGTAAGAAAAAGAAATAAAAGGCATCCAAATTGGAAATGAAGAAGTAAAATTATCTCTGTTCACAGATGACATGATTATATATGTAGAAAAACCTAAGAATTTGACAAAAAATCATCCTGTTGGAACTAATAATCAAGTTCAGTACAGTTGCAGGATACAAAATCACTTAAAAATCGGTTGTTTTTCTGTACAGTAACAATGAACAATCTGAAAAGGAAATTGAGGAAATAATTCCAAGGCATCACACTTCCTGCTTTCAAGCTATGTTACAATGTTACAGCAATCAAAAAAGCATGGTACTGACAAAAACAGGCACATAGACTAATGGAAAAGAATTGAGAGCTCAGAGGTAAACCAACACATAATATGGTCAGCTCATCTTTGACAAAGGCACGAAATGTACACATAGGAAAATGATAGTCTCTTCAATAAATGGTTTTGGAAAAACTGGATGTACAGCAAAAGAATGAAATTGGACCTTTATCTTAAACCATACACAAAAATTAACTGGAAATGGTTTTAATGACTAAAATGTAAGACCTGAAACCATAAAACTCTTAGAAGATCACGTAGGGGAAAAACTCCTTGACATTATTCTTGGCAATGATTTTTTGATTTTGACACCAAAAGCACACACAACAAAAGCAAAAATTAACAAGTGGGACTACATCAAACTAAAAAGCTTCTGCACTGTAAACAAAATGAAAAGGCAGTTTACGGAATGGGAGAAAATATATGCAAACCATAAATCTGAGAAGGGGTTAATATCCAAAATATATAAATAACTCATAAAAGTCAATAGCAAAGAAAAAATATTACCTGATTAAAAAATAGGCAAAGGGCCTGAATTGACATTTTTCCAAAGAAGACATACAAATGGCCAACAGGTATATGAAAAGGTGCTCAATTTCTCTGATCATAAAGGAAATGCAAATCAAAACCCCAGTGACATATCACCTTACACATCTTAGGATGGTTATTATCAAAAAGTCAAGCAATAACCAGTGTTGGCAAGGGTGTGGAGAAAAAGGAATCCTCATACGCTGTTGGTGGGAATGTAAATTGGTACAGCCATTGTGGAAAATATGTAGGTTCCTCAGGAAATTAAAAATAGAACACCTATATGATTCAGCAGTTTTACTTCTGGGTATATATACAAAGGAAATGAAATCAGTATCCTAAAAAGATATCTGCGCTCTCATGTTAATTGCAGCATTATTCACAGTACCACAACATGGAAACCACACAGGTGTCCATCAGTGGATGGATGGATAAAGAATATGTTATGTATACATACACAATGGAATATTATTGAGCCATAAAAAAGAAGGAAATCCTGGCACTTGTGACCATATGGATGAACCTGGAGGATACTATGCTAAGTGAAATAAGCCAGATGCAGAAAGACAAATACTGTATGATTTCATTTACATAGAGAATCTAAAAAGGTTGAACTCATAGAAGCAGAGAGTAGAATGGGCTGCCAGGGTCTGGGGAGCAGGGTGAATGGGAGATGTTGGTCAAAGGGTACAAACTTTAGGTTAGGAGATGAGAAAGTTCTCAGTATCTAATATATACAGCATAGTGACTTAGGGAACAGTACTGTTTTATGTAGTTGAAATTTGCTAAGAGGGTAGATCTTAAGTGTTTCCATCATGCACACACACACATACATTAACTGTGTGAGGTGATGGGTATGTTAATTAGCTTACTGTTTCAAACAAAATTATAATGTGACTTATTCATATCAATGGGTATCTTACAAATTATGTTGTCATGCTTTAAACCATATTCCATAACTAAAAGTATTCTTATATTAAATGTATTTTCTATTCTAACCACTATCTATTTTTTCTTACTTTTTATTGTAAAGTCTAACACATATATAAAGCCACAGAAAATAGGTGTGCACCATAATGAATAACTGAGAAGGAAACAAACATGTAAACACCTTCCAGGTCAAGAAATAGAACCTTCACCAGGAGCACTGCCCTACCCCACACCCAGTGTCTTTCCCTACCTTTTCTCTCCTAAAACCTAACCACAATCTTGACTTTTAGAATAATCACAAATAATTATTGCTGTGTAAAATAGTTTTGCCTGTTTTTGAAATTCAGATTTAGCTTTTTGTCAGTTGATGCAGTTCATTTTGCATTCTTCTATTCTCTTCTTCTGTTTACACATATTTACCTTGTTTCCAGTTTTTGGTCTTTGCCAACAATGCCGCTCTAAACTATCTTGTCCTTATATTCTGGTGTTCACAGGCATCCATTTCTGAAGTAGGAGTTACTGAACCATAGGTTATATTATCTTCTGGTAGAGTTTGTAATGAGTCCTATCAACTGGAATGCAGCAGAATTACCATTGCTTCCATCCTCCCCGTTACTTGGTATTATTAGACTTCTTCATTTTAGCCTATTAAGTGGGTGAAGACATTTTAAGGTGGCTTTTCATTGGTGTTTTTCCAAAGACTCATGAGGTTGAACAGCTTTTTTATGATGTTGAACATTTTATTTCCCTACTGTGAAAGTCCTGTTGTATTGTTTTGCACTTCTTTCTATTGGATTGTTTATCTTTTTTTCACTGCTTTGTTGAACTTTAAAATTATTTTGTATGTGAAACTTTAGTTGGATCCGGAATGGGAGAGGGACAGGGAGAGAAGGGAGAAATGGCTAAGAAATCAAAGTCAGTGATGGTTCCAGTGCGCATCTGTCTTTGGGATAGCGGGGTGAGGCATCAGGAGATGAGAGGTGGTGGGCCTGCACAGAAGGCAGGACTCCACGTACCATGCCATCGCCACAAGACTTCGCACAGCTTCCGCAGAGGTGATCCACAGCAGCCACCACCACAGCTAATACTATTGCAAGGATGGCTCACTGCCTTAGTAACATCCATGACCACTGTTCAGGTGGCCCACAACATATTTGACTTCATTGACACAAGGAGAGTCACTGTAGGAGCCTGGAAAAAAGAAGTCTTTTTCCTCAGAGTTCACTCCAGAATAATAGAAGAAGCAACTATTACTACCAGATGACCAAAAAATCAACACAGAGTTACTAGAAGTACAAGAAAAAAAAAATCAGAAAATATGACACCACAAAAGGTATTCAGTAATTTCAAGTACCAGAACCTATAGAACAGGAAACCCTTAAAATGACTGGAAAGGAATTCTGAGCAACTATCTTAAGGAAACTCAATGAGATAAGAGAGGACTATGTAAGACAACATGATGAAATGAGAAAAGATATCAAGGATATGAAGGATGAAATTTGTAAAGAGATTCATACCTTAAAAAAGAATGTAGCAAAACCTCTGGAACTGAAGGAAGTTTTGCTACTTTACATTTCAGTGAAATAAAAAACACAACTGAGAGCTTAAGGAGCAGATTGGAACAAGTGAAAGAAAGAATTTCCAAAATCAAAAATTGTCTTTATGAAATAACCCAGCGGACCAAAAAAAAAAAAGGAAAAAAGAATGAAAATAAATGAATCTCTAAGAGAGCTAGCAGACAGCCTTAAGCACACAAACATCCGAATCACAGGTGTTCCTGAAGGGAGGAGAAAGGTAAAGGCATTGAAAATCTATGCAATGAAATAATAATGGAAAACTTCTCAGGTATAGGGAGAGACACAGGCCTTCAGATCCAGGAAGCTCAAAGATCCCCAAACAGTTTCAGTACAAAAAGATCCTCTCTGAGACACCTTATAGTCAAACTGGCAAAGCTCAAAGACAAAGAGAGAACCCTAAAATCAGCAAGAGAAAGATGTCAAGTCACTTATAAGGGAGCCCCCCTCAGACTAACAGAAGACTTTTCAAATGAAACTACTGGTGAGAAGAAAATGGATGACATATTCAAAATACTAAAAGACAAAAAGTGCCAGCCAAGAATACTATATCCAGCAAGGTTATCATTCAGAAATGAGGGGGAAATAGTGTATTTCCCAGACAAACAAAAACTGCAGGAGTTCATCAGTACACAGTCAGCCCTGCAAGAAATTCTCAAGGGAGTCCAGCATCTGGAATCCCCAAAACAGTAATCACTACCACAGATACACAGGTAAGAACAAAACCCACTAGTAAAACACAAATGCAAATGAGAAAGACAAAAGAAACTGAATTTTACCACCTCAAAAAAACCTTACAAACATTGAAGACCAGTAATCAAAGGAGAAGAAAGGAGTAGTGATATCCAAAACATCTAAACAAAGAGCCATAAAATGTCAAGAATAAGACAGTACCTCTCACTAACAACCCTAAATGTAAAAAGATTAAACTCCCCATACTAAAGACAGAGGCTGACAGATTGTATCAATTAGCAAGACCCAACTATATGCTGTCTTCAAGAGACTCATCTCACTGGTAAAGATGCACAGAGGCTAATAGTGAAGGGATGGAAAAAAATATACCATGCAAATGGAAACCAAAAATTCTTATAGCAGATAAAATAGACTTTAAACCAAAAACCATAAAAAGAGACAAAGAAGGCCACTATATAGTGATAAAAGGATCTATCCAGCGAGAAGACATGACAATCATAAATATATATATGTACCCATCACTGGAGCACCCAGATACTTAAAGCAAACAGTATTAGACCTAAAGAAAGAGATAGACTCCAATATGATAATAGTGGGGGACCTGAATGCCCCCTCTCATCATTAGACAGATTACCCAGGCAACAAATCAACAGAGAAACACAGGATTAAAACTACACTTTAGACCAATTGGACCTGGCAGATATCTACAGAACATTTCATCCAACAGCTACAGAATATACATTGTTCTCATCAGTGCACAGAACGTTCTCCAATACAGACCAATGTTAGATCACAAATCAAGTCCCAATTACTTTTTTAAAAAGTGAAATCATCTCAACTATCTTTTCAGGCCACAATGGATTAAAACTAGAAATTAATAACAGGTGAAACTGGGGACTCTATATAAATACATGGAAATTGTCAACAGGCTCCTGAATGACCTATGTATCCAAGAAGAAATTAAACAGGAAATGAAAAAAATTCTAGAAAACAATATAGAGACATTTAAAACCTGTGGGATACTGCAAAAGCAGTACTAAGAGGGAAGTCGATAGCAATAAATGCTCACATCAAAAAAAAAAAAAATAGAACGATTTCAGGTAAACAACCTAATTCTACACCTGAAAGAACTAAAAGAACAAGAACAATCCAATCCCAAAGATATTAAACAGAAAGAAATAATATTAGAGCAGAACTAAATTATATAGAAACTCAAAAAGCAATACAAAGATCAGTGGAACAAAAAGTTGTTTTTTTGAGAAGATAAACAAAATAGACAAATCATTAGTTGACAGAGAGAGAGAGAAAGACCCAAATAACAAAAATCAGACATGAAAAAGCCATTACAACTGATTTCACAGACATAAAAAAAAAATCATTAGAGACTACTGTTAACAAATATATGCCAACAAGTTTTAAAATCTGGAGAAAATGGATAAATTTCTTGACACAAACTAAACAGACTGAACCAAGAAGAAATAGAAAACCCAAACAGATGAATAACAAGAAATGATATTAAAGCAGTAATCAGCAGTCTCCCAAAAAAGAAAAGCCTAGGACCAAATGGCTTTGCTGCTGAATTCTACCAAACTTTTAAAGAGGAATTAATACCAGTTTTCTTCAAACTATTCCAAAAAATTGAAACAGAAGCCATTCTCCCAGACTCATTCTATGAGGCCAGCCAGCATCACCCAGACACCAAAACCAAAGATACAGCAGAAAAAGGAAACCACAGATCAATATCTCTGATGAACATAGACACAAAAATATATATTTTGATCAAGTGGGATTCATCCCAGAAATGTAACAACGTTTCAACATATGCAAGTCAATAAATGTGATATGTCACATCAACAAAATCAAGGACAAAAGCCATATGTTTATCTCAATAGATGCAGGAAAAGCATTCGACAAAATTCAACATCCTTCATGACAAAGACTCAGCAAATTAGGTATAGAGGAAAAGTATCTCAACACAATATAAGCCGTCTAGCATAAGCCCACTGCCAAAATCATTTTGAATGGGCAAAAACTGAAGGATTTTCCTATAAGAACAGGAACAAGACAAGGATGCTCACTCTCACCACTCCTATTTAATATAGTACTGGGGATACTAGTCCGAGCAATCAGGCAAGAGAAAAAAATAAAGGGCATCCAGATTGGAAAAGATGAAATGAACATGTCCCTATTTGCAGATGACATGATCCTATATATAGATAAACCTAAATAATCTATCAGAAAACTCTTAGAGCTGGTTAATAATTTCAGTAATGTTGCAGGATACAAAATCAGTGCCCCCAGATCAGTTGTGTTTGTATTCTCCAATAATGAACTATCAGAAAGAGAAATCAAGAAAGTAAGCCCATTTGCAGTAGTAACCAAAAAATAAAATACCTAGGAATCAATTTAACCAAGGAGGTGAAAGATCTCTACAATGAGAAATACAAACCACTACTGAAAGAAATTTTAAAAGACACAAATAGATGGAAAGACATTCCACACTCTTGGATTAGAAAAATTAACATTGTGAAAATACCCATACTATCCAAAGTGATCTACAGATACAGTGCAATACCCATCAAAGTACCAATGACATTCTTCACAGATACAGCAAAAAAAAAAAAAAAAAATCCTAACATTCATATGGAACAACAGAAGGCCCTGAATAGCCAAAGCATTCCTGAGCAAAAAAATAAAGCTGGAGGCATAACACTACCTTACTTCAAATTATACTACAAAGCTATAGTAACCAAAACAGCATGGTATTGGCATAAAAATAGATACTCAGAACAGTGGAGTAAAACAGAGAACCCAGAAATCAACCACAGACTTACAGCCTATTGATATTTAAGAAAGTCAACAAACACATGCATTGGGGAAAAGACTGCTTCTTCAGTAAGTGGTGCTGGGAAAATTGAACATCCATATGCAGAAGAATGAAACTAGACCTGCACCTCTCATCATATACCAAAATCAACTTAAAAGGGATTAAAGACTTAAGTATAAGACCTGAAACTGTAAGACTACTAAGGGAAGATATAGGGGAAACACTTCAGGAACTAGGACTGGGCAAAGACTTTATGAACAAGAGCCCAAAAGCATATAAGTCAGATCTAACAGAGAAAGAGGAAGGAAAGAAAGACCACAGTAGTGTGTTGGACTTGCAGAGGGAGAGAACATATGTAGGGCTGTTGGGGGGGGGGTGTTTAATTGTGTGGAGGACATGGAGAATAATCACAATTTGTGGTAATAGGCACACTGAAGGTATTGATCTGGCCACCATATCTTTGGCACTAGTGGTGACAGCTTTGTACCCCATGAATATGCATAATCAATAATAAAAAAAAAAAAAAAGAAAGTATTGGTGGGGCCCTCTGAGTGAGCTAGGGTGAAAGCAGATGATTGCTGATGGAAAGGGTATAAAGTGCCAGGTTGCTAAGACAGCACCAGACAGGAGAAAACTGGGAGGAAGACAGAGCCTTTTCCTCCTCTTCGTCCTCCTACTCCTGAGAATCTCACTTCACCTGCTTCTTGTGTTTGGTAATCTACTCACCTGCTTACTTGCCTCTGAGCCATGCTCTTTCCCTTCTCTTCACTGTTTTCCCCCGGGTTCCATCCCCATTCTGCTCCCTCTCCCTTCTGCCCTTCCTAGGAACCCTGACATGAGTGCTCTAGGACTGATCTTCTGACTCCTTCTGCCTTGGTCACATGGGCTGGGATTCGGTCACCCAAATGTGACAGTAAGTAAATATTGGGCATGCCTTTATTGCTTCCTTTTTTGAAGATGGACGCAGTTCTTCCAGCAGATCAACATCTCAGTACAGTTTTCTTAACCAGCCTGGATAGACTGTGGCCACTGCCATCCGCATGGAGTTTTGAGTCCTTCCAACCCTGCATGTTCCAGATATAGAAAAATTTGAAATGTTGGAAACCTCAAAAGTATAACTTAATAACATCAAAAAAGTAAGACACTCTTACAGAACATAGAATGGTGGTTATAGTCAGGGGCTGGGGGAGGGAGGAAGGGACAGTTATTGTTGAATGTGTACAGACTTTGTTTTGCATGATGGAAATGTTCTGGAGATGGGCGGTTGCACAACAGTGTAAATGTATTTAATGCCACTCAGCTGTACACTTTAAAAATGTTTAAAGTGGTAAATTTTATATTATGTGATTTTTACCATAGTTAATAAGTAAATTTAAAAAAATAAGAAACTTACGAAATTGGGATCATGGTAATTAGACTTGCTTCTAAAAGCTCTGCAGTTATAAAGAGTTGTTCTGTGTGCATTTCATTTTTATGTAAGTACATTATTTATGATCATGAAAGCTTGGCACCTTGGGAACAGTGCTGCCTAATCATTACCATTTGTACGATTCTGCTCAAAGCTCCATATACCTTTTGAACTCTAAACTGTCTTATTTGTGGTTGAGTTTTAGCAGATTCTGTGTCATCTCTTTCCTTCTGCTCCTGCAGCAGCTCCTTCTCTCAGAGGCTGTGCCCAGGGGCTCTGTGTGCAGCCAGTTTGATGAGAACCTTGAGAAGCCATCGGACATGGAAATCTCGAGCTGCATCCAGCCTGGGTGTTTAAAATGAGGGGAGTCACTAGGAGCATCCTGAGAAGAAAGCAGATGAGTTACTGTCCTTCTCTTTTTAATAATTGTCATGTGTACGTTGCTGATTTACCCAAACCAGAAAGGCCTTTAATGTCCTAAGGATTCTGCACACATAAAAAACATCCAGTTCCAATTCTGTTTTTTTTTTTTTTTTTTTTTTTGTCTTTTTCGTGACCGGCACTCAGCCAGTGAGTGCACCGGCCATTCCTATATAGGATCCGAACCCGCGGCGGGAGCGTCGCCGCGCTGCCAGCGCAGCACGCTACCGAGTGCGCCACGGGCTCGGCCCTCCAGTTCCAATTCTGAAAGTTTGTCTCTCATAGAGACTAGCATCCATTCATATCTTCGTTCCCCCTCCCCCCATATAAAGACAAGTAAATAAGGAGGCAGTAGAAACCCCATAAGGAGAAGCAGGTTCCTTTGGACCTTCATGCCCCAGATTCCCAGGGAGGGATCTGGAAAGGTCCAGTGTAGAGGCAGAAAAATTGATTTTGGCAGAATTGCACCAAATCACCCTACTCAACGATGAATCTATTGTGTCTGTAGGGTGAGCAGAGAAGATTTTTTGACTGTGTTTACAGTGGAACTTTCTGTCCTCAGACCTAGGCTGCATTTTCATAGAGTGAAGAAGCTGTGTTGTGTTTCCCACCTCCACCCTTGCTTATGGCCATGTCCACCTCCACAGCCGGCTGGCCATTCTGAGTCCAACTCTTACCCTCCTCACTTTTGGGAAACAGCCTTCAGGACCATCTAGAAGGAATCTGTGGTGTCTGAGAATGTTTCCATGATGCTTTGTTCACATTGCCCACAAGATGTTTGTTTTCACTGTGTTATATTGCAGTTGATTTGTTTTTGTGACTTTTCCTCCCCTGCAAGTCCCAGGCTTTATAATGGAAGGTCCTGTGTCTTATCCATCATTCTGCCTTCCAAAGTATTTATCTATAGGACAGCAGCACTTATCTCTGTGTATCCTGAGAATCATTTATGTAGGATTTTTCTGTTGAAGCAAATATTCTACTTGACTTTTCAAATCAAAGAAATGATTCTTGGCAGGCTGAGCTACAGAGGTAAAATTGCCAAATAGGTGGCTGGACATAAAGGTAACTCTGCCCGTGGATGGCCTAAGGTTCTGTGAAATTGAGAGACCATAAGAACTGTAACATTACATATAAATATGGAGTTGGCTCTGATCTGTGGTGTCAGTGACAAAGATAAAAGAAAGATAGGTGTCTTAACTTTTGACATATATGCTTCTTTCTCTTTTCTAGATTTCTTTCTCTCTTCTAGGTTCTCTTATTAAAATTTTTCTCAGAAAGAAACTGTGTTTCCTCAGAGAGTCACTCCTCCCATTTTGCATCCTTCATTTAGGGAGATTAAAATTCTCCTGAGGTTTCAAAATGATTCTTGTCTACATATCTTAGTTTTCACTTGGCATTGTTTTTTAATTTCTTCGAGTTTCAGACATTAGTTGCCAGATGTGCAGGATTTAGGGCCCCATCTGACCTGATTTAGGTCACAGTTCACTACTGAGACTAGCATACAGTGTCTAGATGTCACAGGAATGACTGGGACTGGGATTGTTACGCTTAGTGACAAGGTGGACTTTGTTCTTTTCTGCATTTGATCCACAACTTTAACATTGTGCTGAGAGCTACTGCTTCCTTTCAGACAGTAGCTACTCACAAGAGTGCATGCTTACAAACAGCACGCACTTGACCCACCTCAGCTGTGGGGGCCAAAGGTGCAAGTGTTACAGAGTTCACACGTTATTTTCTGGAGAGGTTTTTGTTTGTATGATCCTGAAGCTTGGTGTGTGGATTGGTATGAATTACACTGCAAATCTATTTTCTCCTAAAATTTGTATAATACTAGTATACAGTGTTTTTTAAAAGTGATATGACTATCTTTTGTTTTGAGATCATACATTCCAGAAATGTTGTATTCATTTAGTGTGTTAGTTTTCATGGCTGCTGTTTTATTAGCTTAAGAGTGCCTTATAATTACTGGTTTATATTACAATTAAATATGAAGATGGATTCTTGCCAGCAATGATTCAGAATTGGGTTTCCAACCAGCTTTGGTTCTTATAGCTTTACTCACATAATGTGCAATAACCCACTCTTTTGCAAATCTTTTATCTATTTGAAAATTCTGACATTATGTGTCCTATATTCATAATGAAGCTGAATTCTGAAAGAATACTTCAATCATTTTAAAAACACAGCCAAAAAATTCTGTAATTAATATTCATTGAAATAACAATCTCAGTGTAATTTTAACTTCAACTATCTACCTTTCAGTATGTTTATATTTATATTTACATATCCCCATACTACTAAGAATTTTCTCATTTCTACTGTTGCACAGAATTTTAATTGTTCTTTGTCACTTTTCCCCATTTTTTAAGTAGGGTAGATGCATTTTTACATATTATCCAATACATTTAACCTAAACCATTTATAAATTTACCAGTGAAAAACTAGACTTCCTGACTGATTTAAGTTCTGATTTTTTTATTATTCCAATAATAAATTGTTATAAATTCATAATTTAGTTTTAAGTATTGGAAAGCAAAATACTCATTCAGTAGGGGTGAAGTTTTTTTAATACTTTTTCCTGTAATGTGTCAAAAATTTTATGTATTATCGAGGTTGAAAAATAAATTTTACTTTGAAAATGTACATCATAGGGTCAGAAACACTCCTAAATTTTAATTCCATTGTGTGAGTTTCTTTCTGTGTGGTTTGCCTTTCTACATTGTTGAGTTTGCAGTTTTCCTGACTTACAAATTCTGAGGTAGATATTTACATATCTCTTGCTGTATAAAGCATAGGATCTGTACTTGACCAATAAAAGAAGGAATCATTTTACATACCTGACATTTGTGGCATTTATTTTATAGTACCTGAAGTCCTAATCACACTGAGACCAACACTAGGGCATGATTCGTTAATTTTCATCTCCCACTCTTATGTCATCTAACAAATTCTGATTCCAGGAACATATTTAATTCATTATCTCATTTCCCCCCTTGCTTCCCATGGGCGTTTCTTTCAGATGCAGGATCAGCACAGAGTACCCAGGTGAATGGAAGAGGAGACAGAGAAAGTGTTTTCACATTTTCCATCCTTTTTCTCTCAGTTCAAACCCCCAACCCCTGCTTTGATTTTCATGGTGTTCTGTAGACTTTATGCGCTGAGTGTGCACCTTGGTTCCAACGTGTGCCTCTTTTAATCCATGTCTTTATAATCAGCCATATGCCCATGGCTACACTGTACTTTACCCCTTCTGTTGGGGTTGGGTGACATGGGACAAAAGAAGCTCATTGTCTCATGAACCTGGCTGCAACATTGGAGGAATATCTGTGATTTTCCAGGTTGGACCTCTCTGGATACATTTTCCTATACATTATTATAATATGCCATTATTAAAACAACATCTTTGGTCTGGCCTCAGCATCTGATCACCATTTATAACTTTTGAATGGGAACTAAGTTCTAGGTGACAAAGGTTTCTTTACATGGTGTTTAAATATGATCCCGCCTAGATTTTGTCATGCCATAATTGGGTGACATCTTCTGGGGGTGATTGGAATTTTGGAAGAAGAGTTTGCCTTTTCCAAAAGATGTTTGGTAACATTTTCATTGCTGCATGTGCATTTTATCTAGAAGTCTCCATTCTCTTTCTGATTCGGTGATTTCTATATTTATTGGTTTGGGAAAAATCTTATGACTTGGCTTCTTGAAATTGTTTGTCAACTCAGTAAAGCCTATATGAATAAGCATCCTAAGATAATTTCTAGTTATTAAATTGGCATCTCTCAGTCCAAAGATTTTGACTTTAAAGTCTCAGATATTTGATCTTTAAAATTGTCTCAGACACTTTTAAAACAATTACTGGTTCTTAAAATTCCTTCTGCTTATTGAGGTTTGACAAATAAATAATTTCAAGTAACTGATACTTTAGCATATTTTTGTAAAAATATTTGTATTTTTTTTCCAATATCAAAAACAATTACACTATTGCATATTTGAGATGAATTAACAGATTGTATTCCAAAGTAATATATTTGTCTCAGTGCTTTTATCCAAAAGTGCTTATGAAATATCACTGGCCATTTAAATTACAACTTTTTGTACCATTTATTCTCTTGTGCTAGGGATTCATTATCTTGAACAAATGCAATATAAAAATAATACATGATGGGAATGTTTTGCTTTGGGTTCCACCTGCTTTAATGAAGCTCTAATTACTGAAACAAAGATGAGATCAGTAGAGAAAAAAAAATGCTTGTTAGGATCACAAAGGAGCAGGTAAAAAAAGTCCTGCCGTAGATTATATAAATCAGAGATGAAGTTCCTGTCATCCTGAATGTCTTTTCACAAGTCTGTTTAAGATCAGGAGAGGTGAGTGCAGGACTCTGTTGTCATACACCAACAAAGTAATAATCTGAGCAGCTCCACGGAGGGATCAGGCAGGCTGCTCAGGCCAATATGTCAGTTACTTGATGTGTCTCCTGGAGCAGTTAGTGGAGTTCCAGGCCTGGCCCAGACTCTTGTTGGTGTGTGACAGGACAAAGAATAAACCTGCTGATGCTCTTTTGTCCTGACTGCAGGGATGAGGGTTGGGCACCTTCGCTCTCTCTTTTTGCCAGTTTCCTAGGGTAGATTTCAAGTGGCAGGCCAAGGAGGGGCACAGCTTCATCCCTCCCTGTCTCGGTTGTCTGGACCCAGTGCAGTGATTCCTGAATCATTTCATGCAGGGTTTTTTTTGTTCGTATGTTTGTTTGTTTTTGTTTTTCAGTTGCAGCAGGAAATAAAAATCTCCTTTATACAGGGTATCCTCAGTGCTGTCTGGGAGTTCTTATTATGCTCACTTTTAACAATATTTCTTTCTTGCAATTTCTAGACAAAAACAGAAACATCAGACATTGAAGAGGATGTGAACATGTTACAAAAGAAGTTGAAAGACTCCGTGTCATAAACGAATCCCAGAAGGTATGTGCTTCTTTAGAAGAAATCCCCAAATAGGTAGCGATGATTGTGCACTGGTTCCATAAAGAAAGACATACTAGGAACCGGTCCGTGGTTCACTTGGGAGAGTGTGGTGCCAATAAAACCAAGGCCGTGGGTTCGGATCCCTATATAGGGATGGCCGGTTAGCTCACTTGGGAGAGCATGGTGCTGACAACACCAAGTCTAGGGTTAAGATCCCCTTACCGGTCATCTTTTTTTTAAAAAAAAAGAAAGACATCCTGCTTCAGGATTTGTACCCTTCCACTCCCCACCCAAAACATGTGCAAGTCCATGTACACACTCACAGAGGATGAATGTTTTATCGTTTACAGAGGATATCAAGGAGTTAGAACATCACTGCAATTCATTGTGGTCTGAAAAAATTGCAGTGGAAGCAAAATAGAAAATTCTGCAGCTAAAAATCGACATTGTGAAAGAATTCTATCAGGAGAGAAAGATGGCCATGGAAAAGTAAGAAGTTCATGTGTTTGCTTTAATAAATATTGTACTGTGAATTAGTGTGTAGATTAACTCACATAATTTTATTTTATTTTTTTAGAGTGCTGCAGTATTTTTACCATATTTAATCAGGATAGAATGGTCTTTGCCATTATTTTCCATAATCTGCACTTTTCTTCCCATTCTAATTGGCTGTCAGATTCTAGCCTATAATTTATTTTAGTAGGGGAGGGGTACTGGGACCATAGTTTCTGCTGCTGAGCTGCTTTTGTCTTTCATAATGACCCATTTACTTCCTGTGTCCACTACTTACTTTCTCCTGGCTTTCTCTGTGACCCAGTTGCTCAATTCAGATTTGTCTCCATTTGCTGTACTGGCTCTTACAAATCTTGAGTGGCTGATGAGAAATGGCTGCTTATGTCTGTGTATACCCCTCCCTTTTAGCCATCCATGGATATGGCAGTCTCTTAGCAACTCCACTTTAGTGCTGTCATTGCTCAAGCTGCTGCTGCCTGATGCCACTGAACCTTGAAACCATCCCCCTCACTTTCCCCCTCAATCTTTGTTCATCGAGCAACCCCAGTTGAATCTCGTTCAAGTTTTTCTGAAGTTCGAGCTTAATGGTTAGTTTTCTTGAGACTGCTATGGTTTGAATATGGTTTGTCCCCAAAAAAACTCACGTGTTGAGGCTTGCCCTCAATGTGTCAGTGCTGGGAGGTGGTACCTTTAAGAGGTGACTAGATTGTTAAGGTGGATTAATGTCTTTTTCAGGAGACTGGGTTAGTTCTCAGAGGAATGGATTAGTTCTCTCCAGAATGGATCCGTTCTTGCAAGAGTGGGTTGTTGTTAAGTAAAGTTGCCTCTAGTGTTTTGCTTTTTTCACAAGTGCCTGGCTCTCCTTCCATTTCTTCCTCATGTTTTGATGCAGCATGAGGCCCTCTCCAGAGGTTGCCCACCTGGAACCATGAGCTAAATAATCCTCTTTTCTTTATAAATTATCCAGTCTCAGGTATTCTATTATAGTAAAATGAAATGGACTAAGACAGAGACACTGTCTCATTTGAGTAATTTTTAAGGACTAATCTCTGTCTCTCTTAGTCATATGGTTATTTACATGGCCATAGTTTTTTTTCATGATGTGGATTCAGCTGCTCCAAAACCCGTTCAGTCCCCCCGTGTGGTATCTGCCCTCTGCTGAGTGCCAGAGACAGCTCCTTGTTAAGGCACTGACTATCTTTTCAGTCTTGTCTCCTAACTGCTCTCCTCTTGTCCAATTTTTTCTCTTTACTCACTGTCTTCCAGACTTTGATTTACCCTCTCTACAGCCTCTAGAAGGAACTTTTTGAACTACATATCCACCCACATCATTCCCAGATACCATCTATAGAGGACCCTCCATGCCCTGTAGGGTCAGCCCCTCCACCAGTCCCAGGCACCTTTCCCAGTACTTTTCCTGTAGCTCCCTCCCATGAGACTGAGCTGCAGCCACTTTGCAAAGGCCCCTTGGGCCACCTGAAGCCTCTTCACCTTCACATCTGCTGTTTTGTCAATACCAGTAATATCCACTCTGAACTTGGCAATCTACTGCCCACTCGAATCTTTGTTCCTTGAGGTCTTTTCTTGAGGGGAACAACACATAAATAGGTGGATAGACATGGAAATGGGAGCCTCATGGCTCCATATTACGAACAGACTGATTTACATATCTATATTACGAAATTTGTATATTTCTTTTTCCTTTTTTCTTACCATCCTGCAGAATTTTAGTTATTCTCATTTCCCCTTTTCTAAACTTGGTACTTATTATTGTCTTCTTTTTTAGAGTAGTGTCTATTCAGGTTCTTTGCCCATTTTAAATAGGGTCATTTGTTTTCTTGCTATTGAGTTGTTTTAGTTCTATACATATTTTGGATGTTACCTACTTATCAGATGTTTTGTTTGCAAATATTTTCTCCCACTCTGTGGGTTTTCTCTTTACTCTGTTAATTATTTCCTTTGCTGTAAGGAAGCAGTTTAGTTTGATGCAATTTTATTTGTTTATTTTTGCTTTTGTCGCCTGAGCTTTTGATATCATATTCAAAAAATTATTTCCCAGACCAATGTCATGGAGCTTTCCTCCTATGTTTTGTTCTAGTAGTTTTGTAGTTTTAGGTCTTACATTTGTTTGTTTGTTTGGTGGCTGACCAATGAGGTGATCTGAACCCTTGCCCTTGGTGTTATAAAGGTCTTATTAATTCATCAATCCATTTTGTGTTGATTTTTTATATGGTGTAAGATAAGGGTTCAGTTTCGTGCTTATGCATTTGGATATCCAGTTTTCCCAGCACCGTTTATTGAAAAGACCGTTTTTTTCCCCCATTCTGTGTTCTTGAGATCTTTGTCAAAGTACAATTGACTGTAAATGAGTGGCTTATCTCTGGTCTCTCTGTTCTGTTCCATTGCTCAATGTGTCTTTTTTAAATGCCAATACCATGCTGTTTTGGTTACTATAGTTTTGTAGTATATTTTGAAATCAAGCACTTTGATGCTTTCACCTTTGTTCTTTTTGCTCAAGATTACTTTGGCTATTTCGCACATGCACGTGTGTGTGTGTGTGTGTGTGTGTGTGTGTGTGTGTGTGTGTGTGTGTGTGTGTGTGTGTGTAGTTTAGGATTGTTTTTTCTGTTTCTGTTAAAAATGATATTCGAATGTTGATAAGGATTGCATAGAATCTTTGGGTAGTGTGGACATTTTAACAATGTTAATTCTTCCAATCCATGAGCAAAAGTTATCTTTCCATTTATTTATATTGTATTCAATTTTTTGCATTAATGTTTCATAGTTTTCAGTTCAGATCTTTTACTTACTTGGTTAAATTTACATCTAAGCATTTTATTTCTTTTAATGCTATTGTAAATGGGATTTTGTTCTTGATTTTTTTTCTGATAGTTTGTTGTTAGCGTGTAGGTTTTTGATGTTGATTTCGTTCAAATCACATTTTCTATTGGGAGATATTGTCCATGCTAAGATTTGCCTTTTTTCTCAACCAGGAATCTTTGAAGTAGGTTGCAGGAGTTCCACATCTGAACTGAGGAAATGTCCAGTACTTAATTGTATAGTTTTCCTGAGACCATGTTCTGGATGGAAGGATCTCTCTTTGGCTGCCCCTCTGTGTTGTGGCCCCAAGCTGAAAGTGAGAAGCAGATCTCCCTGTGGGAGAGAAGAGAGGTAATGATCCCCTGTACCTTCAGCATATGTCCAGTTTTCATCAGTCAGTCCGTCCTGATTTCGCATATTAGACTAAGATGACCTGTCACCATCTCCAGCACAAGAGACTTGCCCCAGAAGGGGACACAATGTCTCATGAGTCATTTTTGTATTTGGTCATTATATTCAATTTTGAATGGGAGTAAAGAGCTTTAAAGAGAAGCTAGAAAATGCAAGCGACTTTCCATCAGGCCAGAGTTGAATTTATCTTTATGCTTCAATGGGAGACTTGGAGTCTCTCCTCTGGTTGTGTTTGTAAATCCATGCACTTCTGTGGCAGGATGGGAAAGACACTGGAGTGGAACTCATCCCTAGCTGGGAGGGAAGAGGGCAGGATTTCCCATGGGCAGATGGATGGTGCTGTATATTTCTTTCCCATCTTAGGAAGCTGGAACTGAAACAGTTTGAGTGGCAGGAACCAGAGCAGTGGCTGTCAGCTGCCAGGAAAAAGTGGAATTGGCCACAGAGCAAGTATAGTAGTTTTCCCTCATGTGCAGTTTTGTGGTTTGAACTGGTCATCTGGACCTTCTGGACTTAAGTTTTCTCACCTGTAAACTGGGGGCAAAAGGTCTGTCTCCTGAAGTCATTAAGGGAGATAAATGTAGACAGCAGCAAGATGGTGGAGTAGGAGGTTACATGCTTGCATCCCCCAGCACAAGAACTCTGCACCAGTCTACAGACAAAAATCTCTTTGTGAGAGCCTTTGGATTCAGGTAAGAGGTTGTGAAACCTCCTGTAGTTCAAGACCTGGGAGGGATGTTTTGAGATGTAGATCCATCTGTGGGTGGCAGATTCACCAGTCTAGCTTCTGGGTTCAAACCCTGACATGGTTGCTGTTCCCCAAAGGGCTTGGCTTCAGCCCTGTTTGGCCTTGAGCCTAAAACCAAAACCATCTTCCAAGGGGTCCAGGAGAAATGATGCACACTAGTGCCTTGGCCGACAGGCTCTTCTGCCTGCTGACGTCTGTCTCTGCAGTGGACCTGAAAGTTATTCAGTGACTTGGCTCTAGCCTGCCTTAGCTGTGGTCCCAGCACAGTACTTCTTACATAAGGATTCAGAAAGAGATGTGCCCATCTGAGCCACTGGGACAGGCTTGTCAGCCTGTGTCCCACAGGAGATCCTGAAGGGGCCCTGTCTTGGCCATAGCCCCTCTCTGCCACAACCCAGGAGTAATCCTGCCTATGCAGAGAACTGCTTGGAGACATGCCTATCTGAACACCAGGACAGTCTTGTTGGCCTCATCCCACAGCAGATCCTGAAGTGGCCCAGTCTCAGCCCCAGCCCCTCCCTGCCTCAGCCAGGGAACTCTCCCGCCTGTGCAGGGAACTACTGAGAGATGCACCCAAACAGGATTACTGGCCTTTGTCCCACAGCAATTTCAGAAGGGTCATTGAATGTCATCTGTAACCTTTCAGCTGCGGTTTTGAGCTGTCATGCCTACATAGGCAACTGCTGGGAGTCCTGCCCACTCGTGCATGTGAGTTAGGCTTGCCAACATCAGACACACAGCAGATTGTGAATTAACCCTGAAACTTGGTTTCAGCCCCAGCTGTGGTCTGGGAGCAGTTCTGCCCAGCTAGAGTCCTGCTAGGAGATACACCCATCTGAATCCCTGTGGCAAGCTTGCCAACTTTTGTTCCTTAGAGGATCCTCAAATGTCCCTAGATCTTGGTCATAGTCCCTCTCATCTGTGGACTTGGAGTAGTTCTACCCCCCATCCCTCCCCCCCACTGGACCTATAGGGAGGCATGTCCAGTAATGCCTTTGCAGGCTGGCGCCCTGACCTCAGTCACATTTTGGATCTTGAAATGGCCCTATAAATTGGTTCTAGCCTTTTTTAACCACAGTCTGAGAGCAGGCCCGCTCACCCAGGACCTCACCCGTGATCCTGGAAACAAGTCTGAAGGTCTCAGTCTTGGCTGTGAACCTGAAAGAAGCCTTTGTCTTAGTTTTAGCCCATTGCAGCCACAAACTGAAGTAGTACAGTCAGCTCAGGGACTTACTCAGTGATTCGACAAGAGCCCTCCCAGTCAGAAGAAGCTACACCTGTCAGCACAGCTGCTAACAGGCCTGCTATCTGAGAACCCTGAAGCAAATTGTTATTCCAGCACCAGCACCTCCCAGGACTCCAGTCTGGGCTACTTCAGCAGTGGCAGACCAGGGCTTATTGTGCCCTCAAGTGCTGCAATGTCTGCAGCAGTCATGGACCCATGGATCACAACAGACAGAATTTCTACACAGGCTTGTTGTAGAAGGTCACAGACAAAGCCAGATATGAAGACTGTAATAAATACTTATGTCTTCAGTGTGCAGACATTGATACATGACCACAAAGATTAAGAACAATCAGGGGAACATGATGTCACCAAGTGGACAAAATAAGGTGCCAGTGACTGACCCTAGAGAGATGGAAATGTATGATATGGCTGACAAAGAGTTCAAAATAGCTGTTTTAGGAATCCCAGTGAACTTCAAGGAAAGAGAGAGAAACAATTTGGAAATCTAGCAGAGAAGTCTCAGTGAGACTTTAAATAATTAAAATAAATCCTGAAGCAGAAAAATACTATGAATTAAATGAAAAAAGTGATAGAAAGCATTAACAGCAGAATATATCAAGCAGAAAAAAAGATCAGTGAGCTCAAAGACAGGCTATTTGAAAATATATAGCCAGTGGTGGGGAAAAAAAGAATGAAGTGTTGAATAGAAGGAGTGAAAGTGGGCATCCTTGCCTTGTTTCAGATCTCGGAGGAAGAGCTTTCAACTCTTCCACATTCTGTATACTAGCTATGGGTTTGTGACATATGGCCTATATTGTGTTGAAGTACATTCATTCTATACTTAATTTGTTAAGAGATTTCATCATGAAGTTATGTTGAATTTTGCCAAATGCTTTTTTCTGCATCTACTGAAATGATCATATGGTTTTTGTCCTTCATTCTGTTAATGTGGTGTACCATGTTTATTGATTTGCATATATTGAACCATCTTTGAATCCCTGGTATGAATTTCATTTGCTCATGGTGAATGGTTTTTCTAATGTGCTGTTGAGTTTGGCTTGCTAATATTTTGTTGAGGATTTTTGCATCTTTGTCCACCAGGAATATTGGCCTGTAGTTTTCTTTTTGTGTGTATTCTTGTCTGATTTTGGTCTCAGGATGATGCTGGCCTTGTAGAGTAAGTTTGGAAGGATTCCCTCCACTTCAATTTGTTTAGAACAATTGTTATTAGTTTTTCTTTAAATGTTAGGTAGAATTCTGCAGTGAAGCCATCAGGTTTGGGGCTTTTCTCTGATAGTAGACTTTTTATTATTGATTGAATCTTCTTGCTGGTTATTGGTCTGTTCATATTTTCTGTTTCTTCATAATTCAATCTGGGCAGGTTGTATGTGTGCAGGAATTTATCTCCTCTCTTAAAGGAGAAAATAAAAGATTTCGAAAGTTCCACACACCAGAACTGATCATTATTGATGGTTTGGACACATATCTCAGTCTGTCTCTGTTTTTTTACTATTTGTTTCTGTCAGTCTTTCTCACTCTTACAACACATTCATTCACATACTTGTGGGTGTGTGTGTTTATATCCTGTTGTAGTTTTTAAAAATAAGATCTTCAGTACAGACTGATAGTTAGTGTGATTTTTCACGTAGTAGGTTCCTTGACATCTTTTCATGTGGGCAAATATAGACCCACCTTGCCTCAGCAGGTACACAGTATTCACTGCTACACGTGGAGCAGAATTTATTCATCTGTCCCCTCCACATGGATATTTTTGAGGTTTCTGATTCCTTCCTATTGCAACCTGTGCTGTGATGAATAGACTTGAAATAGATTTTTTGATTTCTTGAAACCAAAAAACATATTTATTGAAAATAAATTTTGAGAAATTGTGCTGGTATTTATGGGGATTAAGTTCCTAGGACTAGCACTGCTAGGTAAAGAGACAAACTTTTAGAACTTTGGTGGGTGCTGCCACGTGGTTTTCTGAGAGAGGAGTATCTAGGAACATGTCTCAGAGAGTATCTTCTGGGGCTTCTGCTTCCCACATTCTTACCAGGGCTGGTTATCATCACTCATAAAACCCTGCCAGTCTGATGGGGACAAATGACATCTCAATAATGTGTACATCAACAGGGAAGTCAAGCATCTTTGACATTTACTGGCATATATACTGCTTCACTTAATGAATTGCAAGAGTTTGTCTTGTCCATCCAAATAAATTGCTTAATGAGGATTCTTTGTATACCAGGGATATTATGGGTTATAAGGAATAGTTTTCCATGTTGTGGTTTGTCTTTTTGGCTTTTGACATTTTTTTTATTTTGTTAACAGCATGAGCCAGTCATTTCTTTTGTGGCTTCTGACATTCATGTCACAGAAAAGAAGTTCCGACCTCAACATTATGAAAATATTTACTTTGGGGCTTCATTTTTTACATATAAATATTTATCTAGGATTTTCTCTTGTAATAAAATAAAATTAGTTAGTCCCCTCAAATATTATGTGGACAAAAAGAAAAGACCATGTATGCCATTGTACTGATGTGAAAGATCCAGAATAGGTGAATTCACAGAGACAAATAGATTAGTAGTTACAATGGACTAGGACGGGGGGAATGGAGAGTGACTGCTTAGTGGGTACATTGTTAATAAGAATGTTCTGAAAGTAGATAGGGGTGGTGGTTGCATAAAATTGGGAATGTACTTAATGCCACTGAAATGTGCATATTAAAAAAGTTAAGATGTTAAATTTTATCTGAAGTAAATTTTATAAGATAAAATATAGTAAATCTTGAGGATATGTAGGAGAAAAACAAAAATTAAAACTGATGCAATGGTAGGGGAGGAGAAGGGCAGCCCTGGGGCAGGAGCCTGCATGAGCTGGAACTCAGGAGCTGACACTGAAGGCAGGGCAAAAGCTGGCACCAGCTGTGGAGCTGGGAGCTCTAGTCTGGTTTGGAGGAGAAGGTTTTCGGGCACTAGAGTTGCTACTAGAACTGATTCTGTTGTTGATGCTATATCTAGAACAAGTGCTGGCTGTCACTCTGGAACTGGAGCTGGTTCCACCGCTTGATATAGCTCAAGAGCCACTGCTGTTGTTCTTGCTGGGATGGCCTTAAGCTGTGGAGCTGGAGCTGTTGATGGCACTTGTTAGAGCTCTGAGACTAGTGCTGCAGTGTGTGGTGCTGCTGGTTCTAGCTCTTTTGCTTTCTCTAGAACTCTTGTTTGATCCGGCTCTGGAGCTGGCCATGGAACTGGAGCTCCCACAGCTCTTGAGGTGGTTTTTGAGCTGGGCTGGAGCTGGCACTGGTTCTGCAAAAAGAAAAAAGATTACCTACATGACTGACTTTCGATGTTCCTTGCAATAACAAAAAATTTCCCACTGCCTTCCAGAGCAGTCTCATTCTAATAACCCACCTCTAGGAAGTCTTCCCAGAGTGCAGTTCATTCCATGATTGGTCTGTGTTTATCATTGCTCTTGGCCCTACCCCAGCTTCTGGAAGCTCTGCTCTGTGTGATCCGGTCATTTCTTCTCCTCATGCTTTCCTATGCACGCACTCCAGTCCTCCTCACCCTTGGGCTCTGCCTTAGTGGGCTGGGTGCTCGAACTAAGCCAAAAAAAGGTTGACCTGGAGCTCTAAGTCTGAGCCAGGCATGCTGAGCTGCAAGTAGTTTAGTAGTTGTTTTTCCTTGAGACAGGGAAATTCTGGAGGCTGATTGAAGCTCTGTGGGTGCTGCTTCAGCCAGGTGCCCAGGATGCAGGACATGGCACTGAGGGGAGGTGAATGGGCAGCAGAGACAAGAGACCTGGGCTTTCCTTCCATACTGCCCTCCCAGGGCTCCCCTGCAGGGGCTGGGCTCCTGTGCCTGCTGTCCCTGCTTGTCCAGAGGCCAGCCCTACCTTACACCCATACCCACTCTCCTCACCAAGGAGGTGCTGGCAAAAGCTTCCATGGGAGGGAACTCTCAATCAATAGTGTGATACCCCTCCCCTCTTCAGATAATCCTGATATACTCCTCTGTCTGTCTCTCTGACCCTCTCCCTACAGTAATATCAAGTCCATGAGGGCAGGGAGGGTGGTGTGTGCTCTGTTCATTGCACTGGCTGGCATACACTAGACTCCAAAACTGTCTGATAAGAGAGGGAAGAATGGGAGTCTGTCTTCTTACCCAGCTTTTTACAGTTCTTGTAAAACCACAAATATTAGCTCATACATTGGTATGCTGCCTAATTCTTGGATAACTCCTGTAGGGCTCCTCTTCCCACTGACACTAATCTCCTAGGTGGGGGCAGCCTGACCCCCGAGCACTCATGAGCCCCCTGAGCACCAGCTGAGCATCCCTGTGGAGGTTCTAGCCATGTTTGTGAGCAGGATGCTCTCCACACCTTCTTTTATGGGTCCCAGGATGGGGGACCGGGGGAGTGAGTGGGGCTGGGAAGGGAGGTGGAGAGGATGAATTCTCTCAAGGCTGACTCTGTCCTCTAGCCTCCCTGTACTCCCTGTGTTGCCCGTGGCCCCATCTCCAGCTCTCTTTGACTTGTTTTCTCCTGCAGGGAAGCCCTGGATCTCAGCTCTGCAGTAGGAATCACGGGATGTCTGGGGTTCTGCCAGCTCCTCCCCATCTACAGGCCCCCACACTTTCACACAGTTTGGTGGAGACAGGAGCTCTTCCATCTTGACCCAAACCCCACTCGTGATTTTTACTTGTGGTTGATGTTTCCATCCTCGTCAGTGTAGGGGAGGACGCATCCATATTTAGAGGAGGCCAGGATGGTGTCACATCTACTGTACTGTGGCACGACCTGCTTCTGATGGCATGTGACTGACTCCTTGACTAGGATGGATGTCTGGGAACACAGAAATTGCTCTCTGCTCTGTTTATTGGATTACGGTCAGTGGTGAGAAAACTATTTCTCTTCAGGAAAATATTCATCCATTGATGGATTGAATACCAGCCAGCTCCTTATGAGATATCTGAGAAGGCCTGGGGTCTCTCTGCCAGCTTTCAGTAATACCTGCTCTGGATACACCCAAAATCTTATAGATGGATCTATATCTTCTTTACAAATAAGGAAATAGCTTAGCCCAAAACTACGGGATCAGTGAGGGGTGAGGCAAAGGCTTTCTCATGGAGGAGAGGAAAATAATAAATGAAAACAACTACAGGTCCTCCAGCAGATATTTCCCAGGACCAGGCCCCAGGTAAACACTTTCCATGCAGGATCTCTTTTAGTTTCTGCAATAACCTTGTGAGGTTGTTACTTTTTTCCCCTCACTGTTCAGAGAAGCAAATCAAGGCTCAAAGATGTGTACTGATATTGTCAAGACTCACACCTACTAGGGACCGAGTCACACTGTGCACGGGAGGGGTGGGTGATCATCTTTTAAACAGCATGTCTAGCATTTGTTGGGTAGTGGCAAGCGCTGGGTAGGTGCATAGAAATGTGTGGATATAGGAGCAGTCACTGCCCAGGTCACTGGCAATACCAGGTGCTCCACCAGGCTCTCCAGCATACCTGCCTTGACTGTCCGCACGGTGCAGGTCTCATCCTGTGTTATGGTCAACTGATTTTCACCCTGAGGTGGGACAGAAGAGGGATATGTGGTCAGTTGTCATACCATGAACTACCATCCAGGTTGGGGGCTGGCGCTTCAGACCAAATTCAAAAGCCTTCATGGCTTGTGCTAGAGGGGGAACAGCAGTGCTCCCAGAAGAAAAATGTTTCTCGGTACTAAAAGTAGAACTTCAGAAGGGAAAAATGAAAAATATTAGTACATTCAGGTCATTAGCGGAGTAAAGGTAGTACCTGTCTGTATTAAAAGGATTATGCCAGTGAGTTCTGGCAAAACATTCCATTGTAGAGACGAGAAAACAGGCTTATTCTGGGGTGGGAGGGATGAGTGTGTTAGCATACATAGGACATTCACTGCAGCACATCAGGGTCTCTCATCAGTGAAAGGCTGAATCACTGAGGTAACCGGCCTCCCTTCTGGAATGTTGTGCAGCCCAGTGAGGCCCCAGCTCTTGACCTGGTGGGGCCATGCGGATGTATTCATTGAGACAGAAATTGTGGATATTGTCCATAATAGCATGAGCCCCATGTCTTTTCTGGGTAAAAACATCCCTAGTAACCATGGTGATGTGTATGACTTGGTGGAGGTGTGGAAGGACAGTCAGACCAACTGCTACATGGACACCTGGATGCATGGGTTACACACAAGGTGAGATAGCAGAATGCAAAAACCATCAGAGCCTAAAGTGAAGTGAAATAGGATGAAAGTCTGTTTTCTTATATTCCTACAAACATGTGGACAGTGACTTTGTACCTGGCCAAAGTAGAGGCTGGGCAGTGAGGGTGGGTTTGAGGGAGCAGGTGGGGCCCAGATTCCTTTGGGAGCAGGACCATGGGACCCTCCAAAGCCTTGGGGGGGAGGTGGTTTGGGTGGTATCTGGATTCCAGGGTTGCTCAGGCTTCCTCAGGGCCCCAGGTGTGGAGTCCCCTCTCACCCACACTCACCTCGAGCCAGCGCTGGCCCCTGTTGGTAGTGTGGAGCTGCTGTCTCTCCCGGAGGGAAATAAAGTAGAGGATCCCATTGATGAGCTCCTGGCCTGTGTCCTGCATTGAGCTCTGTAAAGTCAGTGTCTGGCGGCCGGGCAGGCAGCCTCAGAGCCCTCCTTGTCTGTTGTTGGACTGTTTCTACCCCACATGACCTTCTGCTCTCCAGACCACACAGACTCTTGTGTCACAGATGTCCTCCTGGGAGGAAAGGAGATGACAGCCTGAGGGCTCGGAATTAATGTCAGGGCAGATGAGAGTTGCCTCTGCATTCCCCTCTTCTCTGGCAGCCGTAATGTGGGTGTGAACAGTATAGGACCACCTAGTTTACAGTCCACTAACCACGTGCTCCTCCCATGTTTGGGCCCTTTTCTTATGTCCCAGTTTTCTCCACAATCAGGAGAAAGAGTGTGGGGCTGCCCAGGGTACTCATAGTGATGGCCTGGCCTGGTCTGCCCTATGTTACCTTTGGGTACCTCCTGGCAAATGGCTAGAGGCATCGGGAATGATGGCAGAGACAACATCTGCAGTGTGGGAAAAGGCTGACACTTCGACATTTCCTGAGGTTACAGCCCCACGGCATTGGTTTACTGTAAAACATCTTGCTCTATTGAGTGTCTCTGATCAAGTGAGCTGGGCAGGGGCTGTCTTTAGAATGTGGGTGCCTGGTTACCAGGGTTCCAAGTTCTGTTGTGATCTCTCACCAAGGGAGTGAGGTCATCTTTTTGCAGTCCTCTTACCTGATCTGCTTCCTCTGGTAAGAAATCTCCAAATGCCCCTATAGGTTGCTGACTTCTCACCCTCCTACCACATGACATCTCCATTTTTCTAGAGTTACACCAACACTACCTCCCTACAGCCCCAGTGAATGGCCTGGGCACAGCCAGACTCCCAGCTTTGAGGTGACAGACCTGGGTTTAGACCCAGCTCCTCCTTATTACCTGTTGTGTGACTCTAGACAAGCCTTGTGCCTCTCAGGACCTCCTTAGTCTCACGTCATCCATAATGGGGATCATTCTAGCATCACTTCCTAGGGATGTCATCAGGCATGTATGAGATAACTCATAAAACCTATATGCTGGTATCATATGTATCTAATGCACAAAATTAGAAATAAAATACAGAAATGGGTGGGATGTAGCATGAAATACAACTAAAAACAGGCCTGGGTTCTTGTCATGTGATCATGGAGATATCACTTTGCTTTGGCCTCATTTCCCTGTCTGCATCATGGGAAGGGTAAAATTCAATTAATTCAGATATCATCATTCTCCATGAACTTTTCAGTGGCTTCCCACTTTATTTAGATTCTGACCCAAGTGCCTCCTTTAGGCCTATGTGGTGAGCAGCCTGCTCAGTGGCTCCCAGGGACCCCTCCTCCTGGTACACACACTTGTGTCATCCCCTTCCTTTTAGGGTGGACTGGACTTAGTGACTCACTTCTAACCAATGGTATATAAGTGATGTGATGTCACTTCTGACATTTAATTATAAAATGACTGTAATTAACGTCTTGCACTCTCTTCATTTTTTTTCTCCATCTCCTCCTCTTTGATCCTTACACTGGAGAAGCAGATGCTGTATTCTGAGCTTACCTAAGGGGAGGTTCATGCGCTTTAGGACCCAGGGAGGGCAGACCTCTGATGGGACCTCAGACCCTCAGTTCAATCTGAACCTTGCCAGTAATCATCTGAGTGAACTTGCAGGTGAATCCTGAGAACCTAGAAGCTGTCTGAGGTAAAATGTCTAGGTCAGAATAGCAGGGTCAAAATGGATGATAACACTGGCAAGCCAAGTGGACTTTTGTCATTTTAAATATAGTACAAAGACACCTATTTAAATTAATCCTGTGACCAAGTTTTTAATTGGACATCTTAGTTAGATTATGCTGAATTACCCAATAACCCCCAAATTTCAGTGGCATTACAGTGCATTTTGTTCCCACCTGGTATTGGGTGTTCAGGGTGGGGAGGAAGCTCTCCTCCACATCGTCATTCAGGATCCCAGAATTCTTGTCTCGTGTGACTCTACCCTCTCTTGGCCCTCATCTTTTATCAGTACTGTCGGCAAAAGACAAAACTGCATGGAGAAATGCACATGGGAGGAATCTTAGAGCCTGGTCTGAAAGTGGCTTTTATCAGTCCCATTTCTCTTACTTTGTCAAGAACTGGTCACATGGCCACACCTAATGCAAGGGAGGCTGGGAAATGTAGTCCAGCTATGTGTTCAGAGAGGGGGAGAATAAATTTTGGTGGACAAGTAGAATTCTCTGTAACAGTGAGTAAATTATTTGGATTTGTGTTTCTCAAATCTTTATTGATTGACTATTGTATGCCGAACACTATTCTAAGCAAGGACAAGAGCTGATTCAGCAGTATCCTGGCATAGGAGAAGCTCCCAGTCTACAGATCACACATAAAATGGCTGATCTAGAATTCAGATACTGGGCTGTCTGACTCTAAATGTTTCATCACCTCTTCCACATAGATAATACATATGTTCTTTTTAAGTGGTTTTCTTTTTTCTTTTTTTAAACATTTTAATTTTTTAAACATTTTGGTTTTTCTTCTCACTTTTCCTGTACATACCATGGAGTACTTTTTAGGTAATTTTCATGTCCATTATAATCCACTTTTGAGATGGATGGGAAAGCCTGTTAATGAAATCCAGTGAGCACAAATGTTTGGTGCAAATGGAGATGGGATGTGGTTGTGGCTGAGTCAGAGAATCGGAACTGGTTCTGTCCTAGGCTTTTGTTCTAGGAGCCCAGGCTCCCGAGGGCATTTGAATCAGTGTCTGCCACTGAGTCTCCAGGCTTGTGCCTTGGTGTCTGTCTAGCTTCTGATCCTTGGTTGTTTGACTTCTGTTTGGGCTCCTGACCCTTCTCAGTTCACCTGTGTAATCCCGTTGGTGATTCCTGGCCTCATCTGACAGCAGCTGACCCTGCTGGCTGCTCCCTACATCATCATTGTGTCCTTGGCTGGCGTTCATTTTTCTACGCCCTATTTCCCCTGACTGCCTGGTGCTGGCTTTGAGCTAAGAAGACCTATTACATAGGAAGAATGCTAAAGGAGAAAGCTCAGAACAATACTTTTTTTTTCTTTTTGTGTAGAGAAATACTGTGATTTCAAAATGTAGACAAACTTTTAGTGAAGCCACTTCTCTGAGATCAAAACAGTATATGCTGCACTGTTTTACAGTAATTACAAAATGCAAGAAAAATCAGTAAAAATATGTTTTTTCAGAATGATAGACTAACTACAATAAGAAACATTGCGTTAAAAAGTGGTTTTCTGTGTAAAAAGTAAATCAGAGATTGTTAGAGACAAGGCTGGTTGGTGACTGCTGTTTTTTAACCACCAGTCTAAAGGTATTTGATTTTTGAAAAAAATTCAAAACATATACATAATCTTTGATTAAAAATTAAATAAATTTTATTTTAAACATTAAAAAATAAGCTTAATGTTATGCATGTTTTCATATAGATAAATATCAACATATCTGAGTAAGAAATAAATGGCAATATCAATTATATGTGAAAGATATTAGAATATCTATCAGAATTGCATCTTAATTTCTATAAGCAGAATTATGTGGGGTTTCACAGTTTCAGACTCTGGTCTCAAATACAGCAGTGACTCCTGCAGTGTCTCTTTAGGCATGAGACCCAATAACTTGTGCATGACATGATGAGAAGATATAAAATAAATGTATGTATAATTATTGTAAAGTTGCTACTGTTTGGCAACTGGACACTGGCATAAAACTTCATTATTTTGAGACTATTCCAAGTTTAATCTTTCCTTGATGCTCACTGGAATTACTATCAGAGAATGAAAATTCATTGTTTTTGTGGACTGAATTATTGTATTCTTCCAAAATTCATAAATTGAAGCTCTAACTGACAGTGTGATGGTTTTTGCTGGTGTGGCCTTTAGGAGGTAATCAGATTTTGATGAGGTCATGAGGGCAGAGTCCAATGATGGGATTTGTGCTTTTATAAGAAAGGGATGAGAGACCATTGCCCTTACTCTCCCAACACATGCATGGAGGAAAAGTCATATAAAAACCAAAGAAGAAAGTGGATGTCTGCAAGCCAGGAAGAGGGTTCTAACCAGACAAGGAATCTGCAAGCACCTTGATCTTAGACTTTCCAGCCTCCAGAACTGTGAGAAATAAATGTGTATAATAAGCCACCTAGTCTATAGTATTTTGTTTTGGCTGCCCAAGCTAAGACTTAAGACAAATGTGAAGTTAAGGGGTTTCAAAATAGTGATTAATGTTAACAGTTCTCACTTATCTGAGAACTAAGTCCGTTCACCATCATTAAATGCCTCCTACTTACATTTTGCTGAGGGTTAGAGAGTGAGCACTGGTAAATAGAGGAGACTCTAGAGATGATGACTGCTGTGTACCCGAGTGTAGCACACTACTTGGCACTTAGTAAGCATCCAATATATATCTGTTCACTACAAAAATACAGCCCATATTCTCAGGGAGTGTTAAACCATTGTGATTTTCTAAGTGATGTTGCCAGAAGCACTTAATAAAATACTGCACTACTAGTAAAATTATATTCTATAAAACAAATAAGTATGTCACCATTATAAGCTTACTTTTTAAACAATTCTTCTTTTGTAACAATCTTAATTTTATTGTGTGATAATCTGTTGTTGAATAAAAATGACTGCCCAGGTGCCAAAATGACATGAAAATCTTTATTGTAAGTCTTGATCCATAATTCAGTTTGAACCTGTCAATGGCTGAAGTCTTAATACTTTAGTGTAATTAGTTGATGTCTAGGTCTTCCCTGACCCTCTGTCCGTACCCCGTTCTATAGCACCGAGAACCCAAGTATTACAAGTGCTTCTGTTATTGACCAGCTCCCTCCAGACTGTAAGTTCCACAAGGCCAGAGATTTATCTAGATAGACTTTGTATTCTTATTGTCTACTATGTAATTGCATTGTCATGGTAGGTGCTCAATAAATATTTATTAAATAAACGAATGAAGATTAGCCAAAAATGACAACCTGATTATTGACCTTTATACATGTAACATTTTAATACCATGACATAATAGGTGATGTGCTACTGATTAAGTTTTAGTATGTGTTGTTACTGTGAGAAATAAAAATCTTATAGTCAATGGCATGAGGCAGTGGTGTGTATAATTTTCTAAAATCTTTTGGAAAAATCATATAATTGGGTGCTAAAGTATACACATCTTAAATAATAATTCATTCTAGGAATGTTTAAAGAATTAGGGATTTTCTGTTCTAAATGAAACATGAATTGAAAAACTTTATGTTGTGGGGACATTGATTTTTCAAAGTTCTGCTGTCAAGTTAGAAGAAATCCCTATACAAGTAATACATACTCATTGTAAAAATTTTTTGGTGGGGGGCACGTGGTTGGTCAGTACAGGTACAGAGATCAAGCCCTGGACATTGGTGTGATTAGCACCGTGCTCTAACCAATTGAGATAACTGGCCAGCTTCCTAAAAACAAAAGGAAGCAAGAGGAATCAAATTAATAGAAATAGCCCACAATTCTAACACCCAGATAATCAATACAAATATTTTGTGTCTATTTCTCCCTTTCATATTTCTGTATCTGTCTACCACCTATCTATCCATCTACCTATGTTTGTCTTTCTTCCCTCATACTCGTTTGTGTGTATGTGTATATTTCAATAAGCATGCAAATTTCTATTTCAAATATTCTTCTCTCATGGCTCCACTGTGAACACAGAAAATGAGTTGGCAGTGGATTTGTGAATAAATGAAAGATTGTCTGGGCCAGTCTTAATTGTTAGCTGTGTATGTCTGACTCAAAATGTAAATTAGGTATTAACTAGTAATCTTCAAATGCATATGGTATCCTATCAAAGAACAATGTCTGGGGAAAATATGACTAGTCATTTGTATATTCTTTTAGAATGTTTACTGTTTCATCTGAAATTCAATTTTTGCTTGAAGAATTGGCTTTTATGTAATGTTTGCAGGCAGAATCTCTGAGGGACTCCATGGTGAAAGAAGCAAGCTCCTCATTTGTCTGGTCTGTAGGTGGCAGTGGTCACCACAAGACAGGTGTGAATTCCACTAACTGGTCAGGCTTATGAAAAAAAAAAAAAACAGCAGAAAATCTCTAAAATAATGAAACTCTGGTCATGAGTTGCAACAGTAAACTTGTAAACTCATTACAGTAAATTCTATCTCCCACTTTTATATATTTTCAGGCATTTTTCCAGTTAAACTTTGAAAATTGGATAAATACCCCCACAATTCTGTTCTCACCTTTTGCATTCTTTTTTCCATGTTCAGTAGTAAGAACATTCTTAAGGTTACCACTACCAAGTTCTGTGATGTGCAGCATGAATGTTGTACATTAACAACATACATTAGAGCACATACTTCATATACAGCTGCATATGGATTCATTTTAAAACACCAGTTTCAATTTCTGAAACTGTTAGACATTGGCAGAAAAAAAGCTTGGGCATATTATTTTTTACTCTTTTTTCAGCTTTATTAAGGCATAATTGAGATATAAAATTGTATATATTCAATGTGTACGATGTGATATTTTGATATCTGTGTACATTGCAATAATTAACACAATCAAGCTTATTAACATATCCAGTATCTCACATAGCTAGCTACCTTACTTATGTGGTGAGAATACCTTAGATCTACTCTCTCAGCTGATTTCAAGCATGCAATACATTATCAACTATAGTCACCATACTGCACATTAGGTCTACATATTCATTTATTTTTATTTTTATTTATTTATTTTTTTAAAAGATGACCGGTAAGGGGATCTCAACCCTTGGCTTGGTGTTGTCAGCACCACGCTCAGCCAGTGAGCTAACTGGCCATCCCTATATAGGATCCGAACCCGTGGCCTTGGTGTTATCAGCACTGCACTCTACCGAGTGAGCCACGGGCCGGCCCTTACATATTCATTTATAACCAAAAGTTTATACCCTTTGAGCAACATAGTTCCATTCCCCCCCCACCCCACAACCTAGTAACCACTCTTTTACTCTGTTTCTATGAGTTCAACCTTTTTAGATTCACCATTTAAGTGAGATCAGGGCATGTTATCCTCATAACTTTAGGAAATTATGCTAACCACTGGCTAGTCCCCGTAGATAATATTTCTCAGTTATCATTTCATGTACAGGTATATATATTTGCTACCATATATACATATATGCTCTCTCTACAGAATATATGATACTATGTATAGTATATAAGTAATGTTATAAGCAGAAACACATGAAATTATACTATAAATGGTTTTTTTTTTCTTACTGTGTCACGAATATGGTTTCAGGTGACCAACTTTGGAACTTTGATTACCTTTAGCGCTTGTTTTGTTTTGCATTATTCTCTCACTTTGTGCTGCAGGAATGTCATGCTCTGCTAACTGGAGTGAAGAGTGATTTTGAAGCAGGATTTGTGTTGTGCCTTCCATAGCCCCTGATAGAGTGATAAGAATATTAAAGCTATTTAAAATAAGTGATTACAGAATTAAATTAGTGAATAATCCAGAATGTAGCTAACAGCTGTTTCATATTTAAGTGTGAAGGACTGGACATTGTATAAGGTGAATAAATATGTACAACCAATATACCAATTAATAGAAATAAACCAATTTAATAGAAAATTAATAATTAAAAAAATGTAAGGCTCTTAAGTCCCCTTGCAGGGATAGACTGTTAATGGGGAAAGAGAACAACATTTGGTTTCTCTTAATTCACCTTTTTTTTTCTTAATAGGATGACAGACTTGTGACATTGAAAAAAGAACATTTCTCAATAAAAAAGGGTAAGGAGGATAGGAAGTTGAGTTCTGTGTAAAATAAAACCCCTTTTTGGTTATAAACTATCCATTCCCATCTTCACTTGCCAGTCTTATGTTCAAAAGTTAGTTGTGATGAACCCAACATTTACAACCTTTAATATCAATAAGATCGTTAGTTATAGAACCTCATTACAACAAGGACCTGGCCCAATGTAGGCTGAAAATGTTTTGAAATTTTCCATAATAAGATTCATAATCTAAAATTTCTTTGAAATTGTATTCACAATAATTAAAAATAATGCTTGTGATACTATTCTTCACATTTTGAAAACAGTATGTTAATGTAACAGTATATTAACAGTATATATCATTTAATATATCAGTATATGACAGTATATATAACAGATAATATTTATCTGTAGTTAAGATATCATAAGTGGTATGCAAATAATAGAAATGATAAATATGTTGCTTTCTAACTGTCCCCTTAGGCCATGGTATATATACATTCTACATTCAGCATTAAAGAAAACCAAGATAACTTAAATAGCTAATGAATTTTTATATTTCCTTTATTATAAGAAAAACAATACAGTGAAGACAGGGCAGAGATTTCCACAAGAAGATTAATTTATTCACTCAAAGAAAAATCAGTGTATCAGTCTTTAACAGCTGAAATGCTGCTTTTATCTTTTTTAAAAATTTTATTGTTTTTTTTACTTTCTAAGATGTTGCTGCGGAGCACTTGGGGGAGGGGAAGGGATAAAAAGGAGGGAGGGAGGAGCGAGGAGGGATTGGCCCAGGGCTGGCTCCTTCACTGGCCTGGTTACAGAGGGCAGGGGGCGTGGCTGAGGCCTGCAGCAGCCCCTTCCATTCCTGCTTGGGAGCCCAGGGGACTTCCAGCAGTGGCTCAGGTCATTGCTGGGCTAGATGTAAAATACAAAATTAATATACAAAAATTAGTTGCAGTTCCATACACTGACAACACACTATCTGAAAAGGAAATTTAAAATATCACCCCATTTATAGTAGCAGCAAAAAGAATAAAATACTTAGAAATATACTTAACCAAGAAGGTGAAACTTGTTTGCTGAAAACTACAAAATACTGATGAAAGGTATTAAAGAAGACACAAAAAATGGATCTCATGTTTATGAATTGGAAGACAATATTATTAAAATGTTCATGTTATGCAAAGATATCTATAGATTAAATGCTATCCCCATCAAAATCCAAAGATTGTTTTTACAGAAATAAAAAAAAAAAAAAAAAACCTTAAAGTTCATCTGGAGCCACAAAGGATCCAGAATAGCCAAAACAATATTGAGTAAGAAGAACAAAGCTGGAGGCATCATAATTCCTGATTTCAAAAAGCTACAGTAATGAGATACTATGAAAATATTTACTATGGAGCTTCACTTTCTACATACAATCCTTGATTTATCCAGGATTTTCCCTTCTAACAAAAAACAAAATTAACTACTTTTCTCATATGTGGCTCAACACAAAAGGCCATATATATCATTGCCCTGACATGGAAAATTTAGAATAGGTAAATCCATAGAGACACAGAGATTAATGGTCAGTGGAGACTCAGAGGAGGGAATGGAGAGTGACTGCCTAATGGGTACAGGTTGATGAAAATATTATGGAACTAGTAGGCTTGGTGGTTGCATAAAATTGGGAATACAATTAGTGCCACTGAATTGTTCATGTTAAAATGATTAAAACATTAAATTTTATTAAAAGAGAATTTTATAAGGTAAAATATGGTAAACCTTGAGGATATGTAGGAGAAAAACAAAAATTAAAACTGGTGCAGGGGTAGGGGAGGGGAAGGGCAGCCCTGGGGCAGGAGCCATCATGAGCCGGAGCTCAGAAGCTGATGCTGACAGCAGGGCAGGAGCTGGCGCCAGCTGTAGAGCTGATGGCAGCTCTAGCTCTGGATTTGGTGTGTGTTTGTGGCACTGGAGTTGCATCTGGAACAGGTTCTGTTGTTGATTCTCTGTCGAGCAGGCTCTTGCTCTAGAAGAGACCTAGATGTGCTGGTGTGTGGCAGTGGGCAAGTGGGGGCAGGAGGCCAGCAGAGAGAAGAGGTTTGGCCTTTCCTTCCACATTGTTCTCTCAGGGCTTCCCTCCAGAGGCTGGGCTCTTGTGCCTCCTGCCCCTGCCTGTCCAGAGGCCAGTCCTACCTTATGCCCATGCCCAAAATATATCTGACCAGGTATATGGTTACCAAGGAGATACTGGCAAAAGCCACCATGGGAAGAACTGGAGCTGGTCCCAGAGCTTGGTGCAGCTCTACAGATACTGCTAGTGTTCTTGCTGGGGTGGCCTTAAGAGGTGGAGCTGGAGCTGTTGATGGCATTGGCTGGAGCTCTGGAGCTCGTGCTACAGTGGATGCCAGTGCTTTTTCTAGCTCTTTTAATTTCTATAGAGCTGTTGTTTGAGCCTGCTCTGGTTCTGGAGCCGCCCATGGAGCTGGAGCTATCACAGCTCTTGAGGTGGGTTTTGAGCTTGGGCTGGAGCTGGCACTAGAGCTTCAAGAGGAGAAAAGATAACCCACCTGATTTTTCACGTTTCTTCCCATGACAAAATACTTCCCATTGCCTTTCAGAGAAGTCACAGTTTGAGAACCCACCTCCAGGAAGTCTTTCCAGACTGAAATCTTACCACATGATTGGTCTCAGTTTCTCATTGCTCCCCACCCCACCCCAGCTTCTGGAAGCTCTGTTCTGTGTGACCCAACCCTGTCCCCTCCCCACACACTCCCATCCACCCATATCAGTTCTACTCACCCCCAGGCTCTGCCTCAGTGGGTTCCAGGTGCTCCAACTGGGCCAGAGGAAGGTGGCCCTGGTGTTCCAGATCTGAGCCAGACACATTGAGCTGCAGGAAGGGCAGCAGTATCTTGAGACAGGGAAATTCTGAAGGCTAACTGAAGTCCTGTGGGTGCTGACTGAAATCTGGGGGGAAGGGGGCAGCAGAGACAGAGGCCTGGCCTTTTCACCCACACTGCCTTCTCAGAGCTCCCCTGCAGGGGCTGGGCTCCTGTTCCTGCTGCTCCTGCCTGTCCAGGGGCCAGCCCTATCTTATACCCACACCAAATCTCTCTCTCCTGGCCCAAGCAGGCCAAGTCACCAAGGAGGTGCTGGCAAAAGCCTTCATGGGAAGGAGCCATCGACTGATGGTGTGACCCCTCCCCCCTTCCTTCTTCAGGGAAGTCTGACACACTCTTCTGTCTCTCTGGGCCCCTCCCCGCCAGAATGTCAACTCCTATGAGGGCAGGGAGTGTGGTGTCTGCTCTGTTCATTGCACTAGATGACACACAGTAGGTGCTCCAGAACTATCTGATGAATGAGGGAACAGTGGGAGTCTGTCCTCTTTCCCAGTCTTGCCCTGGCCCTTGTAAAACCTCAAATTTTAGCTCATACATTGGTGTGCTGCCTTATTCTTGCTTCCTGTGGGGCTCCTCTTTCCACTGACACTAATCTTTTGAAGTAGGGGCAGCCTGATGCCTGAACACTCACTGAGCCCCCTGAGCACCAGCTGAGCATCGCTGTGGATGTTTCAACCATGATTGTGAGCAGTATGCTCTCCACACCTTCTGTTCTGGGTCTGAGGATGGCTTATTCTGGGGTGGGAGGGATGAGTGTATTAGCACACATAGGACGTTCACTGCAGCACTGTTGAGACGGCTACAGTAAGGAATCACATCAAGGTCTCTCATCAGTGAAAGGCTGAATCACTGAGGTAACTGGTCTCCCTTCTGGAATGTTGTGCAGCCAGCCCAGTGAGGCCCCAGCTCTTGACCTGGAGGGGCCATGGGGATGTATTCGTTGAGACAGAAATTGTGGATATTGTCCATAATAGCATGAGCCCCATGTCTTTTCTGGGTAAAAACATCCCTAGTAACCATGGTGATGTGTATGACTTGGTGGAGGTGTGGAAGGACAGTCAGACCAACTGCACATGGACACCTGGATGCATGGGTTACACACAAGGTGAGATAGCAGAATGCAAAAACCATCAGAGCCTAAAGTGAAGTGAAATAGGATGAAAGTCTGTTTTCTGATATTCCTACAAACATGTGGACAGTGACTTTGTACCTGGCCAAAGTAGAGGCTGGGCAGTGAGGGTGGGTTTGAGGGAGCAGGTGGGGCCCAGATTCCTTTGGGAGCAGGACCATGGGACCCTCCAAAGCCTTGGGAGGGAGGTGGTTTGGGTGGTATCTGGATTCCAGGGTTGCTCAGGCTTCCTCAGGGCCCCAGGTGTGGAGTCCCCTCTCACCCACACTCACCTCGAGCCAGCGCTGGCCCCTGTTGGTAGTGTGGAGCTGCTGTCTCTCCTGGAGCGAGATAAAGTAGAGGATCCCGTTGATGAGCTCCTGGCCTATGTCCTGCATTGAGCTCTGTAAAGTCAGTGTCTGGCGGCTAGGCAGGCAGCCTCAGAGCCCTGTTTGTCTGTTGTTGGACTGTTTCTACCCCACATGACCTTCTGCTCCCCAGACCACACAAACCCTTGTGTCACAGATGTCCCCCTGGGAGGAAGGGAGATGACAGCCTGAGATCCAATGATTAACATTAAACAGATGAGAACAATGCCTGTATTCCCCTTTTCACTCCACCAGCCATGACCTGGAGGTAAATGTGGCAGGACCACTAGGTATACAACTTTCAATCTACCTGTTCCTGCCCAGTGTGGGCCCTCCTCTCATTTTCCCATTTTCCCCACATCAGGAAGAGGGATGTGAAGCTGCCCAGCAGGACTCATTTTACTGGCCTGGCCTGGTCTGCCCTTTGAGTACCTCCTGGTAAATGGCTAGAGGCATTCTGGAGTGAGGGCTTAACCAATGTCTGCAGTGTGGGTAAAGGCTTTCACTCAAAAATTTCCTGAGGCTAGAAACCCCAGAAAACCCAGATACAGCAGAACATCTTACTCTCTTGGGTGTCTTTGGCCAAGTGAGCTGGGCAGGGGCTATCTATAGAATGTGGGTGCCTGGTAACTGGGGTTCCAAGTTCTTTTGTGACATGTCACCAAGAAAGTAAGGTCACTTCCTTGGGTCCTCTCACCTCAGCACCCTCTTTGTTAAGAAGACCCTGAATGCCTTTCTAGGTTACTGACTACTTACTTACTCTCCTACCTCATGACATCACCATATTTGTGTAAAGCTACAACAACACTCCCTTTCTACAGCCCCAGTGGAAGGCCTAGGTCTAGTCAGGTTCCTAGCTTTGAGGAGACAGACCTGGGTTTAGACCCAGCTCCTTTTTCCTATCTCTTATGTAACCCTGGACAATCAATGTCTCTCTCAGATCCTCCCCAGTTTCTCCTGCACAGTGGGAATCACTGTTACCAAACCAAACTTGGGTCCATCCACCCATGCACATCTAAGCCAAGACACTGACACTGGGTTGCAGTAGAGAAATTGGTGTTTAATTACAATGCCAAGTAATTGGAGCAGGGACAGCCAATGCTGAAGAAACCCGAGGATTCTTGAAGTTTACTAGTGATTATTTTTAAAAGAAAAACTTGTGGGTTGGGGTTGGGGCTGGATGAGTAGCCTGTGGATGCTTTTGATTGGTTGAATCTCAAAAGACAATGGAAGAGCTTTAGGGCCCTGTCTGTCAATCTTCTGGCTCCAATCAGTCTGGCGTCCTTGTAGTCCATGTTTGGTCAGGATCTTCATCTGGTGGGAAAACTTGGGTCTCATTCCCTGTAAAAATATCTCAAGGATACATATCAAGATTGTGTCTTTGATCCTTGGAGTCTCGTGGCTCCCTCCTTACTGCTTAGACTACATCCTGTGTGCTCAGCTGTTTCTTTGTATGCCCTTCCTTGATTACTAGTGGTAAAACTCAGCTTCCTACTTGTTAGTTGGAGAGCCCAGTTCCCAGATTTTAAGTCACTTTAATTTGTGGGACCAAGGCCACAGCTCGCTTTTATCTAAAATTTTGATGGGCTTTATTGAGGAGGAGGTACCTGCTCGGTTGCAATTCTAGCATAAACTTCCTAGAGATGTCATCAGGCATCTGTGAGATAATACTTATAAAACCTATAGGGTGGTATCAAATATATCTAATGCAAAAAATTAGCAATGAAATACAGGAAGGGGTAGGATGTACCATAAAATACAACTCAGAACAGGTCAGGGTTCCTAACATGTGATTCTGGAAATGTCACTTTCGCTTTTGGCCTCATGTCTGCATCATGAGAGTTGAAAAGTTCAGGTATCATGCTGTATAAACCTTTGTCAATGGCTTCTCATTATATTTAAATTCAGACTCAAGTGCCTCCTCTAGGCCTGTGTGGTTGGCAGCCTGCTCAGTGGCTGCCAGTGACCTGACCTCCTGGAACACACATCCTTGTGTAATCTCCTTCACTTTAGTGTGTACTGCACATGAGAGAGAGAGAGGGCAAAATGATTTTTTGGGTCTCTTGATGTGATCATGTAATTTTTCTTTAGCCTGTTCATGTGATATATTACATTAATTGATTTTCAAATGTTTAACCTAGAATAAATCCTTCTTGGTGGTTGTGTATAATTCTTTTTATTCATTTTTTGACTCAATTTGCCAATATTATTTGAAGATTTTAATATTTATGTTTATGAGATATTGGTCTGTTGTTTTCCTTTCTTGTAATGTCTCTGGTTTTGGCATAAGGTAATGTAATGTTGGCCTGAGAGAAAGAGAATTCTTTCTCTTTCTGTTTTCTGAGTTGTAGAGAATTGGTATTTCTCCTTTAAATGTTTAGTGAAATTTTTTAACCCTGGTGCTCTCTACTTTTGAAGGTTATTAATTCTCAACTCAACTTTTAAATTGATTTAGATCAATTCAGATTATCTGTTCCCCTTGTGTGAATTTTGGAAAATTGTGTCTTTCAAGGAATTGTTCCATTTCATCAGTTATCAAATTTGTACACATAGAGTTGTTCATAATAGTTCTCTTTTATCCTTTTAATGTCCATGGGATCAGTATTGATGGCCTTTCTTTTATTTTTTATATTAGTAATTTGTGTCTTTTCTCTTTTTCTTCACAGTTAACCTGGCTAGAGGCTTATCAATTTTATTAATCTTTTCAAAGAACCAGCTTTTGGTTTTGTTGATTTTCTCTATTGATTTTCTGTTTTCAATTTGATTGAATTCTGCTCTAGTTGTAATTATTTTCTTCTGCATACTTTGGATTTAATTTGCTCTTCTTTTTTATTTTTTAAGGTGGAAGCTTAGATGATTGATTCTAGATATTTCTTCTTTAATAACATATGCATTCAATGTTTTAAATTTCCCTCTAAGCACTGCTTCAGCTGCATCCCACAAATTTTGACAAGTTGTATTTTCATTCTAATTTAGTTCAAAATATTTTAAAACTTCTCTTGAGGCTTCTTGTTTGACCCATGTGTTGTTTAGCAGTGTGTCATTTAATCTCCATATATTCTGTTTTTCAGATATATCTCTGTTACTGATTTCTAGTGATTCCATCACAGTTTCAGTAATTTCTATAGGGGAAATAATTGTATGATTGCCATTCTTTCAAATTTGTTAGTGTGTTTTATGGCCCAGAATGTGGTCTATCTTAAATGTGGTCTATATTTGTGTGAGTATGAGCAGAATACGTATTGTGCTGTTGTTGGATGAAGTATTCTATAAATGTCAATTAGATATAGTTAACTGATGGAGCTATTTAGTTCAACTCCATCCTTACTAATTTCCAACCTGCTGGATCTATCAGTGGGGACTGACAGAGAGGTATTGAAGTCTCCAACTATAATAGTGGACTCTATTATTTCTTTTTGCAATTCTGTCAGTTTTTGCTTCACATATTTTAGCATTCTATTGTTAAACACAATGCATTAAGAATGTATCTTCCTGGAGAATTGAGCAATTTACCATTATGTAGTGCCCCTCTTTATCCCTAATAATTTCCCTTGCTTTGATGTTTGCTTTGTCTGAAGTTAATACAGCTGCTCCATATTTCTTTTGATTAGTGTTAGCATGGTGTTTTAGTCCATTTTGTGTTGCTATAACAGAATACCTGAGACTGGGTAATTTATAAAGAAAAGAAGTTTATTTGGCTTACGATTCTGAGACGGTTGCATCTGGCAGGGGCCTCGGGCTGCTTCTACTCATGGAGGAAAGTGGCAGGCTGCCAGTGGGTATGAGCAGATCACATGGCGAGAGGAAGCAAGAGAGAGAGAGAAGGTGCCAGGGTCTTTTTAAGCAACAAGTTCTCGCAGGAACTAATAGAGCAAGAACTGACTCATTAATCTCCCCTCCCCCAGGGAGAGCATTAATCCATTCATGAGGGATCCACCCCATGACTCATTCAGTTTCCAACACTGCCACATTGGGGATCAAATTTCAACGAGTTTTGGAGGGGACAACATATCCAAACTCCATCATTCTGCCCCTGGCCCCCCAAAACTCATGTCACTCTCACGTACAAAGTACAATCATTCTATCCCAACAGTCCCAAAAGTCTTAGCTTGCTCCAGCCCCAATTTAAAAGCCCAAAGTCCAAAGTCTCATCTGAGACCAAAAACAAAAGTCCTTCCAGCTGTGGACCTGTAAAAGTCAAAACCAAATTTATCTACTGCCAAGAAACAATGGTGGAACAGACATTGGGTATACGTTCCCATTCCAAAAGGGAGGAATAGGCCAAAAGAAAGGAAAAACAGGTCCCAAACAAGTCTGAAACCCAGCAGGACAGACATTATGTCTTAAAGCTCCAAAATAATGTTCTTTGACTCCAAGTCCTGCATCCTGGGCACAATTGGGCATCTGGGCCCCCAAAGCATCAGGCAGCCTTGTTCTCACAGCTCTGCCAGGTACATCCCAGTGGGCCACACTGGTGCCTGTGGCTTTTCCAGGCCTACGTTGCATGTTACCAGTGGCCCCCGAGTTCTGGGGTCCTAGCAGCAGCCCTGCTGCCTTGGCTCTACTAGACGTTTCCCTGGTGGGGGCTCTGACCCCACTTTCCTGCTCGGCATTGCTCTAGTAGATGTACTCTGCAGTGGCTCCGCCCCTGTGGAAGGTCTCTGCCTGGGTCCCCAGGCCTTTCCATACAGCCTCTGGAATCTGGGTGGAGGCTGCCATGCCTCCACTGCTCTCACATCCTGCTGGCCTGCGGACTTAACACAACGTGGACACCTCCGAGGTTTCGTGCCTCTACTCTTCAGGGCTGCTGCACGAACCAGACTTGGGGCCACTCCAGCCAGAGCAGCTGGGATGCAGGGAGCTGGATCCTGAGGGCAGCTGCTCCCCAGGTCTGTGCTCCAGGATAACTCAGTCCTACTAGGCCTCAGGGTCTGTGATAGGTGGGGCATCCTTCCAGACTTCTGAAATGCCTGCAGGGCTTTCCTCTCATTTTCTCCACTATTAGCATCTGGCTGCCTCACTGCCAAGATAATGTCTTTAGCAACCCGTTTATCTGCTTCACCCTTGCATTGTTCTCCGGCTTTCGGCTTCTTTACCTCATGGCCAGGCTGCAAAGTTTCCAAATCTTTACACTCTGCTTCCCTTTTAAATTCTGGCTTTACATCATGCCTTTGCCACCATAATTCAGAGTAGACTGTTAGAAGTAGCCATGTAGCGTCCTTAATGTTTTGCTGCTTAGAAATTTCTTTGGCCAAATGCTCTGGTTCACAACTCTTAAGTTCCAACTTCCATTAAGTCCAAGGGCATGGACACAATGCAGCCAGGTTCCTTGCTATGGTGTAGCAGAGGTTATCTTTTGTCCAATTCCCAATAAGTTCCTCATTTCTATCTGAGACCTCATCATCCGCATGGCCTTTACTGTCCACATTTCTATCAGCATTCTGCTCACCACCACATAAGTCTCTAAGACATTCCAAACTTTCCCTCGTCTTTTTCTCTTCTTCTGAGTCCTCCAAACTCCTCCAACCTTTGCCCATTACCCAGTTCTAAAGCTTCATCCACATTTTCAGGTATCTGTACAGCAACACCACACTCCTCAGTACCAATTATCTGTTTTAGTCCATTTTGTGTTGCTGTAACAGAAATACCTGAGACTGGGTAATTTATAAAGAAAAGAGGTTTATTTGGCTTATGATTCTGAGACGGTTGCATCTGGCATGGGCCTCAGGCTGCTTCTACTCATGGCGGAAAGTGGCAGGCTGCCGGAGGGTATGAGCAGATCACATGGCGAGAGGAAGCAAGAGAGAGAGAGGAGGTGCCAGGGTCTTTTTAAGCAACAAGTTCTCAAGGGAACTAATAGAGCAAGATCTCACTCATTACTCCCCCCTCCTCCAGGGAGAGCATTAATCCATTCATGAGGGATCCGCCCCCATGACTCAATCAGTTTCCAACACTGCCACACTGGAGACCAAGTTTCCACATGAGGTTTGGAGGGGACAACACATCCAAACTCCATCCCATGGTATATCTTTCTTCATCTCTTTACTTTTAATCTACTTGTTTTTATGTTTAAATGTTTTTTGTAGACAACATATAGTTGGGTCTTGATTTTTTATGCACTCTGATAGTCTGTCTTTTACTTGGTGAAGTTAGACCATTGATGTTTCAAGTGATTATTGATATACTTGTATTAATTTCTACCATATTTATTAGTCTTTTCTACCCATTGTTCTATTTCTTTTCTTCCACTCTTTTTCTGCTTCTCTGGTTTTAACAGCATTTTATATGTTTCCATTTTCTAGTCTTAGTACATCAATTATAATTTTTTGTTGTTTTTGCTATTTTTAGTGGTTGCCCTAGTTTGCAATGTACATTTACAACTAATCCAAATCTACTTTCAAATAGCACTATGCCACTTTATGGGTAATACAAGTACCTTCTAACAGAGTATCCTGAATCCTCCCTCCCATGCCTTATATCACCGCTTTCATTCCTTTCACTTATCCACAAGCTATAGTCACCAAATACATTGTTGCTATTATTGTTCTGAACAAACTTGTCTGTCAGAATAAGAATAAAAAACTTATTTTACCTTTATTTTCTAATACTCTTTCTGTATGTATATAGATACGAGTTTCTGACCTATCATTTTCCTTTTTTACGAATAACTTTTTAAAACATATCTTGTAAGGCAGGTTTACTGGCAACAAATTTCCTCAATTTTTTTTGAGAAAATTTTTATTTTTTCTTCACTTTTGAAGGATAATTTTACTGCATTCTATGAGATCTAGTTCTGGGTTGATGAGAATTGTATTTTTCAATTCTTTAAATATATCATTCTATCTTTTCTTGCTTGAATGGTTTCTGAGAGAAGTTGGATGTAATTCTTATCCTTCTCTCTCTAGAAGTAAGGTATTCCACACCCTCTTCTTCCCTGCCCCAGCTTCTTTGAAGATTTTCTCACTGTCTTCTATTTTCTGTGGTTTGAATACGATATGCCTTAATATTAGTCCATTTTCTGTTGCTTGTAACAGAATACCTGAAACTGGGCAATTTATAAGAAAACAAAATTTATTTTTTACAATTTTGGATGCTTAGGAAGTCCAAGGTTCAGGGAACACATCTGGTGAGGGTCTTCTTTTTTGTGTGGGGGCTCTCTGCAAAGTCCTGAGGTGTCACTGGTATCAGAAGAGAGGGCTGAGCAAGAGTGTCTTAAAGTGCTCACTTGCTCTCCTTAGAAAGCCCCCACTGTACTCCTGGCAACCCATTAAACCATTAGTCCATTAATCCATGAATGGACTAATACACTCATGACGGCCTAGTCCTCTTGATTCAGTTACCTCTTAAAGGCCTCATCTTTCAAATTCCATACTGGGGATTAAGTTCCATCATGAGCTTCGGAGGGCACATACATTCAAACCACAGCACCTAAGGTTTTTTGTTGTTGTTTTGGTATCTGTCCTGATCTGTGGTTTGGTGTTTATCTTTAATTTTGGAAAATTCTCAGTCATTATTCCTGCAGACATTTCCTCTATTCCTTTCTTTCTTCTGCTTTTGGTATTCTTATTAGGAGTACAGATGATCCCTGACTTATGATGGTTTGACACAATTTTTTTAACTTTACAATAGGTATATTGAGACATAACCCCATCATAAGTTGAGGAACATCTGTATGCTACACCTATTGTAATTGTCCCATGGTTTTTGGATATTCTGCCTTTTTATTCCTTTTTTCTCTTTGCATTTCAGTTTGGGAAGTTTCTATTGATATTTCTTCCAGATCACTGATTATTTCCTCAGTTCTGTCCTGTCTAATGATAAACCTATCAAAGGCATTGTTCACATTTTTTTTTCTTATTTCTAGAATGTCTTTTTGATTTTTTTGTTTCCATCTCTGCTTACATGATTCATCTGTTCTTGCACTGTCCACTTTTTCCACTAGAGCCCTTCACATATTAATCACAGTTGTTTTAAATTCTTCATCTGATAATTGCAACATCTCTTTCATATCTGAATCTGGTTCATATGCTTGTTTTGTCTCTTCAAACTGTGTTGTCTTTTAATATGTCTTGTCATTTTTTTGTGGAAAACCAGACACAAAGTATATGGTAAAAGATACTGAGATAGGCCTTTAGCATGAGGGGTTTTTTGGAGTTATCCTGTGTTTACTATTTGCTGTAGCAATAGGTGTCAGAGGATAAAGTTTTCTCTAATGTCCTTGTTTTTGTCTCCCGTTGTCTTTGGTTTTTTCTAGGGACTCTTTAAATAGGATCTGACTTGCTATTCTTTTATCTGCAATCCCGTTATTAAACAGAGTCCCTATGGATGTAGTGGTAAGTTGTATGTGTAGAAGTATTCTATAGAAAGATTACTATTAGGTTTCAGTCTTTTAGTGAGCCTGTCCCCCTTGGCTGTGACCTTCACAAGTGATTCCTTTTCCTCACACCCCACTTTAGGTGATGCAAAAGGCTAGAGGGGGCTGGTGTTGGGTTTTCCTCTCTTAACCCAGGTTGGTTAGGCCCTGGTAGTAAAAGCCCAGTTAGGCTATGGTACAATAGTTTTCACTGAGTGTAGTTCCTTTAAGAATAGAATGTACTGAGTATATTTTTAAATGACTGCCTTTCCCCTCCTTATCCAATCTTTACTGTGAGAACCTAGTAAGTCTCCTGGAAGTAAAACTCACAAAGGTGTTCCACACCTCCCCTGCCCCCCAAGACTAAGCTTCCCCTGGAGGTATTCACTCTCTTACCCTGGAGGTATGAGCCTCCAACAGTTCAGCAATTACATTTAAAGTTTTCCTACCCTGGTACTGGCTCTTGTGGAGATTTCTGCTCTGGTAAGATGTGTATCCACTTGTTTCTGTCTCCAATTTTGAGGGCAGCAGTTTGCCCAGTGATCTTAATTCTCTGATAGATATAAGGAGAGTTGTTGATTTTGTTTGTTCAGCTTCTGTCTTGAGTGGACGAGAGTGAACAACTTCCAACTTCTTTACATGCTGGACTGGAAACCAGAAGTTCTACTTTTAAATTTATAGTTTTTGAAAGTTGTTAGCCATCCATCCTTCTCCTACTGATTTAAAATGCCAACATTATCAAAGGAAATGTTCTTTCACTCTTTTTTTTCTTAATATATGTGTGGTTAAGAAATTGGCAATTTTCCTCATGGCCATAGATGCCAAAATCCTAAACAGGATATTAGCGAATGAAATCTAGCACTGTCTTAGAAAATAACTTGTGATTAAGTATGTTTATGCTAAGGCAAGAGTAATTCAATATAGAGTAGTTGTTTATGAAATTCACTAAATTATCATAGATATCTCAATATGCTTTAAAAATATTTGATAAAATTCAACACTTATTTCTAAGTTCATAGCAAACCAAGAACAGGAGAAAGCTTTAACTTGACCCTTCTGCAGCTATCTATTCAAAACTTCCTGCAAGGCTTACCAACCAATGAGAAGATGTGCCAAATGCAGGGAACTACAGGAAAAAAGGAACAGAAATCAGCCTAGTGCTGAACAACTTTTACAACTTTTACTATGTCTCACATTTCTTGACACATCAAAAGAAAGATATAGGGAAATCTGAATAATGTAATAAATAAGGTCAATCTATATATGGAACTTGGTGCACTACGACCAGAAAGCACACTTCTATTCAAGGCTCTCTAGGACATTTATAAGATTGACCATCTTGTAGAATACATTCATGAAAAGAGAAGAACTCTGGATCATATATATTTTTTTTTACTTTTCTTTATTTCACTGTTTTTCTTTCAGTGGTTTGGGAGCTATCTTGCCTATTTTTAATCTTTGAGCGATTTCCTTGGGTGGTGTTGCTTTTTTGTTATTAATGCCTCTCCTTGGTTTTCTTGGTGATTCTAGGCGGTTGGTTTCTTTTTGTAGGTAAACTTTCCCATTTGCCTGTCTGTGGATGCAATTTCTATTTCTATAATGTTATTCCATTTACTGATCCTAAAACATTTCTCCATGGATTTTTTTCTTTTTCTTTTTCTTTCTTTTTTTTTTTTTTGTGACCGGTAAGGGGATTGTAACCCTTGGCTTGGTGTCGTCCGCACCACACTCAGCCAGTGAGTGCACCGGCCATCCCTATATAGGATCCGCTGCGCTCCCAGCGCCGCACTCTCCCGAGTGAGCCACGAGGTCGGCCTTCTCCATGGATTTTTATTTTTTTATTTTTTTGCCATCAATGTATTTTAATGCTATGTTTATTTTATTAGAAAAGTGGTTCTTTGTATTGAGGTAAGCCTGCCATATTAGAAAAAGACCACGTTTTTACTTGGTGTGGTCATCTACATTCCCCAGCTCCCACCCAGATATCTCTGGCAAAAGGCAGCAAAAATGGCTCAAAGTATATCATGGATGAAGTCGTCTCTCCTCTCTTGCCCACCCCTGTCCACCATCTCCTCCAGCCCACACACTCTAGATGAGAGGCATACTCCAACACTAAGATGCCAAAGCTCTCTGTTGCATGCTGAAATTTTTCTTCTTCAGGTAGATTAATGTGCCATCCTAATTATGTGACAATTTTGTTTGCAAGCCCTGTCCAATTCCCTCCAGTTCCATCCACCCTTTAATGTGTCCCTATCTCTAAGATAAAGTGTTATTGTCTATTATCCCACTGGACTGCTACTTTTCTTATGGAAGCATTAAGAAAAAAGCAAAATATATTTTGAACCCATATCTCTATCTAAAGTGAAAGATAAAAGCCACTTTTGGGGGCTTCATCCAATTGCTAGTGAGGAAGCTGCACAGGGAGATGAAGAGAGTGAGTCATTGGCTACGTGAGTCCAAGTGGCCATGGCCCTGCAGACCCTTCAGGCATTTGTATCTGTGGATCCAGTATGACACAGAAAGCCAGGACCCCCAAGAGCCCACCCTTCATTTTATGAGGCTTTCCCTGGCAGCCCTGGATAGTCTGGGAATAGCAGAGGATTCTGCTAATGCTCAGTGTATGAATCAAATTCTGAGTCTCCACACATGAGACCAGGATATTAAGAAAAGACTTTCAGTTCTTAGTAAGGAAAACAAATGATCCTACATGTTCAACTCGTACATTTGGAAGTGATAATTGCAAATCTATTTGTTTAAAGAAATTCTTTAAAAATATTCCCTGAGGTATCTTGTAAGGCTACCAACTCCCACAGGAATGAGCTTCAGGGCGTTTTTTCTTTGGCTGGTAGTTGGGAACAAAAGGTGCTGAAGAAAGTATAGGTGGCCAGGGTGGACCCCTGGTTGATCTTGGAATTGTGGACAAATGATCAATGAACAGATTTCAGCAGGAGGATGGTGTCCCGGAGGCTCCTGAATTTGGCATGGAATTGCCAATCCACAGGGAAGTGAGTGCTGTGTTGGTAACATAGAAGGTGGCTTACAAAGGCCTCCCCACCCACTGGCACTTCTATGTGCTGAGAATCCAACCAGCCCTGCTGTGAGGAGGCTGAGTAACTAGTTTGTTGCCATAAAGCGAGTAAGTGGCAGAGCTGGGATTCCCACTCAGGTGGTCTAGGCCTCAAAGTCTGTGCTCGCTCTCTCTCCATATCATTCAGCTGCCACTGCTGCCCACAGAATAGTTCCCTGAAGTCCTGAGGAGGCCGAGGGGGCTTAAGACCCAGCCCCATTGCATGTGTGTGGGTGTGTATTTGTCTGTGTGTCCCTGTATGGGTTTGTGCTCCTCTCTGATGCCCATATGTGAAGAATCCACACTGCAGCTGAGACAGATGGAAAAGGAAGTGAACAAGCTGACTCGCTAAATGCCCCACCCGCCTTCACTGGGGGAGGGAGGGTGTTCATGATTGCCAAGGGAACAGCCGTCTCCAGCTGCCAAACTGGGGCCATGAAGAGGAGCCTGTGGAGAAGACCATGAGAAGCTGCTGGCTCTGCTTAGACATTTATGCAGTCCATGGTTGAGGATCTGGCGGTGGCCTGGGCTGCTGTTGGTCAGCAGGGCTGGTGTCACAGGTGGATGGGAGGGCAGTCTGAATCCATTGCGCACCTCAATAGCTGCCCTTCACCGTGTCCACCCTGTGGACCTTCAGAGGGGGATGGCTACTACTTCATTTCTCCCACACCACTAACCTGGCACCCAGGGAAGGGACTCTAGGGAGCAGGGGTGCAGCTTAATTCAGTTGATGATAGAACAATTCTGCACAGCAACCTCTCAGAGCCTTCCAAATAGTGCACTCAAGCAATGGTTATTTTAGAAGGTATGTCCTGAGCCGTGGATTGATGACATGGCCACATCACATGCAGGTGTCATTGCCTAGAAGTTCTGGGGTTCAAGGGATTTGTGGCTGATCAAGGAAAAAACTATGATCACAAGAAGCTTTATGAGGTGGCACTTGGACAGGGTTGCAGGAGAGGGAAAGTTCCCTCATGGCATGAGACCCTCTATAGGCTGCAGTGCAGTGATGAGGGGTGGGGGTGGGGGGTGTGAGGAAAATGGAGAGACTGGTCAGGCTCCCTTATCCAGCTGAACATGACTCAGCATGTGTTGTAAATATGTAAAAGTAGTATAACTGCACACCTACGCCCATATACTTCTTGGCTATTTGCCACTATTGTGTTCTCTGGTATAAAAGACAACAGCTCTGATCTACTGGCTGGCTGAGCTCATGTCTGAATAAAGCATGCCAACCTTACTAATGGCTCCCAGAATCTATTTCCAATGACCTAGCTCACGATCTGCACAGGACAGGTATGAAGGGTCTGTGACCCAGCCTGAAAGGGGGTTGGAAGTGGGGTTTACTATGTTGCTCAGTAGCACAATGGAGAGCCTCTGGGTCTGAGGGCTTGAAAGGCAACAACAGCTTGCACTTTATAACTGCAAGGCCCCATCTTATCAATGGGCAGCAGCTGTCAGTGAGGTTCCTCACAGTATGCAAAGCAGGCAGGCTCTAAATGGCTAAAAATTTGCTTGTTTGGGCTACTTTAAAAATAATCGGTGTGTGAAAATTTGAGTTTGGTGCCACAGGCTTTAGAGCTAATGGGTCTCATTTATTTAACAGGGAGTAAGACTGTCTGTCCTTATAGCTGATAGGGCCCCACTCCTTTATTGCCATGAGATGGCTTTACTATTTAGTATATAACTTTTCTCAGAGTGATTAATGCATTTGCACTTCTTACTGAGAGTGACCACCGGCATGTCACTGTTTCTGAGGCACCAGCGTGGCCCTGATAATTTGCTTGTGCTCACTCAAACATGAGCCGAGTGCTTTCCATGTGTCCAGTGGCATGCTGGGTGCTGGAGACAGGAGAGCAGGAAGCCAGGTACTGCCCCTGCCCCTGTGGAGATTAGATTCTAGTGCGACAGGCAAATAGTGATTAATCACCCAGGTGAATATCTACTACAAACCGTGGAGGGGTTTGAAGAAAGGCAGGGGATGATATTTGGAGACATGATGGGGAGATATGATTTGTATAGGGTTGGGTGGAGGTTAGGGTTGGCTTCCTGGAGGATGTGACACTTGAGTCCGTGTCTGAAAGAGATGCAGGTCAGGAGAAATGAGAATGTGCAGCGAGTCCAGACATGCAACTTGACTCCCAAAGGTCCTGAGACAAGGGTCCTGACTTACCTGAGCACCTGGAATGGAAGAGGCCAATGTGAGGAGATTTGTCACAGGGGCAGTCACCACAGAGAGCCTCCACTAGAGCAATGACAAGCAGAAATTTGGGGTAGGAGTTGCAACAGGGAACCCCCACCAGGGTGGCCCTGGGCAGTGAACCCATGAAGGTTGTCTTGGACCTGTTCCCTGAAACTATTCTGTCTACCTAGGCCTCTGGGTCTATGATGGGACGGGGAAGCCTCAAAGATCTCTGAAATGCCTTTGGGGTCTTTCTTCCATTCTCTTGATTCCTTCCTGTTGCACTAATTTTTTAGGAGACAGTTGCTGGACTACACCCTTGGTTTCCTCTCCCAAGGACACCTTTTCACTCTCTACAAGGCCAGACTGACAGTTTTCCAATTTTTTACCCTCTGCTTCCCTTTTAATTATAAATTCTGCATTCATATCATGCCTTTGCTACCACAATTTAATGTAGACTGTTAGCAGTAGACACACAGTTGCTTGAATGCTTTGCTGTTTAGAAATTTCTGGAACCAAATACAGTGGTTCATCAATTTTAAGTTCCACATTCCATAAAACCCTCCAGCACGAACACAATTCAGCCAAGTCCTTTGCCAGTTGATAACAAGGGTGACCTTTGCTCCAGTTTCCAATAAGCTCATTTGCATCTGAGCCCTCCTCAGAATGTTCTTTACAATTCATATTTCTATCAGCATTTAATCAATCTCGAAGTTCCAAAGTTTCCCTGGTCTTCTTGTCTTCTAAGCCTTCACCATAATATAGGCTGTTTCTAGGCTGCTCCTCCAAATTCTTCCAGCCTCAGCTCATCACTCAGTTCCAAAGCCATTTCCACATTTTCAGTATTGATTACTAGCAATGCCCCATTCCTGGTACCAATTTTCTGATTAGTCCATTTCTTGTTGGTTATAACAGAATACTTGAACTGCATAATTTATAAATAAATGAAATTTATTTCTTACAGTTTTAGAGGCTAGGAAGTCCATGGTCCAGGGGGCACAGCTGGCGAGGGCATTCTTCTGGGTGGGAACTCTCTTCAGGGTTCAGTGGCAACACAGGCAATCACATAGGGAGAATGGCGTGAGCAAGAGCTCTCCTTACAAAGCCACCAGCATCACTCTCTGATATCCCATTAAGCCATTGACCTATTACTCCATGAATGGATTAACCCATTCACAAAGGCATAATCATGATGATCCAACCACCTCTTAAAGACCCCACCTTTCAACACTGCCACAATCTGATTTCCCACCCTCTTAGCAGTGTTACAATGGTGATCAGTTTTGGGGGGACATTCACTCCACCACAGGGGCTAATATCCAAATATATAAAGGACTCAAACTACTCATTAAGAAAAAACCCAAATAACCCTGTGAATAATGGGCAAAGACCTGGATAGATATTTCTCAAAAGAAAACATACAAGTTGCCAGCAGATATTTTTTAAAATGCTCAATATCACTCATCATCAAGGAAATGCAAATTAAAACCACAATGAGATATCACCTCATACCTGTTAGAATGACTATAATCAAACAATGAAAGACAAGTGTCTACAGCAATGTGGAAAAAAGGGTACACTTGTACACTGTTGGTGGAAATGTAAATTAGTATGGCATTACTGGAAAATAGTTTGAAGATTCCACAAAACATGAAAAATAAAACTACAATATGACTCAGCAATCCCACTTCTGGATATATGTCCAAAGGAACTGAAATCAACATGCCTAAGAGATGTCTGCACTCCCATGTTCACTGCAGCATTATTCACAATAGCCAAGACAGGTAAACAACTGAAGTGCCCATCAACAAATAAATAGATAAAATATAATAAAAGTCTGTCACTTAAAGTCAACTCTGTCTTGAATAAGTATAGCTATTTTGGCTTTGTTTTGGTTAGTCCCCCCCCCATTAAAATTAACATAACCATCTATTTTTCTTTAAATATGTATTTACCCTGGTATTTAAGATATCTCATAATTAGCATTTGGTAGATGCCCAGGGGACATGACCAGGGCTACTGGAGCTGTCTCCAGTAGGGACCAGTATAGGCGGTAGGGGTGACATGCGGGGCTGTCACCAGGATGGGAAGTCAGGAGCACCTGCAGCCTGAACTCCCATCACTGCACTTGTAGCTTGGTCTCCTAGGAATGGCCCATATCTATGTGAAGTGTTCCATCCTGAGTGGGTAGCATGCTGAGATCTAAGCTAAACCCAAGAACAATCAGAATTCAGAAAGGACTTCATGGATGTGGAAAGGAAGTTACACAGATTTTAAATAAAACTAAGAATCTATGTGAGGGTAAATAAAATAGGCAGGTTCTATTATGACTCCCTTTTTGAATATAAGGAAACAGAATCTAAGAGAGGTTTCTATAGTCTAAAGTCATACACAATTGAAGCTGGAATTGACCGTATTGCCCCTATTAGTGGCAAAGCACACACATAGCACTCCATCAAAGGAAATAAAAATGTAGATATTCCTCAGTTACACAGCACTTGGTACATACTCATACCTATGGTGCTGCCCCATATAAGGAATAGGAATAAAGGAAATAATTTTCCTTCCAGAGACTGCTTTTCACTGAGTAGAATAAAATGGGTAGTATGATTCACAGCTGTTTAAGTTGATGCAGACTTAAGCTGTTAACAATTATGTGACTAATTTGTGCATTTCTATTTAATGTTTCTATTAGACCCACTGGCTGGCTCTGTGTTAGCTTCAAACATTAGAAAAAATTCTTCATTACTCAAGTTTTGTTATAATGGTCATGCAAATTTACATCCAATAGGAGAGTAGGAAAAATGTATGTAGTAAAACACTTTAGACTTAATATATTTAACAAGATATAAAGAGGCTAGAATGACATTTAATGTGGAAAATCCTAATGTAAGCCACAATATTTATTAGGCTAAGTGTACATATTCCTTATCCACAGTTATGCAGTTCTCCACTAAATAAAATTTCTGTTAACATAGAACACTCATCTGCTGTACACTTGAAAGGGCTGTTCTGTGCTCTGTAGGCTGTTCTGTGTTCTGTTCAGCAGCATCCCTGGCTTTTACCCACTACCACTAGATGCCAGTAGCTCCTACCAGCCTCCAGTAATGACAACTAAAACTGTCTCCAGACACAGTCAAATGTTCCTTTGCAGGCAATATCACCATTCATATGTAACAGTTGATCTATTAGTCAAATTTTTTTTTTAATTTTGATACTATATTTGACATTTCTATTTGAAAATTTACATACATATTACATAGTTTTTCTTCATCACTAATACTCTGATATATATAAGAAAGTTGAAATTTTTGTTGAAAGTTGTGACACACTAAAGATATTTATGAAGATTTACCTAATTATCAATGTTCAATGAGATGTACCAGCCTGATAAAGCATTCCCGATTTGTTGTGTTATTTCTCCCTTTGATTTCTTTGATTTTTCCATAAACTGACTTGGGGTAAAAGGTGACAACAGGTTTCTCTCCTGCGTAAATTTTCTGATAAACAACAACTGGTAACTTCTCTCAGAAAGTGCATATAGTGGGTTGGCAAGAATGGGCTGGTTGTGTTGTAATGCAAAAAGATCACACATACAGTGACTCAGCAAAGTATTTATTTCTCATTCATGTAAAGTACAATTGAATGGGATTGGGATAAACGTGAGAAGATCTCTGGTTTCTTTAATCAATTCCTTCTGTCTTAAATCACAGTGGTCTTCCTTCTCCCACCTATGGCTCCTGCTGTAGATCAGATGCCCACCCCCCAACCTCACTGAAGTTTAACCCTCACTATAACTGTTGAGGGTGGTAAAACCCATTATGGTAATTGAAAGGTGGGGCCTTGAAGAGGTGATTAGATTGTAGGACCATGCTATAGTGAATGGATTAATTATGGTGGTCAGGAGCATGGTTCTGAGGTCTTTAAAAGGATAGCATATGAGTCTCTCTGCTCCACCATTTTCTGCAATGTGAGACTTCTGCATTGCTGTAAAGTAACCAAGGAAGACCCTTACCAGATGTTTTCTGGACTTTAGACTTCTTAGCCTCTGAACTGTAAGCAATAAATTTCATTTTCTTTATAAATTACCCAGTTCCAGGTATTTTGTTATAAGCAATAGAAATGGACTAATACAGCTCCCAAGGCCACCATGGGGGTCATCTGCACTTCAGTCCCAGAGGGGATGAAAAATCAGAGAAGACTATGTGGGCATTTTTCTGTTTCCAGGCATGAAAGTAATGCTCATCACCTGTGTCCACACTCTACTGAACAGAGCTCAGTTATATGGTACTGCACAAAATAATGGGAGGCAGATAAATGCAGGCTAAGTATGTGTCCCAGAGAAAAGAGAATGATTTTTGGAGAACACATAGCCAGTTTCTGTTACACAGGAGTTTTTGCCTGTGTGAGTTCTCTGATGCCTGCTGAGGTGTGATTTCTGAGAAAAGGTTTTCAAACATTTATTACATTCAGAAGGATTTCCCCCTGTGTGAGTTCTCTGATGTTTAGTAAGGACTGACTTCAGACAAAATGTTTTCTCGCATTCATTACATTCATAGGCTTTCTCCTCTGTGTAAGTTCTCTGATGTCTGCTGAGGTGTGACTTTTGACGAAAGGTTTTTCCACATTTATTACATTCATAAGGTTTTTCCCCTGTATGAGTTCTCTGATGTTTAGTGAGGAGTGACTTCAGACAAAACATTTTTCCACAGTCACTGCATTCATAAGGTTTCTCCCCTGTATGAGTTCTGTGATGTACAATGAGGTCTGACTTGTGGTAGAAAGTTTTCCTACATTCTTTACATTCATATGGCTTCTCACCTGTGTGAGTTTTCTGGTGTGAGCTGAGATTTGACTTCACACAAAAAGTTTTTCCACATTCATTACATTCATAGGGTTTCTCCCCAGTGTGAATTCTCTCATGCCTAGCAAGGTATGACTTCTGGAAGAAGGCTTTCCCACATTCATTACATTTGTAGGGCTTCTCACCTGTGTGAGTACCCTGATGCATCCTGAGGTTTGACTTCTGGCGAAACGTTTTCCCACATTCATTACATTCATAGGGTTTTTCCCCTGTGTGAGTTCTCTGATGTATAGTGAGGTCTGACTTAAGGCAGAACAGTTTTCCACATTCATTACACTCATAGGGTTTCTCTCCTGTGTGAATTCTGTGATGTACAATAAGTGTTGACTTTTGGCAGAATGCTTTCCCACACTGATTACATTCATAGGGTTTCTCTCCTGTGTGAATTCTGTGATGTATAATAAGAGCTGACTTTTGACAGAAGGTTTTTCCACATTCACAACATTTATAGGGTTTTTCACCTCTGTGGATTCTCTGATGCATAGTAAGGCCTGACTTCTGACAGTAGGTTTTCCCACATTCATTACATGCATAGGGCTTCTCTCCTGTATGTATTCTCTGATGTACAGCAAGGACTGATTTCATGAAGAAGGATTTCTCACATTCACTACATTTATAGGGTTTCTCTCCTGTGTGTATTTTCTGATGGTTAGTGAGGTTAGACTTTTTAGAGAAAGTTTTCCCACATACATTACATTCAAATGTTTTCCTCCCTACCTGAGTTATCCCTTGGGCAATGAGAGCTGACTTATCACAGGCTTTCTCACATTCATTATATTTACAGAAGGTCTCTCCCATTTGAATCCTCTTACATGTCAATAACATGGCCCTTGTGTTGGAGGTATTCCCTTGTCCACTATATTCAAAATGCTTCTGCCCAGACTCATTCCTGTGATGCTCACTAAGATGTTCACAACACCTCAGGGACTTACCAGTTACATTACTAACATCAGGCTTCTCTCCAGTATGCATCTCATCAGGCTCTCTAGGGAAAAGAGCATGCTGACATACATTAAACTCCACAGGCCTCATTTCTGAAAACTTCCCATTATGTACAATCAAATTTGAAATATGCTTTAAGCTCACATTAAATGTTTTTCCTAATTTAACTCTTTCCTCAATTGAAGTGTCGCTGTTGGTGATTGCAACTTGCCGCAAATGTCTACCATGACTTTCTTGGCTCCTCTCAATGACGTTATTGACTATCCGGACATCTGAAAAGAGAAATAAATAATCATATCCATGAACCACACATGAGCATTTCTTACAGAATGCTCATGTAAAGAAGTTTCTTCCTATCCTAGTGGCATAAAAGTTTATAAACATCAATAGGGATATTGGTTTTACAAGTATGTTTTTTTCTCCCTGCTGACTTAAGGTAACAAATTACATTAACAGCTTTTTAAGTATTAAATCATGCTTTTCGTTGCTTCTTTAATTTTTTTTTAAATTTATGAAGAAATATGTGGCAAAAATACTCACCTACCGCCTAGTTGTAGTTTTCAACTAAGCGCTTATCACCTGCCATTTGTATTCTCTATTCTTTTTCTCCATCTAATTCTAACAACAGTGGTGCATCGTGCTAGTATTTGTCTCATTATTCTGCTTTGAAGATGGCAAGGTATGCCTGGATCAGCTACTTGCAGGGGCAATAGCCAGCCATTTTTCTGTCACTTAAGCAGAAACATGGCTTAGGATCAGGATTTTGTACCTAGGTAAGTTTAGTTTTTATTTTTCCCTGGAGCATGGCTATAGGTATCTGGGAATTTTTCAAATAAAAAAAAATAATTCTCCTTTTCGCCACAGTAAATGAAAACAATTTTCTCCAAATTCCTCATTAACGTGATTTCCACTGCTTCTCAGAAGCATAACAGGTACAGGAAAGTCCCCCACCCAGAGCATCCCCTCCCTTCTGGTCTAAAGGATTTGCTTTTGCAATCTAGGCTGTGCTCACCATCTTTGAAAAATGGTTTTCTAGTTCCTTCTGAGATCAGCTTGCATTCCCTCCCCTACTCCCATTCCTGATGCATGCATTCTTGCTTGACAATTCACTACCGCTCAAGGCTTCTGTTTTGTGCAGTGGAGTTTCAGCTACCTCCCAGCTTCATAGAAAATGGAGTCTCTTGTGCATTTCACATTCTCTTTATTGTTTTAGAATAATTTCCACAAAGAGTAGGAGAAAATGCTAACTTGAAACTCCATTCCCTAACAGAAATATGAGTCCTTTAACATGAAACCCTTGGTTCACCTGGCCTTAGGACTCAGAATATCTAGGTTGTCCTCTTAAATCCAGGACTATCCCTTTCCACTTCCTATGCTGGGTCCTTCTCAGCTTCATGATTCCTGATTTCATAGTACACAAGGCTTACTCCTGGACCTCTTTGATCATTTGCTTATCAACTCCCCAGGTAACCTCCTCTATAAGTATGGCATAAACACCACCTTTACACCACAAATTTCCAAGTATGTATCTCCAATAGTGATGTCCACTCTCAAATACAAATTTTATAGTCACTTTCCCAGCCTCCCTGCCCAGTATGTGCTGACTGACCTGGTAGGCTCTGGTTTGGGAGTTCTTCTAACGCCCATGGGTCTGTTCCTTGCTCCAACTTGAAAATCACCTCAGGTTTGGTAAGGCAGTACCCTGTTAATGGGAAATAATGTAGGACTCTGCCAAACTCCTACGTCAGGTCCTTTGAAGAATGACAACAGCTTGGCTTCAGGAGCTGGGCAATGAAGGGGCCAATGTGAACCTTTTATAGAGAAGGGTGATACACTCTTCATGGACTAGAATCTTATACTTAAATAGCATTAAGCCTTATAAATCATTCCTATATTTGTCACCAAAAATAAAGTGATGTTCCTGGGCATTAACAGGAAATTTCACTCACCCAAGGACACCAGGCAGCTATAAGTCTCCAGCATCACGTCCCTGTACATGGTCCTCTGAGCATCATCCAGGTCCTGCCACTCCTCCCAGGTAAAGTCCACAGCCACGTCCTCAAATGACACCAACTCCTGTAACAGCACATTTCTCCTCAATTCCAGTCACCAGCCCTGGGTCACAAGAACAGGAATCTAGAAATTTGTTTTTCTGTGTATTTACCTATTTTATATGTATCTTACATAAGATGTGGCTTGCATATGGTGGAAGAAAGAAAAAAAATCACAGTAGAAATAAACTGCCATTGTAATAATTTATTAATATTACTAATAATATTATTACAAAGTTTACCTTATAGATCTAGAACCATCCTTGTTGCTAGGGACTAAAGTATGAATAAAATTTTGCTCCTCCAAGGAGGTTATGATCTGGTATGAAGCCTTAAGTATAAATACACACCCGAAATAATGTGTTAGATTAACTAATTTAGGCACAAGTTCAATGTAGACTGGGGTAATAAAGAAAAAGAACATACGGTTATCTTTTGTATTATGAGGCTGCATTTCATGAAAAACCAAAGATGTTTACCCCTCCATGTGAAAGACTTGAAAGAAAAATCACATGATTTTATCAATAAATGCAGAAAAAAACATTTGACAAAATGCAGTTCCCATTCATTATAAAATTCTCAGTAAAAACATAATAGAGGGAATTTTCTCAACTTGATAAAGATTATCTCCACAAAACTACAGCTAATATGATTTTTAATGGTAAGAAACTCAAAGCTTTCCCACTAAGATCAGGTACAAAGTCAGGTTATCCCCCTTTCCCACTCCTTTTCAACATCGTACTGGTAGTACTATCTAACACATTAAGACAAGAAAATAAAATAAAAGATATACAGACTAAGAAGGAAGAGACAAAACATCTTTGTTCACAGATGACATGATCCTCTATGTTGAAAATCCAAAAGAACTGACAAAAAAATTCCTGGAACTTTTAAGTGATTATAGCAAGACTGCATAGTAAAAGGTGTATTAGCCTGTTTCATGTTGCTTATAAGATAAGACTTAAAACTGAGTAATTTATAAAGAAACAATTTATTTCTTATAGTTTTGGAGGCTCAGAAGTCCACAGTGCAGGGGGCATATCTCTGGTAAGGGCCTTCTTGGTGGTGACTCTACAGGGTGTCATATGGCAAAAATGGCCTGAGCAAGGGAACTAACCTTCTTATTTGCCCTCCCTATAAAGCCATCAAAACCATGCCCATGAGGTCACAGTCCTCAAGACCCAATCATCTCTCAAAGGCCCTACATTTGAAAAACATAATTGGATTTCCCACCCTCTTAATACTGTTACATGGAAATTAAATTTCTAACACATGAACATTTGAGGGACAAATCTGACTCAAAGCATAAGAGTAATATACAAAAGTTAATCACCTTCCTATATACAAGCAATAACCAAATGAATTTCAAAAGAAAAAAGCAGAGCAGCTCTGATCTGGCAGCCCCCACAGGATCCAGGCCAGGTGAAACCCCACCCCCGAAAGGCCCAAGTAGCAACAAGCAGCTGACCATCAGCAAAACTCCCTGCCACTGCTGCAGACACCAGAGTGGAACAAGTGGACCATGAAAGCCGCCGCCACAATGACTAAACACCAACAGAGAGATACTAGAAATATGAAAAACCAAGAAAGTACACCACCGTCAAAGGAATATAACTCTCAAGTTCTAGATTCTATAGAACAGGAAGTCTGTGAAATGAGTGACAGGGAATTTTGAGTAACAATTCTAAGGAAACTAAATGAAATATAAGAAGACTCAGTTAGACAACACAACGAAATGAGAAAAAGTATACAGGATCTGAAAGAGGAAATGTACAAAGAAATCAATGCCCTGAAAAAGAATGTAGCAGAGCTTGTGGAGCTGAAGGATTCATTCAATGAAATAAAAAACACAACAGAGAGTTTAACCAGCAGGCTAGAACAAGCAGAAGAGAGAATTTCTGACCTTGAAGATCACCTATTTGAAATCACACAGGCAGACAAAAAAAAGAGAAAAGAATTTTAAAAATTGAAGAAAATCTGAAAGAGGTAGCAGACAACCTTAAGCACTCAAATATCCAAATCATGGGTATTCCAGAAGGGGAGGAAAAAGAAAATGGCATTGAAAACACGTTCAATGAAATAACAGCAGAAAACTTCCCAGGTATAGGGAGAGATACAGATCTTCAGATTCAGGAGGTTCGAAGATCCCCAAACACATTCAACCCAAAAAGGTCTTCTCCAAGACATGTTATATAGTCAAATTGGCAAAACTCAAAGATAAAGAAAGAATCTTAAAAGCTGCAAGAGAGAAGCATCAAGTCACCTATAAGGGAGCCCCTATCGGACTAATATCAGACTTTTCATTGGAAACCCTACACACCAGAAGAGAATAGGATGATATATGCAACATACTAAAAGACAAAAATTGCCAGCCAAGAATACTTTACCCAGCAAGGCTATCCTTCCAAAATGAAGGTCAAGTACAAACAAAACTGCAGGAGTTCACTACCACACAACCAGCCTTACGAGAAATTCTCAAGGGAGTACTGGGTCTGGTACCTGAAAAACAACCACCACCACCATGAATACTCAAGAAAGAACAAAACCCAGCAGTAAAATAAAAATGCTAAAAATAAAGAGAAAAAAAAGTTTATCTACCATCCCAAGGAACCAGCAAATACAGAAGACAAACAGTAAATCAGAAAAAAAGCAACAAAAGATATTTAAAACATCCAAACAAAAATCAATAAAACACCAAGAGTAAATCAACACGTTACAATAAAAACTCTTAATGTAAAAGGATTGAATTCCCCACTCAAAAGACACTCACTGACTGATTGGATTAAAAAGATGGACCCAACAATATGCTGTCTTCAAGAGATTTACCTCACCTGAAAAGAAAAAAATACCAATTACATTAGCACCCCTAAAAATCAAAGCCTTTGGTATAAATCTAACAAAATATGTACAAGACCTATATGAAGAAAACTAAAAAACTCTGATGAACAGAATCAAAGAAAACTAAATAAACAGATATTCCATACTCATGGATTTAAAACATGCAACACTGTCAATATGTCACTTTTCCCCACTTATCTACAGATTCAATGCAATCCCAATCAAAATCCCAGCTCATATCAACAAAATAAATTAGACTGTAAAGTCCATATGGAAAGGCAAAAAAGACCCAGAATAGCCAACATAATATTGGAGGAGAACAACAAAAGTCTAAGGACTGACACTACTGAACTTTAAGACTTACTATAAAGCCACAGTAATCAAGACTGTGTATACTATGGTATGCGTCCAATCCAAAATTCAGGACTGCCGACATGACAGTATTAAGAGGTGGGGCCTCCAAAAGTTGATTAGGCCATGAAGGCTCCCCTTGCTAATAGGATTAAAGCCCTTATCAAAGAGGCTTCAGGCAGCAGTTGGTGAGCTTGCTCTTCTGCCCTCCACTATGTGAGAATAGAAGAAGGACTACAGGAGACACCAAATATGGGCACTTTGATCTTGAACTTCCCAGCCTCCAGAACTGTCAGATAATAAACTACTATTCTTTATAAATTACCTGGTGTTGGGTATTTTGTTGTAGCATCATAAGCAGAATAAGACAGTATTTATTGGCAAAAGAGTATACCAACAGGTTAATGGAATGGAATAGAGAGCCCAGGAAAGACCCTCGTAGATACAGTCAACTCATCTTTGAGAAAAGCGCAAAAAAAAACTACACACAAATCTTGCTCCCTTCATAAAAATTAACTGAAAATGAATCAAAGACCTAAAGGTAAAAGCCCAAAACTATAAATCTCCTAGAAGGTAACTTGAAAAAAAACCTAAATGACCTTGGGTATGGTGATGACTTTTTAGATACAACACAAAAGTCAAGATCCACAAAAGACATGATTGATAATCTGAACTTCATTAAAATTAAAAACTTCTGTTCTGTAAAAGACAATGTCAAAATAATAACACAAACCATTGACTGGGAAAAAATATAACCAAAAGACCTATCTGATAAAGGACGATTATCCAAAATCTACAAAAGTATTCTTAAAATTCAACAATAAGAAACAAATGTTATGAAATTTAAAAAATGAGCTGAAGACCTTAACACATACCTAACAAAAGAAGATACACAGACAGCAAGTAAACATATAAAAAGATACACTATATCATAATTATCAGGGAAATGCATATTAAAACAATGAGCTATGACTACACACTTAGTAGTATGGCCAAAATCTGGAACACTGAAAATAACAAATTCTGGTGAGGATATGGAGCAACAGGAACTCTCATTCATTGCTAGTAGAAATGCAAAATGGTACAGTCACTTTGGAAGACAGTCAGTGGATTCTTACAAAACTAAACATATTCTTACTTACCATATGATTCAGCAATCACACTCCTTGGTATTCGCCCAAAGGAGTTAAAATACTATTGACTGTATGAAAACTCATAAAGGTATTTATAGCTGCTTCATTTAAAACTGCCCAAATTTGGAAACAATGGAGATGTCCTTCAATAGGTGAATGGATAAATAAACTAAAGTACCTCCGGGCAATGGAATAATATTCAGTGCTAAAAGAAAATGAGCAATGAAAAGACACAGAGAGACCTTACATTCATATTACTAAGTGAAAGAAGCAGTCTAAAGAAAGGCTATACGATACTCTTGAACTAACAAAACTATGGAGACAATAAAAAGATCAGTAGCTTCCAGGGTTGGGAGATGGGAGGGGAAGAATAGGCAAAGCACACAGGATTTTTAGGCAGTGAAAATACTGGAATTTGGTGATATGATGCTAGATATATGTCATTTACATTTGCCTAGACACCAAGAGTGAATCCTTATGTAAAATATGAACTTATGGGTGATTACGAAGTTTCAATGTTGGTTCCTCAATTGTAAATAATGTACCACACTGGTGGGGACTGTTGACAATTGGGGAGGCTATGCATGTGTGTTGGGGAGATGGGGTATAAGGGAAATCTCTATAGCTTCCTCTTAATTCTGCTATAAATAAATTAAAACTTATCAAAAAAGTTTTAATACACCTTTCTAAAAATTAGTTTTTAATAACAAAAATAAAACCAACATTAAAATACACCATTCCATTTGTAATAAAAATTCAATAAATGAAAATTCTGTGAATTTTCTTAATATAATAAAATATATATATTTTACTCCAAAAGCAAGTAAAAACAATTAATGGGGAAACAATGGAGAAGGGTGATTCATCATCACTATTATTTAATAATGCCACTGAGAAGTGATAAACAGAGGTTAAAATGATCATGATTTGGAGATAATTCACAACTGTAAAAACCAAGAATAGCACCCATGTAACAGCTTGAACAGAAGTGACTCCGTTTTTATTAAACCTCTGAATTTAAAAGTTTGTCTTTTTCTGTAAGCAAAACCACATATCTTGCAGCTGGTTGCTAGAACACAGTGAGTCTTGTTCATATGATTGCCAAAACACAACGACTGCTGCTCACATTGTACACAAAATAATTAGAGAAAAATTATTAATCCAGATGGCCATTCTTTACTAGTTTACTAACTTGATCTTTTTTGAGATTAACAGGAACTGAACCCATGGAGAACAATGACGCTGGTCAATTCCCACCTGGGAAGTTCCTTGATGATTATCTGCAACACTCATGCATGCCTGCATGTCCCCACTTGGTCATCATGAATCAGCTTCCCACCACACATTCCTATAAAACCCTTTGGCAAACTTGAGAGAGGAGGAGATGGTCTTTGAGACATAAGTCCACCATTTCCCCAGGCTTCTGGCTTCCTGATTAAAGGCTATCTTTCCTTACACCAACTCTTGTCTCTTGATTATTGGCTACTGAGTGGAAAGCAAATGGACCTTTGGGGTCTAGGTAACAAATCTGGCAAGCCAGCCAGTGGACACAATCCAGGCAGCCTAGTCACCTCAGCTGCTGCTGACAGGCTGTGGCAGCTCGGATGCGCATGTTGCTCGTGTCTAGCTAACCCTGCGAATGTGATCTTAGGGCCTTTCCCAGTGGCTGACAGTGGGTTTTTTCCCATGGAAACACTCTCTGTTCTCCCAACCAAAGTCCCAGCTGCCTTTTTTGCTTTTAGTTGGTGAAGGAAACAAAGCCATCTGGACAAGCTGACAAGCCTTTCTGACCAGTAAGTTGCATCAGAGTGTGTGCTGAGAGCACTCTGCCCCACCATCTGAACCCTTTTTGGGTTCTCTGGACTTGGTTGGGTCATCTGCAGTACTGATTGGCTGGGGAGGAAGGGACTCAAGGACTGTAATCTGGTTCCCAGGGACGGGGAGTCTGTTTGCTAGGTGCCTGTTTCTGCTTGTCACTCCAGCTAACCAAATTCTGTGTCATGACCTATTGGGAGAGAACTCAGGGTTTTTCTACTTGTCCTGTTATACGGCAGCTGGTTCACTGTACTAAGAGTGATAAAGCTTGTCCACCTGAGTTGGCAGGAACACCTTGGGAGAATTTTGCTGTTTTAGTTAAGTGCCAGAGGACTAGCCAATCAGCGCCCCTTCTTTTCTCTTCAATAGGGGGATCTATTGGCTCTCAGTCACTGACCAAGAGTCACTGTGGCTCGACTTCTTTGAGGCAAACGAATGAAAAGAAACTTGTGTGGATGAGGGTCCTGGTTACAATACCAGACCTAGATTTCAACTCCTCAGGGCACTCACTGGGCTCTTAATTACATTGGTTACAACAGTGTGTGCCAGTCCCGAGTGCTTCCACATTTCTTTTGGGAGTTCTGTTTATTGAAGGAAGTGCAATTGTAGGGTGCAGAGACATGACCCAGTGCTGGTGGGACTCACATTTTCAAGAAATGAATAATTGGCACATGGGAAATATCCAAACTCAGAAAACATGACACCAGCATTTGTGTATTCAGTGTCTAGCTACTGCTGATCCTTTGGGAAGAGACCCCTGAATCCCCTCACTCTGTGGGTGATATTTCAGACCATCAGGATAGATAATTATATCTGGGTAAAATCTTGTAAAGTGTGTGTCCCTACTAATCATCACAATTCTCCACTATGAAGCTGGAGGCAAATTCTCTATCCTCATTCTAGGGTTTGGTGCTGCTTCTACCTCAGAAGATATGGGTGGGGGTACCTTCAATCCTGGCTAAAAGTCCCTTGGGAAGAATCTTAGCTAAATGATCCAGTTATAGTTGTAATCCGATGGCAAAAAAAGAAAATGACTTTTTACTGTAATATTACTTGGCCCATATATATTTTGGATTCAGAAGAATGCTGGCCTTTAAATGGTTCCTTTAATTACTATACTATCCTCCAATTGGAGTTGTTTTGTCAGAGGTCAGAGAAACGAGGTTGAATTCCTTATGTACAAGCTTTTATGTTGTTACAAAATTAAGACTTCTCACAGGCAGGCTCAAGGGCTATCAGAGAAAGGGAAAAGAAGAAGCTTTCAAGCCCCTCCCAGATAGCTGTTGTGCAAAAGAGGAGGAGGATGAGGAGCAGAACTTGCTAGCAACATTAAACCCTCCAGACCTACAGGGTTATCAGAATAAAGCACAAGCCACAGGGTTTTTTCCCACAGCAGCTTTGCCTTCACCACCTCCTCCCGAAAACTTTCCAGATGACTTGGAACCTTGCTGGTCTTAATGCCCCACACCAACATGATTCAGGCTATGGAATGGTTTCCCCCTCTAAGACCCAACAGGGCACCCATTTCAGTTCAGATGTTTCCCTCTATAGGGCAGGGAAATTTCCATTAGGCAATACCTGGTTGGAGGTGTTAATGCCCAAGGACAGCTGGTTGGCTACTATTGGACATATAGTCCTTTCTCCACCTCTAATTTGTTGAATTGGAAGAGATCAAATCCTGTGTATGGAGATGACCCCCGAGAGATGACAGAATTGTTTACGACTATTTTTGATACCCACTGCCCTACCTGGGTAGACATTCAGGTTCTCCTTAATATCCTCCTGATGGCAGATGAAAGGTTAGCTCCAGATAAAGCTGATGATAAGGCTAGGTGCTTCCATCAAGTAGACCCCCAGGGTACTCCTGACCCCAGTCATGCCATCCCATTAATAGAGCCCAATGGGAACCCCAATGATGGTGGCATGGATAGGCTTAATCACTACAAATGATGCATTCTGTCTGACTTAAAGCATGGGGTTCCAAAATAAAGGAGCTTAAACAAAATACAGGAAATACAACAAAGACCTAATGGAAATTCCTCAGAATGGTTAGAGAGAGTCTATCAGGCATACCAACAGTACTCAGATGCTAATCCTGAAGCTCTAGAAAATATACGAATCTTTAACATGACTTTTATCAGGCAAAGCACACCTGACATCAAAAGAATATTGCAGCAGCTAGATGGCCCTATTGGAACGAATCCATACAGCCAGTGGACTTAGCTTACAAAGTACTTAATGCCAGAGAAACAAGAAAGGCAAGACAGACCATGATTTTTCTAGAAACAGTAGGAAAGAAAGATGAAAAAAGAGTCAAAGGTGAAGGCCTAAAAAAGGACAGAAATCCCCAGGGGGAAAAAAAATGTGCCTATTATAAGGAATACAGACACTGGAAAAAGGACCGTTTAAAGCAAAACAAGGAGAGGGAGAAAAAGACTGGAAAAAAGGAAGAAGGGAGACCCAAGAGGCAGATGACAGAATAAGATGAAAACTCTGATGATGAATGAGGAGGCCCAGGAGCTCCCTTGAATATACTTGGACCTATAGTTATCTTCCCACAGAACATTTGGTTCCCCTGGTGAAATTGACAGTGGGGAACCAAATGATTGACTTCTTGGTTGATACTGCAGTGACTTTCTCAGTATTGAATATCCAAATGACTAAAAGTACAGAAAGAATGGTCCCCGTGGCTGAAGTCATAGAAAATATGCAGCAAAAATCTTTTCTCTAACCTCTAGAATGCAAACTGGATGATATGAAACTGAAGCATAGCTTCCTCTATATGTCAGAATGTCCAATCCCTCTGCTGGGCCAAGACTTTTTTTTTTTTTTTTGTGGTTTTTTCATGACCGGCACTCAGCCAGTGAGTGCACCGGTCAGTCCTATATAGGACCCGAACCCGCGGCGGGAGCGTCGCCGCGCTCCCAGCGCAGCACTCTACCGAGTGCGCCACGGGCTCGGCCCGGGCCAAGATTTTTTATGTAAATTGAATGCCCAAGTAACATTTTTCTCCTGAAAAGCAGCAACTCTATGACCAGGTGCCCCCAGAGCAAGCCCTATGGTTGCTGACACTACTCATCCAATTGAAAGAACTCATCCCACCAGAGATGTACAAAAGAGTGAGTAAGCTTGTCCGGACAGATAGGGTACCTGGTTGTGCCAAAACTGTGGAATCAGTAGCCAATGAATGAAGAAAGGGGCACATGTTCCACATTAGAGACAATACCCTCTAAACAAGGAGGCCTTAAAAGGCATCCAACCAGTCTTACAATGATTCATAAAATATGGGTTAATCCTGCCTTGCTGATCTTCCTACAATACCCCTATATTTTGCCTGTGAAAAAGCCACATTCAGATGAATATAGGTTCATTCAAGACCTCAGGGCACATCCCACTGTGACTAATCCATATACCTTGCTGACTGCAATTCCAGGGGATTACAGATGGTTTACTGTCCGGGTTTTAAAAGATGCCTTCTTCTGTATACCGATAGCAGAGAAGGCTCAGTTATTGTATACTCTTGAATGGCAAGATCCTGAATCAAAGCCTATTTTTCAGTACTGATGGACTGTGGTACCACAAGGGTTCAAAAATTCATCCACCATTTTTGGACAATTGGATGAAGGGGTATATGAAAATCAACTACAATGTATATTGAGAAGTAAAATAAAAATAAAATAATAAAATAATAAAATATATGGATGACTTGCTTACTGCCAGCCACACACAGTAAATGTCTGGATACTACTGCACTGGTTTTGAAATACGTGGCACACTGAATATAAAGTATCTCCACATAAAGCTCAAATTTGTAAGGAGGAAGTAACTTATCTTGGGTTCAGGCTATGACAAAGGTGGCAAAGCCTTCTGTGAAACATAAAACAGCCTATAGCTACTATCAAAAACTCCAGGGAATCGGAGACAGCTGAGAGGCTTCTTGGGCACGGTGGGATTTTGTCAAATCTGGGGCTAGATTCAGAGACCTTGCACTGGACAACAGAATGCCAACAAGTCTTTGAAACCATAATAGAAAAACTGGTTTCTGCACTGGCCATGGGACTTCCTAATCCCCGAAAGCCTTTTAGGCTATATGTGCATGAAAGACAAGGGCTAGGGCTGGGAGTACTAATTCTAATGGCTGGTGATACAAAGAGTGGGTAAAATGGTCAGGGGGTGGAAAAGTTTCCAGACTCCTTGATACAGGAGCCTCATGCTCTGTGGTACCAAAACACATACAGTTAGATTGAGAAACCACAAAAAAAATAAGGGTTGACTGGATTGACAGCTGAAATGTTTAAACAAAGTTTATGTAAAGAAGTTGCATTTCCTTTACCTGAATGTTTTATGGGAATAGATATTATGTATGGCTGAAAGAACACTTCCATTACCTAGTATTATAAAACTAAAATCTTGTTAATAAAGCCCTAATGGAGGTCAGAGTTAGAAAAAAAAAGTAAGGGTTGATGGAATTAAGATGTTGGTAGAAGTGGTGTATTTGAATTGGCTTTATGTGAAATGGTCACATCTCTTTCTCCTGTTTGTATTATTGCCTCTTTGTGTTATGGGGATGGACACTGTATCTCACTGGAGAATGTTTCCCTTACCTTAGTATTGTAAAATAAAAGACATGTAAATCGACCCTTCAGGATTACTAATTGGACATGACAAATGGGAACCAATATGATATATACATATTTTTAATTCAACAGTATTTTTTATCGGTTATGAATATTCATGAGGTACAAAGCTGACCAACACCACTCATGCCCAGTATGTGATGGCCAGATCAATACTGGCAGCATGCCCATTACCACAAATTGTGATTATACCCCATGTCCTCCACCCAATTAATCCCTGAACTCCCTCCCCATCCCCCTTTCCCCCAGCTCCACTTTGTATCCCTAGGTATGCTCTCTCCCTCTCCGAGTCCAACACAGCACTGTGCTGTTTGTTCCCTTCTGTTTCTCTTACTTAGCTCCCACTTATGAGTGAGGATGTGTGATATTTTTCCCTCGGTGCTTTGCTTATTTCACTCAACGTAAGTTTCTCCAAGCTCATCCATGTTGTTGCAAATGGCAGAATTTCATTCTTTTTTTTATGGCAGAGTAGTATTCCATGGTGTGTATATACCATATTTTCCTTATCCAATTTTCCATCAATGAACATTTAGGTTGATTCCATATCTTAGCTATTGTAAATAGTGCTGTGATGAACATAGGAGTGCAGGTATCCCTTTGACATGGTGATGGGAACCTATATATGATTGCCTGAGCCCACACAGTATAAAATAGAAGCTAGAATGCTAGTAGGGACAAATTCTCTGCACAACAGCCCTGTGTGAAGCATAGACTAGAACTTACTGCAAAAGCTTGTAAGCACCTCCCATTGACAATTACTGGAACTTCAGAGTGGAGAATTTCCACTTAATGTGGCATTTACTAACTTGCTATTGGGAATTAATTGAAGTGACCCCTGTGACTGAAGGAATGACATAAATAATTAAATAATTAAAAAATAATTTTGAAACTTGAAAAACCCAGGAAGTCTTGGGTGATGTCAAAGAAACACTCTAATGGGGATGGCATTAACCAGAAGAGTTCCAAAATAAAGTGAAAATGGTTTATACAGGATGACTCATGCTACCTATGGAATGCAAGGAGATACTCAGGAACAGGGAGCCTCTTTCCCCTAGCACTGAGTCTGAAAATGCATGAGCTGCTGCCAGATTCTGCCATCACTTGAACAATGCTCCGTAAACAGCTCTTCACTGACTGACAAAGAGCTCCTTGGTTTACAGAGGGCAGTTCCAAGGCACATGAACAACATTCTGTTTTAGAAGGCCATCGCTTGGACTGAACGAAGTACAAACAAATCAGCTTGGTGAGTTAAACTGCATACTGCTTGTTACCATATTTCAGTTTCACCAACTCATGGGTGAATCCAGTGGCCCAACCATATGGTCAAGCAAGCAAGAGGGCAATGGAAAACTGGTCTAACCTGAAAACCTGGAAAAGAGATGGCCTTATAGAGCATAGCCCCATGGAAATCACTATAAGAATTTGAGGGTTGCATTAAAGTAGGACATGTCAATGCCCATCAGAACACCTCTTTTCAAGGTTGAGAATGTGACTGAAGTCAACAGTCAGATATTCCCATGTGCTCACTCAAGGTGTCCACGTGCATCTGTGAAATGATGAACATGGGGGTACTACAGCAATGCAGAGATGAGCTGAATCTAGATATGTTTGTCCTGCACTATCTGAGGCACAAAATGCCAATAAGACATGTTCTGTCTGCAGCAAAGAGACAGACACTGCAGATGGCTACATGGCACATTCACAGAGGGGAAGGCCCCGAATACAGCTGGCAAGCTGGACAGATGCTAGCAGCCCTCGGGGGCTACAAATGGGTCCTGACAGGAATAGACGCTCTGGGCTGGGTTTTGCTTACCCAGCGGTTGATGCAAATGCTCAGTGTGCTATAATAGAACTAGAACAGAAGACACTGCACAAATCTGGATGGCAGACCATCATTTCTTCAGACCATGGAACACAATTTCAGACCAAGGCCCATAATGTCCAATAATGGGTACAGAGCTATGCTCCTCAGAATAATAGTTTGATTGAGAATTGAAATGAGCAATTGAAACACTGGTTGTCTAGAATGGTGGTGGTGGGGGAGATAAAAGGGCTGGCTAACACACCTTCACAAGTGTATGCTCACACCTAACATTAGGGGGACTAAGGAAAGTTCCCCACTAGATAGATTCCTCTGTTTTTCGGGTGGATCTGGAGAAGAAGTAGGGAAAGATGCTGATATACTTTTCTTTTTCCCTCAGATCATCTCACCTTTCTTCTTCCTACTTGATATAGTGGTCACAGGACCAAGGCTACAACCACAAGTCCCGGAATCAAGTATAATTTCAAAGCAAAAAACTGTAACTATATTTTAAAACCTTTGTGTCATAATCCCTAAGGGCATGATGAAACAGGTTATTCAATCTATCTGGCAAAACTGAGGTTAAAAATTAATGCAGCTACATTGCCTGGTGGTAAAAACAGCCCACTGGTTCTATACCAATGTAACCTACCTTGTATGAATGGGAGTGGACTGAGGGGGTGGCATTTGTTAAACTAATACTGCTGCCTGCAATCTAGACCAGCACAATGGACACACCTAATGTCCTTTTCAAAAGTGGTAAAGTTCGGGCATAAATGGAGAAAAAGAAGAACAGTAGCTGAAAATAAGAGAATTAATTCATGAGATATGTAATAAGGTAAATCCAATATTACATCAACACCTTGAAAGAGGCTCAGAGCAAGAGACAATATTGTCTTTTAGCTTAATTACAGCAAATGCCTGAAAGGGGGAAGCCATATATTGCTGAGATCACTCCTGCTTTTGGAACCTGACAAGATACAATGGAAGCCTGCAAACTTGAGTGGGGCTGTAGGATAAGTTAAATCACCAATGGATAATGATTTCATTAATCATGCCTATGTAAGGAAACCTCCCTAAATACCTCTAAGGGTGGGGTTCAGGCAGCTTCTGGGTTGGTGAACAAAATGAGTAGCTGGGAGGGTGGCATAACTGGAGACAGCCTGATGCATCTCTTCAGTTTGACTGCTCCTGAGTTGTATGCTTTATAATACACCAGTAATAAGATAATAGTAAGTAAGGTGCCATCCTGAGTTCTGTGAGACATTCTAGTAAATTACGAAACATGAGAGGGAGTTGTGGGGACCCCTGATTTATAGCAAAGCCAAAAAGAAGTGTGGATTACCTAAGGACCCATTTCTTACTATGGGTGTCTGAAGTCGGGAGGCAGTGTTGTGGGACCAAGCCCTTAACCTGTAGGGTCTGAGTTAATTTCAAGTAGTTAGGGTCGTAATTAAACTGAATTGAAGCACACCCAGTCAGTATCCACAGAAAACTAGAAAACTACGTGGTGAGGAAAATCTCACACATACGGTGTCAGAAGTGTTTTGGAATTGTGGATAACAAACACTTTTTATACATTTTTAAAAACTTTTTTAAAAAACCAAAAAACTAGAGTCTAAGGTATGTCTCAAAATACTGACAGATAGCAGAAACAAAAAAGATATAAATTTACCTACAATTTTGAGAGAATTATAGTATCAAAAACCAAACTGATCTAAAAAGTACTGACGGTTTAAAATTGAAACAGTGTTTGAGGGTATACACAAGAAGCATGTCAAAAGAAATGCCTAGCCCCTGCAGAGGGCATACTTTGAAGGCACTTCATCAAAAGAGGCCAACATGGATAACAGAAAAGGGAGAACAATCCAGAGGGCACAGGCAGATGCCTCCAAGAGCAACCGACTGAGGAGCTACCACAGTGCAGAATCTAGGGCCAATCAAGACGGATTTATCTTCCTAAAAGGAAAGTGGAGGAGAAAACTGGAAGTATACTCTTTAAAGGTTCTTATGGCATATGCAGTGGGTTGAATTGTGTCCCCCCAAAACTCACTCATGCTTGAATTGTGTCCCCTAAGTTTTATGTATTAGAAACTTGGTCCCCATGTGACTGTTAGGAGGGTGGAAAATCCTGTTATGGTGATTGAAGGGTGGAGCCTTGAAGAGGTGATTAGATTGTAGGACCCTGCAGTAATGAATGGATTAAAAATGGTGATCAGGTGTGTGATTCTGAGGCCTTTAAAAGAAGAGAGAAGAGAATTTGTCTTGCTGTCTCTGCTCCACCATTTCAAAATGTGATATCCTGATGTCACTGTCACCACCACCAAGACCCTCACAGGCTGTGTTCCCTAGACTTTGGACTTCCCAGCCTCAGAAACTGTAAGCAATAAATTTTGTTTTCTTATAAAATACTCAGTTCTGTGTATTTTGTTATAAGCAACAGAAACAGACTAATACAATATACATGAAGTTATACATGAAGTGGTATTATATACATGAAGTAATGATTATACATGAAATGCCATAATATCACCAAAACATAGAGTATAATAAGCTAAAGGTGCATACTATGAACCATAAACCAACCATAAAAACAATTACAGCTAATAAACTCTGGGGCCATAGAAAAGCACGCAGTGTGATGAATTTGGCCCAAAGGACATAATTTGCCAACTTCTATTTGTATGAATTACTATAATGGAAGGAAGAGTTGACTTGGGGTAGTAAAATATTAGAAGACATAATAAATATGAACAGCAGTACAGGGTAGAAAAAATGAACCTCTGATAAAGAGAGCACAGATTAAGTAGAAAAGACAGATTTTAAAATATAAATAACCTAAAAGTAGCAAGGCTTGTGTGGTAATGACAAAGTGCATGGCAAGACTAACCCTCCAAAGAAAACAACTATAAAATTGGAACAACATTCATAACATAACCATCCAAGGTACTGAAAAACAACCAAAAGCAGGCAGAAACGAATTCAGTACAAAATGCTTTATAAGTTTATGGCATTCTACTGCTGTGCACCCTCCAATGTACACACAGATCAAAGTGTTGAAAACTGCAGCTTTACCGGCTCAAGATGTCAAAGGGTGCAATTCTAGACTGGCAAGATAACCAGAAAGTTAGGGGGATTATTCATAGAAGAGAGGAAGACAAAGAATGGAAGCCCCCAGATTTACATATAAAACTCACCAAAGTTGCTGGCTAACTACTAAAATATACATATGTGGGAGATGACAGAAGGACAAATAAAAAAGCAGCCCCTAGAAGTTGACAAAAATGAATGGAGACTTCAGTTACTGATCACTGCAGGTGAGATGGAATTGGGAGTCTGAATCCACATATAACAACTGTCTTGTAACTGGGTAATATAAAAGGATCTCTATACTTGCAAGATATGATTCACAACATCCAAGATACAATTCAGACTCATCATCCAGATGAAGAAACAGGAAAATGAGACTTATAATCATTGGGGGAAAAAAAGTCAATTGAAACTGATGTCCCCAGTGACCTAAATGCTGCAATTAGCTGACGAGATTAAGCCATTTACAAATATGACCACTACTTAAAAGAAGATGATATATTAACACAATACAGATGGAGACTATGAGGGTACTTCAAAAAGTTCATGGAAAGATCCTCACTATCTTTTAATTCTATTTTTCCACAACCTTTCTGAAGTACCCTTGTACTAGAATAAAAAAAACAAAAATTTAAAAAGAGCCAAATATGAATACTAGAATTGTAAAATACATTCAAATAGTAACTGGTACAAAACATTTACTGGACAGGCTTAACAGCAGAATGGAAATGAAAAAAAAAAAATTCAGTCAGCTTGACAATGTATTAATACTCATAAATATTTTCTGATCTTTATGAAATACAGAAAAAAACAGGAAGAAAAAATGGACAGTACCTGGAACTTCCGGGAAAATATAGCAAGCTGACTAAATTATGTTGTAATTGGAATTCCAGAGGGAGCAGAGGGAGAAAGAATATAACACTAAAAAATATTATTTAAGACAATGGCTAAAATATTCCCATATTTTATGAAAGGTATCAACTTACAGACCACAAAGGTCAATGACCCCTAATCGGGGATAGACACACAAAAAAAGTACAGTACACACATCATACTCAAACTGCTGAAATACCAAGCTAAAGAAAGAATCTTGAAAGCCAACAGAGAAAAAACAGAAATGAATCTGTGGTGTTCAATCATATATGAATGATGGCTGACTTCTCATCAGAAACAAGGAAATGACATCTTTAAAGTGCTGATATAAGATATCTTCCTTCTCTTGATTCTATAGCCAGTGAATGTGAAATAAAGAAATTTTCAGATAAACAGAAAGAGAAAATTGATTACCAGTAAATCTGCACTACAAAAATGCTAAAGAAAATTCTCTAGACCGAAATAAAATGACACCAGATAGTAACTATGATCTACAGAAAAATATCATGGTCCCCAGACATGGTAAATGTGTAGGTAAATATAAAGAACTTTATATATAAGAGTATACTTTAAAAGATTCCTGGAAAAACAGAATTGAAAGATCATATAAATCTTTCCACAAACTTTTTGAAGTATCCTCATATATATGCAGGGTACTTCAAAAATATACATGCTTGTTTAAAGCAAAAATTATAGCACCACATGTGGGATTCATAACATATACAGATGGACATGTAAATATATATATATATGCACATAACAAAAACATTACAAGGAATAAAGGTCTTAAATATAACTACAGTATTGAAAAGTTCTTATATTCTGTGTGAAGCAGTACAATACCAGGTTTAAGAATACTGTGATAAATTAAGGATTCATATTGTAACTCCTTACAGCAACCATAAGAAATTAATACAAAGAGGTGTACCTAAAAAGATAACAGATAAGGCAATAATATCAGCAAAATGGTGGACTAGGAAGTTCCAGACCTTTGTACCCACATCAAGATAAGAGTTAACAGCAACACATGAACCAAAAAAATAGCTTTGTAAAAAAGTCTAGAAACACATTAAGAAGTTGTAGGACCCAAAAAAATGGAGTAGCAAGGCACCAATCTGGAGGACAACCTCCCAATTTCTGGCTCCTTCCTCAGTATGCAAAAATAGTAGAACAAGCATCATCTGTGTTGTCCGGGGCTGTTCGAGGGATTGGTTTCTGTTTTTCCTGCTTTAGAATGCTGACGGGAAGAGCTATACAGGTGAGTTACTAGGTTGGAGGCAGCTGAAAACAAAGGCAAATGCTGCAATGAGTGAGATGCATCCCTAGAAAAGGTTTGATAGGGCCCAGAATCTAAAGCCTGACAGAAGTGGCTGTTTTCCCAAAAGCCCGAGTATCAACAAAAGATCAGAAGGTATACAAAGAAACAGGAAAATACAACAAAGAAAAGAAACAAAATAAATTTCCAGAAAAAATGTCTCTATAGAAATGCATATCTCTGTCTTAAATATACTTGATTAGCTAAAAGGGGAACACAGATAGACAAGTAAACAAAATAAGGAAAAAAACGCACAAAATGAGAAGGGTATCAACAAAAAATAGAAAGTATAAAAAAGAACAAAAATTCTAGAGCTAAAAAATGCCACACAACTGAATCAAAAACTACACAAGAGGGGTTCAATACCTGACTTGATCAGATGGAAGACTCAAAAAACACGAAGTCAGGTCATCTGAAGTTATCTAGTAAGAGAAGCACTGAACCAAAAAATGAAAAAAATTGAAGAAAGTGTAAAGAACTAATGGGACACCAAGTGGACCAACAGATGCATTATGGTAGTTCCAGAGGGAATTAAAGAGAGAGAGAAGAGAGTGTATTTGAAGAAACAATGGCTTAAAATCTCCAATATTTGATGAAATGGACACACAAATTCAAGAAACTCAACAAACTACAACTAGGATAAACCCAAAGAGACCCACCTAAGACCAACCAAACCGTCCAAAGTTAAAAACAAAGAGAAAACCTTGAAAACAGCAAGAAAAAAGTGACTCCTATATATAAGGGAGCTTCTACATGATTACAAACAGGTATCTCAGCAGAAACTTTGCAGGCTGGAAGGTAATAGGATGATAATATTAAAAGTGCTGAAAGGAAAAAGAAAAAAGAAAAAAAAAAATACTCAACCAAGAATATTATATTGGCAAAAATGTCCTCCAAAAATAAAGGCAAAATCAAGACTTTTCTCAAAAACAAAAGCAGGAGTTTGTTATCCCTAAAATTGGCCCATAAGAAATGCTAAAGGTAACCAACCCTTCAATCTGAAAAGAAGGACATCAGACAGCAGCAAGAGGCCACACGAAAACATAAAGTTCTCAGATAAAGGTTAATGTATGAACAAATATGGAAACGTGGATTATTGTCATTTTGGTTAATAAATTCTCTTAAGTCGTGTGTAGAATTTTAAAAAGAAAACAAAAAACCAATAAATCTATGGTAATGCATACACAATATATAAAGATGTAATCGGGGACATCAGTAACAAAGTGCGGGCAGAGCTCTTATACGTGATTGAATTAAGTAATTTTCAGTTTAAAACAAATGGTTATACTTTTAAGGTATTTTATACAATACCCATGGTAATCCACAAAGAAAATAGCTATAGAGTACACACAAAAGCAAATGAGAAGGGAATCAAAACACCACTAAAAAAATCAACTAGCAGTTAGAGAGGAAAGGAGGGACACAAAAGTTGCAAGATGTACAGAAAAACCACAAATGGCAACAGTTATCCCTATCAGTCCCTACCAATACTACTTCATACATAAATGAATAAAACTCCCCCTATTGAAAGGATATAGATTAGCTAATTGGATAAAAAACCAAGATCCAACTATAGTAATGAGCCACAAAATGCCATTTCAGTCAGTGATGGACCAATAGTCTCGTAAGTGGTCTCGTATGGGTGCTAAAAAAAATTCCTGTTGCCTAGAAATGTAGCCATCGTAACGTCATAGTGCAACACATTATTCATGTGCTTGTAGTGATGCTGGTGTAAACAAATCTACTGCACTGCCAGTCACAGAAAAGTATAGCACATACAATTATGTACAGTTCACAACACTTAATAATAATATATGAATATGTTATTGGTTTATATATTTACTATACTATACTTTTTATTGTTAGAGTCTACTCTGTCTATTTGTGAAAATATACGTTAACTGCAAAACAGCCTCAGGCAGGTTCTTCAGGAGGTATTCCAGAAAGCATTGTTATCACAGCAGATGACAGCTCCGTGTGTCCCTGAAGACCTTAGTGGAACAAGATGTAGATGTGGAAGACAGTAATATTGATGATCCTGACCCCATGTGGACCTAAGCTAACGTGTGTATTTGTATGTTAGTTTTAAATGAAGAAGATTAAAAAGTTTTTAAAAAAATTTTAAAATGGAAAAAAGCTTATAAAACAAGGATATAAAGAATATTTTGTATAGCTGTTTTAGCTACGTGTTATTCCAAGAGTCAAAAAGTTTAAAAAAATCAAAAAGTTTATAAAGTAAAAACTTTACTTCAGCATACTGAACTTAGTTTACAGAAAGCTAAGGTTAATTTCTTATTGGAGAAAGCAATTTATAAATTTAATATAGCCTAAGTGTACAGTGCTTATAAAGTCTACAGTACATCATACAGTAATGTCCTAAGCCTTCACTTTTACTCACCACTAGTTCACTGACTCACCCATAGCAACTTCCAGTCCTGCAAGCTCCATTTACCATAAGTACCCTATACAGGAGTATCATTTTTTATCTTTATACCATATTTTTACTGTACCTTTTCTATGTTTGGATATATTTAGGTACACAAATACCATTGTGCTACAATTGCCTATAGTATTCAGTACTTTAACATGCCATCCAGGCTTGTAGCCCGGGGGCAATAAGCTATAACGTATAGACTAGGTTGTGTGTAAGTACACTCTATGATGTGTACACAATGAAATCACCTAACAATGCATTTCTCAGAACGTATTGTAAGACTAGCGCGAAGGCGCAAATCTCACTTGTTGGGATGGCTTATCTCACAAAGACCAGGAGACAGAGATCATTGCAATCAAGCAAGAGTAAGTCGCTCAGTCTCCAGGACAGAAGCGGCCCCGAGCTCTTAACTCAAGCATTTTTTATACAGTTTGGTAGGCAGACTTTGGTAACAGGATGAGTTGCACACAGCTTATTGGTCATCCGAGGTGACCTTTAATTTTATTGGTGGCACACAGACGAGGAACTGGGAGAATGGCCCATCCCTTTTGCAGTCAGGCCCTTCCTGGAACTGAGTGTACTTTGGGCTCTTTTGGAAAGTCCCTTCCCCCTGGCAACGGAAAGTCCCAAGCATCTGGTGACGGGAAGTCCCAAGCACCTGGTATTTTTTTTTTTTTACCCAAAGGTTGGGGGTCATTTTTGCCTCTACAGTATCCCCATCATTAAATGATGCATGACTATATACGCTGCAAGAGACTCACTTCAGATCTAAGGCTAAAGGTGAAAAAATGAGAAAAGAAATTCCATGCTAATAGTAACTAAAAGAGACCACTGGTGACTATATTAGTATCAGACAAAACAAACTTTAAGTCAAAACCTACTATAAGAAACAAAAAAGAACATTACATAAAGATAAAAGGGTCAATTCACCAGGAAGATAAAGCTCTTAACCATATGACATGAACATTGACAGAAATGAAAGGAGAAACAAACAGCAAGGGAAACAATCAGCAATGTGGAAAGTCAACACTATGGAATGGGAGAAAATACTGGTGGACTGTGTATCTGATAAAGGACTAACCTCCAAAATATTTACTTCTACATTTTGTTGGAAAAAAAAAATTAAAAAGTGGGTTAAAGAACAAAATAGACATTTCTCCAAATAACATGTACAAACAGCCAACAGTTAGCTATATGAAAAGGTTCTTTCACATTACTCATCAGAGAAATGCAAATCACAACCAAAATGAGATTTCTCATCAAATCTCTTAGGATGGCCATTATCAAAAAGACAATAAATAACAAGTGTCAACGAGTGTGTAGAGAAAAGAGAACCCTTGTACTCTGCTGGTGGGAAAGTAAATTGGTATAGACACTATGGAAAACAGTATGGAGATTCTTCAAAAAATTTAAAAAATAGAAATACCTAGAAGCAATGCCACTTGTAGGTATATATCAAAGGAACTGGCATCAGGATCTCAGGGGCATATGTTCATTCCTATCGCTGCAGCTTTATTGCCAAAGTCCAAAACATAGAAACAACCTAAATGTCCACCAACCAGATAAATGGATAAAACATAGTATATATATGCAAAGGCATTTTACTTAGCCTTAAAAAGTAAGAAAAATCATGCCATTGTAACAACATGAAAGTAACTGGAGAACATTACACTAAGTGAAATGAGTCAAACAGAGGAGATACTACATGATCCCACTTATATCATGAATCTAATAGAGGAGAATGGTGGTTACCAGGGGCTGAGAAAAAAAGGAATCGGGGAGTGTTAGTCAAAGGGTACATAGCTTCAATTATGCAATACAAGTAGGTCCCAGATATCTATCCTACAGCATACTGCATGAAATTAAGTACGTGTATGATACACTTTATTTGTTAAGATGATAGACTTTAAGTGAAATGGTCTTATCACAAAACGGGGGAGAGGGGAAACTTCTGGAGGTGATGTTTGTGTTTATGGCATTGTTTATGGTGATAGTTACATGGGTGTATACTTACGTCCAAAGTCATCAACATGTATACATTACCCCTTGTATTTATTAAATATGTACAATTTTTATATGTCAATCATACCTCAATTAAAAAAAAAATTATATAAGACACACCTCCCAGTATAGTAAACTTGACAGCCCAGAATCTCTCCTCTAGAAATTGCTCTTCCCCAATGGCAAGCATCACCCCATCAGGTCAATCAGAAGGTGCCTACATGTACTGATGACTGCCAAGGCTCCCTGGGAGATATGCTACCTACACTGACCATATTTGCTCCTGACCCTGGAACCTGCATTCCTCTCCCTACCAGCTGCCTTTGGTGAGGGTTCAGAGTAGAGCCACTCAGCCCATATCACAGTGCCCTTGCTCCCACCTGGGCTGGAAGGATGTGTGTGATTCTTCCCTCGTCCCAAAATAAAGAGCAAATTTCATAGGAAAAAAGTATATAATTTTTAAATTTTTAAAAAATAATTTTTACAAGTTTCTGACTCAGTACATGCTTATATTATTATTTAACATTTATCTTTCATTCTAGGCTGCTGTGTCAATACACTGAACCATATTTTCTGAACCAAAATACATATAAAGTTGTCTAGAATTTTTTCTTAAGTTTAAATTTATGTGTGGAGATATTTCCAATATTACAAATACTGAACTACATTTTTTTTTTTTTTTTTTTTAAAAGATGACTGGTAAGGGGATCTTAACCCTTGACTTGGTGTTGTCAGCACCACACTCTCCAAGTGAGCTAACCGGCCATCCCTATATAGGGATCCGAACCCGTGGCCTTGGTGTTATCAGCACCACACTCTGCCGAGTGAGCCACGGGCCGGCCCCAGAACTACAATTCTTTATGTGCTTCATTAATCAACTTTATGGAAAACAATACAATTACACTGCACTAGGAGAAAAACAGTATCTTGAGACAAATGAAAATACAACATACCAAAACTCATGGAATACAGTGAAAGCAGTACCAAGAGGGAAACTTACAGCTGTAGATGCCTACACTAAAAAAAAGAAAGATTTCAAATCAATAACCTAACATTACACTTTAAGGAACTAGAAAAACGAAGTAGTTACAACCAAGCGGAAGGAAGAAAATAATAAAAATTAAAGTACAGATAAACAAAATAGAGAGAATAGAAAACTAACCAACAAGTTGCTTTTTTAGAGGTCAATAAAACTAAGAAAAAAAAGAAGATTCAAATACTAAATCATCAGTGAAAGAGGTGACATTACATCCAATGCCGCAGAAGTAAAAAGGAATATAAAAGAATGATATGAGAAATTACAGGGCCAAAATTGGATAACCTCGATAAAACTGATACATTCTTAGAAACAAACAAGGTATCACACAATATTCATCAGTTTTCCATTGGTTGTAACAGAACCTGAAAAACTGGATAATTTATAAAAAAAATAAAATTTCTTAGTTTTGGAGGCTGGAAAGTCTAAGGTCAAGGGATACACCTGGTGAGGACATTCTTCTTGGGGGAGAATCTGCAGACTCCCAAGGTGGCACAAGGCAAGAGCACACCCTTAACATGCTTACTTGCTCTCCTTATAAAGTCACATGTGCCACTCCCATGATAACCTGCTCATCCATTAACCCATCAATGAATTAATCCATTGATGAGTGAATAGCCCTCATGATCCAAACACCTCCCAAAGGTCCCACCTCTGAACACTGCCACATGACCTTTGGAGGAGACAAACATCAGACCACAGCACATACTGAACTATAAAGGAGTAAAAAATATGAACAGAATTTTAACTGTAAGGAGACTGAACCAGTAATCAAAAACAAACCAACAAAGAAAATCCCAGATTCAGATGACTTCACTGAAGAATTCTACATAACATTTCAAAAAGAATTAACACCAATCCTCCTCAAACTATTCAAAAGAACTGAAGAGAAAGAAACACACTTCCACACTCATTCTATCAGGCCAGCATTACCTTGATATCAAAGCTAGATGAACACTTTTGATAATAAAAACACTCAACAAACTAAGAAGAGATGGAAATACCTCAAAATAATAAAGGTCACTATGAGAAGTCCACAGCTATCATCATACTCAACTGTGAAAGACTAAAACTATTCCTCTAAGATCAGGAACAAGATAAGGATGCCCACTCTTGCCACTTCTATTAACCATAGTACTGGATGTCCTAATCAGAGCAATTAGGGAAGAAAAAGAAATAAAAGGCATCCAGATTGGAAAGAAGGAAGAAAAATTACCTCTGTTCAAAGACAACGTGATCTTACATATAAATCCTGAAGATTCCACAAAAAGTAACTGATGGGACACCAGATAATAAATTAGAAAGAACACAGATCTAAATGAGAAAATCTTGGCCTAACTGATATTTATAAAATACAATGTGGAGCATTCACTAAGACAGACCAAATGTTGAGCCATAAAACATGTCTCAAGACTGAAATCTTACAAAGTATGTTCTCTGACTAGAAGAGAAAAACCAACAACAAGAAACTAACCAGAAAAGCCTCAAAGACTTGAAAATTAAATAATATACTTTGAAATAACCCATGAGTCAAAAAAGTATTCACAAAGGAAACTGGAATATATTTTGAACAAACATATTGTAACAATGACATTTCTGGCAGATTAAAGGTGGACATAACTTCATTCCTATTCCTTCTACTGTGGCGGAATCTAATTCTCCTTGAACTTCACTCAAACTTAGCAGCTTGTTTGGCCAATGGAACACAGCAAAAGTGGCATTTAAAAACTTCAGAGCCAAGGCTGCAAGAAGTCATGTAGCTTCACTGTGTCTCTTAAGACACTAATTTAGAGGGAAGTTAGGCAACATGTAGGAAACCCAACTACCCTGAGAACACTATGGTGGAGAACCACATGGAAAGGCCGTGATTAAGTATGCGCATTGATAGACCCCAAGGAGTCTCCAGCAGCACCCACTGCTAGCCACCAGTGAGTCTTCTTGGACACCATCCCAGTTGTGCTTTAGATAATCCATCCCAGTTGCTACCTTACTGCACCTGTGTGTGAGAAAAGCCAGGAGGCCAAGAACCCACAGAACCAGAGATGGTAATAATTTGATTTAAGCTGCCAGTATGAATTTTCAAGCAGAATAGATAAACAGAACAAAATTTAGTACCTGGAAATAGGGTGCTGCAGTAATAGAAAGCTACAACACATGGCACTGGTTGTGAGACTGAGAAGTTGGGCCTCAAGGAGGAAGGCATCAAGATTGCTTGTGAGGGCCTGAAGAACACTGAGAAAAAATCTCATTGGAAACTGAGGAAAAGGCATGTGCATGTGAGCTTAGCAATATTCCAGGCTTGACATCAGTGACTCCATCTCGGGCTGCTCACTCCATGTTGACCTGTTAATGAACTTTGAGACCCACAAAAGAAATATGAGAAACAAGTTCTTTCACAAACATCTGCACTCCCAACAATGCATAATACAAGAAACTAACCTAACCTTTAAGGACACTCCATATATAGCTTTTCCTTGAACACTGACCAGATGCCCTGTTTTACTAATGATTAAAGACTTCTTTGCTTAACCAATAATCTAACAATAAATTTATGTAATCTAAATAAATTTCCAATAAATGTCAGCCCCCTTACTACTCTCAGGTGGTACAATCTCTGATTGCTACCTGGGTTGGAATCCCTATTCCTAATTAAATGCTTTATTTTGCCTCTGACCTGTTTTCTCTTTTTATTTATTTTTGTTTGTTTTTTAATTTTTATTGAATAATAGTTGATTTACATATATTTGGGGTTCAACATTGACATATATTGATCAAATCAATATTACTAGCATATATAGTTACAAATCATACTTATTTTTTATGCCCCTTGTTCAATCTGTCCTTATGTCCCTCTCCCTCCCCCCTCACCCCTCTGATAACCCTAGATTTTGTCTTTCCTTCTGAAAGAGCAATGATTACTCTGTTGATTTGTTGCCTAAGATGATCTGTCCAATGCTGAGAAGTGTGTTCAGGTCCCCCAATATTATTGTAGAGCAGATGCTTCGTCTGTCACTCTGGAATGGCCTTTGTGGTGAGAGACATCCTCTTCCTTTCTTTGGTCTCTGCTGGTAACTCTCCTTGCTGTCAATGCACTCCAGTGGCTAGAGGACCATCTGTGTGGTAGTTGTGGCATCTAGCCACTTTCACGGCAGCTGTAGTTATTGAGGTGGCTGTGGTGGGCCACCCACATGGAGGTGATGTTTTGGGCATGCTCCTTGGTGCTGATGGTGTGCCTGGTTGTGTGGGGGGGATCTGGTCCCCAGATCCATGCCTCAGGACCCCAGTTGGGCCCCAAGGCACTGGCAGTGTGCCTGGTTGTGGAAGGGAGGTCCGGTCCCCAACTCCATACCTCAGGCCCCCAGGCGGGCCCTGAGGCACTGGTGGTGTGACGGGGCTAAAACTAATTTTTTGTCCTTTGCTTACTTTTAAAATGGGGGAACTTCCTGTGGGGACCAGTACTTGAACTGTGTGGTTTAGCTAAACTGCTGCTGTGTGGCCGTTTCCCTAGGGAAGGCTTTTTGTGTAGCTCAGGTTTTAATGGTTGACCTTATAGGCACTTCCAGCTCTCCAGAGACCTGGTGCACCTGGGTTGTAGAGAAACTCTGATCAGGACCTGAGTCTTTTCATCAAACTGCACCCCATGCAATTCTATATTCCTGAAGTCTCCTCTGAGTGTTCCTTTGCTGATCGGGGTGCCAATCAGCTGTCCTTGCCATGCTCCAGTGTTTCTCCAGTGGGCCTATCTCCCCCACTGCCCGTGCTGCAAACACTTCCCATGGGATGGGCCATGCACCAGTTCCTTGCATGACTCACCAGCCTCTGAGTGGCTTTTTTTCAGTTGTCTGTGGCTCCTCAGTCCTATGTGGGTCCACGGCAACCCTATTAGTGGTCTTACTGGCCTGGGGTCCACCAAGGCCCTCTTCTCCCCTGCTGCCTCCATGCAACTTCATCCAAAGGGCACAGCGGTGGCTTTTGCCAGCTCCTGTTCCGTGCACTCAGCAGCTGCAGCCTTAAAGCAGCTACAGCATGAAATGGTCGGAGCGGTTTTTTCTTTCTCTCATCATGGCTTCTCCCATCTTCATGCACTCCATAGGTCTCCCCTCCTCTTCCCCTGAGCCCCAGCAGTCCTAGCTTGGCAGTTGTTGCTTTTTTATAATTGTAAATCTGTTGATTTGTGGGCGAGAGTGATGTTGAGGACCGTCTATTCCGCCATCTTGACCGGAAGCCCCGTTTACTCTTTTAGTGTTAACATGGGTTATGTATTAGAGAGTAGTCAGCAACACTACAGCCTGTAACAACATGGAAACTTGAAAGGGTATCTTACCATCTCATAGGTCTGCCTAAAGAGATTTCTGGGAAGAATGTGAAAAGTGCTATCTGGCCTCCTCTCTGCTTTTAAGACAATATGAGAGGAAAGAAATGAATTAAAGAAAGATGTTCAGTTTTCAAAAAGAATTTAGAGAGTATACAAAGGAGTCAGATTTTGCTGGGTTTGAAATAAAAGTGTTTCTCATCCTCAGTTTTTCCCACCAAAACCTTCTCAAAATAAGAAATGGCTTGGCTCAAAGGATCAAACCAGGGTTTTAGTTAAAAAGGCAAAAGATCAAAAAGATTTTCAGCATTCTAAGAGCCCTAGGGTGTGCCTCATAGATAGTTCCAGTTACACAGCAGAGCTTCTAAAGGCATAGTTCCCAAGCAGCCTTCTTTGGAAGAGGAAGTCAGAGAACAAAGGACCTGTCTCAAAGAGTGTAGGACGGTGGTTTTAGTATACTGGAAACCTACACTTTCTAAGGAAGTGATTAAATGGAATCATTTCTTATATTAAAAGGCCTGAGTGAGAAAAAAAATGAAAAACAAGCCATTGGATCCCCAACTTCCAATAAGCAAGAAACAAGTGGAGAAAGTTGATTAAGTGCAAACCCAGGCATCTCTTTAGGAAAAACTCAGAGAATTTCAAGAGTCCAGAGGGCAGAATGAAGAGGCATGAAGCATTTTTGCAGGGACCAGGACTGGGTCTTAATCAAAGAATGGGAGCAAGCTCCCAGTGGGAATTCCTAACAGCTTAGACCAATCCCTGCAGGGTATCTCCTGCATCCCAACTGAAGGAAAGTGCCCACCATGTTCATAACAGTTTCCTCACAGTGTGCTGGGTGTATGTGGAGGAGCAGATGACAGGCCACCAGACCTTATTTAGTTGTGCTTTCTGCCAGTACCATAAGAGGAAAAGATTTCTGGGGTTCTTGAGAGAAAAGCAAAGTGTAATTTGCATGTGGGAGAAATGTAAATGATTTGTGGCTAAAGGGCAAACTGTGGTTCATTAAAGATTTCTACAAATTCCTACTATTCCACTTACTGAGAGGTGGAATCTAACTGCCCTCTTAAATTGGTCTTGTCTTAGTGATATGCTTAACTAAGAGAATGTGGTGGAAGAGATACTTTGGAACTTCTGAGGAGAGATAATAAGAAACCTTGCAGCTTCTGCCTGAGCCTCTTGGACACTTGCTCTAGAATAAGCCAGCAAGTCTGACTACCCTGAGACTGCCAGACTGTGAGGAAGTCCCACATGGGCACAAAGAGAGGGCTAACCACCTTGCACAATGACCCCAGCCATTAGTGTCCTTCCAGCTGAGACCAGAGACATCATGTAGCAGATCACACTGCCCTGAAGCAGACCAGAGACATCATGAAGCAGCCAACCCACACTGCCCTGTCCAGTGTACTCAACCCACAAAATTGTGAAATGTAGTAAATCCTGTTTTAAACCAACATGTTTTGTGGTACTTTATTATGCAGCAGATAACTGGAACACCAAAAAAGTCATTAGAGATCCCAGGTAAACATGGAGTGTGTAGGTTTAGACTGAATGTTGGGTTCAAAATAAACAAATAAAGAACATGTCATATTTTATGTTAGATCTCAAAATATAATTGTGAATGTAAAATGTTCAGTTGTCACCTTTTGTTCTTAACCAACTATTAACTACAGTTCTAGTCCATAAACATAGTTATAACTGATGGACATATCCATTTTTCCCTATTCATTTTTAAGTGGTTACCTGAAATAGGAGAACTAAATATATACAGTCTTTAAGAGACATGACAGGTCTTTTTGAACTACAAACTTACAATTGTATTTTAATAAAATCTAGAGCTAGAAATCACTGACATAAATATATATAAGCAAAGAACAGAAATTATGAAACTCTGTGCTTATTTTTATTCTTTCCATATCTTTTTACTCTATCTTATTTAATTTATTTTTTTCTCTTTCCATTTTTATTTATTTATTTTTTTTGGCAGTTGTCCAGTACAGGGATCCAAACCCTTGACCTTGGTGTTATAACAGCACACTCTAACCAACTGAGCAACCAGCCAGCCCCATATCTTCTTATTGACCCTTGTTTAAACGTGTCCCATTAACTCCTAAATTCTTTCTCGCAGTGGACTCCTAAGAATGTCACCATACATGCTGGATAAATGCATAGTCTAAGAGGGACTGAAGCTCATACTGAGCAAACAACCCTTCAGGTTTTGCCAAGAATGACATTTTCAATATAACAAAGTTACTGTGTGTATTAGTCTGTTTCTGTTGCTTACAACAAAATACATGGAACTGGGTAATTTACAAGAAAGTGAAATTTACTGCTTACATCTGAGGCCGGAAAGCCCAAAGTCCATCTGGTGGTGGTGATGACAGTGACCCAGGGGTCACACACTGCAAGATGGTAGGAGCAGAAAGACAGACTCTCCTCTTCTTTTAATGCCCTCAGAACCACACCCTGACCACCATTTTTAATCCATTCACTACAGCATGGTCCGACAATCCAATCAGCTCTTCAAGGCTCCACCTTTCAATTACCATAATAGGTAATTCACCCTCTTAACAGTCACAGTGGGGGCTAAGTTTCTAATACATAAAACTTGGGGGACAAAATTCAACCTTCAATGAGTTTGGAGTCACTGGCTGGATGGTAGTGATAGTATATGTAAGAGAAGAGAGGAGGATGAGGCTTTCATTTTGGATTTGTTGAGCTGGAGGTGCTCTTTGGATAGCTACAAAGAAGCCCTGAACAAAGAGTTCAACCAATGGTCTAACGTCTGGGGAAGTGGTGCAAGATGAGGAGAAATAGCAGTGCATACCACAGAGGACTGAATGAGTCAAGGAGAACTGCAGAGTGAGAAGAATGGCACCAGGATTAAGTACTTAGTGTAGCTATGTTAAGGAGCAAAAGAAAGCAGAACTCAGGAAAACAGAAAAGAGGCCATCAGAGAGGCCAATGCAGAAACTACCAGAGAAGAATTTCCAGAAGAGGTCACGAACAGTAGTTTCAAATATGGCAGAAGGTTCTGATTCAAAGATAATAGTCACTAAATTTAATTATTTAGGTTACTGGTGAGCTTTTGAAAAACCAAACTAAGACTACATTGCGTGGGTTAAAATGTAAATAAGCAATGAGAATATTTGCCAGAAAATATAACTTTGAGCAGTCTACTGCACAACCTGGATGTATAGATGAGATGAGAGAAATGTAAGGACCTGTAATCGACTCAATCCTCCAGATGTTCCAGGTTTTATCCATAAATCAAATATGGCCTTCAAAATCTGCCTGGGGGGCCGGCCCCATGGCGCACTCGGGAGAGTGCGGCGCTCCTGCCGCGCGCGTTCGGATCCTATATAGGAATGGCCGGTGCGCTCACTGGCTGAGCGCAGTGCGGGCGACACCAAGCCAAGGGTTGCGATCACCTTACCAGTCACAAACAGACAAAAAAAAAAATCTGCCTGGGACCACACTATTTTAGCAACTCCAGAATAATCTTATTATTTGATAATTTTGCTTTAGCACTAGGTAACTGTTTCTACTGCTGAATGCTGAAAGTGTTTGTTTCCAGACTGGCAGTGAAAAACTTTCCACTACATATAATCTATGTGACCAACAAAGACAGTGTTGCAAACTTTGGTGTCAGCAAGTTATGATGTCCCATGAGAATTTAGCATGTTCTTTTCCTAGACTGCATTCTAATCATGTAACAAATGTGTCTGCCTTCTTGCCATGACATCAGAAAGACCAGAGACAAATTTGTACTCAACTTATACTTTAAGGTTTTACAACATGTTTACATCTACATGCCAACTTTATCTTATTGACATACATTTTCCTAAAGTTTAGTTTTACTTATTTCTACTTTTCCATTTTAACTCATGGATCCCACAAAGATCATAAAAAAACACCGTAAAACAAAGTAAAGAATAAATAATTGACCAAAGATTTACTCATTTTTTGCTGCGCTTGAAAGTACAGAGGAGTGAAGTTGGAAGCATAGCTGGTAGGGAAGGCCAATGGAGTTCGTCATGAGAGAACTGGCGTGGCTCGGTCCTGGATTCTCCTGCTCAAAAAACTCTACACATCATCTGGAAAAGATGACAAACAACAACAACAACATATGGCCTCCCTATGGTAGAACAGTCTCTTAAGCAAGAAAGGGCTACAAAGACCCCATTGAAGATGTACCCACAAATATATCAATTGGTAGAGATTAAACACAATTTATTACTGGGTTACTAAAAACATACATTTCCTACTAATGTAGCAAGAATGTTCTCTAAATAAACAATTTAATAATTTAAGCCAAAGAAAAAAACATTATGTCTTCACTCTAAGCTTTAATTTTATAAAAATGAACTTGGTCTATATGAACTGTTTTCCCATCAGTATGAGAATACCACAAAGGATTCCATGTAAACACCTCTTGCTTTTATATACTTAAATTTCCTGGAAAGTATGCATGTTGCAACCCAATGTTTTTCATCCACAATTACCTAGGAAAAAAAACATGCATAATATATTCCAAATGACAAGCCTCAATGTATCCACATCCTCATATAGTCCCTCCCTCTGACAATAACCTGGGCTTTGCCAATTAATTTGCTTTGGCCATCAGTAAATGTAATGCAAACATAGTTTTGAACAATACTTCCTCACTGGCGCTTGCTTTCTTGGACAGGATCATATCTGGATGAAGCCTGGGCTACCCTGTTGCTCTGTGCAGGGCCTGGCCAGGACCCAGCACAAATCACCAGACATGTGATCAACCAGCCAAGGTACCAAGTGACTATAGCCTCATTTGTGATCCCTGGCAACACCAGCATAATAATTTCCCAAGTGATCTCAGCCCAAATGCTGATGAACAGAAACATGATCAAATCAAACGGTTCTTTTTATAAGGCAATAGATTTTTGTTGATTTATTATACAGCAGTCCAACTGACACATCTAAGAACCTGAAATTCAATGTTTTTAACAAGTTGGGGAGTGTGAGAGACAGCCTTCAACTGCATGCCAAATAGCAATAAATAAAACTTCATAACCACATTTTAAGGTTTGAAAAGCACAATAAATGTCAATGGAATGGACTTCAGTATGGTTGAAGCAATGTAACTCAAAGCAACTGTCTGCACATTAAAAGACTGTATTTTTAATTTTCCACATCATAACATAATTCTGTTATTTATATGCAAGCATTGTACTGTTTTACTGACACTTTATTGGGTTGGAGCAGAAATGTAATGCAGTTTAATTTTCCCACTTAAAATAATTTAAATAATTTAATTTAAATAATTTAAATAGGCTCATATTGTTTTCCTATAGAATTTATGGTTATTAGGATGAGATTATTGACAGTAAGTGGGAAATACTTGTATTATTAATCTGCTGAATTCACAGAATCCACAGAAAGTGTTGCAGTAAAAGAGAGGGGCGTGTTTAAAACAAGATATTTTAAAGCAATGTTTATTCTAAATCGACTTCACTCAAAAATGATCTCGAAAATAAACAAGCACTTGTTTTAACTGTGGCAAAACAGATAATACTAGTGAAAAGCAGAAATACCTTAGAATAGAGGAATTATTGGCATATTTCTAGATGCCAAACTGGTGATAGACCAGGTTTAAGAGAGCTCAGACTCTGGAAACAATCAATGAGGGGAGACTAAAAGAATGGGCATGTGTTTAAAGAACACTGTAGAGTAATCCTCTCAGGTGTGAGAGGGTACCCCTCCACCACAAACCATACCTTCAGACCCCTCCAATAAGTAATATTTCCTAGGCCCTTCTCAGCCTAACTCATCTTTCTCCTCTGAAAATTGGTCCAAACCTCCCTCTAGCTCCCAGTCACTGATAGCTTCCAGAAGAGGAGTATCACTCACACCTTGTTCGCTCTACACAGTAGAATCAATACTTGCATGGGGCATGCAAAGTTAGGATCTTCCTCTTTCTGGGTTTGCCTCTGCTCTGAAGCACTAGTGAAAGGGTTCAGGCCATAGGGATGTTCTTTCGGGTGGGAATCCTATTCTCAGGGTGCCCTCCTTCAAACTTTGTAACACCTGCTTTATTCTAAAGAAAACTGGACCATCACCCAGTACCCCAATCTCCCTTCTAAAACTGCCCCTGGAAACAAGGCCTTGTATAAAATTCTGTAAACTCAAACCAGGAGGACTAGGCAGGCTATAAAGTATAGGAGTAGACTAGAAACTTCACTTGCCGAAGAGGAACCAAGAAACCCCACAGACACAACCGCCACATGGTAACACTCGGTCTGCATACTCATCACAATTATTTCTCTACGAATTTAGGGGCATTTCACTAGTATTGTTAACGTGCACAACTTATAGATAGGTAAGCTGAATTTCATACAGGTTACTAACATTGCCTACATCCTCAGTGTCAGATGTATAATGTGAACTCATACCACAGACCTCCCATACACACACACATTGTCTGTAAGACCCCACGTCCCCATTCCTGGAGCTTCTGGAACCAGCTTTTGTACACCTGGCAGGACACACCCAGCCTTCTGGTAGCACCCAGTCTTCTGATAAAACAATCATGGAAAGCATAGCCTGAGTTCCCTCTTCACCAGCCCTGTACCTGCAGATCCTAACACTAGTGTCCTCCTCTTGGACCCAGCTGAGGTCCAAGGCTTGCACTTACATGTCAGGTCCTACCCACCTGAAATCTACCAATGTTTCTGCTCCCACAAGTGGTGTGACACACGTCTCGCTACCCAGGGTCCCTCAAGGACCCCAGAACTCTTCCTTCACCCTCATATTTACCTCCAGGGACAAAGAACCCAACCCTAGAGCTTGTGGAACAGCACTGGGAGTGCTGGCAGGGTCAGAATTTCCGGGCAAAAAGTGGTGGTGGTAGAGGAAATGGCACATGTGCAGAAGAAACCCAGAAATTCCTTTTTCATGGTCCTGTACTGGTGACTTCATTAAAGGGCTAGACTACACTTCCCATAAGTCTCTGCAACAAGTAAAGAAGTTTCATTTACTTGCTGGGGGATTCAGTCCTGCTGCAGGTAGACCAGGATCAGACATATCAGTATTGACCCCTACCCACATGACAGTGATGTGAAGTTCTACTTCTTTACTAAATATACTTTGACAACCTGACACATTGTGATCAAATGGGGAAATTAAAAGGTGGGCAAAGCAGTCGATATTAACAATTAGCTTTAAGTTTCTTAGTTCACTTAAAATCGTGTGGTAATACAACACATCTATTTTCTACAATGTGTTCTAAAGCATGAAAAATCAAGTCTCTAGTTTACCTTAAATTTGTTAACAATTGAGAAATTAATATGGTAACTCTCTTCAAACCCACTAAAAAGATGTCTGGTCTAACTCACTAATTTGTGTGTATTCAATGGATATTAACTCAGTTGGAAAAACTGCTATAGTGTACACTGTAAGTGGAATAAAATACCAGAGTCATAGGTTAGGCACACTCCATAATCCTTACTCTAATTTACACTCCAATGTCTAATTATTTGCCCAGACTCCCAAGTTCCATCCACAATCTATCGAACCTTCAGTTATTTGCTTTTATTTGTCTAATTATTTGCCCAGACTCCCAAGTTCCATCCACAATCTATCGAACCTTCAGTTATTTGCTTTTATTTGTGACATAGACCTAAACTTTACTTTTCCTTCCCTGATTTCTGCCTCAAACTAGGCAAAAAGTTTCAAAGGGGTTTCCCAGAGCTCCCACTACTAACACTGTTCCTCCTCAAAGAGAAAAATGCCCTGCTTGAGTCATCCAGGCACCCAGGTTGATGTGTGCTTAAGTGTGTGTGTTGGGGGGGAGGGTGGGTGTGAAAGCAAGGGGAAGCTTGGGGGGGGTGTGAATGGAGGGCGTATCAGAGGCTTGACTCTTGCCCAAGACCTATCACTGGTTTTCTCTTTTCCTAATTTATGTCCTGCCTTCTTCAAATTTCTGTATGTTCTCTGTTCCTACAATTGCTCCTTAGTAACTCTACGCTGCAGATTCAAAGAACTCAGCCTTGTTCTTCCCAGCGCCCTCTTGCCTCGGACTTTAGAATCCCCATCCTCCTCTCCTAAGACTCCTGGATCCCAGGCCTCTGCCTTAAACATCTATTTGTATGGTACCTGGGGATCCTTTAAATACAGGATGATTAGCAGGGTTTGGGTGGAGAGAATCAGTGCCTGATACTGTTCCCTCTGAGATATGGATTGCCATTCCTTCTCTTTGTGGGCCTTGATCTTCTATTCATAGACATCACCCTGAGCCCACCTCTAATAAACATGAAGGCCAAGAATGCAATCCCTTTCCTTTCTCTGTTAAGGTAAAGTCCTCAGAGCCAAGAAGAGGAGGCTCAATGATGATACAACACCTACATGTTTCCAACACTACCCATGTGTTACAGTTTTCAGTGCTCAAATTCATACTTCTTTTGTTAAAGTTATTCCTAAATATTTTGCTTTTTATACTGTCAAGAGCCATCTTGCTATAGGGAATGGCATAGGAGCCTAAGGAGCGACACCCCTTGCTCAGCTAGGCCGCAGGGGGATCCCACGTGTGTGGCACAGCTCCGTGGAATTTCCTGTCTGTACACCTTTTGTTGCTTGACAAAGCTGTCCAGAATTAAAAAGCCCAACCTTTTGGCTTGGCATGGCTTTGGGAAATTCCAAGGGCCCTGGAGTTTCTCAAAGGATGTGTTAAATATTTATCAGAATTAATTGGTTTATTTAAAGGGCATTGTCAGTACTAAAGGTGTTTTTGATGCATGTTCCCAGTATGGTTTGGCTTGATTTAATTTTGTTATTGATCTTTCCCATTAGTGATGTGTGCATTGATCCATTACAGCTGTAATCATGCTCTCGTACATGTGGAATGAAGATTGTGTTAAAAATTCTATCCACGTCCCCTGGGGAGACAGTGAGTGTGAGTGCAATTGTGTTTACAACTAATTGATCACAACCAGTTGCAGATTTCTTTGTTCCTTCTCCACTCCACTGCTTCATTTGACTCACCAAGAATATATCATTCCATAGTAATAATAAGAATGACGCAGTGTACTTTTATAAACTTGGGAAGGGCCATTTAACTTTTCACCTCGTTCCCTGTGCTGTTCCTGGAGTCAGTTGTCAGAGATATGAAACATTTTGTAATAGAGATAAATAAGTAAGATAGTACAAGAATATAAACAAGTTTTGATATTAACAGGTTTGTTTTAGATTAGTTTATAATTTAGAATCACTTAATAATAGAGATTTATTGTTATTTTATTATATAGAATCATGATATAAGTAATATGGTTTTAGTTAGTTAAGAATTAGCATAGCTGATATAAACATAAACATTATTAAATTGTTAAACATAAGTAAGATTAAATAAAAATTTAGAATGTAAGTTTACATATAAGTTAAGAAGGTTAAGAATTATGGTTCAAACTAAAAGTCTGATGCTTTTTAAAGCCAAGCATGCTGTTATTGTATAGTTTCCTGGCCACAAGCCACGGACTTTGGGGTGAACTATTGATGCATGAGTGGGTGTTTTTGTCAAAGTATGAGTGCTCTGGAACATTTTGACCTTTCTTTTTCAATAGAAATGAAATAAGAAATGTTTTGATTAAAAGATAAATCATTATGTAAAAGATTAAGTAAAAACATATAAATAAAGCAAGATTCATGTGGTTGACATCTGTGGTCCGCCTTTCTCTTTTTTCCTCACCGACTCCACGCCACCTATTCAGGTCCAAAGAATCTTAGGGAGCTGGACTCTGGCATTATACTTCTGTAACTAGGATTGTTTCCTTAATTTCTCTTCTAGATTGTCCATTTCTTGTGTACAAAAATACAATTGATTTTTGCATATTGATCTTGTAACTGTTACTTTCCTGAACTCGCTTATTAGGCTAATAATTTTTAGTGAATTCTTGTGATTTTTCTAAATAAAGGACTATGTCATCTGTGAATAAAATGATTGAACTTCTTCCCTTCTAATCTCGAGGCCTTTTATTTATTTCTGTTGCCAACTTGTCCAGGACAGCACCTACAGTACAAAGATGAACAGGCGTGGTAAAGACTGAATATATTGTGTCCTGATCTTAGAAAATAAGTATACAAGCCTTCACCATTAAGGATGATGTTATCTGTGGGTTGAGTATGTCCCCTTCTATTCCTACTTTGTTAAATGTTTTCCTACTGAAAGGATGTTGAATTTTGTCAAAATCATTTTTTGTATCTACTGAGATGGCCATGTGGTTTTTTTATATTATTGTATTGATATGGTATAATATATTAAATGATTTTTGGTTGTTAACCAACCTTGCATTCTTGGTATGAATCCACCTTGGTCATGGAGTATAATTATTTTTATATGTTGCTGGATTTTGTTGAAGATTTTTACATCTATATTCATAAGATACATTGGTCAGAATTTTTCTTTTCTTGTGATGTCTTTGTATAGTTTTGTAATCATGGCAACATTCGCCTCTATGTTAGTTCTTCTTCTGTTGCTTATAACAGAATACCTGAAAGAAAATGAAATTTATTTCATAGAGTTTTGAAGGCTGGGAAGTCCATGGTCCAGGGGTGCATCTGGTGAGGGTCTTCTTCTGGGTGGGAATTCTCTAGAGGGTCCTGTGGTGAGGCAGGCAATCACACAGCAAGAATGGCAAGAGCTCCCTCATGTGTTCTCCTTGTAAAGCCACTAGTCTACACCCATGATAACTCATTACTCCATGAATTGATTAATCCATTCATGAGAGTACAGTCGTCAAAGACTCAATCACCTCTCAAATGCCCAACCTTTCAAATATCATAATCGGATTTCCCACCCTCTAAACACCCTTCAATGGGGATCAATTTTCCAACACATGAACTTTTGGGGGACACATTTAAACCACCGTAGCCTTGTAGAATAAGTCTAAGTTATTTTTTGGAGAGCTTGAGAAAAATACTAAATCTTCTCTAAATGTTTGTTAGAATGCATCTTTGAAATTTGTAAACACAGGCTTCTCTTGGTGTCTTGGCAGTCCTAAATTCAACCATATTAATAGTTTAATGTAAACAGAGTGAATACCTAAGTGAAGGCAGAGACTGTCAGACTTGATAAAAACAGACTCAACAATATGCCATTCACAGAGACATACTTTAAATACAAAGACACTGACTGAAAGTAAGAGGATGGAAAAAGATATACGTTGCTAACACAAATAATAAAAAACCTCAAGTGGAGGGCTGGGCTGGCTGGTTAGCTCAGTTGGTTAGAGTGCAGCCTTGTAACACCAAGGTCGTGTGTTTGGATCCCTGTACCAGCCAGAGCCACCTCCCCCCACCCAAAAAACACGCTCAAGTGGAGATCTTACTGCCAGATGAAATAAACTTCAACACAAAATGTATTACCACAGATAAAGATAGACCTTTCATAATAATAAAAGGATTATACATCAGGATAATACCAGATATAAATAACATATGTGCCTAAAAACAAAGTCTCAAAAGATAAAAAAACAAAAAACAAAAAAAACCCCACAGAACTAAATGGGTAACTCAAAAAATTACAATTAAAAATGCAAAAAAAACATAATTACACACTCAGACAATTAAAATTCTTCTCTAGTAACAGGTGGGACAACCAGACAAAACATCAGTAAGAATAGAGACATGAATGCCACTATCTCGACCTGACTGATATTTATAAAGAACCACATGGAACACACACCAAGACAGAATACATGCTGAGTGATAAAACATGTCTGGAGTCTGAAATCCTTTAATGTGTTTTATGACCACAATGTAACTAAATTAGAAATCAACAAGAATAAGAAATCCCAGAACAGTCTCAAAGATTTAAAAATTAAATAACACACTTCTAAATAATCTGTGAGTGAAAAAAGTAAAGTCAAAGGAAATTAGAATATATGTTGATGAAAATATATTATAACAATGACATTTTTTGGTAGATTAAAGGCAACCACAACTTCTTTTCCACTCTCTCCTTTGAGACGAAAACTAATTCCCCTCGAACGCTGGCTGGCCCTAGCAACTTGCTTAACCAACAGAACCTGGCAATTCAGAATACTAATAAGGTCATTAGAGACCAAAGCGAATATCTTACTTGGAAACATGGAATGCTGAAATTTAAACTGAATATTAGTTTCTAAACAAATAAATAACAATCATCTCATATTTTGTTATGATACTAAACTGTAATTGTGAATTTAAAATGTTCAGTTAAGAAAAAACATAGGGAAGAAACTGCATAATACTGGGGTTGGCAGTAACTTATTTGATATGACACCAAAAGTACAAACAACAAAAGAAAAAAAGAGATAAGCTGAACTGTATAAAATTAAAAACTTTTGTGCATCAAACAGCACTATCAACAGAATGAAAAGGCAACACATGGAGTGGGAGAAAACATTTGCAACACATATATTTAATATATTAAAAGATTAATACCCACAATATATATTTAAAAATCTTACGGGCCGGCCCATGGCTCATTCGGGAGAGTGTTGCTGATAACACCAAGGCCATGGGTTCGGATCCCATATAGGGACGGCCGGTTAGCTCACCGGGTGGGCATGGTGCTGATAATACCAAGTCAAGGGTTAAGACCCCCTTACGGGTCACCTTTTAAAAAAATAAATAAATAAAAAATAAAAATCTTATAACTCAAAGACAAAACAAAAAACCAGATTAAAAACTGGACAAAGGATGAAGATATACAAATAACTAAATATAAACACATAAAAAACCCTCAAAATCGCTAGTCATTAGGGAAATGCAAATCAAAACCACAATGAAATATCACTTTACACTCATTACAATGGCCATTATGGAAAAAAAATAAAAACTAGAAAATAGCAAGTATTGCCAAGGATGCGGAGAAACTGCATCCCTAACGCATTGCTGGTGGGAATGTAAAATGATGGAATGTGCATGGAAGATATTACAGAGATTCCTGAAAAAACTAAACAGAGAATTATCATATAATCCATCAGTTCCATTCCTGGGTATATACCCCAAAAAAGTGAAAGCAGGAACTAAAATAGATATTTGCATTTGTGTTCATAGCAGCATTATTCACAATAGCCAAAAGGTGGAAACAACCTAAGCTTCTACTGAAAAATAAATGGATAAACAAAACGTGATATATACATATAATGAAATATTACTGACCCCTAAAAACTAAGAAAATTTTGACAAATGCTACAACATAAATGAACCTTGAAGACATTATGCCATGTGAAAGAAGCCAGTCACAAGAGAACAAATATTGTATGATTCCACTTAGATGAGGTTCCTAGAATAGATAAATTCAGGAAGATAGAAAGTAGAATACTGCTTGCCAGGGCCTGGGGAAGAGGGGAAGAAGGATTTAGTGTTTGATGAGCACAGAGTTTCATTTGGGGAAGATGAAAAATTCTGTAGATGAATGGTGGTGATGGTTGCAAATTAAAGTAACTTCCTGCCACTGAACTGTACACTTAGAAATGGATAAAAGCATCACATCTTAGGTTATGTATATTTTATCTTAAAAAGGTTTTTTTCCTCCCCTCCCCCTTAAAAGTTTTTTTTAAGCAACTATTAACCACAGTTCTAGTACATAATCATAGATATGACTGATGCACACATCTATTTTTCCCTAGTAATTTTTAAGTGAGTAGCTGAAATAAAAGAATTAAACACAATCTTTAAAAAAAGTTTAAAAACATGACAAGTCATTTTTTGAGCTAGAAATGTACAATCTTGAATGATTACAAGCTACAGTAGGACCAATGACATAAACATATATAAGCAAAAGGTACAATTATTAAAAATCTGTGCTCCCTGTTTTTATTCTTTGTGTATCTGTCTGTTGACTCTTGTTCAAACACATCCAACTCCTGAATGCTTTCTCCCACTGACTCATAAGGATGGCAACACACCTGCTGGCTAATAGCACAGCTCAAGAGAGATCATCAAACTTCATCACTGAGCAAACACACCCTTCAGGTTTTACCAAAAGTGATATTTCCAATATAAAAAAGAGAAAGTTACTGTACTTGTTTTTAAGCACCAATAGTTCCTCCACCCTTACAGGCACTGTGTGAAGGCATTAGAATGCAAATTTAAAAACAAAGAAACAAAAGTAGCAACACATGACTCCAGAAAAGATCAGACCTGAGAGAGAGGGAAGAGTTCAGAAAAAAATCCCTTTTGGTTCTTTAAGTCAAGACTAGTCAGTAATAATATCATACAAAAAAGGAGAATGGAGAATGTGGTTTTCATTTTGGATTTGTTGAGTTTGAGGTGCTTTTGGACAATTACAAAGAAGCATTCAACAGCAAGTTGAACCTATTGTCCAAAGGCTGGGAAAAGGTCCAACCTGGAGAGAAAGGACTGTCAAACCACAGAAGGCCAAATCAGCCAAGGAGAACTGCAGGGTGGGACGAATGCAGAACAAGATGAAATACTGGGATGAGCTATGTCAAGAAGGAGAAAAAAGTAGATGAATAGAGGGGATAAAGAGAAGAAACTATCAGCAAGAACATGTTAGAAATTAACAGAGAAGAATTTCCAAGACAGACAGTAGTTTAAATTCAGCAGATTAAAGTGAGGCAAAGCCTAAAAAACAGTCTTTGGATTAGACGATAAATTAAGTTACTGGTGAACTTCTGCTGAACTGAAGTAAGACTACATTAAGGGGATTGAAGTGTAAATGAGGAACAGAAATATGTGTCAACAAATATAACTTTGGACAGTCTGTGGTATAACCTGCATATACAGACTAGCTGAGAGAAATGTATGTAAAGTTATTTAAGGGCCTGCAGTAGAGTCTATCCTCCACACAGTCCAGGTTTTATACATGCATTAAACAAGTGAAGACTTCCAAAAGCTTTCTGGGTCCACACCATTTTAGTTATTTCAGAAAAAACTTAACTGATTTGTGTTTTAGCACTAGGTAATTGTTGCCACTGCAGAACGCTGTGTTTATGTCTAGGTGTGTAATGAAATACTGTACACTACATTATCTATGTGACCAGTAAAGACACTGCTTCTAACTTCATATTCCATGAGAATCCATTAAAATCACGTAACAAATGTCTTTTTGCCATGGTATCAGAAAGATCAGAGATTAGCACTCAATTTACACGGCTCTAAGGACTTGTAATCTGCCTATATCAACATGCCAATTTATCTTGTTTATGTATATTTCTCTGATGCTAAATTTTATGCATTTTTACTTTCCCATTTTAATTAATGAGCCCTCATAAAGCTCCTAAAATACTACAATGTAAAACAAGCTGAGGAATGAATAAATATATAAACAACTTACTGGAGATGTATCCATCTTCTCTGATCTGGAAAACATGTAGAGGACTCTGGAATTATAGCTAGAAGAGAAAGTGAATGGAGTTGGTCATGAGAGAAATGGTATAGCTTGATCCTAGATTCCACTGTGCAAAGCTCTCTACGTATTAGTTAGAAAAAAACAAACAAAACAACAAAAAAAGCCTCCTTTTGGGGGAATAGTCCACTACACATGAAAATGGACAGGAAAGACCTCGTTTGAAGGAGCACCCAGAGTTCTATTCATTGGTATAGATTAAACACACAATTGATTCTCGGGTTATTAAAAAACTCTTATTTTCTAGTGACTCAGTAAAAATTAATGTTACTACAAAAAATTTTAAGAATGGTTGTTTAAACAAATTACAGTACATCGAACCACTCGTGCCCTCACTAAAATTTACATTATAACAAAGTACTTGAGCAGTATTAAGTACTTTCCTATTAATACAGACCTACCACACAGAACTCCATAGTATTGTTTCCACTAGAATAACTCTTGCTTTTATATATCTAAACTTCATAGAAAGCATGCATCTCGCAACCTAACATTTTTGGCCCATGATTGTACAAGAAAAAATGTACGTAACATATATTTATTGTAGTACACTTTTCCAGTAATGATTCCCAATGACACGCTTCCTTGTATCCATGCATTCACATAGTTCCCTCCCACAATGACACCGGGCTTTGCCATTTCTCTAGATTTCACCAACAGGACATTAGTAAATGTAATACAAACATAGTTTTGAAAAACATTTGCCCGACAGTTTGCCTTCTTGGAATCCTGTCATCTCATGAAGAGGCCTGGTGCTTGCCTGTTGTATACACATGGCCTAGCCAAGAGCCAGCACAGATCACCTGACATGTGAGTGAAGTCATCTTCAAGGAACCAGCCTCAATCAGGCACCAGACAACTATAGCCTCACTTGTGATCCCAGGTAACAACAACATAAGTATTGCCCAATTGAGCCCAGCCCAAAATGCTGACTCATAGAATCATGAACAAACAAAATGGGTGTTTTCTAAACCGTTAAGTTTTTTTGATTGCTACACATCAAATGCTGATATCTCTAATCCCCCAGAATTCAACATATTTTTAACATATTGGTGAGGAGGGGGACAAAGAATTGAATTACATGCAAAATACAGTCAAGAGAACCTCACAATCACATGTAGAAGTTTTCAAAAGCACAACAAATGTCAACTAGTTGGAACTCAAGAGAAGTTGCTGACATTAAAGAAACGCCATGTGAATCATATAAAGAAATTGTCTCAAAATCACAAGACTATTTTGAATGTTTACATCATCAGTCTTCCTTACATGTGGGCACTGTATTGTGTTTCATTTATATTTTAAGAAACTAATTAGGAGTAAAAGCATGATTCAGTCTAATTTTCCCACTTCAGATAATGAAACACAGGCTCCTATTAATTTGCTGTAGAATTTATGATTTTCAGGAACAGATTACTAAGATTAAGTGGGAAAAACTTGTATTACTAACTCCATGAGCTCACACAACCAACAAAAAGCATTGAGGGAAAAAGGACAGGCAGGTTCAAAGCGAAATTTCCAAAAATGTTTATTCTAAGTTAATTGCAGTTCATGAAACTGATCTCAAAAACAAACATGAGCTTTGACTATATTGCGGCAAAACACTTAACACTAATCAAAAAGTCAGGATGCCTGACATCTACAAATTATGTGATCCTGGGCAACTCACTTACCTTTGCAAATTCAATTTTTTTCATCTTTCTTACACAGCAGGGAGATCCTGGCAAACCCTCCATGACCTACCGGGAATAACTATCGGGACAGAGGAAGCATAAATATATTTCCAGATACCAAATATGGTGACAGGCTAAGTTTGAGAGAGTTCCAATTCTGGAAAAAATGAGGGTAAAATGAAGTAACGAGTGTGTTAGGGAGCACTGTAGACTAAAATTCTCAACTATGACAGGTTATGCCTCTACTCCAAACTACACCCTGAGGACCTTTTCAACATTTAACAATTTCCTAGGCCCTTGCCTATCCCTCACCCCACTCGCATCTCCCTTCTCAAAGTTGGTCCAAGCTTTCTAGTATCACCCAGTCTTTGATAGATTCTGGAGAAGATGGTATCAATTAAGTCTTGTGCACTCTGGGCAATAGTTTCAATAATTGCTTGGGCCATGCAAAGATAACATCTTCACCCTTCTGTGAGTCTTCTTTCTCTGCTCTGAAGCACTAGAGAGACGGTTCAGGTCAGAGCGTGTTCTTTCAAGTGGAATTCCTATTCTTGAAGCCCCTTCCTTCATACTGCATAAGAACTACTTTGTTCCAAGGAAAACGGTACCATCATTCAGTACCTCAATCTCCCTCTTACGTCTTGTATAGACTTCTTTTTTTTTTTTTTTTTTTTTTGTCTTTTTCGTGGCCGGCACTCAGCCAGTGAGTGCACTGGCCATTCCTATATAGGATCCGAACCCGCGGCGGGAGCCTCGCCGCGCTCCCAGCGCCCACTCTCCCGAGTGCGCCACGGGCTCAGCCCTTGAACAGACTTCTGTAAGCTCAGTTCAGGAGTTCTAGGCAGGTTACAGAGTGCAGGGGGAAAAAACCCAGAAAATTCCCTTGTGAAAGGACACCAAAACACCCCACAAACACAAATGCCACAGTTACACCCAGTCTGCACACACTTCACAATTATTTTTCAGGAAATGGGGAATTTCACCACTATTATTAATACGTTCATCTTACAGATGGGTAAAGTGAATGTCTTACAGGTTAGCAACAGTATCTTTCAGCGGCAGAGCTGAAATGTGAACTCACACCGCACACTTTCGATGGTCAGGATGTCTGCAGCCAACCCCACCCCGTCGCCATCTTGGACTCAATCATCCCGTTCGCGGAGCTTTTGGAAGCGGCTTTTGTATACCTAAAAGCACAAACGCGGCCTTCTATGAGCGCACCATCTTCTGACAAAGCAATCGCTGAAAGCACAGTCCGAGTCGCCCTTTCCGCAACCCCGGACCTGCGAATCCCCACATGCTACTGTCGCCCTACCGGACCCGGCCCAGGCCCCGCCAGTCTAAGGCGTACCCACATTTCTGCTCCATCAGGTGGTGGGACACTTGTCCCGCTCCCCAGGCTCCCCCGAGGCCTGTGGGTCTCCTCTTTCACCCTGGCACCAACCTTTAGGAACGCAAGACCCAAACCCAGACTGGCTGAGCAGCGTGGGAGAAGCCGCAGTCCGGAAGTTCCAGGAGGAAAATAGCAGAAGTGGGCAGAGCAGCACATGCTCAGAAGAAACCAGACAGAGATCTTCCCATAGTGCTGTGCGGGTGACCTCTTGGAGGGCGAGACTACATTTCCCACAAACCTCTGCGGCCCTCCGTTAGGAACCAAAGGAGGAATCTTTGTTTATTTTCACAGCAATGAGTCCTGTTACCAGGAGAACAGGATCTGATGGATAAAGACTGGTCTCTGTCCACGTAACAGCAATGTGGAATTATGGTTCTTTCTTAAATTGTGATTTGACAACCTGGAACATTGTGGGAATAATGGGGTGATTCGAACATGGGCCAATTAGTCAATGACATTAATAAGTAACTTTATTTTGTTTAGTGCTGATAGAGGTATTGCTGTTATAGAACCCAAGTCTATTTTTCGCAGGTGCATTCTAAGCGTGAAAAAAAATCATGTCTCTATTTTACTTTAAATTAGTTAACAAACAAAGAATTAATATGGTTACTCTCCTCCAACCCGAGGATTATATTAAACAGATGAAAAACCTGCACTTATGTATATAGTGGAATAAAATAGCAGGGTCATAGGGTAGTTGTGCTCCATAATTCTTGGGAAAATTTACACTTCCAGTGTCTGAAAGTTATTTGCTCAGAAACTCCCAAGTTTCATTCATTCATTCATGTATCTATGAATCATATCTTTAGGGGGTGTGTGTGTGAGAGAGAGAGAGTGTGATGAATCTGAACTTTGCCTTTCCTTCTCTGCTTTCTGCCACAAACTAGACAAGGAGTTCTGTAAAGGGGTTTCTCAGAGCACCTGCTGCCACTGAAGTTCCTCCTCAAACAGGGAAATGCCTGCCATGAGTGATCAGTGTTGATGTGGACTTGCTAGTGGGATGGGCATTGGAATGAAAGGGGAGATGAATGGATGGGGGGGGTGCGACAGGCTTGACTCTTGCCAGAGACCCATCACTAGTTTTTTTTTTTTTTTTTCTGATGTTTTCCCTGCCTTGTTCAAATTCCTGTATCTTTTCTGATGCTACAATTCCTCCTCAGTAACTCTATGCTGCAGATCCAAGGAACTCAGTCTTGTTTTTCCCAGCACTCTCTTGCCTCAGACTTTAGAATCCCTAGCCTCTCTTCCTGGATCCCAGGCCTATCCCTTAAACACCTATTGGTATGATATCTGGGGATCCTTTATTTTGTTTTTTAATTTTTAAAAAGGATTTAGGAGCTTTTGATGCTTAGACTGAAAAATCACAGGCTGGGTCTTTCATAAATTCATTGGTCCATTTCTGGCAAGGCGAGAATTTGCACCTCACCCAGGCCACAGGTAAAGGCCCATACTCCCCCTCAGCAAGTCTTCAGAGTGGAGTGAGGCTTCCCTTGTAGTGCAGTGACTCTGGAACCCAGAGGCAAGAAAATAAAGAGAAGAGTATGTAATGAGCATATATGTGTCAGGCCTGTGCAAGGCACTTCCAAGTGTTATCTTAGTTAATACTCACACCAACCCCATGAGGTAGGCATCCCCATTTTACAGATGTGCATCCTGAGGCTCACAGAGGTTAGTCAATTTGTCCATCACAGAGTTCACAAGTTTCAAAGCTGGGTTGAAAATCCAGGTCTTCTGACTTTCCCACTTTGTCATACAGAATTCTCTCTGATCCAGCCTCACTTCCCCATAAGAAGTTCACTCTTATATCATGTTCTATGCTTTGTCCTGGCCCCTGCAAGGAAAGGGATCAACTGAAGGAAGTTGTTCTATAAGGATGAGTGGAGATCCTGGCAAGATATTTACTCTGAAACAGCAAATATGACCTTAGAAGTCATTGTCTAGGTCACTCTCAGCTGAACAGAGGCTCCCAAGGAAACAATGACGTAGAACAGTCTGCAGGTGCAACAAAGCCCACCTTCTGCTGATTCTCTGTGAAGTCAGGTATCACAAAACAAATGGGGCAATGCTCAAAGGAAGGTGAAGAAAGGGCAAACAAGAGCAGTGTCAAAACTGCCACGGCAAGTGGGAAGACAGTTCAGCCGATCAAAGAGCATGTTTCCCAGTGACCAGGGAGACTGGGAGGACATTGTTGCTCCAGTCCAGGAGGTGTATAGTCATCTGCTCATCCCAGAATGTCTTGGGGGCCTTGAATGTGTCCTGTGCTAGGCCTCTGGGGATCCTTTAAATACAGGATGATTAGCAGGTTTTGGGTGGAGAGAATCAGTGCCTGATATTTTGCCCTCTGAGACATGGATTGCCATTCCTTCTCTTTGTGGGTCTCAACCTTTTATTCATAGAAATGGAGACAGAAATCACATTTGATGTGCAGAGCTCACCCTATGGCCACCTGCAATCACATGAAGGCCAAGAATGCAATCCCTTTCCTTTCTCTGTTAAGATAAAGTCCTCAGATCCAAGGAAATGAGGCTTGGGGTGCTCAAGTTTATACTTCTTTTGTTAAGGTTATTCCTAAATATTTTGATTTTGATACTATTGTAACTAGAATTGTTTCTTTAATTTCACTTCTGGGTTGTTCATTTCTGTGTACAGAAATAAAATTGATTTTTGCATATTGATCTCGTACCTGTTACTTTCCTGAACTTATTTTTTAGTTCTGACAATATTTAGTCCTTATGATTTTCTAAATACAAGATTATGTCATCTGTGAATAAAACAATCTAACTTCTTCCTTTCTAATCTAGATCGCTTTTATTTATTCCTGTTGCCAACTTTTTCAGGTTCGCATCTATGGTACAAAGATGAATAGGCGTAGTGAAGAGGGGATATATTTGTGTTCCTGACCTAAGGAAATAAATCTACAGGCCTTCACTATTAAGCATGATGTTAGCTGTGGGTTTTTGATTTGCCTTTATTAGTTTGAGTATGTTCCCTTCTATTCCTAGTTTGTTGAATGTTTTAATTATAAATTGATGTTGGATTTTGTCAAATTCATTTTCTGCTTCTATTGAGAGAGCCATGTGGTATTGTTTGTTAGCATATTGATATGGTGCATTATGTTACATTATTTTTAGCTGTTAACCCACCTTGTATTCCTGGAATGAATTCAACTCAGGCGTGGGGTACAATTATTTTTATATGTTGCTAAATTATGTTTTCTTGTATTTTTTGAAGATTTTTGTGCCTATATTTACAAGATACATTGGTCTAAATTTTCCTTTTCTTGTGATATCTTTGTTCAGTTTTGGTATCATGGTAATACTGCCTCATAGAATGAGTTGGGAATTATCTCTACTGTGCTTCTGTTCTTTAGAGAATCTGAGAATTGATACTAAATATTCTCCAAATGTTTGGTAGAATTCAGCGGTGAAGTTTCTGGACATAAACTTTTCATGGTGTGTAGTTGATTTTTATTGTTAACGCAGTCTCTTCACTTGTGACCAGGGAGTCAAAATTCTCTTGCGAGCCAAAATTTCCGATTTTGGCTATTTGAGTCTTCTCTCTTTTTTTCTTGGTCTAACTAAAGATTTGTCAATTTTGTTGATCTTTTATGAAGCTACTTATGATTTCATTGTATTCTTTATTGTTTTTCCATTCTCTATTATATTGATTTCTGTTGTCATCTTTATTATTTCCTTCCTTCTGCCTATTTCAGGTTCTGTTTTCTCTTCTTTTTCCAGTATCTTCATGTGGAAGCTTAGATTATTGATTTGAGATCATTTTTCTTTCTTAATATGGATATTTACATCTATAAGTTTCCCTCTAATCACTGCTTTAGCTGCCTTCTAAAAAATATGGTTCTTTCTTGCTGATAGATTACCCTTTCATCACTATAAAATGTACCACATTATAGCTAATAACTTCTTTTGTTTTAAAATCTATTTTGTCATGTTTTCCAGAAGACCTGATCACTGCTGATGGATACCACTTAATGTCACCTACATCTGCTTCATACAAATGGAAGATTTAAACTGCAAGGGACTTTTTGCTACTATAAGGAATCATCACAAACATGACTTCAAACAACACAAATTTATTTTCTCACAGCTCTGGAGGACAGAAGTCCATAATTAGTCACTGGACTAACATCAAAGTGTTGGCAGGGCCACGCTCCCTCCAGAGGCTGTAGGTGAGAACTGTTCCTTGCATTTTCTAGCTTTGGATAAGCTTCTCTTCTCTATGTGTTGATGCAGCCCCAAATAGTAAGAAGGCTAACAAGTCCCTTCGCACGGAAAATGATGGAAGCCTCAGCAGAAAGCCACCTCACACCTCACAGGATGTGGCCCTCATAGCACAGGTGACGACAAATCCCTAGGGAGCTTGACCTTCCAGGAATTGGTTGATAGGACTTGAGAGAAGGCAGCTACACCCACAGGAGAGTTAGGGAGAGGAGAGGGCCTCCAGACCTGCAGAGTGGAGCAGGTGGTGAAGGAACCCCAAGAAGAAGAGAGATGGGGAGAGAAAAGCAGTGTATAGTGCCTCCAAAATGCTGCATAAAGGGTATTTGGAGACCACTAAATCCCAATGGAGCTCAGTGGAGAGGGCTGAATCCAGATGGAGAGCCTTGCCTGCATTTTCAACTAGGCCTCCTGAGTCATTTCCAAGGCCAATGGAGCCCTGGATTGTCCCAGTTCTGCTCTCTTCATCCCTTGCACATGCTTATGGTCTTCCCCCCACCCCACCCCCTCCCACCCCTGCAATGTGTGTGGGTGCTGTATTCATCCATACATTCCAGGGTATGTGCACATGTAAAGTGTTCTCTCTCTCCCTCCCTCTCTCTCTCTCTCTCTCTCTCTCTCTCTCTCTCCCCCCTCCCTCCCTCTCCCTCCCTCTCTCTCTCTCTTTCTTTGTGTGTGTGTGTGTGTGTGTGTGTGTGTGTGTGTGTGTGTGTGTGCATTGCTTCTTCCTTTCCAGGAATTTCTCCTGTAAATTCCTGTGGACTCATCTTTCCAAATTCCCACTTCTGTCATTTCAAATCAGCTCATCTCCCATGCTCCCTTCCCTGTGGTATGGAAAGCACAGGCAGATCATAAGACCCACACAATTTGACTTCACTGTTTTCTATTAAAAAAATAACCTCCTTATCTCAATGGTTGCAGAGAAGAGAACGTATTTCTTGCCAAGGGGTGCTTGATGCTCCACAGAGTGACTCAGGGACTTAAGCTGGTAGTGGCACTGCCATCTTACAGCTGCTCCACTTGAAGCATGTTCCAAGTTAGACACTGGTATTTCTGTGCTTTGCTTGGAAGTGATGCATTGGCCATGACTGATTCTCTGACCCTGCCTAACTACAAGGGAGCTTGGAAATGTGAGGATAAGACAGAGTGTTTAGCAACTTGTTTCAGCATATTAGAATGGACCCAGGCCATGAATGGAGATGTCTGCATTTCCAAAGAATGCCAATAGCCCCTTCTCCAGCCTCTAAACAGGTGGCAAAGAAAGCTCCTGTGAAAGATAAAGCTGGTCATCAGATACATTGGTAAGGACAGATTTTCATCACTAAAATCTGATAAAAATTTTATCTCCTATTTTACTAGGAGAAAGTGTGAAGTGAACTCAACTTCAATTTGTGCAGAGGTGACTGGACATTTTAAAGAGAGAGTGAAAGAAACAAGCAAGTGACCAAGGGCTCAGTAAAGTCAAGGTCATGAAAAACTACAAATCAGAAAGCGTGTTCCATGTAAAACCCATCTATAGTGGATTGAATTATGTTCCCCCAAAACTCCCTGAAGCTTGAATTGTGTCCCCCAAGTTTTATGTATTGGAAACTTAGCCCCCACTATGACTGTTAAGAGGGTGGGAAATCCTATTATGGTAATTGAAAGGTGGAGCCTTGAAGAAGTGATTGGATTGTAGGACTGTACAGTAGTGAATGGATTAAAAATGGTGGCCGAGGGTGTGGTTCTGAGGGCTTTAAAAGAAGAGTCTGTCTTTCTCTCTGCTCTCTCTGCTCCCAATGTGACAACCCTGGGTTACTGTCACCACCACCAGATGGACGTTGGACTTCTCAGCCTCAGAAACTGTAAGCAATAAATTTTATTTTTCTTTATAAATCACCTAGTTTCAGGTATTTTGTTATAAGCAGCATAAATGGACTAATACACCATCTAAGTTAACTAACTGCTACTTATGGAAGTTAGGCTCCTGCCCTTACACAGAAGCTGAAAGACAGGGGCCTATCATTAGTTGTTGGCTGCGACAAACAGGAGAATCATTCTCAGACTTCAGCTTGCTCAAGTGGGCACTTTACTGTGTGCTAGGATCATCCCTGATAGTAGATTCCTGGGTTGTTAGAAACTATGTTAATGTTTATTTTCAAGCCTTTATAGGTCACAGTTGGGGCCTAGTCCATAAGAAGGCTCAGAGGAATGAGGCTAGAGTTTGGTAAAGGAGGGATCCTTGTCACCCACAGGATAGACAACGCATACACAATTTGTTTACACAAAGTGACAGCCAAACCACTTATCTTAAACAAAAATACACACTTTTCCAAAACAGTGCTTACTCCAAACTTGAAAAGGTAGACAGGGCAATCCTAACCTCTGCTTACCAGGTTAGTGACACCTCTACTGTGCCCTCAGTTAATCTTCAGTGTCTCATTCAGCCACCAGCCTGAGAGTCACATTATGAGGAGGAGTAGGAGGAATAACTGAGTGTGGGAAGGAAGCAGATGAGAGAGATCCAAGAACCCAAAAGCAAGGAGGTAGAGACAGTGACAGGGCAACAAATAGCCGACCTCAGTGTCTGTCACTGAATCTGCAGGCTCTTTTCAGTAGTCATGGTTAATGCTGAGCAGCACACTTAGCTCTTGGCATCTCATTTTCCTTATTTCTAAATTAGAAATAAGTACTCGTACTTTACAAAGCTGTGAAGACAGAATGAGATGTGTGCATAAAACTCCCAACATGTGGTAGGTCATGCATATATTTGTGTGTTTTTTCCCTTTTTTACATCATTTGCCTCTTAGGGGAGATGGTGAATGTTTTCATTACACATGTAAATGAGTTCTTTCTTTATGTGGATATACATATAGACAGCAGGTGCTCTTCTACCTGTTGTCTGTCATGTTTGAAACAGTTAAATATATTCCCCAGTCCTTCCTTTTATTTGATTTTATTTCAAAACCTGGGTGGAAGAGCGGTCAAGTGGGGCTGTTTCTACTCCCTCACCCCCATGTGTTCCTCAGTCTACTCTAGTCTTTCACCTCCCTCACTCCATTCAACCTGCTCTGGCAAAGATCACTAATTTTTACCATATTGCTAAAGCAGCATCCTTTATCCTCACTGATTTGACTTCCCTGAGATATTCAAATGAGAAAGTGTCTCAGAGGAAAATCCCAACACATTCCAGGGGAAAAGGTGGCCTGGCTCAGTGATATCATGATCGAGAATTGTGGCAGGTGGAAGTAGAGGAAGAAGTGTCCCAGCCGTTAAATACATTATTCCTCTAACTCAATGATCCCAATACAATATCAGATTCAGCAGGGAAGTCAAATCCGGGAATAAGAGGCTGCTGCTTTAGCAGTGTGGTAAAAGTAGCAGTTTTTGTTTGTGCATTCATTGTTTGACTTTTGTTTTGTTTCTTGGCAGCTGGCCAGTATGGGGATCTAAACTCTTGACTTTGGCATTGTCAGCACTAAGCTCTAATCAACTGAGCTACCTGGCCAGCCCGCCTTGTTTGACTTTGGAGTATTGCACCCCAATAAGAATAAAACTTTTGTGTCCAAAGCCAAGTATGGAAAGGGATTAGCAGTGATGACTTTTCTTTCTGCTTGTTGGTCTGTGAGAGAAGTCCTTCTGGTTGTCATAAAGCACACTGTCTTTACACCAGGTTATAGTCTAGCCCCTGCCCCAAATAATACAGGACACCACTCTGTCCATGGGGTTGTTGAATCTCTGGCTCCTAAGTGATAGGGTCTCTTCAGGACCATCTATGGGTGGGTCAACCAACACATGTTTTCACCAATACTTGCTTTTATTGTACTTAAAACAAATTTTAATTTAATGGGTGTTTTATAAACTGTCATTATTGTTTTAATTTGCATTTTTTAGTTAGAGTATCTTTTCATACACCTATTGACCAAACAGGTATCCTATTCTGTAAACATCTTGCTTTAAGATTTTCCCCTTTGACTCCCCATTTTTCATTTCCTTAGTGATTTTTGAAGTTCTTTATATAATTGAGATATTAATTGTATGCAGTACAAATTTTTTTCATGGTCTGTAGCTTGGCATTTGCCTTTGTGTTAACTTTTGTTGTACAGAGAAATTTCCCTTTTAATGTAATAACATTTATCAATGCTTTTCTTTATTATTTATGCTTTTCCATCTTGTTTAAGAAAACTTTCCTACCATAACATCATAAAAATATTATACTATACATCATTTTAATAAAATTAAAATTTTCTTTTTATATGTAATTACTAAACAAATCTAGAATTATTTTTCTCTGATGTGAGGTAGAGATTTAATTTCAAATTTTTCCCCAGCATTATTCATTGAACAGTCTTTTCTTTCCTGAGTAAATTATGTTTCTCAATTATATTTGTATCTCTGGATCTACTTCTAGGCTCTCTGTTCTGTTCCATGTGTGAAATGCCACTATTTTAATAACTGTTATTATCCAGTCTACCGTGATATCTGACACAGAGATTTCCTTGTTATTATCACAGTGATCTTTTAAAAAAAATGTTACGTGGCTTTTTGGGCCCTTTTCCATATGAATTTAAGAATCTGCTAGTCAGGTTCCATTAAAAACACAGGTCAAAGCTTTATGTGAATTGCATACATGATGTGAATTTATACATTAACATGGGAAGAATGATTTTTGTGTTGATTCTTCCCTTCTGCTAACATATTAAATCTTTCCATTCGTTTACGTCTTATTTTATGTCCTTCAGTAGCTAATTTTCTCCCTATATGTCTTGCATAGCTTTTTTAGTTTACTTCTGAGGGCTTTATCCCTAACCATTTTTGTGTTCACCGTGACGTGATCCTACTAATTCCTGAATTTTTTCCATGATGTTTAATGAGAACGATGGGGGTAGGGATAACAGCTGTTCACTTAACACAGCTCATTGTACAATAATAATTTAGAGAATTCTCACTTCAGAAGACTGTCCAGACTATCCACTATTCTGAACATTTACAAGAAAGAGAGAGGAAATATGCTTTTAATTTGCCTATTTTGTACCAGGCAATCTGATAGGAATTCGTATATGTGGTTTAGCATTAAATTCTCTCAACAACTCCATAGGGTGGTTATTAATATTCTTATTTTCAAGGGGAAGAAACTGAAATTTGGAGACATTAATTAACCTGACAAAGGTTATCCAGTTGTGGAGCCAGGATTCAAACCCAGAACTGTTTTACTATAACAATACACTGCTTTTGGTGAACAAAACTTTCTGATCCAGGAGAGCATAGATTTCTTTGAAGTTTTGAAATGACAACAGCTATTTTAATTTCCTTAAAAGATTTCAGAGATCCACAGAAGATCTGTAGATGGGCTCACAGCTTTAACTTTGTACTGAAAAAGATTCTTTGCTTGACCAAATGTTAGCCAGCCTTCTAAATCTTCTGCTAGGCCCATCTGTGCTCTCCCTTGTAAAATCCAATTTTAGCAAGAACTTTGTTAAGTCAGCTGAGCAAGAAGCCCCCTCCCTGAATATCTGATCACCTTGAAGATCTTGTCAGGTTCCTCATCTTCCACCATTTCCCAGGTGATGTCTGATCACTCTGGCCTGTCTTTAGAAAAAATCCTGCTAGGTCAATTTAGCCAGATTCCCTCTTACTCCTGATGCTTCTTCTTAGTCATTTTTTATCTACTGATCTACACCCTGCTCTTTGGCGGTAAATTTCCACTGGCCCACCCTGTATTTGGAGTTGTGTCCAATCTCACTTGCCCACTGCAAAAGCCCATTCTAGTGGTCATTATGCCTATTGGATAGTCCTGAATAAAATATGACTTACTGTGCTTTAACAGGTATTATTGGATGATTTTTGCATTAATAGTACCAAGGGTGAGACTGAGTAGAGAGAGCACACGGGCTTGCTCCATGTCACATGGCCCGTGTGTGATACACCCACTCTCATGTCCAGAAGCCAATCCTTACTCTTTCATATTAGGCTGTGTCTCAAAGTTATTTCTGTCATTTCATGTTGCCTTCATCATGATGAAAATATTCCAGTGTATTTAGTGCCAACTTGTGGAGGACTATACACACACACACACACACACACACACACACACACACACAGTTATGACTTTCCAAAGGACCCTTCAAAATTTGGAAATAATGATAAAAACCTGCAAGTTACTTGTTGTGTTTAACATAGCAATTCCATTTCTAGAAATTCATCCTAAAGCCAAAATGAGGTGCTTTTAAATGTTCTGTACAATCTTTTCTGTAGCATTGTATGGATTAGAAAAACACTGAAAATGACTAAAATGTCCAACAATAAGAGATTGGCTAAATTAGAGTATGCTTACAGAATGAGAAAGTACTTGCTAATGAAGACCCATTTTTTGTGAAAATACGTAATAATGTGAAATAAGCCCATAATATAGTACTAAGTAATAAAATAAGACAACACTGCAGTATGATTTTAACATTGCTTGCAAAATGTGCACATATGCACAGAAAGAGGGTGAGCAGGAGACCGTCCCAATATAAGTAGGAACTGTTTTCTGAATAGTAGTATTACCACTGAATGTTAAAAATTTTGTCTTCATAATTACCTGTATTTTCCAATTGTTATGAGATAGACCTGTATTAATTACCCTTTCAATCAGGGAAAACTATTCCATTAAGAAGGTGGAACTAGCTTGTACTGGATTGAATGTCCCCTCAAACTCATGAAGCTTGAATTGTGTCTTTATCGCCCCCAAGTTTTATGTATCAGAAACTTTGCCTCAACTGTTACTGTGGTGAGGGTGGGAAATCCTATTATCATAATTGAAAGGTGGGGTCTTGAAGAAATGATTAGACTACAGAACCATGCAGTAGTGGATGGATTAAAAATGGTGGTCAGGGCATGGTTCTGAGGACTTTAAAAGAAGAGCACATGAGAGGATGGTCTTTCTGCTCTGCTATTTTCTACCATGTGAGACCCCTAAATTGCTGTAAAGCCACCACCAAAGAAGGCCCTCACCATAAGTGTTCCCTGACCTTTTTTTTTTTTTTTTTGGTTTGTTTTTGTTTTAAAAGATGACCAGTAAGGGGATCTGAACCCTTGACTTGATGTTATCAGCACCACACTCTCCCAAATGAGCTGTGGGCCGACCTGTTCCCTGGACTTTGGACTTCCCAGTCTCTGAAACTGTAAGCAACAAATTTCATTTTATTATGAATTACCCAGTTTCGTGTATTTTGTTATAAGCAACAGAAATGGAATAATACATAGCTATATAGGAGAAGAGGGATGGCTGTCTCTGCTCGTGTGTCAGCTGTTTCGAGCCCAGCAGAACTTCCTTACCTCCCAACTCCAGCTGCTTCAGCAGGAGCAGCTGCTCAAACTGCAGCGTGTTAGAGACCATCTCTGTGCCAGTGCTAAAGAGATTCAACCCAGCAACTTTGACGGTTTCCAAGTTAAACTCAGACTATGTATGGCTTGTGTTTTTCTTGTAGTTAATGGAGTTATCAGAACATGATTTCATAATAGGTCACTTTTCAGCAACATTTTATCTGTAAATAGGTAATTCCCAGTGAAAATTCATAGTGGCTATGAATGAATAACTTTTAAAAATAAATTTCTTTTGAGTATGTGATTTTCACTTGATGCCTGTATTAGTCCACTTCTGTTGCCTAAACAGAATACTTGAAACTGGGTATGGAATTTATTTTTACAGTTTGGAGGCTGGGAAGTCCAAGGTTCAGGGAATACATCTGGTGAGGGCCTTTTTTTTGGTGATGACTCTCTACAGCAATGCAGGATATCACATGGAGAGAATGGGATGAGCAGGATAGTTAACCTTCCCACTCTCCTTATAAAGCCATGACTACCCATTAAACCATTGGTGGATTAATCTATTCATGATGGCATAATCCTCACAATCTAATCACCTCTTAAAGGCCCCACCTTTCAATTACCATAATAGGATTTCCCACCCTCTTAACACTGTCACCGTGGGGGTTAAGCTTCTAATACATGAACTTTTGGGGGACACATTTGAACCATAGCACCTGGGAAGAGCTTAACACTGAAGATTTTTCATGAAACAACTTATTCAGATACAGCAAATCCTCAGAATACAACAGCACAGCAAAAAGATTATACACCATGATCATATGGGATTCATCCCAGGGATGCAAGGATGGTTCTGTTGTGAGATTGTTGCTCAGGAAAGGAAACAAATGTTTAATTAAGAATTTTAACAGAATCTTTATTAGCCAGCTGGTGACTGCCTCCCCTAGGTATTTTGGGAGAGCAACAACTAGCCTTGGTCTGGTGGAGTTTATAAAGGCAAAAACCACATCCCATTGGCACATGGGTTTGTCCAGGTGCAAAAAGCAAGCTAAGTAGCTATGGTACAGAAGCCAAAGTGAGCAGTTAAAGCAATCAAGCATAAAAATTTTCATTGTGTATGGCTCTTGTTCCTATGTAATGGTTCACTGTTTATGGTTCCTGTTTCTATGCAATGGTTTTGTTTCCATGAGAAGGTCAATGGTTTCTCACACAGAGGCAGGCAGTCTGACAATGAAAATGGAGCACCTACCCAAGATGGCATTGGTATTGCTCAGGATTCTCTTCTACTTCTACAGTTCAACATACACAAATCAATAAATGTGATTCATCACATCAACAAAATCAAGGACAAAATCGTATTGTTATCTCAACAGATGCATAAAAAGCATTTGACATCCCTTCATGATAAAGGTTTCAGCAAATTAGGTATAGATGGAAAGTATCCCAACACAATAAAAGCCATGTACCACAAAGCAATAGCCAATACCATCCTGAATGGGGAAAAGCTGAAAGCTCTTCCCTTATGAATAGGAACAAGGCAATGATGCACACTCTCACAACTCCTATTTAACATAGTATTGGAGACACTAGCCAGGGCAATCAGGTAAGAGAAGGAAATAAAAGGCATCCAGATAGGAAAGGATGAAGTCGAACTGTCCCTATTTGCAGATGACATGATCCCATATACAGAAAAACCTGAAGAGTCCACTAAAAAACTCTTAGAGCTGATTAAGAACTTCAGTAAGGTAGCAGGATACAAAATCAACATGCAAAAATCAGTAACATTTGTATACTCCAACAGCAAAGTAACAGAAAAAGAAATCAGGAAAACAAGCCCATTTACAGTAGTCACATTTTAATTCTCATTTTAAAGATGAAGAAATGGCACTCAGAGAATTTGAATAACTTGCACAGATCACAAAATATTAATGAGCAAAGCTGAGACTTACCCTGCCTATGTGACACCATCTCACTCTCTTCTATCCTGTATCACAACTTCACACCTGCATGCTTGCTACTGCCCTCTCTCACCCTCAAAAATCCAGGTAAGTTGACTTATTTGGGGAAAAAAATGAAGAGAAACAGGAGAGTAAAATTGGGTGGATTTAAGTGAATGTGGCACAGTGCCACTGGGCTGGGGTGAAGCTGCTAAGGGGTAATGGTGACTCTGGTGTCTGGAACTGGTGCCCAGCACACTGCACACTCCAGCCACTCAGGAAGAGCTGTTTGCAAAGAAAATGGACAAGTCTGAGGCCTGATTGACTGTTGCTGACTGGAGACATACCATATCCTTTGAGGGTGTTATCCATAATTAGGAATCTCCTTATGCCTTCAAAGTTGACAAACTGTCTGCAGAGAGTGTCCTTCAGAGCTTCATGTCCTTGTAGCAGCCAGCTGGGGAGAGAGGCAGAGGACTGCTGAGAAACACGCTCACCTCTTAATGGATTCATGGGTGGAAGTGAGAGATGAAAAAACCACTCCCTCTCACCAGCCCCACAGGTCTGCTCATTATTGTTCCACAGCTCCTCACTATCATGGGCACTGTGCTGCAGTGAACCATGCCAAGATTAGGACTGAAAATTTCTGGGGCCACAGAGGGCTTGGGGTGGGTGACTGGGAGAAGATGGCTTAGTATATGGGACTTCTTCATTTTACACTTGTATCATTATTTTCATCTCATTTTCTCATAATTTAGTGTTCTTTAATGTAGTTTATTTTTAAAAAACTAAGCAGGAGTTTATTTATTTATTATTATTTTATACTTTTTCATTGAAGCATAATTATATATATTTTGGGGATAGAGCATTGACTACCATCACTGTGTACAACATGTGAAGATCCAATCAATATTATTTGCATATTCATTATTACAAATTGTAATTAGTCTTTGTGCCCCTTACACAATATCTTCCCAATCCCCCTCTCCCTCATCCACTCTCACCTCTAGAAAACATAGATTTGTTCTCCCCTTCTGAAAGTTCAATGTATTATTAAGGTCTTCTCTCTCTCTCTCTCTCTCTCTCTCTCTCTCTCTCTCTCTCCCCCCTCCATCTCTCTCCCCCGCTCTCCTTTCTTAGAACTCACTAATGAGTGAGGACATGCAGTCTTTATTTTTCTGTGTCTGGCGTATTTCACTTAAATAGTTTTCTCCAAGCTAATCCATGCTGCTGCAAATGGCAGAATTTCATTCTTTCTTTATGGCTGAGTACTACTCCATTGTGTATATATACCACATTTTTCTTATTCAGTCATCCATCAATGGACATTTAGGTGGGCTCCATATTTTGGCTATTGTAAATAGAGCTGCAATGAACATGGGAGTGCCGGTATCTCTTCCGCATAATGACTTCTATTCCTTTGGTTGTATACCCAATAGTGGGATTGCTGGATCATATGGTAGTTCTATCTGTAGTTGTCTGAGAAACCTCCATACAGTTGTCCATAATGGCTGTACTACTTTACAGTCCCAGCAACAGTGTACAAGATTTCTCTTTTCTCCACATCCTTGCCCACATTTGTTATTCTCAGTCATTTTAGTAATGGCCAGTCTAATTGGGGTGAGATGATATCTCAATGTGGTCTCGATTTGCATATCCCTGATGATTTGTGATGTTGAGCATTTTTTTCATGTACCTGTTAGCCATTTGTGTGTCTATTTTCGAGAAATATCTCCTCAGATCCTTTGCCCATTTTTTAATTGGATTATTTGATTTTTTACTGTCAAGTTGTTTGGCTTCCTTATACATTCTGGATATTAATCCCTTGTTGGACATATAGTTTGCAAATATTTTCTCCAATTCCATAGGTCATCTTTCAGCTCTGATGATTGTTTACTTTGCTGCACGGTGCCTTTTAGTTTGATAAAATCCCATTTGTTTGTTTTTTTCTTTTGTTGTTTGTGCTTGGGGGACTTATTCATAAAGTCTTTACCCAGTCCTACTTCCTGAAGTGCCTCCCCTGTGTTTTCTTTTAGTAGTTTTATGGTTTCAGGTCTTATACTCAAGTCTTTAATCCATTTTGAGTTTAATCCATTTTGGCATATGGTGAGATGTACAGTCCAGTTTCATTCTTCCACATACGGATGTCCAATTTTCCCAGCACCATTTGTTGAAGAGGCAGTGTTTTCCCCAATGTATGTTCTTGTTGCGTTTGTCAAAGATCAGTTGGCTGTAAGTGTGTGGGTTGTTTTCTGGGTTCTCTATTCTGTTCTATTGGTCCAAGTGTCTATTTTTATACCAGTAATGTGGTTTTGGTTACAATAGCCTTGTTATGTAATTTGAAGTCAGGTATTATTGCCTCTGTCCTCATTTTGCTCAGGATTACTTTGACTCTTCAGGGTCTTTTGTTGTTCCATATGAATGTTAGGATTGTTTTTTCTATTTCTGTGAAGAATGCCATTGGTATTTTGATGGGGATTGCATTGAATTTGTAGATAGCTTTGGCTAGTATGGACATTTTCACAACGTTAATTCTTCCAAGCCAAGAGCACAGAATGTCTTTCCATCTTTTTCTGTCCTCTTATAATTTCTTCGAGTGGTGTTTTGTATTTCTTATTATAGAGACCTTTCACCCATTTGGTTAAATTGGTTCCTAGGTATTTATTTTTTTGGTGACTACTGTAAATGGGTTTGTTTTCGTGATTTCTTTTTTCTGTTACTTTGTTATTGGAGTATACAAACGTTACTGATTTTCGCATGTTGATTTTGTATCCTGCTACCTTACTGAAGTTCTTAATCAGCTCTAAGAGTTTTTTGGTGGACTCTTCAGGTTTTTCTGTATATGGGATCATGTCATCTGCAAATAGGGACAGTTCGACTTCATCCTTTCCTATCTGGATGCCTTTTATTTCCTTCTCTTACCTGATTGCCCTGGCTAGTGTCTCCAATACTATGTTAAATAGGAGTTGTGAGAGTGTGCATCATTGCCTTGTTCCTATTCATAAGGGAAGAGCTTTCAGCTTTTCCCCATTCAGGATGGTATTGGCTATTGCTTTGTGGTACATGGCTTTTATTGTGTTGGGATACTTTCCATCTATACCTAATTTGCTGAAACCTTTATCATGAAGGGATGTCAAATGCTTTTTATGCATCTATTGAGATAATGATACGATTTTGTCCTTGATTTTGTTGATGTGGTGTATCACATTTATTGATTTGCATATATTGAACCATCCTTGCATCCCTGGGATGAATCCTTTTTGATCATGCTGTATGATCTTTTTGCTGTGCTTTTGTATTATGATTACTAGCATTTCATTGAGGATTTTTGTATGAATGTTCATCAAGGATATTTTCCTGTAGGTTTCTTTTTTGTTGTATCTTCATCTTGTTTTGGTATCAGCATGATGCTGGTGTCACAGAATGACGTTGGGAGAATCAATATTCAATATTGTGGAATAGTTTGAAGTGAATTGATATTAATTCCTTTTTAAAGGTTTGGTAGAATTCAGCAGTAAAGCCATCCAGTCCTGGGCTTTTCTTTGTTGGGAGAGTGCTGATTACTGTTTCAATTTCATTGCTAATTATTGCTTTGTTCAAGTTTTATATTTCTTCTGGGTCCACTCTTGGTTGTATGTGTCTAGAAATTTATCCATTTCCTCCAGGTTTTCATATTTGTTGTCATATAGATGTTTATAATAGTCTCTGATGATTCTTTGTATTTCTGTGGTATTGTTTATAATGTCTCCTTTTTCATTTCTGATTTTTGTTATTTGGGTCTTCTCACTACATTTTGTTGTTGTTGTTGTTGTTGTTGTTGTTAACCTAGCTAATGGTTTTTCTATTTTATTTATCTTCTCAAAAATCCAACTTTTGTTTCATTGATCTTTTATATCATTCTTTGGGTCTCCGTTTCATTTAGTTCTGCTCTAATATTATTATTTCTTCCCGTCTACTACTCTTAGGATGGATTGTTTTTGTTTTTCTAGTTATTTGAGTTGTACCATTAGGTTATTTATTTGAAGTCCTTCTATTCTTCTGAAGTAAGCATTTATTGCAATAAACTTCCCTCTTAGTACTACTTTTGCTTTATCCCACAGGTTTGGGTTTGATGTGTCTTAATTTTCGTTAGTTTCAAGACATTTTTTGATTTTCTGTTTAATTTCTTCTTGGACCCATAGGTCATTCAGGAGCCTATTGTTTGGTTTCTATGTATTTGTATAGTTTTCAGAGATTTGCTTGTTATTGACTTCCAGTTTTAATCCATTGTGGTCTGAAAAGATACTTGAAATGATCTCAATTTTTAAAAATTTGCTGAGACTTGATTTGCAACCTAACATGTGGTCTATCCTGGAGAATGTTCCATGTGCTGATGAGAAGAATGTATATTCTGTAGTTGTTGGATGAAATATTCTGTAGATATCTGCCAGGTTCAATTGGTATAAGATGTAGTTTAGATCCTGAGTTTCTCTGTTGATCTGTTGCCTAGATGATCTGTCCAGTGGTGACATAGGGGTGTTCAGATCTCCAACTATTATTGTATTGGGGTCTATCTCTTCCTTAAGGTCAAATAGTGTTTGCTTTATATATCTGCATTCTCTGGTATTGGATGCATACCTATTTATGATTATTATGTCTTCTTGCTGGATAGATCCCTTTATTACTACATACTGGCCTTCTTTGTCTCTTTTTATGGTTTTTGGTTTAAAGTCTTGTGAGGAAAGTGGAGTTAGTTTGGGCAGGCCCCCTCACCTCATATCTGGCTGGGTATGATTCAGCACATCCTTTGTAAACAAATTACGTAAGAGTAGAGTTAGTGTGCATGTGCACCTGTGTATCTCTTGGATCATTGCCGCTATTGTGTACTCTTTCAGTATGGAAGGCAGCGGCTCTGAACCACTGGTAGGCAGAGATCATGTCTAAAAATAAAGCCTGTCCATGTTTCCCATGGCTACTCAGATTTTCTGTTGATTACCTGACTCAGGACCTGCACGGGATGGGGCAAAGTGGTCTATGATTCCAGCCTGACAAGTCTATTTTATCCAATGTAAGAATAGCTACTCCTGCTCATTTTTGGTTTCCATTTGCATGGTATATCTCTTTCCATCCTTTAACTTTTAGTCTGTGTGTGTCTTTACAGGTGAGGTGAGTCTCTTGAAAACAGCATAGAGTTTGGTCTAGCTTTTTAATCCAGTCAGTCTTTGTCTTTTGAATGGGGAATCTAATCCATTTACATTTAGGGTTGTTATTGAGAGGTATTGTGTTCATCCTGGCATTTATCACTTTTTGTTTAGATGTTTTAAGTATCTTTTATTCATTTTTTTGGCTTTTATTGTTTATCCTCAATATCTGATGTTTTCTTCAGGTGGCAAGATTTTGTTTTCATTTTCTTTCTCCTTTGCATTTGTTTTTTGCCAGTGAGTTTGTTCTTTCTTGTGTATTCATGGTAGTGGTTATTGTTTTTCAAATTCTAGAGGGGGGACTTCCTTAAGAATTTATTCCAGGGCTTGTCATGTGGTGGTGAACTCCTGCAGCTTTTGTTTTTCAGAGAAATACACTATTTCTTTTTTTTTTTTTTTTTTTTTTTTGTCCTTTTCATGACCGGCACTCAGCCAGTGAGTGCACCGGCCAGTTCTATATAGGATCCGAACCCGCGGCGGGAGCGTCGCAGCGCTCCCAGCGCTGCACTCTACCAAGTGCGCCACGGGCTCGGCCCGAAATACACTATTTCTTCCTCTTTTCTGAAGGATAATCTTGCTGGGTATAGTATTCTTGGCTGGCAGTTTTTTCTTTTCTTTTTTTGAAAACGTCACCCCATTTTCTTCTTGCCTGTAAAGTTTCAGTTGAGGAGTCTTCTGTTAATCTGATAGGGGTTCCCTTATAAGTGACTTGAAGCTTTTCTCTTGCTGCTTTAAGGATCCTCTCTTTGTCTATGAGCTTTGCCAGTTTGACTGTAATGTGTCTTGGAAGGATGCTTTTGGATTGAATCTTTTTTGGGATCTTTGAGCTTCTTGGATCTGAAGGTCTGTGTCTCTTCCTATACCTGGGTCTTTTCCTGTTATTATTTTATTGGATAGATTTTCAATGCCTTTACCTTTCGCCTCCCCTTTTGGAATGCCCATGATTTGATATTCATGCACTTAAGGTTGTCTGCTATCTCTCATAGACTTTCTTCATTTTTCTTTATTCTTTTTTCTTCTCACCTGTTTTATTTCATAAAGACCATCTGTGAAATCAAAAATTCTTTCTTCTGCTTGCTCTAATCTGCAGCTTAAGCTCTTGGTTGTGTTTTTTATTTCATTAATGAATCTTTCAGTTTCAGGAGTTCCGCTACATTCTTTTTTAAGGTATTAATCTCTTTATAAATTTCCTCCTTCATATCCTGGATATTTTTCCTCATTTCATGTTGTTGTTTAACTGAGTATTCTCTTATCTCATTGAATTTATTTAAGATTGTTAGTCAAAATTCCTTTTCAGTCATTTCAAGGGTTTCCTGTTCTGTGGGGTCTGGAACTTGAGAATTATTGAATTCCTTTGGTGGTGTCATATATATTTTTTAAATTCATATTTCTAGTATCTCTATGTTGATTTCTGGTAGATCAGTTGTGTCTTATTTTACTCTGGAGTGGACTTTAAGAAAGACTTCCTCTTCTCTTTCTGGGTTGCTCTGGTGAGTCCCCTGGTGTCAGTGCAGTCAAATACATGGCAGACCACCTGTGCAGTGGTTGTGGCTACTACCATGGTGGCAAACTGTCCTCATGCAAGTTGAAGCTATGGTGGCTGCTGTTGTTGACCACCCCCATGGAAGCAGTTCAAGTCCTCCCTGTCACAATGTTAGCATTTAGCCTTCCTCTTGCATGGGTAGGAGGGGTGGGTTGTGGCTGGGGCTGGGACATTTCTCTTCCCTGGGCCTCCCTGTCTTGTCATCAGCACTCTTCCTGTCTCCTGCACTGGTGGGGGTGGGTTGGAGCCAGGGCATGAGCACTCCCCTGCCCTGGGCTTCCCTGTTGTGGTGTCAGTGCTTTTTCTGCCTCTTATGTGGGCAGGGGCTGGAGCATTTTCCTGTCCTGGACCTCCCTGTAGTGGTGGCATGAATCTTCCTGCCTCCTGCATGGGTGGGGGTGACTTTAATGTAATTTAAAAAATCATTTGTCAAGCATTCAACAAAGATTTTTGAGTATCTGTTAGGTGTCACATAGTGCTTTAGGACTGGAGACAAAATAGGCTAGAGAGCAGCACATGCTCATGAGAAATGAAGCGAAGAGGTGTGAAAGGCTGGGTGCATGTGGTCTGTTGCTCTGGATTAGGTAGCCAGGAAAGGCTCATGAGGAGGTGACATTTAATTACAGATTGAAAGGAGAGGACGAGGGCAAGTGGACATGTGCTGAAAGATTCATTCCTGCAGAGGGAGGAATAAAGGCCCAAGACAGACAGGTGCCTGAGTGTGGGAAGGCTGTGAGGAGCCTGGTGGCCCATGTGGGCTGAATGAGGGTGGGAGGAGAAAAAGAGGCAGGGGGTGGACAATTCCCATGCAGATGCCTGCAGCCATGGAAAGGCTCTGCCTCTTGATGTGGTGTGATGGGCGGAACTGAGAAAATGCAGTTCAGAAGCTTGATGGAGAAAACCCACTCCTCACAGCTGTCCATTTTTTCTTCCTACCTCTAACATGTGGAAGGGTGGCTCCCACCATATCCTGGGAAAGGAGAGATAAGGCAGCTTGTTTAATTATACAGAAGTTCAGAAATTACAGACATCAAAGAGAAGAAAAGAAAAAAATTCTTCCCTGGCCATATCTACCCCTAGAAGTATATGCTCCTGGGTGTTTTATGGGGATTTTCAAGTTTAAGCAAAAGTGGAAAGAATTGTATGTGAAACTTCTGCATGCCCATCATTTAGCTTGTTGACTCTCTGCTCTTGTTTGCTCATCTATATCCTCTCATTAAAATGCTAAAGTCACGCATATGTTGACTGCTTCTTTCAGACCTGACCACAGTAATGCAGACTTGGTATATAGTAGGTGCTCTGTAATGGTTTAACAAAATAGAAATTTGAATAGTAAAATAAGCTTAGCACAGAAAGCTTGCTTGGAGCAGGGTGTGGTACCCAGCCCTCAGCTAAGGCAAAGAGGAAGTAAACTGAACAATTGCATATATATTCCTTTTATTGGGCACCTACAGTGGACTCCACTGTGCTAAGGAAGACATTCAATTTCAAGTTCCTCAAATAAGCTAGTATATTTAGATGAAGATTTAATCAATTTCACCAGCAATGGAAAAAAATTTAAAGAACACAAGATTCCATTTTCAGCCCACTGTATTGTTTCAAAGCGGAGACAAGGGTACTGCCTAGTGACTAACATCCTGGAGCACAGGCCTTCCTGTTCTAAGCTGGGAGGAAGACCAGTGGGTAAAGGCTCTGCGGTCACCTATTGGGCAAGAAGTTTAGCATTAAATTTGCTTTTTCCCTTTCTCAGTCACCTTCCCAGGGGATCTCACAAAAACACACAGATGTATGAACTTAATACAGTTGCTGGAGCCTGGATGGTAGTAGAAAAACATGGGGAAAGAATGGCAAAATCAAGCTATACCCACGCACACTTTAAAATACCTGTGCCATGGATTTCTAAAATGAGGAAGAATCTGAATTAAAATTTAGTTACACTTCAATTAGCTAAAATCAACTTTTAAATTATTAGATATATTTGTGCTGATCTGCAAAGGAGATATTTGTATGACAGAAAAGTATGTTGGAAAAATTATGTCAATTATAGCCATGTGTAGGCTGCACAGGAAAGCTTCTGGTGGCTGCTTTCCTAACTGATGACTCTGGGGAAGGCATCTGAATGTTAAGGAGCAGGCAAGGTGCATAAAATTTTAATGCCATTTGAGAATCAGATGTTGATATCTATCACTGTTATTCTCTTGGTTTTGATTGCTGTATGTAGTTACCATATAGATATCTTTGTATTTTGGAAGTTCACACTAGAGTAATTAGGGGGCATTGTGTTTGCAACCCAGTCACAAACCTCAGAAATGTTAGCAAGTGGGGAATCTGGTGAAGGGCATATGAAAACTCTATGTCTTATTTCTGAAACTTTTATGTAAATTTGAAATTAGTTAAAAATATGTCAATAACTCCGATTTGACTATTGTACGTTGTATATACGTATTGAAACCTAACATTGTACCCCACAAATACGTGCAATTATTATGTGTCAAGTAAAAAATTAAAAACGGTAAAAGCAGGGTGCTCATATTATACAGCCTGTTTTGTACCCTGAACTTTTTTTCTTTTAACAAGATATTAGTTGGGATAGATATGCTAACTATTTTGATTAGATCACTATACAATATATGCATGTACTGAAATAACAAACTGTACTCCATAAACATGTACAATGGAATAAATTTTTTTTAAAAAAGCACAGGGGGAAAAAAGATATTAGTTGGCTCATTCACAGATATTTCCTGCTTTCTCACTCCATGTCTTGCCTATGAGAAGCACTAGACATGCAATGGAGAATAAAAGCAGAGGTGCAGCTCACTGCCTCATCTATTAATAATAATATTTGGACAAATGATTGTTCAAACTGTCAAAGTCATTTTGGGGTTATTGAGAAAAAATTGAATATGGTGTGGGTATTATTAAATGATTTTGTGAAACCATTATTCATATAATAGGTGTGATTTTGGGGATTGGATTATGTAGAAAAAAAGTCCTTCCTTTTTAGAGAGGCATGCTAAAGTATTTGGGGTGAAATATCAGAAAACTTCAGTCGTCTTTGAAAAGATGTCAGCAGAAAAAAAAACAAAGCAAATATGGAAAAATGGTAGTTTTCAGATCTACGTGATGAGTCTATTGGGCTTATTGCAGTATCCTTTCTAACTTAATATGTGTATAAAATTTTCCATAATACAAATGAAACCGAAAACAATCACACACACTTTTCCTTGTCATTATTAGAGTAGACTTAATTTTTGGAAAGAGTTCAGGAAATAGACATACAAGCCTGTCCGTGGTGGTTTGCTCCAGAGAAAGCAGAGAGATTTAGAGCCAAAAGGTCACAAGGAAAGTTAAATTCACATAATTTTGTATTGTTTGCAAATTTTAAGACTGAAAATTTATTCATGTGTAACTTGAGTAAAAAAGTAAAGCTTAAAGCACTACAGGAAATGCATTTTAGGAAAAAGTCCACTAGTCTTCACCAAATTGGCTGCAGTTATTTCTAGAAAGAGGAATAACTGGGAAACAGGGTGTTGGCATTTCACTTTTTGCTCCACGTTTTTATACTTATGTCAGTTACTTGAATAATTTAAATTTTTAATGCAAAAAAGATAAGCTTAAAACCTGATGATTTACAAAATTTTATGCAGGATTTTTAATGGCTGTAAAGTATTTCACCCTATGGGTGTGTGCTAGAATTAATTTAACAAATTCTCTAGGGCACTTTTAGGCTGCTTTTAGTTTTTATCATTATAAACATTATCATTCACTATTTTATTAGAATATAGTACTAGAATGGGTGATATTTAAGATTTGATATTTACCACCAGAAAGTTTGTAAAGAGTCACTACTTTTGCGTATGTGGTTGACAAGGATAAAAACGTATAAAAACATAACTGGCTGGTAAGAGTGGAAAATGGGGCATGTTGTACATACTTATAAGCTTACAGTAGGTGCACAACATCTTTTTTTTTTTTTTTAACTTTTATTTTGTCGCTATACATTGTGGTTGATTATTGTTGCCCCCACAACATCTTTGGAGGGCAATATGGTAATGTCAGTCAAAAGTGTGACAAAGACTACTTCCTTGAGCAAACTTCAGTCAGACTCATTTAAGCCCTCTTCTTGACTAGGCCATGACCTTAGCCTGCTTTTAGCAGAAATCCTGCCAAGTCAGTTTAACAATAATCCCCTCATTCGATATCTTCTTTTAGTGATTTCCAGCTACTGACCCTCCTCACGTTGCCATTGGCTATAAATTCCAACTTATCCCTTTTGTATTAGGAGCTGAGCTCAATATCTCTTCCCCATTGTAGTAGAGTTGGCTCCTATTGCAAGTCTTGAATAAAATCTTCCTTACATTTTTTTTAAAAAGTGTCAAAGTAATTTTTCTATATGACTACTATTAATATACTTGCCCTTTGATACAGCAGGTAGACTACACAAAATTTATGATATATTCTCCTGTGTATGCACAAAGATGAATGTACAAGAATGGTCTTCACAGCATCATTTGTAACAGCAAAATATGTGAAACAACCTAAATGTCCACCAATAGCAAAGTGCAGTTAAATTATAGTTCACCCATATAGTGGACCACCACGCAGTCTTTAAAAGTGTAAAGGATTCCATATATACTAACAAGAAAAGACCCCAAAGATGTACTGTTACATGAAAAAATCAAGGTGTATGATGTTATCTCTAACATGACACAATTCCTTGAAGAAAAAGGACCAGGGCTGGGGGTGGGGGTAGGTAGAAGAAGACACAGGCTTGCCTATGAATTAAATTAAGAAGGACACATAAATAGCTGGTTAAGGTAGTTTCCGCAGTGGAGAGGAATTGGGGAGCTGGTGCAAGAGGGAGAGGGCTCGCTGCACACTATGTGGGTAAACAGTTCTTCAACTACTTCATGGTCATCACGTCTTCTGCAAGCTTCCTTTCAGTGTGCTCTACTCATTTTTTTTTGAAATGGAAGCCCCATAAAGCTTTGGCCTTTTCTCATTGACCTTCAGGAGTTTGAACATGATAGAAAATTATTTCTAATATTAACATTTTAATTAAAATATGCAAAAGTATATGTGGTGAACAGTAAATATCCTCCTTCCTGTCGCTAACCAGCCCGTCTTATGCTACCCAGGTAACAACTTTGGACAGCTTGGGGTTTTGTTTTTTGTGATTCTGGCCAAAGATTATGTAGACATGGTATCTACATATTTGTTGGCTAAGGTTCTTTTCACCTCTTTTTGTAGCCACATAGGATTCTATAATACACCATTTTGCACTTTCTTTCCCTTAACATATCTAGGATCTCGTTCCATATTAACATATGAATCTACCTTCTTTTCAACAGCTACACAGTATTTTGTCAGGGACATAAACCATAAATTCCTTACTGATGGACTACAGATTCCAGTTCCTTTCTGCTTTTGCTTTGACAGATACAGCTTCAGTGTCATTAAAAATGCCTTTTGCGTACTTCACTGAGGTTATCTGATGGATTGATGCTGTCTTGTGCCCTGCCTGCCATGTTGCTCCTGTTTAACCTCATTCTTTTGTTTTACTGATCAGTTATAGATTAACCGTAGGGCAAGCATAAGGGAACACAGGTTTCAGGGAGTGAATGACTTATTAACAGCAGGTAGCATCAGTGGTCTGCAGACTAACATCAAAAGACAACCTGTATTATAGATCACAAGACACCTAGTGAATGATGTTATCAGTTTATTTTTCTTAAGCTGTCTCCTTGAATCCAGTTTTAGTAACAGAGCTTTTGCTATATAAACTTTGCCTAAACCCTGAGAACAAGAGCTCTCATCTGCTGTAGATGTCTGATTCTTCACTGTGTGTAACTTTCCTGTGTGTAAGTTACCCCTGTAATAAATATTTTTGTATAGTGTATGGACTTGCCTGTGACCTTCATCAGTCTCAAAATACCTTATCAGTTCAGAGGGAATTATACGTCAACTCCCTTCTCACACATGGATAAATTCCTACAAGTGAAATTATGTTTTTAAAATGTTGATGTAGCTAAACCACCCTTTAAAAGGTTGCATTAGTGTCCACAGTCTCTATTAGGGGAGATAAGTGCCTATTTCCATACATCATAACAAATACTGGACATTATCAGACTTAATAATCTTTATCAATTGGCTAGGTGCTGTATGTTAATTTGCATTTATTTAATTATGACTGTGGTTGTACATATTTTCAAATATTTATAGGCCATTTGTGTATGTTTTTGTTAGCTGTTCTCGCCTATTCTCTGCTTTTCTATAGACATAGTTTATGTTTTTGTAGAGGATACCAACATTAATAAAGCAAATGTAGTTTTAGCAAGGCCACAGCCCTATAGTTTAAGGTATAGCCTAACCTTTTAGTATTGCATATAGAAATGCTAAGCTTGGGAAAAACAGAAAACTTTCCCAGGACTAAAGTCTCTGTTGTATATAAAAAAAATTGTAACACAGCAAAAATGCTTGCTCTGAGGTTAGATGCCCTTGGTGCAGCTAAACCTAATGATGGGAAAGTACGTGAGCTAAAAGCTTCAAGGTTGTTGTTGGTTGTGGGATGTTCCACATCTTGCCTCCAGTTGTTTCTTTAAGTTTCTTAGGGAACTGAGTGTTGCCATGATAAATATCTCATTGTTATTTTTGTAACCACCTACATTCCTTTTCTGTAACTTTCTTGCCTGGATAATAAAAATGGAGAGAAAACCTCATTCGGGGTTATTTCCTGGGAATTCTTCTCTCTTGAAGGAATTGCCTGGGATTAACCCTTCTGGGCCTCTCACTGCTCTGGAGAAATGGGCTTTGAGTAATCCTTAGCGTCTCTGTCACCCTGGGAGAGGTGACATCTTTTCTATATTAATTGATTTACTTTTTAGAGGATTTATTATTTTCTTATTGAAGCATAATTGACTATACATATTTTTGACTGACTTACTGATTTTTAAAAACTTTTTATTGTGGAAAAATTTAAGCATATACAAATGTATAAACAAACTATAATTACCCCATGAACCCATCTTCCAGCATTAACAATTATCAAGTCTTTGCAATCTTGTTTCTTCTTTATCCTTACCTACTCCACTATTTCATTTTAAAGCATCCCAGGCTTCACAGCATATCACCCATAAATATTCATCTTTTCCTTATATATCTGTAAAAGATAAGTACTCTTCAGAAAAGTAATAGTGTTGTCACATGTAAATAATAGTAATAATAATTTCTTTACTTTATGAAACATCTAGTCAATGTTCAAATTTCTCTGTGTCATCAATATTTTTTTCAGTGCATTTGGTTAAATCTAGATCCAATTACAAACCACTTATAGGAAATGGTTAATATATAAATGTAAAAGCAAATTATAAAACTTAACAGTAGTTATGAGAGGGGGAATCATTTATTTTAAAAAACACACTAAACTATTAACGTTAAAATATTCATAAGTTGAACTACATTAAAATAAAAATTTTATTCATCAAATGACACTATTAAGGGTGCAAGGAGAAGCGATGGAGTAAGAGAAAATAATTGTCTCACATAAAAATGACAAGAAGAGACTTCAATGAAAAAGGAGGCCAAGAGACATAAATAAGTCACTTCACATACAAGATTTCTGAATGTTCAATAATCATATGAAATGTTCAATATCTAGGAATTAGGGTAATGCAAACTAAAACCACATCAGATAGATAAAATTAAACAGTGTCAATGAAGATGTGGAACAACAGGTAAACGCTCATAAACTGAAGTTGAAGTGTAAATTGTGATATCCATTTCGGGAAGATGCTTGGCTGTCGAAGACACTTGATACTCCCCTATCACAGATATAGACTTACAGAAATCCCTGCACATGTGTACCATGATAACACATGAGGATATTTATAACAGTGTTAGTCCAAACAGTTGAAACTGAGGAGGAGGAGACAAGAGGAGCGACATTCAGGAAGAGATAAATGGGAAGGTGTGGGGAAGAGCAGTGGTTTCTAAAGGCCAGCCACATTCTAGGCCTTAAATATCCAGTTTAATAAGCAGTAAAAATGACTACATAGTCTTATATACATGTTATGTGCTCACATGCATGCATAGTTTTAAAAAGAAATATGTAGAACTTATGAGAAAATAAAAATTTACAGAGGAACATAATAAGACTTGATTACACAAACCATTTGTGTAGGTAAGGAAACTAAGCATTACAAAGATGACCATTTTCCCAAAATTAATCTATAAATATGTTATCCCATCAAAATTTCAACATGCTATATTTATTTATTTTTTTTAATGGGAGAAGGGACCAAAACAAAAATTTCTAAAATTCATCTGGAAAATTAAATATATGTATATAACATATATCATATATATATATATATATATATATATATATATATAATTGGCCAAGAAACTTCTGAATTATGATAGCAATGGGAAAAACAATGGGGTAACTACCATTACCTGACACTAATGTATATTATGAAACTATAATATTTCAATAATAGACAAAGACTGAGGAAACAGAATATAAACAAAATTCATAGATGGATCCACATGGGTGTAGGAATTGTTTATATGTTACAAGTAGTACTTAAGACCAATAGAAAGACATATATGAATCCAACCAATCCAAAGAAAAACATTAAATGCAAATGGACTAAACAACCCAATGAAAAGGAAGATGTTAAGAGGGAGTGACATCAGTACATTGGCAAACTCATGACTCTCCCTCCATCCATGGGTGCACTGAATAAACATCTATTCACACTTCAATTCCCTCTGAGAGAAAGGCATAAATGAGTTTAGAGACCCTATACACCAGGCAAGTAAGAAAATATCCACACTGAACAAGTAGGAAAAGCTGAGGCTCACTTGGGCATGAACCCTGCCTGGGCACTATGCCATACAATTGGGAAGGAATCCCCAACACCTAGCATCTCCCTGAGCAGAGGAGGGTTTGGACCACAAATATAGCACCCTAACTCTAAAGTTCCCCATGGTTTGACTCTTGATTCATCTAGCTCTGAGAGTGGAAGGGACTAGGCATACACGAATCTCCCTAGACCACAGAACAAAGTGGCAGTTTTATACAGTCATGAAAGTACTTCCATGGGCTTCATCACCCTGCAGCAGGGCACAGAAGGTTGTAAACCTCAAAGGTCTCAATTTTTCCCTGGAAGGAATGTGCCAGCATACTCTGCCAACTGCTGCTGCTTGACAATTCAGCTTCTAACTAGCCTGCATCAGAGAGTAAATAAAACCAACAAACAGTAGACCTCAGGCAATCTGAGCAGGAGCTCAGAACCTACCAGGCCCTCTCCCATTTCACCTCAGTGGTAACTCCAGGTCTACCAATTCCTCCTGGAAAGAGCTGGTCCACGCATTCAATGTCCCAACTTTTACAGCTTCCATCTGATGGACTGAATCCTAATCCTCCAAGATCTGGAAGTGGAGGGGACTGGGCATGCACAAGCCTCCCTGGATCACAAAGAAGTGTTTTAAATAGGTGTGCAGGCACTTACAGAGGCTACAAACCCCAAGAGCAGTGCAGAGAAGGGCTAACAAGCACAGCTCTCTGACTCCCCCTGGAAAAAGTTTACAGCACTCTTCCAGTGGCCACTTGATGCCTGGCTTCTAACTAACTTGCACGAGGAGTTAAGGAAGCAGACAATTAGTAGACATCCGGCAGCCTGAGCAGAAGCTTGGCATGTACTTGCCTTCTCCCCTGGCTTGCTCCATTGATAAATCCAGTTTTACCTGTTCTTCCTGAAGAGTTTGTCCACAAACCAAATGCCACAACTTCCATAGCTGCCCATAAAGGACTGCCTCTTTAACCATCTCTCTCTGGGAATCAAGGGGCCCTGCATTCTCAATTCTCCTTAGATCACAGAAAACACAAGTGGACACACAATGGGCTCACTTGCAGTGGCTATCTCCCCAGTATCAGAGAGTGCAGTCTAAATGTGAGGGCCCCAGCTAAGTGCAGAGAGAGTGAGAGATAAATGTCCACTCTCATCTTCACTGTAATAGAAGGAACTAGAACACACTCTGACCTTTCCAGCTACATCTAGAGTGTCTGGCTTCTACCTTACTGTCTTGTGGTACTGTAATGGTTAATATTAGGTGTCAAGTTGACTGGACTGAGGGATGCCTAGATGGTTGGTTAAGCAATGTTTCTGGGTATGTCTGTAAGAGTGTTTCCAGAGGAGATTAAATAGTCGATCAGTGGACTGAGAGAAAGATCAGTCCTCAGTGTGGGCTGGCACCATCCAATTGGCCTTGGGCCTGGATAGGACAAAGCAGGTGGCAGAAGGGGAATACTCAACTTGCACTGGCTTTCTCTCTCTCTCCCTTTCAGAGTGGATCGCCTTTTTCTTTTCCTGCCCTTGGACATCAGACTCCAGGTTTTTCAGCTTTTGGACTCTGAGACTTGCACCAGTGGCATCCTGGGGGCTTTCAGGCCTTCTACCTCAGACTGGGGGATACACTGTTGGCTTCACTGGTTCTGAGCCTTTTGGACTTAGGCTGAGCTATGCTATTTGCTTCCTTGGGGGCAATGCTACTGGCTTCTATAGTTCCCCAGCTTGCAGATGACCTATTGTGGGACTTCACCTTTGTGACTGTGTAAGCCAGTTCCCCTAGTAATCCCCTTTCATATACATATCCTATTGATTCTGTTTCTCTGGAGAACCCTGACTAATACAAGTAATGACAGAACATTGTGCATCTCAATCACCTGGGATGCCACCAAATAGAGAGAGACAGAAGTTTGGACAAACACAAATTTGAAGCACCTTAGAATCTCTTGCCAAGTGGATTGATGAAATCCTTCTACTATACGAGGCCAGTCTGACAATGGGAGAGGCAGTTGTCTTAACTAACATACAGAAACAAACAGAGTGTCAGGGAAAATGAAGAAAATTGAAAATAAGTTTCCAATAAAAAAAACAAGATAAATCTCCAGAATTTAACCCTAGCAAAATGGATATATGTGATTTTCCCAAAAGGAAATTCAAAATACAGATGGTCTCTGACCTATGATGGTGTGACTTACCAATTTTTGACTTTATAGTGGTGTAAAAGTGATACACATACAGTAAAAACTGCATTGGAATACCCATACATCCATTCTGTTTTTTACTTTCACTACAGTGTTTGATAAATTACATAATGTATTCAAACTTTATTATATGATTTTGCCCAAATGTAAGTTAATGTAAGTGTTCTGAGTATATGTAAGGAAGGCTAAGTTAAGCTGTGAAGTCTGGTAGGTATGTACATTAAATACATTTTCAATTGACAATATTTTCAACTTACAATGGGTTTATTGAGATGTAACCCATCATAAGTCAAGAACATCTGTATGGGTCATAAGGGTGCTTACTAAAATCAGGTGAGCAATGTGAGAACAAACTGAGCATTTCAAGAAAGAGAAAGAAAATACAAAAAATTCCAAACAGAAAGCACAGAGCTGAAGAATACTATAAATAAACTGAAAATCCAATACAAGGGTTCAATAGTACACTAGATAAAAAAAAAAAATCAGAATCAGTGAACATTAAGACTGGTCACTAAAAATCATCAATCTGAGGAGCAAAAAAAAAAAAGACACCCATGGCACACCATCGAGAGGAACAACATGCATATTATTGTTGTAACAAAAGGAGAAGAGAAAGAGATAGAGACAGAAAATGTATTCAAAGAAAGAATGGCAGAAAATATCCCAAGCCTAAGGAAGAAAACAGAAATCAACATCCAGGAATATCAAAGAACACAAAATAAGATAAATCAAAAGAGACCAACCCACATCAAGACACATCATAATCAAGGGTTAAAAGTTGAAGACAAAGTGATAATTCTGAAATCAGCAAGGGAAAGGTGACTTGTCACATACAAGGAAATCCCCAGAAGACTATCAGGGAATTTTCTAGCAGAATCCTTATGGGCCAGAAATGAGTGGGGTGATATATTACAAATCATAAAAGAACAAAACTGCCAACCAAAAATACTATGCAAAAAAATCTTGTCTATCAATATGGAAGGGGAGAGAAAGACTTTCTCAGACAAACAAAGCTGAGGAAGTTTATCATCACAGACATGCCTTACAACAATGCTAAAAATAGCTCTTCAAGCTGAAAGAAGAGGATGCTAATTAGTAACATAAAAACATATGAAAGTATAAAACTCACTGGTTATAAAGTAAGTACATAGTCAAATTAAAAACACTAGTACTGTAATGGTGGTAGGTAAATATATTATACCTCTAGCATAAAGTTAAAAGACAAAAATATTAAAAACAACTATATCTACAATATTTTGCAAAGAAATACAAATGATAAAAATATGTAAATTGCAACATCAAAAACATAAAACATGGCAGGGGGAGTACAAAGGTAGTTTGTGTATGTGATCAAAATTAAGTTGTTATCAGCTTAAAGTAGCATGCTATAAGAATAAAATGTTCTATGTAGCCTGAAGCTACTCACAAAGCTAAAGACTATAATAGATACACAAAACATGTTAAGAGCATACCACTACAGAAAACCATCAAATCAGAAAAGAAGGAAACAAGAGATGAAGAAACAAACAAAGGGCCTACAAAACAATCACAAAACAATGAACAAAATGGCACTAGTGAGTTCTTACCTATCAACAATTACTCTGAATATAAATGGACAAAATTCTCCAATTACAAAACATACAGTGGCTTAATAGATTACAAAATAAAAGACTCAACTATATCCTGCCCACAAGGGACTCCCTTCAACTTAAAAGACATACCTATAATAAAAGTAAAAGGATGGAAAGATGTTCCATGAAATTGAAAACCAAAAGAAAGCAGGGATATATATACTTACAATGCACAGAATAGACTTTAGGTAAAAACAAACAAACAAACAAACAAAAAACCCCAGAAAACCATAAAAAGAGACAAGAGAGACAAGGAAGGCCATTACATAGTGATAAAGGGGTCAGTTCATCAAGAGGCTATAACAATTGTAAATATATATGCATCCAACATCAGAGCACCTGAATATATAAAACATACATTAAGGAATCTGAAGGGAGACATAGATTGCAACACAATAAAACTAGGGAATTCAAACCCCGCTTCGAGCAATAGATATATCATCCAGACAGAAAATCAGTAAGCAAACATTGGACTAGAACTACACTTTAGACCAAATGGAATTAACAAACACATTTGGAACATTCCATCCAATAGCAACAGAATGCATATTCTTCTCAAGTGCATATGAAACATTCTCTAGGACAGAACAAAAGTTAGGCCACAAACTAGTCTTACCAAATTTTAATAAACTAAAATCATATTAAGTATCTTTTCAGATCACAATGGTATAAAACCAAAAATCAACAACAGAAGGAATCATGAAATATGTCAACATTAAACAATATGCTCCTGAACAGCTACTGGGTCAAAGAAAAAAATTAAAAGAAAAATTAAAAATACATACTAAGACAAACAAAAATGTAAACAAACATGAAAAACTTATGGGATGCAACTAAAGCAGTTGTAGTAGGGAAGTTTATACTATTTAAAACCTGCATCAAAAAAGAAGAAAGATCTCAAATAAACAACCTAATGTTACAATGTGGAGTACACTAACATTTATAAAGCAAATGTATTTCACAGGGCCTAGCTTCCAAGACCCTGTAGTTTCAGGTATAGCCTAACTTTTTAGAATTACACATTGAAATGTTAAGCTTGTGAAAGAAAACTTTCCCCAGGCTAATGTCTCTGTTGTAGATAAAGAATTGTAACACAGCAAAATTGCTGGCCCTAAGAGCAGATGTCATTGGTGCAGCTAAACCTAATGATTGTTGCCATGACAATTACTTTACTGGTCTTTTTGTAACCACCTATGTTCCTTTTCTGTAACTTTCTGGCCTGGAGAATAAATACTGAGAGAAGACTGTAGTTCAGGGTTATTTTTCCAAGGAATGCTTCTCTCTTGAGGGTTCCTGGAAATTAACTCCTTTGGGGCCTCCCACTGCTCAGAAGAAATGGGCTTTGAGTAATCCTTTGCATCTCCATCACCTTGGGAGAGGTGACAAATGGTGCCCCGTGTGAAGAATTCTGACTCCACAGATCAGAGACTGACCTGCCAAGACTTGGAAAGTAAAGGAGGTCCGACATTTATATTTGTGCATCTGGTAAGGGAATACTCATCCCAGTAAGGGAATCACATGTGGCTCTTGATTAGCATTGCACGCCTGCGGCAAGTCAAGCTAGCTTTCAACCCAAAGGTTTTTTTCTTTTTCTTTCACTTATAAAATATGGAAAATTCTTTTTTTTTTTTTTAAAAGATGATCGGTAAGGGGATCTTAACCCTTGACTTGGTGTTGTCAGCACCACGCTCAGCCAGTGAGCTAACCGGCCATCCCTATATGGGATCCAAACCCGGGGCCTTGGTGTTATCAGCACCACACTCTCCCAAGTGAGCCACGGGCTGACCCAAAGATTTTTTTTTTTTTTTTTTTTGTCTTTTTGTGACCAGCCGCACCGCGCTCAGCCAGTGAGAGCACCGGCCATCCTTATATAGGATCCGAACCTGCAGCGGGAGCACTGCTGCGCTCCCAGCGCCGCACTCTCCCAAGTGCGCCATGGGGTTGGCCCAAAATATGGAAAATTCTTTAACAAAAGTGGAGATTCAACATAAATTACAACTCCAATGTCTCCTTAAAGCAACTGGCTGTAAAGTAACCGAATGGCAGCTTGTAAAACGGTTAGTGGTTATTAGACAGCTATGTCCTTGGTACCCCAAGGAAGGGAGGCTTGACATAAAAATTTGGGAACAAATTAGTCACTGGTTAAAAAATACTATGGGTCTCGTCAAGGCGTCCCATCTAACAGTTTGGAATCTATGTCAAGTTGCTCTGAGACCTATCCTAGACCTTAACAAAAAACAAAGACACGTTTATGTCACTGAAAAAGGATAAAACTTAATCTTTGCCAGTAACTGAAAAAACTTTAAATTGGACAAACTAAAGTAAAAGAAGTTAATATTTCTTTGCAATGTTGGTTTTGTTTGAGCATGTCTTTTCTTAACTGCATGTGCTTCTCTTCTTCACCAAAGACTCTGAGGCTTTATAGGAAATGCAGCCCTGGTGCCAACCAGACCCCATTTTGGGTCTGCTGCCTTTCTCTGGAAACCCCAGAAGGCAAATGGCTTCATTTCTATCTGTTTAATAGCTCAGCCCTTAAGCTCAGTAACCCATTTGAGAAACAAAAACTCGACTAAAATCTACTTGTTTTTGTTACCTTACTTTCTCTGAAACAGGGTGAGGCCTCACAGATAAGCTTTAACATTCTTTAGAAACACAACTTAAACCTGACTGTCCTTTTATACTAGTGAGTTTTCTATTTTATCTGTCTCCTTATTATATTTTAAACAAAATCTATAAAATCCTTATTGTTTCTGTTTATGTCTGCATATATATGCACATAAATGTATGTTATGTCTACATGTTCATGTCTATATGTGTTTGTATTATCTGCATGGCACCAAATTGGCTTATAATTAATGCATGCTCATTAAATAAATGAGTATACTTTTCAAGTTCATGTTATTTTAATTTTCTAAAGTTTTGATAAAATAAATATATTTTCAAAATTTGATTTAAACCTTTTGCCTAAATTTGTCTTTAGGCCAGCATATTTTGTGGTATGTTTAATGCTTGTTTAATTTGTTTAAGGATGAAAAATTGTAGAAGAACTGGCTTCTGTGCTTCTCCCAAAGCCCTGCACATGTCTTATTAGCTTGTGTTTGGTTTTAAGCCTCTAAATTCTGGACACTGAACAGAGGGCCATGGTGAGATCAGAGGACATAATGTGTCCACAGCACATGAGCCATCAGCTGCAGGACAAAACCCAATACATGTCCTCCTTATCTCAGCTCTGCCTCCTGGCCATGCTGGGAGAAACAATATCTTTTAGACATTATCTTTATGAATGCTGCCCTCTGCCTTAAGCTACATATGGCCTCTCTTGATTCCACATGACCCTAAATGCCACGTGGATACTTGGGACCCAGGATGGCTAATGAGAGGGGACCTATGCCCAATATCTCATAGGCTCTAGTTAACATTAACTGATAAGGGTATAGCCTGATGTGAGTAAATTAAACAAATGTGAATGGGTTAAATGCTTATAAATGGGATCATTACAGTTTCAAAATTTCTTCTCAGTAATTTAAAAATCTTAAAGTTGTGTTATATTGATAAAATACAGAAATGTTAGTTTTATACAAAAAAAAATAAGTATATCTAGATCTGTTAAAATTAAAAACATTTCAGAATTAGAAATTTTTTTTTTAATCTACAGATATTAATATAAAACAATTCAAAACTGCTTACTTCCTAAGTTTAATAATCTTGATTGGTCAAAATTAACTGTAATATCGACAGCACACTGGTCCTTCTTTAAATTTTCATGTAAACTATAAAAGGTAAACAATAAATAGAAGATATTTTCCATAACTCATGGAGATTCAAGATTGCTCCTTCATAACTTTAACCTTTGCTAGAGACCTTTGGAACTACTTAATACACCAAATTTTTGGCTGAGTAACCATGAATATCTATTTGGTAGAAATAGCTGAGGCTCAAACTGGTGTTTGTGTAATCTGCTCTAACAAATGGACCCCCGTTTACTAACCTGAATGTATAAAAATGTTCTTATCAGCACACATCTTTGCCTGGGTTTACTAATCAAACAGGATGACATTTGTCTTTGCTAGAGGCTTTTAAGTTGTGAACCCAGCCAAAACCAGAAAAACCTTTCTGTATATAATTTTTAGGCAAATGAGGCCAATTTAACTTCGACCAAAAAAAAAAAAAAAAAAAAAAAAAAAGACAAGTATGTAAAAAGAAAAGAGATGATATTTAAAAAGCTATGGATGTAAAGATGTAGTTGTGGTTAGAAAGGCTAAGGGAAAGAAAATATTTTTATATGAAAAGGCATCTGGTACAATGTATTTTTGTCCTAGAGTAAAATAACTGGCTATTTAGGAAGTAGGAAGTATAGAACAAAAACAGAAAGTCTAAATAAGTCATGATAATGGTTTGTATGGGTTAATTTGTAAAAGAAATTCTAAAAAATTGGCTAAAATTAAAAACAAATTATGTATAAGATTTTCTAAAAATTAATATCAAAAGTATTCTGATACAGAGTTAAAGTTTGTTCTCCTGCATTGGAACAACCAGATTTCCTGAAAACACTTAACTGCTCCTAATAAAAAATTGTAAACAGTGTCTTTATCTTTTACATAACTGGCTGGGAAAACTTATTTCATGTTTTATCATAATTTCTTGTGCTTTCTGCCTTTAAAATCCTTTTGTCACTTTGGTTTTATTTTTGTAGTGATTTGTGATCTTATTTAGCTAAGTGTTTTAAGCCTTTGTTATTTGACAAACTTTCCAAAACTAAATTCTGAAAGCTCAACCTTTTGACTTAGAAACTAACTTTGAGGGGTTCCAAGGGCCCTGGAGCTTCTCAAAGGATAAAGGATATATATATCAAAACCAATTGGCTTATTTGATAAATTAAGATGATATGAAAAACATTGTCAAAACAAAAAATAATATCTGACCTTCTTTGCTTATACTAAGATGTTATTAATATGTGTTCCAAAATCTTGTAAGGTTCTTGGAAATCTTTGTCTTGATGTAAATGCTACTCATCATATCTTTGTTCAATTATAATTTTAAAATGTTATTTCTTCAAATATTTCATGAAAAAACTCACAGTAACAGTTTCCTGACAAACTGTGAGTTCATACCTTTGAACTGAATTTCCAAAATTCTAATGACAAAACTGATGGGTTTGTGAAATTAGTCACCAAGGCCAAAACAACAAAAGTTAATTACATAAAACTAATGAACTGATTAAAAGGAATTATAGGTTTTTACAATTTTTATTTTGAAACATCGCTCATTCATGTCTTGTTTCCAGATTTAAGAAAACTCTCTCTCTTAAGCTATCTGTAACTAACAGCAGTTTGGTAAAATATCATTTAAAACAGAGATAAAAGCATTTGTTTTCTCCTTATTTGATCCCTCCCAAATTTAAAAACTTTGAGTATCTTTATGATTATTACGGCAATGTGGCTATTTTCATAAGTTCAATAAAAATTGACTCTCTCTTTATAACAGGATATAATTTAAAACTTTGGTTATAAAATAGCATGTCTCTTCTAAGTTCCTCACCCCTCTTCATGTTGCTCTAACTTGGCCTAACTGCTGTTTCATTTTTTCCCCTGATGTGGGACATGACAACCTGGCAATGAGCCTTCCCAGCACTGAGGGATCTATACAAAGAAAAGTAAAACCTTTTCAATCAGAAAATTGATCATTGCTTTTATGAGGGATGTGTTAATTGAGAAGGGGGAAATAATACCTTGTCTACAAAAGCAGTTCTCTAAAGTTTCACAGCCTTAAAGGGGTGCTTATGATTTGGATACAACATCCTGTCCCTTAACAAACGATTTGTACTTGATCAAGAAATTTTACAAAGATTAGATGCTTTGGAAGCAGTGATGTCCTGGATGGGTGAACACCAGCAAACTCTCTGGACTCAAAATCAACTATTACACAGAACAGAACCTCATTCCAGAGTTTCAACAACTGGCAATAACACCCCAATTCACACCACCAGGAATGATGCCAATGCAACAGCCCCAAGAGACAACTACATCATCAGTCCCCACCTGGGATAAATTAAAAGGACTTGTCATGCTAAAATGATACTAACTTTGCTTTAACAAAATGTTTTTGTCTTAACTGTGAAACCTTGATCTATAGCTTTTGCTTTTTCTTTAAAAACAAACAAACAAACAAACAAATAAATAAAGGGGCATATGTGGAGTATACTAACATTTATAAAGTAAATGTATTTCACATGGCCCAGCTTCCAAGGCCTTGCAGTTTCAGGTATAGCCTAACTTTTTAGAATTACACATAGAAATGTTAAGCTTGCGAAAGAGAAAACTTTCTCTGGGCTATGGCATGGACATGACAATTTTCTTACTGGTCTTTTTGTAACCACCTATGTTCCTTTTCTTTAACTTTCTGGCCTGGAGAATAAATACTAAGGGCCGGTCCGTGGCTCACTCGGGAGAGTGTGGTGCTGATAACACCAAGGCCATGTGTTCGGATCCCATATAAGGATGGCCGGTTGCTCACTGGGTGAGCGTGGTGCTGACAACACCAAGTCAAGGGTTAAGATCCCCTTACCGGTCATATTTAAAAAAAAAAAAAAAAGAATAAATACTGAGAGAAGACCCTAGTTCGGGGTTATTTTTCCAAGGAATGCTTCTCTCTTGAGGGTTCCTGGAAATTAACTCCTTGGGGCCTCTCACTGCTCAGAAGAAATGGGCTTTGAGTAATCCTTTGCATCTCCATCACCCTGGGAGAGGCGACATTACAATTCAAGAAGAAAAAGAATAGACTAAGCCAAAGGCTAGCAGAAGGAAGGAAATGACAAGATCAGGGCAAAGATAAACAAAATAGAGATGAGAAAAGTAATAGAGAAGATCAACAAAACTAAGAGTGGATTTTTGAAAAGCTAAACAACTGACAAACCAGTAGCTAGACTAAGAAAAAAATAGAGAAGATTTAAATAAGTAAGTCAGAAATGAAAGATGAGACATTACAACTGATAACAGAAGGACCATAAGAGATTGTTATGAACAATTACACACCAATAGGATAACCTAAAAAAAAAAAAAAAAATGGACAAATTCCTAGAAACATATAATCCACCAAGACTGAGCCATGAAGAAATCAGAGATCTGAACAAAGAAGTAATGAATAAACAGAGTAAATGAGTAATAAAAGGTTTCTCATCAAATAAAAGCCCAGGACCAGATTGCTTCATGACTGAATTCTACCAAACATTTAAAGAATTACTATCAATTATGCTCAAGCTCTTCCAAAAAATAGATAGGGAGGGGATATTTCCAAATTGATTTTACAAGGCCGTCATTATCCTAATACCAAAGCAAGACACAGACACTTTAAGAAAACTACAAGCCAACATCCCAGATGAACACAGATGTAAAAATCCTCCACAAAATACTAGCAAACCCTATTCAACAGTATGTTAAAAGAATCATTTACCATTACGAAGTGAGATTTATCCCTGGGATGCAAGGATGATTGAACATACCCAAATCAATAAATGTGTTTCTCCATATCAACAGAATGAAGAATGAAAACCATATGATCATCTCAGCAGATGCAGAAAAAGCATTTTACAAAATTCAACATATGCTGATGACAAAAACTCTTCATCTTAACACAATAAATGCCATATATGACAAGCCCACAGCTAACACTATCCTCAACTGTGAAAAAGTGAAAGATTTTCCTCTGAGATCAGAAACAAGATAAGGATTCCACTCTCCCTACTTCTCTTCTACATAGTACTAAAATTCCTAGCCAGAGAAAACAGGCAAGAAAAAGAAAAAAAAGGTAACCAAAAAGGAAAGGAAGAAGTGAAATTGTCTCTATATGCTGATGTCATGATCTTATATTTAGAAAACTCTAATGACTCCACCAATAAAACAAATAAAAATTTTAAAAACCTCTAAGAACTCAAACAAATTCAATAAAGCTGCACGATACAAAATTGACATAATGAAAATCAGTATTGTGTCTATACATTCACAGTGAACTATCTGGAAAAAAACATATTGAAAAACCCACTTAAGAGTAAATTTAACCAAGAATGTGAATGGTGAATGATTGGTACAGTGAAGATTATAAAGAATTGATAAAGGAAATTAAAGCTGAAAATAATAAAAAGATATCTCTTGTTTATGGATTGGAAGAATATTATTAAAATATCCATAGTAACCAATCAATGTACAGATTCAATGCAATCCCAATCAAAATTTGAGTCATTCTTCACAGAAATAGAAACAAAATCTTAAAATTCATATAGAATCACAAAAGACCAAAAATAGCCAAAGCAATCTTGAGCAAAAAGAACAAAGAGGCATCACACTACCTGATTTCAAAATATACTGCAAAGCCACTGTAATCAAAATGGCATGGTACTGGCATAAAAACAGATACATCTACCAAACGGAATAGGAATAGCCCATAAATATGTCCATGCATCTACAGTCAATTGATTTGCAACAAAGGTGCCAGGTTCACACAATGGGGGGAAAACTGTCTCTTCAGTAAATGATACTGGGAAAACTGGCTATCCACATGCATAAGAAAAAAATTAAACCCTTATCTCAATCATTGTACAAGAACAATTCAAAATGGATTAAAGACAAATGTAAGACCTAAAACTGTAAAAAATGCTAGAAGAAAACACAGGGAGAAAGGTCCATGACATTAGTCTGACCACTGATTTTTTGAATATAACCCCAAAAGCACAAGCAATAAAAGCTAAAACAGACCAATGAGATTTCATTAAACTAAAAACTTCTGCACAGCAAAGGAAACAATCAACAGAATAAAGAGACATCTACATATTAGGAGAAAACACTTGCAAATCTCACATCTGATAAGGGTCTAGTATCCAAAATATATAAAAGACTCAAACTACTTAATAGCAGAAAAACAAATAATCCTGTTTAAAAATGGGCAAAGGACCTAAATGGACATTTCTCATAAAATAATCAAATGGCTTAGATATAAACAAAAAAAACTTCAATATCACTAATCAAAAGGAAAATGCAAATTAAAACCACAATGAGGTATCAACACACACCTGTTAGAATGGCTATTAAAAAGATGAATGACGATAACAAGAGTTTGCAAGGATGTGGAGAAAAGAGAACCTTTGTATATACTGTTGGCCCAAATGTAAATTAACATAGATATTTGGGAAAATGAAATGAAGGTTCTTTAAAAAACTAAAAATAGAACTCCCATATAATCCAGCAATTGCCCCTCTGGGAATATCTAAAGGAATTGAAATTAGTGTGTCAAAGAGATGTCTGCACTCCCAAGTTCATGGCAGCATTATTCACAAGACAGGGAAATAACTGAAGTGCCCATCGATGAACAAACAGATAAAAGAGTGATTTTATATATATAGTAGTGTGTGTGTGTGTATATATATATACTATATAGTAGTGTAAAGCTACTATAACTTCAGACATTACCATATGTATGTACAAGTATCTGCAAATGGTTCAGTAAAATCAAAAACAGGTCAGACACAGGCCAGATCAATTCAGTCAAGTTAGATCTCAATTACAAATAGGAGTAACCCACCTCAACAGAATGTAAGTGAAACAAAGAAAAGCGAAAAAAATCATTAGTCCTGCAGCAATCACAGGGAGAGGCACATGGTGACGGCCTCAGTGGTGTCTAGATTGCCTGGACTTTAGGACACTCTGTTCACAGTCTCCTTCTATCCCATAAACACAGACTCTTGTGCAGCTCCAGACCCCCACACAAGCAGATCTGTGATTACCAAAATTACAGAGGGCATAGCAGACTCACTCCCCACCCTGGATGAAATATTCACCATGCAGGGCTGGTCATGCAGCACTATGGCTGGTACATCTGGGTCATGTATCACCCCTGTGGTCACACAGCTGGCCCATTACTAGAATAATGTGGAGAAGAAATGTTGGGCAGACAAAAACAATAGACACTCCAAATAATTTAGTAAATGGTAAAGATCTTATTTCAATTCATCAGGTGATATAGACGGAATGTTTGTGTCTTCCCAAAATTTGTATGTTGAAGCCCTAACCCCAAATGCAATTGTCTTTGGAGACAGGGACTTTTAGAAGGTACTAAAGGTAAAATGAGGTCATCAGGTAAGCCCCAAAATCTTCAAGACTGCTGCCCACACAAGAGAAAGAGACACCAGGGCTTTCCATCTCTCTGCCCAAGGGCACAGTGGAAAGCAATAAGGTGACTATCTGCGAGCTGGAAAAAAAGACCTTATTGGGAACAAACCTGTCGGCACCTCGATCTTGCACTTTCAGTGTCCAAAATTGTGACAAAATAAATGTCATTGTTTAAGTCACCCAGACTACAGTATTTTGTTATGGCAGCCTAAGCAGACTAACAATGGGTTAGAAGTAAATTAGTTATAAGTCATAGGATAAGGAAGTGACATCAAAAGTTAAAATAAGATCCCCACTACACATAAAATCTAGTCAAGCAACTCCAGGGAGAGTTATCAATGAACAATTCAATTTCAACAATATTCACTTTCAACGGTTTAAAAGATAGAAAGACCTGACACCATGCTATGTCCCAAGAGAAATCTTCTACTCCTATGACATCTTATCAATATACAAACAGATTCCCTTTGAACAATAGAATAAAAAAAAAACTGTATTTTTAGTGCAGAATGCAGTAACAGCCAACCTTGAAGCAATTTTTGTTAAGTAGTCCACAATTGCATTATGCAGCATTTCTGAAGTAATAATTACTATAAAATTAACCTCTGACACTCAAGATACCTCTGCTTTAAGAAACAAAAACCCATAACTTCATTGCTCACATACCCAAATTTATAATCTACATGTGGCAGACACATCCTAATGTGACCTCATGTAAGCCCTGGAGTGTGGATGGGGCTTGTGATTTGGTTCTAACCACCAGAATATGGCAAAGGTGCTGGGATGTCACTCCTGTGATTATTGTTATTTAAAACCGTCCTAGCAGACTAGAGTAAAATCCTTCCTCACTACCATTAAAGAAGCAAGCAGCACTGTGTCTCCTGCCTATGAAGAGACAGGGAAATGTGGGTGGACTCCATTTGGCAACCAGTGAGAAACTGGGCCCTCAGTCATACATCCTCCAGAAAACAAGTTCTGCCAAAACCTGAATGAGCTTGGAAGCAATGTTCAACACTTGAGCCTCCAGGTGAGAATGCAGACCCACTGAAACTTCGATTGCAGCCTTCTGAGATTCTGAGCCAAGAATCCAGCGAAATTGTGCCCAGACTCCTGACCTACAAAAAATAGTAAATGTGTGCTGTTTTGAGCTAAGTTGATGGCTATTTCTTAGGCAACAAGAGAAACCTAGTGCTCTGTATAAATGTCCCCAGAGACACTCCTAAGCTGATTATTTCAGTAACCCTTCACATCATCACTCACAGTGGTTCTACAGTGTTCTGCTCTGCCATTCTTAGCCCCCACACCCAAGGCAGCAATATGCAACCAGGCGACACATCCACAAAGAGCAACATCCTGCTGAGGGAGAGTCACCTTTTCCATGTCTGTCTTATCCTTTGAAGAAACTTTTCCAGACATGCCACAGTCTTCCCAGAATGTCACTGGACAGATCTGAGTCACATACCCCAAAGGACTAACAAAAAAGATTAATCTGAGCTAATAATAAAAAGCTCAACAAAGATAAATCCAAAAATAACTTTGTATAGGAGTAAGTAAGAAAACCAAATCACTTCTTCACCAAAAGTGAGAGATGGCTCATATGTTAAAAACAAAAAAACCCCGAACAATCTGTTGTCACATCCTACCAATTTCTCACAGACTTTTTCTGAAAATTATAATAACCAATACCATATCTACAGATTATATATTGTTTACCAAATACAAGGTAATATTCAAATCAATTTACTTAACTAGTTTACTCCTCACAATGACCCTTAGAGGAAGGTTCTATTATTACTCCCTTTTTAAATATAAAGAAACAGAAGCTGAGAGAGGTTAAGGTAAAAGTTATAGTAAGTGCAGCGGAGATTTACCAGGTTGTCCCTATTAGGCAAGGCATGCACACAGTCCTCCATCACTGGAAACAGATACATAAAAGATCCCTTGGTTTACACAGCACCTGCTGCACATACTCATAACTGTGCTGCTGCCACCATTTAAAGATATGAGAAATAAGAACAAAGGAGGAACTTTCTTTCCAGAGACTTCTTTTCACTGAGTAGAATGAAATAAGTAACAATGTTCACAGCTGTTATACTTCTCGCTGTGTAACCGAGATGCAAAAAAGATTACTCAAAGCAACATTGCAATGAGAAGACTGAAGGGAATGCACCTCAGCAACTCCTCTGTTAGAAGGAGAAAGTGAGTACAGCCCTGATTCAAAGTTAGCTTCTGTTTTTATTATAAAGACAAGGAAGTTTCACAAGAAAAATCAGTTGATTCAATCATTTCAAAAGGACACAAAGACACGGGCAATGTGACAAAAGTTATCCATAGCTAAGTATAGCTTAAACAATGGAACATAGTAACATCATTAAAACAGCATGTTATTCAAAAGTATAATTAGTGAAATGTTAAGCTAATTACACTGTGACCATTATCTTTAACTTAAGATATAACTATTTTTATAACAGCTAAAACAATCATTACATTCCTATGATTCTGTGATTGTATCTTAAGTTTCCATTAACAAAAAATTTTCCCTTCAGCAAACATTTCTCACATATTTTCCTACAGCAATTCTTTAAAATCTCTTAAGATCAGTATGTCAACCATCTGTTAACACACCATACCTAAAGTATACAATCCCATACCTAAACAGTGATTGGCGTTGATTTGATGCGCTATTGCCTGCTTAGCTGTAGGCCGTTGCCTCCTAGCTAAGGACTTTTGTCCCTTAAGTTTTTTAACTAACGAGCCCTATCTAAAAAATCAAACAAGAATCAAGATTTCTAATCCTCTACATTTTATAATAAAATGAAATATAAAGTACCAGGTGGGTATTTTCATACCTTGCTGTAGAGCTAGAGCTGGGGTCTGGAGTTCACAGACCCCTCAAGCCTGTTCACAAACACTTCACATGCAGGTCTATGAGCTAGGTAACAGCAATAAGGTCTTTGGAGCCATAGGTGAAGAAAGAATAGTCCTTATTCAGCACACACACCGCTAATAGCTAGGCAGTAGGAACAGAAACTCAGAAAATCTACTGCTACTGGCAAAGTCCCCCCCAAAAAAACTGAGCAGCTGCCAGCAGAGTAAACATGCTCTATTTTTAGATGCAAGCTCTCTGTGGCCAGCTCTGCTTCACAAACTGAAGAACACACACAAGCAACAAACTAGAAAGATACATGGGCACACATGCCCGCTAACTCAACCCACACACAACTTGTTTACAAGGAAATGTGCTGCTTGACCCCCAACCAGACCTGAGCCAAGGGAGCTTTACTAAATTATCCTGTTTTCCCCACAATCGTGCATGTAATTTTGAATTTGCACACCATCCTGAAAAGTAATTTCGTAATGTTTCAAAATCTTAAAAATGTTCACATCCTTTATTCAGCATAACTCCACATCTAGAAATGTACTCTAAAGATTTAACCAGATGTGAATTAAAAGACCTTATTTGAGGATATTTGGTTGAGAGCTCATATTTACAATGCCGTCACACAGAAAGTAACTAACAAGAATAGATAAAAAACAATTCCTACCAATCCAAAATGAGCAAAGGATCTGAATTCACATTCGTCCAAAGAAGACATGAAAATGACCAACAGGTATATGAAATGGTGCTCAACATCCCTAATCATCAGGGAAATGCAAATCAAAACCATAATGATAAAACACTTCACATCCATTAGATGGCTATACTAAAAAAGAGAAGATATAAGTGTTAGCAAGGGTGTTGTATGCTGTTGGTGGGAATGTAGATTGGTGCAACCATTGTGGAAAACACTAGCTTCTTGTTTGCAAACATGCAAGTAATTGTACAAAAACAAACAAAGAAAAAAAAGAGCATCTGAAAAGCACACAAATAAACTGGAATCCTATTGGTTAGAATAGAACTTTAATAACATCCTCACACAGAATCATCATTACAGTGAAACAGATAAAGGTTACCCAGAACGGAAATAGAGCAGGGAGTCAGGACAGTCAGACAGTCCTGACAGTCCTCAGACAGTCAAAAGATTCTGTCAACTCCTTCCAATTTTGCTGCAGCTTCCTTTGAGGTCTCCAGGGGAACTTCTGTTGTACAGCCTTCCTCTTCTGTTATTCTTGCCTGCAGGAAAAAAACCATGTTTAAGTAGATGGGTCCCAACTTCCTGTCCCCACCTGAGATAAAAATTTCTGGACCCCCACAATTTCAAGACTTTACTTTCTCTGGGATTCTCCTCATCTGATGGGGAAGTCTTTGGACCCACTTATCCCTTCCGTTGCTTCTTGACATTCTGGGTTTTTGCAGGAATTTGTGGGGCTAGTACTGTGGTAATGACCAGTCATTTGCCTTATCTCTTTGGAGATCAGGTCAACTTCCTCAGGTATTGATTTTTGGATGTCCTGGATCATAAAAAAATATAAATATTTCATATACCAACAGACAAAAGTTCTTATGCACCTTCTTCTCCACGTGCAGATGAGATGGCCTCATGACCACTAAGTGAAACCCATTTCTCACACATTGATGTCCCATTCTGAGGTGCCATGATTATTCTATCAGAATAGGATCCACAGGGCTGACCAGTTAGCTCAGTTGGTTAGAGTGGTGTCATCACACCAAAGTCAAGGGTTCAGATCCCTGAACCGGCCAGCCACCAAAAAAACAAAAACAAAAACAACAAAAAAAGTAAATAATAGAACCCACAGTTTAGGACACAAATTTTAAATGGTGAATTTAGGCCTGTACCCTTGAATGCCTGATTTTGGAAGCTTGTGATAGTATATCACAATAGAATGTATTAGGAAAAAGAAAGACAGCATTTCTCTAGACATACAAAATAACAGAAGCCTATGGGAATGCTACATTTAATCCTGCAGCAAATATACTTGAAAATCAAGTGTGCTACTTCTTTAACATTCAGTGAGATGATAGTACACAGGACAAGGATCAACCAGATAAGAGAGGAAACACTATCCTCAGCCATTAGGTTCTGTCATTAGCTGAGTCTGCTCACATCCCTCCTCACTATTCTCCATACCATAAAAACATCACTAATCCCTGGTCCTCAACAGCTGCTACATTTCAAAGAATTCTGCCAGAGGTTTGTTTTGTATTTCGTAGACATCTGTTTACAGAGCTCTTTCTCCAGAGACTTGTAGATAATTTTGAAAAATTCACCATAAAAATGGCCCATATAAAAGTCAAATTTGACGTGATTATTTGGATGTAATTTATAAACCCAATGAAGACTGGCTTAAAAATGATCTTCATTAAAATAAACACTGTTTAGTCCTGAAAAAGGAACTAGTTTTTTAGTGAGGTGGTTTTTCTAAGGAGTGTCTAGAAATTTTTTCTTATAATAATGCTCATAAAAACATAAATGGAGAAATTATACTTCAATGCACTGTCACTCCTTTTACCCCCCAGCTTTCATCAGATCTAACTGCCAGCCAAGGAATAGAGACTCAGTCAAGTGGTGAACAGAACTTGGTTTATTCAGACACCCATCTTATGGGCTCAGCTTCTCATAAAGAGATATGCATCCCATGTGGACCCAGAGAAATCACTAAATGGGGAGTCCAAAACATGAAAAGCCCTTGATCCAAAGGGCATACAGTCCAGGCTCCTCAGTCAGAGTCCAGTTTCCAGCAGGTCTGAAAGAAGTGAGCTGAGCTTGGGGGAAATGAACAGTGTCCTGGAGAAATGGAGCAGTGTCCTCCATATAAGCCCCAGGGTGGTTTGTCTTACTGCCTCAGAGAAAGATTTCTTCCAAAATTTAAATTGATTTGAGTTCAAATATTAATACTAAATAAATTTAAAAGTTTGAGAAACTGGTATTAGTTCTGGAAGAATCAGAAATGTGCTCTCTTTCAAAAATCATCTTTGAGAAATTTCTGTAGCCTGAATAGGTGGGATCTGGCCTTGCCAAATACCCAGCTAGCACAAACTTCAGAATTTCAAAGGAAATAAAAAAAGAGATATTAACGCACATATTTCACACTAAAATTTATTAAGGACATAAATTAAGCTACTGAAATTTGAAAACCTAATTTTCTTTTTCTTTTTTTGTGGCTGGCTGCTTAGGGGATCCAAACCCTTGATCCTGGTATTATCAGCACCATGCTGTAACCAACCGAGCTAACCAGACAGCCCTAATTTTACCATTTTTTGAAATGTTCATGTGAGAACAGACGGCCTTATCAAACGTCCCTGGTAATATTCTAAAATTAATTTTTCATTAGTTAAATACAAAGTCCACATATCTCCTAAACAGTATTCATTTTACAAGCCTCATATCTGTACACGAAATAAAACATTCAGAAATAGAAAACAAGAACATATATTAAAATATCTCATATTTTGCAATTCAAAAAAAATAGTTTCAGACAGTAAAATTACAACGTATTCAGAAATTGATAAACTATGGGATGCCATCCACGCTTGACCTTAAGGTATTGAATTTATAAACCATCGCAAGAAGTGTGAAACAGAACAAGTGAAATATGAAGGAGAATGGAATTACACATATACAAGAAGTAAATTTTGTTCTTTTAAAGCAATTCCTCAGCCTTCACCCTCAGCCCAGGCCCTGGCCCCATAAAGACCATGGAATTGAGCCCAGACCTCCGCCTTCCAGGAGAATAAATAACACAAATGGAAACCACCTTCTTCAGGAGTCAATGTGACATCGCGTACTCCACACAGGCAGTGTGGAGTGGGCTCCAAACGGAGCCAACCCCGCTGACTTCAGTAGGGCAGAGAGAGAGGCCGACCAGGAAACGCGCCGAGGGCGGAGCGAGGGAGGCTCGCCGGCCCTGCCCCTCGACCACGCCCCGCCTCGTGCGACCGAGGCTCCGCCTCCTTGCGCAGTTTCCTTTTGACCCGGAAGCGAACTCTACGGAGTCAAGGCCCACTTGGGTGAGTGCGCTCCGGTCTTTGTCGCTCAAACTCGCGTCTCGCAAGCCCCTCCTAACCCAGTCCTCAACACCCGGGGTCGGTGGTCCCCGCTGACGTCACAGGCTCCGGAGAGTCCCGCGTTGCCCTGATACTCTCCGAGGCCGGTTTCTCCGCTGCCGGCTTCGCGTCTGCGTCAGCTTTTAGTTAACACGCCCCGAGGCCTCCTCCGCCGGGCCTGTTAGCCTTGAGTGTGTTCACCATCTTCGCCCGCCGCGTTAGGTCTCCAGTCGGCAAGTGAATTCTTGCCTTTCGCCTCCAGCCTTGCCCCTCGGCCCCTTAGGGCAGTCCAGGGATTCTGCAGACCCCAGCCCTCTCCTGAGACCCTTCCTCAGCCTTTGTACCCCATGCGGCAAGTCCCTCCTGGTCCCCCGGCCTCCCCTTCGCGGTCACCGCCTGGGGAGGCTCCGAGCCCCGGGATGGAGGAGGGGACTGGCCCTGTCCTGTGACACCCCGTGTCCTCTTGCTTAGTGTTTACCTTCCCGATGTCCCACTGGAAGATGAGCTCTTTCCGCTCAGGGCATTGTTATTCCATCCCTGTGGACGTCTAGGTGGGCCGAGGGATGAGGAGAAAAGAGAGACGAAGAGGGAGATAGAGCTAGTGAAGGACAGTGAGAAAAAGGGAGAGTAAAATAGAGGATGGAAAGTGGGTGGGTATGACAGACTTGGAAAGACGCAGTAAGAGTGCTCCGGGGCAAGGAACAGTGCGATAAGACTAAAGGGGATCGATCAGCAGAGAAATGGAAGAGGGCGCGGAGAGGAGGGGGCATTGACCAACAACAGCAGAGAGGGCAGCAGAAGGGTTGATCTCAAATTTATTATATGGTATTCTAATTTTCAAATTACTTTCCTTTTAAAATTTATTTGTTAGGTTCAGATTATGAGACCGCAATGCTTTCCCAGTCTTTATTATCTATTGAGAATATTTTTGGTATTTAGTAAATAATTTTACACTATTTAAACTTGGTAATGATATTAACTTTTTATCTTAACAGTCAAAAACAAGTTTAAACAGTCTAATATTTTCACCAGCTTTCTTTTTTTCCCTTATGTGATCTTTTAATTTAATGGGCTGTGGGCTAAAGTTTCCAACTAAGTGTGTGATCTCTCCAAGTTTTTTGTCTTATTTTCTGCAAATATTCAAGGATGGGCTGGATTGTCCTGGAACTTTGTTCTAACAGATCCCATCTGTTCATCTGTTTGAATACATTGTTCAAAGGTATTTCCAGAGCTGACCTTCTTTTCTGTTTTCCAGTGCCAATAATTAGGTCTTCTTAAATTATGTATTTTTTGATGGCTTAGTGTGTCCTGGAAAAGAGAAATTAAGTGCTTTTATACAATATGATTAAAACCGTGTAAGACCTGTTGCTCTTGGTCAGGAGTATGAAATATAGTCTGAAATCTTTAGGGGGGATGGTAAGTGCAAATCCTGCTACTTTCCCTTCCAGGTCATGTCATTCCTGTGAAGCCAGTGCTACTGGCCTCCCCTGTTTACCTCTCCACCTTTGACACAAGGCAACTGGGTAGGGAAAGAGCAAGACTTTTTAGATTAAGCCCAGAACAGAGGTATCTCTCCAATGAGGCGGTGGCCCTTGGTTCTGGGAACGGGGCTTGGAGGAGGAAGGGCAATGCAGTTTGGGTGTTCAGGACCTAGGAATGGGGGAGAGCCTTGGGAGCTTAGGAACAGGAGAAAGGAAAAGCTCTGCCAGTTCTCATCCAGTGGCCCTGTGCTCAGCAAGTACTAGCAGGGACTGCAGGTTCTGTGACTGAGGAGTCAGACCAGCTCATACACCCACAGCTGCCATGTAGCATGTGGGCTTCACTAGGATATGAGGGCATTATGAAGAAAGGGGCAGAAAAACTCACTGTTTAGTTTCCATGTAAGTTTACTGTCCTGAATTCCCGATGGTTCAGTGGAAAGCAGAAGAGTCTTTTTCACGTGTTGAGTTCTGCCCCATATGCATGGTTGTGGTATAGGAAGATGGGGTATGTTGATTTGAAGCCCCAAAGGGCATACTCCTAACATTCGGGAGTGATCTGACCTTACCTGAGAAAAGCTTAGTGAAGGAAAATGAGCAACAGTCAGGAATGGCTTTCTCTGGTAAAAGTCCTATTTTCATTTATTGTTCTGTTCTCTCCTTCCTGAAATGCTGTTTTGAGGACTTGCTAATCTCTGACTCTCAAATATCCTGCCTAACACATTTCCTAACTCACCAGTAGCCTTCCGTTAGCCCCCTGTTATCTTCAGACTGATACCATTATATTGTGAACCTGTGAAAGAGAACTAGTGAAGTGATTTCTTTTAGGGGGTCATATGGGCGGGGCTTCATGAACCCAGACATGGAGTAAAGATGGGGAGTGTGCCCCATGAGGTAAATGAGGTTGGCCAGTAGGTAAGATTTAGTTTAGGGGCCAATCTGGATGCACTCAGCTTTCTGGATCAGGATTAAAGAAACATTAGTGGTGAATTAATGTCAGGAATACCTGACAAATCCTGGAAATGAAGATTGATGAGAAGAACTTTGTTCTGCCTGATTATGTAATGTATTTGAAGCTTAACAACGAATCAGTGTATATCTGGCCTCAAAATATTAATGACTTGGGAGAGAAGGGAGAATTTACAAACTGAGCCATGACAAGTTAAGGTGGCAGTTCATCCACAGGGTGGAGTGTGTTTTATTCTGTTATTGCTTGAAAGTGGAATCAACCTAAATGTAGGAGGATTTTCAAATCATTCACAGCATATTCCAAGGAAACCTTGGTGTTCATGGATTTCTAAAAATTGCTGCATTGGATGCTTCTTAGCACACTCACTTCTCTGCAGATGTCTGAGGGTTCCTCCACTTTGGGTAAGTCAGGGTTTGATTCCCCAGTCAAGGTATGATGCATTTCAAATTGTAATAGATTCTAGAGAGATGCACCCCCAGAACTACAAAGATGTCCTCATCTATCACCAACATGTGAGGTTCCCCCCTACTTTAACCAGGACATGATACTATATGTATATTTTTTATAGATTTGGGTAAGATGACAAGTCTTTGTTTTTATTTCCATGTTATTACTTGTGAGGCTGCATAAATTTTGTTTTATAGACATACATGTGTAAAATGAATTTTTCTACTTGACTTATTTTTGCTGTATTTTAGGTACCATTTTCTTTTTTTTTCTTTTTTTTTTTTTTTTTTTTGTCTTTTTTCGTGACCGGCACTCAGCTAGTGAGCGCACCGGCCATTCCTATATAGGATCCGAACCCGCGGCGGGAGTGTCGCCGCGCTCCCAGCGCCGCACTCTCCCGAGTGCGCCACGGGCTCGGCCCTTTAGGTACCATTTTCTGTTCTGTAGTTTAATCGAACATACATACTGACACATATATACGCTTTGGTGTCTTATGTTTCTGCAGTGAAACCAAAATCCATCTTTAATGCACTTTGAGTTTTGTAATACAAAATATTATAAAACCTATTTTGTATTATGTTCCATTCAGTTCTGATATTATATTGTTTAATCTAAAATTAATCTGACTTACTTTGAATTTTCAAATAATATAGGTTCAGATGAAATTTGACATGTCTCCATTTTGTTCTTTTCATATTTATTTTTTGCTGTACCCTCACCAAAAATCAAAATAGAGAAAAAATTGATTTTTAGGGCTAAATCTCTTTTTTTACCTGAAAGATCACAAATGACTTTTAAGTTTAGGTTACACTGAATTTCTGCAGTCACCGAGGTTTTATGTCACTATGTCCTTCAGTCTAAGAACTTGGCTTGCCGGGCTTTATTCATGTCATTTTTATTTCTTCAATAATTAAAAAAAAATTTTTTTTTTTTTTACATGGGTCTGCAAATTTATTTTTAGTGGGAGTCATTATATTTTGCTGTTTTAAATGGAGACTGATTTTTGTGTGTCTGCTTAGTTTGTAAATTATTCCTACTGAACAGGAAGTATGGATATCAGTATATTCAAAATAGGTTTGTCCGCTTTTTAAATGTTCTTATTATTTATAATAATTAAAATGGATTCTTCCACTTTTTGAGTTTGCGGTTGTATTATCTGAGAATAACTACAGTTTCAGCTTTTTGACTCCTTTTTTGTATTTCCTCTTTCCTTTCCTCTTTTCTTAGTCGCAACTCAGGCAACCTTTGCAATGGTGAATGGCAGCAGCCCTGGCCAGCCCCGTTTTGTCAGCTTTACCTTTACTGGAAGTGCTTACTGCCAAATGTTTATTGAAGTTTTCTTGATTAACAAGAATTATTCCACCCATTTGACATGATTTTTAAAGATTTTAAATTAATTTTAAAAATGTAAATGATTTAAAATATTTTTGCAAGGGCCTATTGATGTGATCTAATTTTTAATCTGTTAAATTACTCTATGAAAGTGATAGGTTTTCTAGTATTGAATCATCCTTTCATTATTGCAGTAAATGCCACTTGACAATGTTGTATTATTATTTAACCCCACCAGTGATGACCTAGTGGCCAAAATAAATTGATGATAGCTAAAATAAATAGGTAATGGCTATTAAATTGCACTGATTTTTGTAAATGTACTCAGTAAAGATTATCTAATTTCCATTTTTTTTGTTTTGCATTTGTGTACGTTTTGATTAGCCTAATAATGAAGACAGGCTTATGTTTTTCTTTTAGAAGAATTTGCATTACAGAGGAACCATAAGTGATTTAACATGTTGCCAGAACTCTCACAAATCCCTTTTAGAGATAGATTCTAGTGTATAATTTATATATTAAAACTGGCTAATCAGTTTGTTCTTGTTAGTGAATGTTTATAACATATTTTCTTGGAAATTAATTTCTTGGAACTACATATTCAAATTAGTAATTAGTGAGAACAGAATTCTTTCCATTTCTAACATTTTAAAGTATTGCCTTTAAATAAATAGATGCATTTCTAGCATTTTAAATTATTGCTTTTAAATAAATAGATGGTCTGTTTTAATTACCAGTGTTATTTTTTCATGGGTCTTTTTAATTCCAAGATTTAAACTCTCAAAAGTTTTATTTGACTGATTTATGTCAAATCTGTTTCTTCATTGCATTCTTTAATCATTAATTTAATATTATTATTTTAACTTTTATTCATAGCTGCTTAATTTGTAATAATTTGAAAAGTCTAATAACCCTGTTTCCTTTTTCTTTCTCTTGGTATAAGTGTTTTTAAAGTTTTGTATTTTTTCAAGGTCATAGCTATAGCCTTAATTCCATGGTTTTGACTACTTTCATTTTTCATATTTATCATGACTAATTGAAACACCCTTTGATTTTATTGTAACCCTATCGTTTAAACTATCTTAGTTTGGTTTGTTTGAACTACTTGATTATTATTTTCATTTTGATTTTACCATGGTAACTACTTGTTACCCAGATTATATATTATTTTTTACAATTGGCTGATATTTTCTCTTTGCCAACTACACAATCATATTTGACATATACCCACTGGTGTACTTAAGTGGAAAAAAGTCTCTATAATTTGGATAAAGGTTCTCTTTGTGTTTACTAGTTATTTATACTAAATCCTCAATATGCCTAATCATATTACTGATTACAGATGTAATGATTTCAGAGCACATTGTTATTAAATCCCCCTGTCAAATTTAAGGAATTAGCAATTTCTCTTTGAATTTTTGTTTTTAATTATGTGTATTTCCAACATATATTTTTATATATATGATATATTTTTCATAAAAATATGATAAATTTTATATAAAAATATATATTTTTATATGAATATAATATTTTGGTATTTAATTTCTGCAAGGATTTAGGCAAGACTCCAGATTCAAACCTAACTGCCACAGACCCACCAAAAATGTACATTAAGCACCCAGTGCTGTTTCAACACCCAGGGCCTGGTTGGCCTTCTACCATTTGCACTACTGGGCCCCTTGAGATCTGGACATCTCAGTTGGCATAACTCTACTGTGGCTATTGTTAGGTCCATTCATCTGTGCTCCCTGCTGGCAGGGCCAACCCAGGTCTGCATGAGCCATTGCTGGGCTCTTTGGATGACTTAGAAAATTCTAAAATTGCTCATGAGTGTGCGTCACCCTCCACATGCCTTCCAGTCCAGCACCACCCTTTTGTGTCACCTGTGGAAATTTAGATCATAACCAAAGGTGTAATAGGACACCCTTCTTATACCTCAGTTGTCTGTCATGGCTAGTCCCACACTACTGAGCTGAGGCAGTTAATTCTGAGGAGGTGTGTGGGGGTGGGGACACCCTATCTATCTAGTCTTTCCAAGAAGGTAAAAGTGGTTTGTGGACCTCCAGGTAGACTTAGAAAAAATTTTAGGGTGGCTCTGTTGGGCTAAGGAAGCTCTCCCTGTAAAGGGTGGCACCAGAGGTTTGATGGGACATGCAAATTTGTACTGAGTCTTAGGTACTGAGGTTATAATTCCTGCCCAGTTGGGTCCCTGACTCTGGAGAGGGCCTTGGAATATTTCAGGAGGCCCATACAACTGAAGAGTTCTAAGTAGTATAGCAGAGGTCTGGAAGCAACTGTGTGTATGTGTGTGTGTATATGTATGTACATGTGTATGCTGGGGAACCCTCCATAAAGACCTTCAGTAAATCAGACAATCTCTGTGAATAGAGCAAATCTATGGAATCTTGTATAACAGTCACAACAAAAATTATTATTAATAATAAATGTGATACCTAAAGTAATGTTAATATACTATAAGAATGACACTGATGACTATTACAGTGGTATTAATATTGCTCCTAATAAGAATGATAATAATGATAAGCCTAAGGAGTTGGGAGATTAGAGGACAGACTTCCCTAAATGAATGATAGGGTACTGATATTGGGCCTTATGGGGAGCTTCAGATTCAGAGTCGTAGTTTTGCATGATGAAACATGTTTCATAAGGCAAACATGGGCAGTAGGAGGGAAAAGAAAACCAACCTGCAGGAGGGCATGGGCTTATTTAGGGACTTGTATGCCAACCCACAAAGGAGAGGCCTATGGGGAGGGGGAAAGGGAACCTATTGTAGGGACACAACAGGTTGCACAGACCCCAAAACATTTCATGAGTTCAGCTAAACTAGCTAACTTGTAGGGAATCCTTGAAAGGAAAGCAAGCCTCCGATTATGCATCCAGCACACAAAAGCCTTACCTATAATGTACATAGAACCCTCAGAACTGTCTCAGTCCTTGCAGCCTGGCTTCCCTTCTGCTGTCTGTTCTACCCAAGAGTCGTGGGGACCCAGATATATTGAATTTACACATGTCATCCCAGGGCTGTTGGAGGAAGTCATCCATAGTGCTCCCAATCCAGCAGGGGCTCATGGGCCTCCATGAGCAGTTCCTGGGCTCTCTGGAGGACAAAGTTCTACGGTTGCTTTTGAGAGGTTGGCTTTCTCCTTGCACCAGCTTATCCTGGGCAATGAGTGGATCCAGAACATTTTTAGACGTTCAGGCAGGTCTAGAAAGCTGTACTTGAGCTTCAGTTGTTGTCAGTGGTGATCCCAGGCCCCTGAGCTGATATACAAAATTCTGAGGAAGGTTAGGCTGGTTGTGTATACACGTATGTCTGTTGGGGAAAGCTGCATAATTCTCAGTGAATCAAACATTTCTGTGTTCATAGAGCTAATCTATTCAAGTGTATGATAACAGCCACAAAATTAATACGTAGCAATAAATGTAGTAACAAAAATAATGATGGATAACAGTAGAAATGATGACCATGATTTTATTTCAATATTACTACTATTACTAATGATAGTAAAAATAGGCCATAGGAGATTACAGACTCCTTTAAATGAATGAGAAGGTAATGATCTCTGCAGTCAAAGGGTAGTCTGTAGTCAGAGTCTTAGGTTTGCACAATGGAAGGTGTTTAGTAAGGCAAATGGGAGCAGCAGGAGGAAAAAGAAAAACAACCTGGAAGAGAGTGTGGTGAACATGTGGACTCCTGCACCAACGTGGGAAGAAAAGCCTAAGGGGAAGAGAAGGAGGGACCCTGGTCTGGGGCCTGAATAGGACTGATAACCCACTAGCTTTCAGGAGATATGCTAGATGGCTGAGGGGCAGAAAGGGAGCAGGAACTCCTGATCTATACTCATACCCCCTGCAGTGCAGCAGCAGCCCCACCTGCCAGGATCTTGAAACTCTCCAGCAGTATGTCATCCCTCACCACCGGCTGCTCCTCTGCCATCTCCTGTCTCTGAGACCAGGAGGTGGACATCTTGGCTTGCATTTCTCTGCCCAGAGCTGTTGAAGGGTGTTGTGCTTGGTGGTCCACAGCTGGCAGGGATGGTAGGGGCAGGTCCTTGTCCATCAGCAACCTCTGGTCTACAGGTCTTCCCTCTCCATTGTAGAGTTCACAGTCCATCGCTCAAAAAAACATATATATCCTCACCTTATTCACCTTTCATAAGTTCCTCCTGGAGAAATCTCCACTTTGTCTCTTTGACACCTTTCTAATAAAGAGCTGAAATCTATTGGATTGAATAACACCAAACATTGTGCTATCATAAACTTACAACTAATAGCCCAAGTTTAACAACACTAATTGTCAGTCCCAATAATGTTTGGAAATCATATACTAATTACAGATAGTGTGTGTCTTTGTACAGTTGGAATACTTTTTTTTTTCTTGTAATATATGATTTTCTGTGAAAAATAGACAAAGTTCCCCCTTGGAGCTTGCATCATTTAGTCTAACCTTTTCCATAAATGATAAGATTTTTTTTTAAGTTTATTTATTAACATTACTTTTTTATTATTATTTTTTACATTCTTTGATGTTGCAGAGCAGTTGGGGGGAAGAGGAAGAGAGGGAAGGGGAAGAAAATAGGGTGGGAGAAGGAGGAAGGAGGAGGGGCGGGGTTGAAGCCTGTGGCACCCCCCACCTCATCCTTCCTGTATGGGAGACCAGGGGGCTTCCAGAGGTGGCTTGGTCATTGCTGGGCTGGGTGCAGATGTCAGAGGGCTGTAGCTGAAGCCCTCACCCAGTGATCAGATATTAAATATTTTATGCTTTGAAGACCTTACAGTCTTTATTACTTGTGCAAAATTGGCCATAGACAATACATTAAAAAAATGTGTAGCTGTATCCCAGTAGACACGGAAATTTGAATTTCATATAATTATTATGTGCCATGAAATATCCTGCTTTTAATTGTTTTCTCAATCACTGAATTATGAAAAAATGGCTATTATCTAGTGCACTGTATAAAAAGGGACAGCTGGCAAGATTTGTCTGAAGTCTGTAGTATGAGGACCCTTGACTTATATTATAGTTTCCATAATCTGCTCTTGTATCCTTAATAGTATCATTTCAAATACCCACGTCAATAAAATTCTGTCCCTAACCTTCTCAATATATGTGCTGGACCACCTTCATAAAAAAAGTAAATCCCATCTCTTTGGAACTTTTCTTCACCAAAAGTTAAGAAATTTTTAAAAGAAAATCTCGTATCTCAAACTTCCTTTGCTACCTCTATCCTGTTATAGTAATTTGCTTCCCTCTAGGAGTCCTTTCTTGGCCTTTCCAAACTGGGGAAGTTGTTTTGCTTTCTCAAACACACTTTTCTCTCTAAGTTGTAGTTTTTGGTTTAATATTCCACCCAAAGACATATCCATCTCGCACTTGGAATCTTACTTTCTTCTGCTTCTGCTGTCCACTAGAGAAAACTGCTTGGAAGGGCTTTTGTGATAAGATTAGCTCAACCTGCATAATCTCCCTCTTAAAGTCAACTGAGTATTAACCTTAATTACATGTGCCAAATCCCTTTGCCATGTAACATACCATAAGCACGAGGGGTCAGCTACCACAAGTGCCAAATTTCTGCCTGAAGTTGCTATTGTCAAAAATGCAGACTGCTGGTGTGACCAAAGAGGACTGTTGGGTGACCTTTCTAATTTCCAGATTCCACAGGGCTTTCCTAACCTATGAGTTTTGTAGTTAGTGCCAAGGTCAGGAACCTTGGAGGCCTGGTACTGTTGTAGGGCTCTTGTTTTTCTCACTGCTGTGTTCTGGCTGATTTATTTTTTAATCGTGCCCAACAGATTGTATCATGGAATTCTCAGCACATTTTCTGTAGAATGTAAGGTAATTTTAGTTTTGTATTGCTGTTTCTATCTTAGCAGCTCATTGTTTGTTTAGTTAGAATGTCTGTAGAAGATCAGTCTATTAAAGAATAACAAAGGTTCATATTGAGAGACACCCTGGAAGACCACAGGTGTAGATACACGGGCTAAGGGAGTCACCAGTGTATCCCAGCACCCTGAACTCTTGCCCTTCTGCTCACTTGTCAGCTGCAAACAGCCCTCGCTGACCCTGATGTAAATAAGAACAGCTGTGGCTCATAGTGCTCCATCTGTGGGCACTTCACTCTCAGTATCCATTTCCATCTGTCTACAACCCTATGAAGAGGAAGGGGTCATCTCTCCATTTGTGCGTGAACCAGCATGTGGGGGAGCCTGGCTGGAGCCCAGGCAGGCAGAGCCCAGAGCCTGGGCCCTTCACCCTTGAGGTATCCAGTCCCTTGAGCTGTTTCAGTATCCTGCTGGCCTTGGGGGCATACATACTACATGATGATGGTGATGATAGCAATGGTGGTGATGCAGGCTGTGACACTGAAGAAGGTTATGGCAATATTAAGAACTACTGCATTGTTTGAGCACTGCCATCTGCCACGTGACACCTAGGCATATTCTACATTAATTCAGTTCATCTTCACAACACCCTCTAAGTCAGGAACTGCTAGTGTCTCCATTTTCTGGCACCTTGTTAGAGCACTTGCCAAGAGCAGCAGCACAGTGTAGTAGTGATAAGAACTCAGACCCTGTAGTCAGATCCTGGCTCCACACCCTGGAGCTCTCTGCCTACATGTGATAGCTGGGCACAGTTTACTTGGCCTTTTTTTTTTTTGCCTCTCTGGTCACATCTGCAGAACAGGGAAATATTAATACCTCCCTGGGAGGGTTGTAGTGGGGAGTTACATGGTTAATACAGCACCTGGTAACTTAAATAAATAGAAATACTCTTTTTTTTTTTTTGGCTTTTTTTGTGACCGGTAAGGGGATCGCAACCCTTGGTGTGGTGTCGCACGCACCGCGCTCAGCCAGTGAGCGCACCGGCCATCCCTATATAGGATCCAAACCCGTGGCGGGAGCGCTGCTGCACTCCCAGCGCCGCACTCTCCTGAGTGCGCCACAGGGTCGGCCCTAGAAATACTCTCTTAATTCTGCATTATCCTTTCTTCTCCCTTCTCCTCTGCCATGTTTTTGTTTCCAAGTCTCAACTGCTAACATTTCTGGTGGAGCTTCCCTGCCCTCTTGCCTGACATGGCTCTCTGTTCTGCCCTGATACTCTGACGTCCCAGCACTCCCTGTTATCTCTTTATCTTCCTGCATGCTCCCTGCATCTGTGCCAGCACTGTTCTTGCCACATTGTTGAGCACTATTGATGTCCTTTGTTTGCTATTCCTACACTGTCCTCCTCGACAGACTTTGTGATGCAAATACTACTGTATTCTCCAGGTCTTTTCATCCCCTTGTATTTGCCTGTGAAAATGAGCATCAAAAATAATAAGATGTGAATCTTCAGTCACCTCAAAACAAATTCTACAAAAGGATATAAGGGAGGTAAAGAGCAAATATGAAACCTCTAGCCCCTTGAGGAATGGCCAATCAGCAATATCCTATGTCTCCAAAATTCCATAACCCCCGACTACCACCATTTTGCAGAGTTCCCAAGCAGCTACTTCCTCTTCCTGGAGTAGAACCTCGTGCCCCATTTACTCCCAATCCTCAGTTCATAGACACTGAGGCTCCACCTCTCTCTGTGGCCCAGCAACGGGATAGAAGATCCAGATAGAAGGGAAAGGAGAGCAGAGCCGAGAGGTTGGGCCGGGGGTCCTCCTCCTCCCCAGGCAACCCTTGATACAGACAAGGTCTGGGAAGAATATGGGGCTACAAGTGCAGAGGGTGGACCCAGGCCCCTTATACACTGCTGCTAGGCAGGGGAAAGGCATCTGAAAATGGCCCCTGATCACCCCATTTGTGCTCTGAGAATAGCAGCTCTGTCCTGTCACTGCAAAAAGCTGAGCTTTCGTGGGGTTCCAGGCCCAACAGAGTCGGGGAGGAGCAGGTAGGAAAGAAAGGGCCTAGGCCTCAGACCCACCCCTGAAGGGATAGTAGGCCTCCGCTGACCCTTGGTGGCCTCACCCCAAGTGATGCTCATCATTGAAGCATGAAAGGGTAGGGGCTAGAAATGGGGAAGCGGCTGACTTGTGGCTTTATGGTTAAAAGGGTATATGAGGGGGGTTGTCTTGACTGTGTGTACAGAGCAGGCACACTGCTCTTACTGAGACTGTTTATGGAAGAATTGGACATAGGTATGAAGCCCTCTCTAAACCACCACTTCAGTTTGACTATTTAGGAGTGAGAAAATGCTTCTGTGGCCAGTGTCCTGGAGGAAGGGAGATGTGTTTCACCTCAGAGAATACTAGGGCAGACTTGTGGGGGAGTGGGTACTGCTTGGCCTTTAGTCAGTCGCAGATCTTCACCAAACCCTGGGGAGATTGAGGGGAGGAATGACAAGCTACTGAGGTACAGGCCTGAAATTTTTCAGACTATGTTTCTAGCAGGGTTGGGAGGTAGCAGGGAAGTGGGATATCTGGGTCTGTGGAGTGGGATAAGGAGGAGGGTCTGCCCTCAGGTAGAAGTGCGATGTCTAGGATACAAAATACTCTTCTGTTCCTGAGGGGAGCAAAGGATTATAACAATTTTGATAGAATGTGTAAATGTAAATGCAAATGCGGATTCTTACACAGACTGGATGAGGTGATACAGAGCACTCATCACCTGTGCTCTTCTGTAGGAATGTGAGCCTCAGCGAATGGACTTACTTTTCATGTAGAGACATAGAAGAGAAACCTTGAAGTGATGCATGCACAGTCTCCTCGTTCCCCCAGGGTAACACCTGCTATTAATCACCAATCCTCAGTTTATAAATGAAGAGTGCGCCCTGTACCGTGGAAAATTCTTCCCTTTTCTCCCTCTGTTCTTCTGTTACTCACCACTGATTTCCAAGCTAATTCCTATGTAATATCAGTCTGATAATTTTTAAATAACACATTCCCAGCACCTGCCATAACACCTGGCTTATTATTCATGCTCAATAATATCTGAGAAAAAACAAATAATAAAGCTTTGTGAATTCTTCCTGTTCCTCATCTCACTTATCCATCCATTTTCTCCCTTCATGACACTACCAAAACCCTGTGACAGAAAACAGTCATATATTTCTCGAAACTCAACAGTGCCCTTCTTAATTACTTCAATACGTTCTGCAGCAAAAGGCTCGCTGATGAACACAAATCTGTTATCACTTTTCTGCTTTAATTTCATCAGTGTTTCTCAGAAGAAGGACCTTTGGACATGCTCTGACCTTCAGGCCCTGAAATCTACAAGCCTGCTGCCTTCTCCAGTCCAGTCCACCTCACTCACTTGCCTTCAGTCTGCTCTCACCTTCTGGAATACAGCAGATTTGTTTGTCTCAGGAATTTTACATGCATTCTGTCAGCCTGACTAAAAAACCGAAACAAAACAAAACAAAAAATCAAGAAGCTCTAAAATCATTCCTGTCGTCCCCAGTATTTCTAAGACTTTGCCTAAATAAATTTGTAAAACATTAGCTAGAATATCTATCTGTACTTTCCAAGAGAGTTTTCCCTTCTTCACAAACGATGTCTTTTACGGTTATATACATAAAGTTTTTTTTTTTTTAAATATAAAAAATTATCTCTTCTGAACTAACTTTTATACTCAACTGGTCTGGCAATCTGCCATTTTTATTTTTCGGTATAACTCCATTCCCTTCCTGACACAGATCTAATTCAGCATCTCTTTCCATATATATTCATTTCTGACAAAAAGAAATCGTTTGCCTCAAAAAATGTTGCAGTGTAAGTAGGCTAAAAAAAAATACAGGAACACATAAGGCAACCATGAAAATTGAATATTTAATTACCTAAAATGCTTGCTACAAAAATAATACAACAGAGCACACTTTTTTACTTGATAGAAATACATTTTAAAAAAATATTCTTTTTGGAATCAAATGCTTGTGCTTAAGATGAAAATACAGTCATCCCTTGGTATCCATGGGGGATTGGTTCCAGGACCTCATGTGGATACCAAAATTCAAGGATACTTAAGTTCCTGGTATAAAACAGTTTAGTATTTGCGTATAACCTGTGCACATCCTCCTATATACTTTAAATCATCTGTAGATTACTTAATACCTAATACAAAGTAAATGCTATATGTAAATAGTTGTTATACTGTATTGTTTAGGGAATAACAAGGAGAAACAGTCTGTATGTGTTCAGTGTAGATGTAAGCATCCTTTTTTTTCTTTTCGTCAGTTTATTTGCTTGTTTGTTTTTATGGGACCTGGCCAGCATGGGGAACTGAACTCTTGACCATAGTGTTAACAAGGCCTACATTTTTAAAACGTTTTTTAAAAATATTTTTGACCCAGATTTGCTTTAGTCTGGATATGGAGGGCCAACTATATGTATGGCTTGATTTTTCTTCAGAAGTAATTTATTTCACAGAGGGATGGGAATAAAATGGATTTAGGACACCCCCCAAAATAATAATTTATTTCATATCTTATTTCCTGAGACTTAAAGTTTTTAATATTATTCAGAAAGAAAAACAGTTTAAAATATCATGTTTACATGAAAATTAATAATAAAATTAGACAATTCTGGGAATCATTAATATTTTGAAGTGTGTAGAATATTACAGTTTCTAGAATTTTTATTAAACCCGAATTGAAGAGACCCACACTGGATGGTCTTTCTCTTGATTGGTAGCAAAATATGCATTCTCGAGAACTTTGAAAAAAATTTTCATTTATACAGATACACATAATTATTTTTTTCTATTTTTATATTTACTTGTATATATTTATGGGGTTTAGTGTGTTGTTTCAATACATGCATATATTTCACAATGATTTACTTAGGGTAGATAGCATAGTTTTGTGCCCATTAGTTTACCATTTCTCCGCCCTCCTGTCCCCCCACTGCAATACTCCTTCTCTTCATGGCCTTTGGTAACCAATATTCTACTCTTTACTTCTGTGAGAACTACATTTTTTTTCTTTTTTCTTTTTTTTTTTTAGATTCCATGATTCCATGTGTGAGTGATATCATGCAGTATTTGTCTTTCTGTGCCTGACTTACTTCCCTTAACATGATGGTTTCTGGTTCTATCCACATTGCTGCAAATAATAGGGTATCTTTTTTCTTTTTTTTTTCAATAGCTGAATAGTATGACATTGTATGTATATACCACAACTTTTTATCATTTAATCCCTCAATGGATATTTCATGTAGCGTTTTTCCTATGTTTTCTTCTAGTAGTTTCATAGTTTGGGTCTTACATTTAGGTCTCTAATCCACTTGAAGTTGATTTTTGTGTATGGTGAGAGATAGGGGTCTACTTTCAGTCTTCTGCATGAGGATATCCTGTTTTCCCAGCACCATTTATTGGAGAGGTTGTCCTTTCCCCACTGTATATTCTTGGTGCCTTTGTTGAAAATCTGTTGGCTGTAAGAATGTGGGTTTGTTTCTGGGCTCTCTATTCTGTTCCGTTGGTCTATTTGTCTATTTTATGCCTGTACCATGCTGTTTTGGTTATGATGGCTTTATAGTTTATTTTGAAGTCAGGAAGTGTGTTGCCTCCAACGTTGTTCTTCCTGTTCAAGATTCCGTTAGTTATACAGGGTCTTTCATGTTTCCACACAAATTTTTTTTTTTTTTTTTTTTTTTTAAAGATGACCGGTAAGGGGATCTTAACCCTTGACTTGGTGTTGTCAGCACCACGCTCAGCCAGTGAGCAAATCGGCCATCTCTATATGGGATCCGAACCCGGGGCCTTGGTGTTATCAGCACCACACTCTCCCGAGTGAGCCACGGGCTGGCCCTTCCACACAAATTTTAAGGCACTTTTTTCTATTTCTGTGAAGAAGGTTGTTGGTATTTTGATATATGTATTGTTGAATATGTAGATTGCTTTAGGTAATATAGACATTTTCATGATGTTAGTTCTTCCAACCCATGAACATAGGGTATCTTTCCATTTATATGTGTCCTCTTCAATTTTTTTCACCAATGTTTTATAGTTTTTGTTGTAGGGTTCTTTCACCTCCTTGGCTAAATTTACTCCTAGGTATTTCATTTTTTGGTATTTATTGTGAACAGGATTACTGGCTTGATAACTTCTTCATCTATTTAGTTATTGGTATATAGGAAGGCTATTGATTTTTGTGTGTTAATTTTGTATCCTGCCACTGTACTGAATTTATTCATTACTTCTAGTAATTTTTTGGTGGAGTCTTTACGGTTTTCTATATCTACGATCATGTCACCTGCAAAAAGAGATAGTTTGACTTCCTCTTTTCTGACTTGGATGCCCTTTGTTGCTTTCTCTTGCCTTATTGCACTGATTAGACTTTCCAGTGCTATGTTAGATAAGAATGGGGAATGTGGGCATTCTTGTCTCATTCCAGATCTGAGAGGAAAAGCCTCCAATTTTTGTCTATTCAGTAGTATATTAGCTGTGGGTTTGTCATATATGGCCTTTGTTGTATTGAGTTACATTCCTCCTATATCTAGGTTGTGGAGTGTTTTTGTCATGATGGTGGTCCTTTTCTTTCATTCTGTTGATGTGATGTATCACATCCCTAGGATAAACCCCACTTCCTCATGGTGAATGATCTTTTTAATGTGTTGCTGGATTCTGTTTGCTAGTATTTTGTTGAGGATCTTTGCATGTGTGTTCATTAGGAATACTGTGGTTTGGTTTTCTTTTCTTTTAGTATCTTTTTCTGGCTTGGGTATAAAGTTAATTTTGGACTCATAGAATGAGTTTGAAAGGGTTCCCTCCTCTTCAGTTTTTTAGAAGGGTTTGAGAAGACTTGGTATTAATTCTTCTTTAAATGTTTGGTAGTAAAGCAACCTGGCCCTGGGGTTTTCTTTGTTAGAAGACTTTTTATTATTGCTTCAATCTCATTACTTGTTTTTGGTCTGTTTAGTTTTTCTAGTTCATGATTCAACCATGATAAGTTGTATGTGTCCAGAAATTTATCCATTTCTTCTAGGTTTTCCAGTTTGCTCACATGTAGTTCATAGTAGTCTCTTATGATCCTTTGTATTTCTGTGGTATCAGTTGTAATTTCTTCTTTTTCATTTTTGATTTTATTTTACTCTTTCCTTTTTTCATTAGTTTACTTTCTTTTCTTCAAAGGTTTATTGGTTTTGTTTATATTTTCAAAAAAGCAACTCAGTTTCATCAGTCTTTCGCATTTAAAAAAATTTCTAATTTATTTCTGCTCTGATCTTTGTTGTTTCTTTCATTCTAGTGAATTTCATTTTGCTCTTGTTTTTCTAGTTCTATGAGGTATAATGTTAGGTTGTTTATTTGAAGTCTTTTGTTGTTGTTTTGTTTGTTTGGTTTTTGTTGAAGGCTGATTGGTATGGAGATCTGAACCTTTGACCTTGGTGTTATAACACTGCCCTGTAACCAACTGAGCTAACTGGGCAGCCCTGAAGTCTTTCTTTTTTGGTGTAAGTATTTATTGCTATAAACTTCCCTGTTAGAACTGCTTTTGCTGTATCTCATAGGTTCTGGTGTGTTTTCATTTTCATTTGTCTCTGGGAATTTTTAAATTTCCTTTTTGATTTCTTCTTGGGCCCAGTTGTTGTTTAGGAGCATGTTGTTTAATTTCCATGTATTTGTATGGTTTCTAGTATCTCTTTTGTTATTGACTTCTAGTTTTATTCCATTGTTGTTGGACAGTGTATTTGATGTGATTTCAATTTCTTAAACTTTTTTGAGACTTGTTCTGTGACCTAACATATGGTCTGTTCTAGAGAATGTTCCATGTGCTGCTGAGAAGAATGTATATTCTGCAGCTGTTGGATGAAATGTTCTATATATGTACGTTAATACAGTCAGCCTAGAGTAGAGATTAATCCTGATGTTTCTTGGTTAATTTTCTGTCTGGATGATTTGTCCTTTGCATAAATTGGGGTGTTAAAGTCTCCAACTATTATTAGGTTGGAGTCTGTTTCTCCTGTTATGTCTGTTAGTAATTGCTTCATATAACTGGGTGCTCTGGTGTTGGGTGTGTATATGTTTAGAATTGTTGTATCCTCTTGTTGAATTGATCCCTTTGTCATTATATAATGACCTTCCTTATCTTTTTTACACAGTCCTTGGATTGAAGTCTATTTTATCCGATATGATTATAGCTATTCCTGCTCTTTTTGGTTTCCATATACATGAAATATCTTTTTCGATCTTTTTACTTTCAGTCATTGTATGTCTCTGTAGGCAAAGTGAGTTTCTTGTAGGCAGCATGTTGTTGGTTCTTGTTTTATATTCCATTGAGCCACTCTGTGTCGTTTAATTGGGGGCATTTAGTCCTTTTACATTTAGTTATTGATATATAGAGATTGTTACTGCCATTTTGTTACTTTTTTCTGATTGTTGATCCTTTTTCTCCTTTTTTTGATGTTACTGTCTTCATTTGTGATTGAGTGGTTGTTCTCTAACAGTGTATTTTGATTTCTTGCTATTTATTTTTAGTATATCTCATAAGTTTTTGTGTTGTGGTTTCCATGAGGTTTACAGAAAATATGTTATAGTTATAACAGATTATTTTAAACTAATAACAACTTAACTGATATCTAAGAAAAAACAAAGAACCAAGGCCAACTCTATGCTTTGGCATCATTCCCCCTCCCTTTTTGACATGTTGTTGTTTCAAGTTACATCTTTTAATATTTTCTATCTCTTGTGCAGTTGTTGTATTTGTTGTTGTCTTCTTAGGTTTGTCTTTTAGTCTTTGTACTAAGGCTATAAGCAGTTTTTTCAGCTTTCTTATGACTTTAGAGTAGTCTGAGGTTGTCTGTGAACCTTTTACTAATGAGTTATGTACTGTCAGCTGTTTTGTTGCTGTTCCTTAGTGTTTTCTTCTTTTAGATTGAAGAACTCCCTTTAGCATTTCTTCTAAGGCAGGTCTAGTGTTGGTGAATTCCCTTAGCTTTTGTTTGTCTTGGAAAGACTTTATTTCTCCTTCATATTTGAAGGTTAGTTTTGCTGGATAGAGAATTCTTGGCTTACAGTCTTTTCCTGTAGCACTCTGAATATATCATCCCACTCTCTTCTGGCCTGTAGGGTTTCTACTGAGAAATCTGCTGAGAGATGTATCGGGGTTCCATTGAATATGATCTCTTTATTTTCTCTTGCTGCTTTCAGTATCCATTCTTTGTCTTTGGTTTTTGATAATTTGATTATGATGTGCCCTGGAATGTTCCTCCTTGGATTGAACTTGTTTGGCAACCTCTGAGCTTCCTGTATCTGAATGCTGTCATCTTTCTCCATATTTGGGAAGTTTTCAGCCATTATTTCCTTGAATATGTTTTCTACATCTCTTCCCTTTTCCTCTCCTTCTGGTATACCAGTTATGCAGAGGTTGTTTCACTTGAGGGGGGTCCCACATTTGCTTTAATTCTGTTTCATTTTTTCTTATTTTTCTTTTTTGCTCCTCTGATTTCATGTGTATTATCTTTGAGCTCATTGATTGTTTTCCTCTGTTTGAGTGAATCTGCTATTTGATCTTTCTATGGAGTATTTCAGTTCTGATAATGTATTCGTTATTTTTAGAATTTCTATTTGTTTTTTTTAAATTGTTTCAATTCCTTTGTTGAGTTTTTCAGTCTATTCCTGGGTTGTGTTGCAGATTTTATTTAATTTTCTGTTCGTATTTTCTTTCCTTTTGGGGTTGGGGTAGTTCTTTGATAAATTGCTGATGACCTATGATTTTTGGATCTGTGAACCCAGAGGCCAGGGCTCCTTATAATCTGAATGTCTGCTTAGGAGTAGGGAGAGACCCAGGGAGAAAGGGAGGGTGAGAACAAGTCACCTCAGCTGTAGAGCAAGACCTGCCTCACTGGTCAAAAGCAGAATCCCTGAGGATCAGGGAGCAACAGGGACCATGCCAAGGTGCAGTCTGGGGACTAAATTGTGTTCCTATTCTGATCCATCAGGGTTTGGCTGATGGTTCCCATCACAACTCCTCCATGTTGATGCACTGGGTTGTAACTGCCAGGCAATACATTAAGTCCTCACATGACAAATGGGATCATCTTTTTTTTAAGTGGGTAATCATTACTTATTTAGTTGAAACATAATTGATTAAACATATTTATGGGGGACAGAGTTTACTGTCAACAATTTGTGTACAATATATGATGATCAAATCAATATATTAGCATGTTCATATTTACAGATCATAATTATTCTTGTGACCCTTACGCAGTTTCTCTCTAACCAACACACCTCCCCCTTTCCCACCTCTAGTAACCGTAGGTATGTTCTCTCCTTCTGAAAGTTCACCATGTTATTGTGATCTCTTTATCTTTCTCTCTCTCTCTCAGAGCTGATTAACAATTTCAGTAATGATGCAGGATACAAAACCAACACCCCCAAATCAGTAGTGTTTTTATTCTCCAATAACAACCTAGCAGAAAAAGAAATAAATTAAGCAAGTCCATTTACAATAGTCACCAAAAAAATAAGGTACCTGGGGATAAATTTAACCAAGGAGGTGAAAGATCTCTACAATGAGTACTACAAATTACTACAGAAAGAAATTAAAGAGGTCACAAGAAGGTGGAAAGACATTCTATGCTCATGGGTTGGAAGAATTAACATTGTGAAAATGTCCATACTAACCAAAGCTATCTACTGATTCAGTGCAGTCCCCATCAAAATACCAACGATGTTCTTCACAGAAATAGAAAAAAACAATCCTAACATTCATGTGGAACAACGGAAGACCCTGAATAGCCAAAGCAATCCTGAGCAAAATAAATAAAGGCATAATACTACCTGGTTTCAAATTATACTACAAAGATATAGTAACCAAAACAGCATGATACTAGCATAAAAACAGACACTTGGATCAATGGAACAGAATAGAAAACCCAGAAATCAACCCACATACTTGCAGCCAACTGATCTTTGACAAAGGCAACAAGAACATACATTGGGGAAAAGACGGCCTCTTCAATAAATGTTGCTGCAAAAATTGGACATCCGTATGCAGAAGAATGAAATGACCTGTACCTCTCACCATATACCAAAATCAACTGAAAATGGATTAAAGACTTAAGTATAAGACCTGAAAGTATAAAATTACTTAAGGAAAACATAGGGGAAACACTCCAGGAAATAGAACTGGGCAAAGACTTTATGAATAAGACCTCAAAATTACTAGCAACCAAAGAAAAAATAAGCAAATGAGATTCTATTGAAGTGAAAAGCTCTGCACAGCAAAGGAAACCATCAATAGAGTGGAAAGATAACCTACAGAATGGCAGAAAATATTTGCAAACTATACATCTGATGACAGATTAATATCCAGAATATGCAAGGAACTCAGACAACTTCTCAGTAAAAAAAGAAATATCTGTCTTTTCTTGTGACTCCCTGAACATCTTTAAGAAGGTTATTCTGACTTCTCTGTCACACTTTTCATAAGTCCACTGTTCCTCTGGGTCTTTTGCTGGTGCTTGGTATTTCGCTTTAATGGTGTTATATTTCTCTGTTCTTTCTTGATCTTTGTGTCTTTACATTGATGCCTGAGGAGATGGCTGCCTCTTCTAGGTTTTATAGGTGTTAATTGACAGGGTTAATATCAGAGCTTTGTCTCTGTTTTTTTGTTTTGTTTCAGTTCAGTGTTGGGTTTTTAGCTGCCACCACCATTTAAACTGTGCAGTGTAACTAATTGGGGGAACTTTCTTTGGGGACCAGCACTTGACCCCTGTGGTTGAGCTAAATTGCTGCTTTGCTGCTGGTTCTTTGGAGAAGGCTCATTGTATGGCTCAGATTTTAACTATTGGCTTTTTAGTCACTTCTGGGTCTTGTGAGATCAGGTAAACCTGAGCTTTGTGGAAATTCTGGCCGGGAACTGAATCGTTCCAGTAAACTGCACTTCCTGCAGATCTGTGTCCCTGATCAGTTTCCACTGAGTGGGCGTGTGTGAAAGGCAGATCAGCTGCCCATGCTACACCCCCATGTTCCCCTGGCAACCAGCCTCCCCCTGCACTTCAAACACTTCCCTGCGGTGTGGGCCATGCACAGGTCCTTCACAATGAGTCATTGTCCTGTGGGTCGTTTTTTACTTCAGTCAGCTGCAGCCCCTTACTCCCAAATGTGTCAGTGGGAACCTGTTGGTGTTCTCACTGGCCTGGGGGCTGGTAGGGTGTGCTCCAAGACACTCTTCTCCACTGTAGGCTCCAAGCAACTTCACACAAAGGACACAGCTGCAGTTTTGTTGGCTGCTGTTCTCTGTGCTACAATTTCTTACCACCCCTCACTGGGGCCAGCCCGGAAGTAGTTGGGGCTCAAAATAGTCCAGGTGATCACTTCATTCTCTCACTGCAGTTTCTTCTGCCTTCACAAGCTCTGTAGGTCTTTCATCCTCTTCCCCCAAGCTCCAACAGTCCCAGGTTGGCATTCTTTGCTTTCTAATAGTTGTAAATTGATCAGTTGTGGGAGAGACTGAAACTGGGGACCATCTATTCTGCTATCTTGAAGATGTCTCCCTTTGTTCTTTTCTTCCTCTTTGACTCTCTTCCTTAATGAATTGGTAATTTGCTATAGTGAAATGCCTTGGTTCATTTTTCTTAATCTTTTGCATATCTACTGTAGGTTTTCACTATATTGTTGCTATGAGTCTTAGATAATATATCTTAGTTATACCCATCTATTTTAAGCTAATAACGACCAACTTTGATTGCATATACTCTGCACTTTTACTCTCTCCCTTCTCTCAAAATTTTGTTTTTGATATTTTTACACTTTGTCATTTTATATTGTTTTTGTATTTTTATATTTTATATTGTTTTTATATTTGTTTCCACAGTTTACATCTATTTATGTTGTGTAGCCATTAACCTGCTATTGTAGTTCCAGTTATTTTTAATACTTTTGTATTTTAACTTTTATACTAGAGTTATAAATGATTTACAAATCACCATTGCAATAATAATAATAAGGTATTTTGAACTTGACTATATATTTACCTTTATTAGTGAGTTTTATATATTCCTGTGGCTAATTAGTGGATTTTTAGTTTCAGCTTCAAGAGCTCCCTTTAGCATTTCTCATTAAGAAGATGATAAAGTTTGGATGTGTTATCCCACCAAAACTCATTTGGAAATCTGATCCCCAATGTGGCAGTGTTGGGAGCTGTTTGAGTCGTGGGGGTGGATCCCTCATGAATGCATTAATCCTCTCCCTGGGGTGGGGGTAGTGAGTGAGTTCTCACTTTATTAGTTCCCATGAAAGCTGGTTGTTTAAAGTACCCTGGCACCTTGCCTCTCTCTCTCCCTTGCTTCCTCTTGCCTTGTGATCTGCTTGTACCTGCTGGTTCCCTCTGCTTTCTGCCGTGAGTAGAAGCAGCCTGAGGCCTGCACCAGATGCAGCTGTCCCAGAATCATGAGCCAAATAAATCTCTTTTCTTTATAAATTGCCCAGTTTCGGGTATTCTGTTATAGCGACACAAAAAGGGATTAATACAGAAGATACCTATGAACTCCCTCTAATTTTATGTCTTCCTCATTTTGAAAGGACAGTTTTTCCAAGTAAAATATTCTTGGTAGATAGTTTTTTCTTCCCTATGCCCTGTATGTTGAATATATTGTCTCACTCTATCCTGGCCACAAAAAACATCTTAAAAAATTTAAGAAGTTTGAAATTATATGAAGTATTTTGGCCAAACACAATGGTTTAAAACTAGAAATCAATAACAGGGAAAATTGGGGGAAAAAATGACCAATATGTCAAATTTAAACAGCATACTTCAAAAAACTGAATGGGTAGTAGAAGTAATCAAAAGAGAAAATGCAAGATACCTTGAGAAAAATGAAAACAAATCATGACATTCTAAAACTTATGGGATGCCACAAACCAATACTAAGTATAGCAGTAAACATCTACATTAAAAAAAGAAAGATGTCAAATTAACAACCTAATGTTACACTTCAAAGAACTAGAAAAAGAACAAGCTAACCCCAAAGTTAGCAGAAAGAAAGAAATGATAGAGATTAGAGCAGAAATTAAAGAAATAATGACCAGGGAAACATCAGAAAAATCAATGAAACCAAGAGTTCTGTTTTCAAAAAGATAAATAAAATTGACAAATTTTTAGCTAGAATAACTAAGAAAAAAGAAGACTTGAATTAATAAAATAAGAAAAGAAAAAGACATTACAACAGGTATCACAGAAATAAAAAGGATTGTAAGAGACTATAACAAATTTTGTATCACCAAATTGGGTAGTTTAGAAGAAATGGATGAATTTTTAGAAACATACAACCTACCAAGACTGAATCATGAAGAATTACAAAATCTAAACAGTCTAGTAATGAATAAGGAGATTAAATTAGTAATTAAATATTCCCAACAGGGAAAAGCCAAGACCAGATAACTTCTCTAATGAATTCTGTTAAATATTTAAAGAATAATTAATGTTTATCCTTCTCAGGCTCTTTTTATAAAGAGAAGGGAGCACTTCTAGACTGATTTTATGAGGTCTCTATTACCCTGATACCAAAGGCAGACAAAGACTGTACAAGAAAAGAAAATTAGAGGCAAATATACCTGATGAATATAGGTGCAAAAATCCTCAAGAAAATGCTAGTGAATAAAATTGCAGCACATTAAAAGGATTATACACTATGGTCAAGTATGATTTATCCCTGAGACCAAAGATGATTTAACATACGTGAATCAATAAATGTAATATACCACATTACCAGAATGAAGGTAAAAGTCACATGATTATCTCAATAGATGTAGAAAAAGCATTTTACAAATTTCAATACCCTTTCAAGGTAAAAACACAGGTAGATAAGGGAAGTACCTTAATATAATATAATTGATATAAGACAAGCCCACAGATAACATTGTATACAGTGATAGAAAATTGAATGGTTTTTTCTTAAGATCACAAACAAGAATACTCACTCTCCTTACTTGTATACAACAGGTATAGTACTGAGATCTTATCAAGAGCAGTTAGGCAAGAAAAAAAGAAAAGGATTCCATATCAGAAAGGAAGAAGTAATACTGTCTGTTTGCAGATAACATGATCTTATCTGTAGAAAACCTTAGAGAGTTCAGAGAAAACTTGTTAATACTAATAAATTCAGTAAACTTGCAGGATTCTGAATCAATATTACAAAAATCAGTAACACCAGCAAGCCACCAAAAAAAAAAAAAAAAATCAGTGACATTTCTATACACTAATAACAAACTTTCTGAAAAAGAATTCAAGAAAACAATCCCATTTAGAGTAGCATTAAAATGAATAAAATACTTAGGAATAAACTTTACCAAGGAGGTAAAATACTTGTCTCTTGACAGCTACAATACATTAATGAATGAAGTTAAAGGATACACAAATAAATGAAAAGATGTTGCATGTTCATGGTGAGAAGACAGTATTGTTATAATGTCCATACTGCCCAACTCACTCTACAGATTGAATGCAATTCCTGTTTAAATCCATTGGAATTTTTTACAGAATTACCAAAAACATATGGAACCACAGAATTACAAAATTCATACGGAACCACAAAGGATCATGAATAGTCAAATGTACAAAGCTTGAGTCATCACACTTCCTGATTTCAAAATATATTACAAAGCTACAGTAATTAAAGCAATATGATACTGGCATAAAAACAGACCAATGGAAAACAGTAGAGAACCCAGAAATATACCCACATATGCAGTCAACTGATCTTTGAGAAAGTTGCTAAGAATACACAATGAGGAAAGGACAGTCTTCTCAATAAATAGTGCTGGGAAGATTGGATATGAAAAAATGAAAAAAAAATGAAATTAGGTCACTGCTTTACTGCATATAGAAAAGTCAACTAGGTGTCAATTAAACACTTAAGTCCTGAAATTTTAAAACTCCTGGAGTAAAATATAGGGGTACGCTTTATGACATTGGTCTTGGTAATAATGATTTCTTTGATATCACACTAAAAGCACAAGCAACTAAAGCAAAAAGAGACAAATGGCAATACATCAAACTAGAACACTTCTTCACAGCAAAGGAAACAACATAACAAGAAGGCAGCCTACAGAATAGGAGAATATCTTCAAAGCATGTAGCTGATAAGGGACTCATTTACAAAGTATGGAAGTAACTCCTATAACTTTCAAAGGAGGTTTAATGTGCACTAATTATCCGTCCTGTGGGAGGACTGCCACTGCCTGGAGGATAGTAAAGATCATTAGTATGACAACCACCGAGAATAGGAGTCTGGACACTTTAGCCCACTGAATTTGGGGCTGCAGTTTCTATCACTTGAACCAGTGTTGTCAGAACACTCATATACAACAAGTTAAGTGAAGTAACTTTATTACAGATAGGCAATGAGGTACAGTAGAACCATAGGATTAATGGCGAGCCAGTCTCCCAAGGCTCAGGAAAGTTGCCCAGGGCAGATGGAATTTTGTCTGCACATGCTACATTTGTACCACAACTGAGTGTCCTCAGAAAGCAGTCCACCTTGAGTTTTATATCTCAGGTGTCAAAGGAATTGCTGTTCTAAGGCGTTAAAGGACATTCTGTTCTAGAGGGACAGGAACTGAGCCTGTACTGTTATTTCAGGGTGTTGCATTACCAACACATTCCATTTTTGAGAACTACAAGCAGTAAGGGGGAGGGGGAGAACTGAGTCAGTCCAAGGCCATCCAGAGAACTGTCCTATACAACTCAGTAGAAAATACACACACACACACACATATACACATAAATTAATGGGCAAAGACTTGAGCAGACATATTTCCAATGAAAACATACAACTGGTCAACAGGCATGTGGAAAGATGCTTAGCATCATTAATTATTAGTGAAGTGGAAGTCAAGACTGCAAAGAGATGTCACCTCACACTATTGGGATAGCTGTTACTGAAAATCAAAAGATAACAAGTGTTGGCAGGTTGTGGAGAAATTGCAATCCTTGTACACTGTTGGTGCGAATGTAAAATGGTGCAGAAGCTATGGAAACAATATGCTCCCCCCCCCCGAGAAAATCTAAATTAGAATTACCATATGATCCAGGAATCCCGCTTCTGGGTGTTTATCCAAAGGAATTGAAATGAAGATCTTGGAAACATATTTGAACTTCCATGTTCATTGCAGCACTACTCATAATAACAAAAAGTACAGGAACTACCTAAGTGTCCATGGACAGATGACAGGATAAAGAAAATGTGGTATATACCTGCAGTGGAATATTATGCACCTTTAAAAAGAAGATAATGCCATTTGGGACAATGTGTGCGAACCTGAAGGATATTGTGCTAGGTGACTTCAGTCGGTCACAGAATGGCAAATTCTGCGTGATTTTACTTATATGACGTATCTAAAAAGTCAAACTCATAGAAGCAGAGAACAAAATAGTTGTTGCCAGGGGCTGGGGTGTGGAAGAAACAGGGAGTTGTTCAATGAGTATGATGTTACATTTATGCTAGATTAATAAATTCTAGAATTCTGCTGTACAACATAGTGCCTATGATTAACTATATGGTATTGTGCACTTCAAAATTTGAGAGTAGGTCTCATATTAGTTATGCTTACCACAATAAGTAAATATATACATACACACCTACATACATACAAAGGGACAAGGAAACTTTGGGAGGTGTTAAGATATGCATATTACTTTGTGGTGATGATATTATGGGTGTTTGCATATGTGCAAACTGTTCAAATTGTACACGTTAAGTATGTTCTGTTCTTTATCAACTTCATCTCAATAAAGGTGTTTAAAAACAAAAAAACCCCAAAAGTTTGGCTCAAATATAAGCTAGGCAATAGTAAAGAACAGAGTATAAATCAATTAAAGTAGAAATAGAAAAAAATAGAGAAAAACCAGTTTAAGCCAGAAGGTGGGTTTTGGAACAGATTAATAAAATTGCTAAAACAAAGGAAAAAAGAAGGAGTACTCAAATACCAATATCAGGGGTGAAAGAGGAGATTATCACTAAAGACTATGAACATTAAACAGATAATAGGAATACCGTGAAAATTCTATGAAAGTATATTTTACAATTTTGATGAAATCAGCAAACCTCAAAAACCACAAACTAAAAATCTTAACTTTTGATAAGTATAAACTTAATTGTCCTGTAACTACTAAAGCAATTAAAACTGTAGTTGAAAACCTTCTGGAAAAAAATGTGCAAGCCCAGATGGCAAATCCTACTATAAATTGAAGAATGAAGTAACAGCAGTACTATGCAATTTCTTCCAGAAAACAGAAGAGGGAAACTTCTCAACTCAATTTATGAAGGCTTCATTAACTTTATTTCAAGCTCAGATATAGTACAAGAAAATTACATGCAAATATTATTCATGAACATAGATGCCAAAATTCTCAATGAAAACTTACTAAGTTAAAACCAAAAATATATAAAAAGAATAATATACCACAACCATATGGTGTGAATCCCAAGGATTCAAGGCTGGTTCAATTTTCAAAAGCAACATTAACCATACTGACAATCTGTAAAATAGAGAAATGAATTGTATCTATTGGTGCATAAAAACCTTGATAGAGATTTAACATCTCTTCTGATATTAACTCTCATAGATGCCGGGGAAAAAAACACTAGGTAATCTAGGACTACAAAGAAATTTCCTTGCTAAGGGATTTATATTTAAAAACCTACAGATAACATTATACCTGATGGTTAAAGACTAAAATATGGTTCTTCTAAGGTTAAGAAGGCAAAGATGTCCACTCTCATCGCTCTTATTCAAGATTGTAGAGAAGGTCCTAACTGGTACAGTAAGGCAAGAAAGAGAATTAAAAGGCATGCAGAATAAAGAAATAAAGCTCCCTATTCTTATACATTATGATTGCTTACATTGAAAATCCCAAGGAATCTCCAAAAAAAAGAATTAAATGATTTTAGCAAGGTCACAAGATACAAGCTTATCACACAAAAATTAATTGTATTTTTATATGCTAGCAATGAAAGATTAGAAACCACAAAAATTAAAATCAATTGTATACTGTAGCTTCTAAATAAAAGATCAGATATAAATCTAACAAAACACATACAGGAATTGTATGCTGACATCTACAGGTTGCTAATTAAAGAAATCAAGACCCAAGCAAATGAAGACATATACTGTGTTCATAGATTGGAAGACTCATTCTTCCATCAGTATGGCCATATACTGTGTTCATAGATTAGAAAGCACATTCACTTATCCTGGTAATTATGTCAATTCTTCCCGAATTGTTTTATGGATTTAAGCAATGGCAATGAAAATCGTAGCAGAACTTTTTGAAGATATACTTAATATGATTCTAAAATCTATAAGGAAATGCAAAGGAACTAGAATAATCAAAATTCTTTTTAAAAAGTAAAGGTTCAAGAAATTGTATCTGATTTTAAGACCCAGCAAATGAATGTAGTGTTTGTGATGGGACAGACACATTGGTGGAATAAAATTGATAGTCATCAAATAGATTTATGCAAATACAATTGATTTTCGAAAAGGCACATAGACAATTTTGTAAAGAAATGGTAATATTTTCACAATTGGTATTGGAACAATTGTAAATCTGCATGGAAAAATTATTATAAAATGTGTAATAGATCTAAATGTGAAACATCCAACTAGAAATCCTTCAGAAAAAAGCATAGGAGGGCCGAGCCTGTGGCGCACTTGGGAGGGTGCTGCGCTGGGAGCGCGGCGACGCTCCCAGCGGCCGCGGGTTTGGATCCTATATAGGAATGGCCGGTACACTCACTGGCTGAGTGCCGGTCACGAAAAAGAAAAAAGAAAAAAAAAAAAGAAAAAGAAAAAAGCATAGGAGAAAATCTTTGTGACCTAGGATTAGCCAAAGTGTTCTTAGAATGTTATTAAAGGCATGATTCATAAAGAAGAAATTTGATTAGATGGACTTACCAAAATCAAAAACTTTTGCTTTGTGAAAGACTTTTGATAGAATGAAATGTAGGGCAACAAACAGAAAATATTTGAAATCATCAGTCACATAAAACACTTGTTTCAAAAATATATAAAGATCTCTGAAAGTTCAACAGGAAGAAAACATACATTCCAATTTAAAAGTAGTCAAAAGATTTTCACAGGCACTTTACCAAAGACGACATACAGAAGACAAATAAGTACATGAAAAAGTGTTCAGCATGATTAGTCATTAGGGAAATGTAAATTTAAACCCATAACAGAATACTACTACGTCTCTTCTAGAATATCTAAAAATTGAAAAGACTGAGCTTATCAAGCATGAGAATGTGGAGCAATTAGAAGATCTCTCATGCATTATTGGTAGTAATACAAAGTTCTCTACCTACTTAGTACATTTTGATAGTTTTTGTAAAGTTCAGCATTCACATATATGTCCCCTTCCTGTGGTTTGAATGGTTTAGTCTCTTCAAAATTCATGTTGAGACTTAATCCTTAGTGGGAAAGTATTAAGAAGTGGGACCTTTAGGGGGTGATTATTGCCCTTGTAAAAGGGCTTGCGGGAGCCTGTTTGGCCCTTTTTGCTCTTCCATCATGTGAGAATGCAGCAAGAATGTGCTATCTTGGGAGCAAAGAGCAAGGCTTAACCAAACACCAAATCTGATGGCATTTTGATCTTGGATTTCCAAGCCTCCAGAACTATGAGAAATTTATATTACTTATACAGTAGTCCCCCTTATCCATGGTTTCACTTTCCATGGTTTCAGTTACCTGCAATCAACCATGGTCCAAAAATATTAAGGTATTTTGAATGCAAGAAAGGGAGAGGGCACATTCAGATAACTTTTATTACAGTATATTACTATAACTTCTGTTTTATTATTATTATTGTTAATCTTTTACTGTGCCTAATTGGTAAGTTAAACTTTTTTATGGGCATGTATGTGTAGGAAAAAAATCATAGTATACATAGGGTTTGGTACTATCTTCAGTTTCAAGCATTCACTGGGGGTCTTGGAACATATGCACTATGGGTAATAACGGACTACTCTAAATTATCTATTCAAAGGTATTCTGTTATAGCAGCCCACGTGGACTAAGATACATTACCCATCAAACCTATTTCTAAGTATTCACTTTAGAAAAAGGAAAACATTTACACAAATACTTATATACTTGTACAATGTTTATAGCAGTTCTTTTAATAATTGCCCCAAATTGGTAACAACCAAAACGTTCTCCAGTTGGGTGAATAAATAAAAAGCCTGTGGTACATTGTTGTAATGAAATACTAATCAGGAATAAAAATAAACACATGCAGCAAATTGGATGAATTTAAGGCACTATCTTAAGTCAAAGAAGCCAAAGATTACATATTAATGACATTCCTGAAGAGAGAAAAAATAGTGATAGTTATAGGTGGAGGGAGGATATGACTGCAAAAGGATAGAATGGAGAAGCTTTGGGTGGTGATGAAACTCTTCTGTATCTTGATTGTGGTGGCTACCATAGGAAACTATACATGAGAGTATTTCAGAAAGTTTATGGAAAGATTAGTATTATGTTTTAAATCTATTTTTCCACAAATTTTTTGAAGTCCCTGTGTACATGTATTAAAATTCATAGAAATGTATCCTGCAAGTTTACAGAATTAATTTATTCTAACAGATTTTTGGTGCACTTTAGGGTTTTCTATATAGGAGATTATATCATCTGCAAAAATTTTTTAATACTTTTTTGATTTGGATGCTTTTATTCGTTTTCTTGCCTGACTGCTCTAGCTAGGACCTTCAGTACTGTATTGAATAGAAGTGGTGGTTGTGGGTATCCTTGTCTGGTTTCTGGTCTTAGAGAATAAACTTTCATCTTTCACCATTCAGTATGATGCTAGCTGTGGGCTTGTCATATATGGCCTTTCTTCTGTTTAGGTACATTGCTTCTATACCTAATTTGTTACAAGTTTTTACCACATACGTATATTGAATTTTGTCGAATGCTTTTTCTGCATCTATTGAGATGATCATGAGTTTTACCCTTCATTCTGTTAATGTGGTAGGTGTATTACATTTACTGATTTGCATAATGTTGACACATTGTTGCATCCCAGGAATAAATCCTACTTGATCTTAGTGTATTATTCTTTTGATGTGCTGTTGACTTCTGTTTGTAAGTATTTTGTTGAGGATTTTCGCACCTATGTTCATCAAAGATATTGGACTCTTTATTTTTTTTCTCCTGTACTGTTCTTATCTAGCTTAGGTATCAGTAATTCTGGACTTGTAAAATGAGTTTGGAAGTGTTTCTACCTCTTTACTTTTTTGGAAGAGTTTGAGAAGGATTGGAGTTAATTCTTCTTTAAATATTCGTATTCACCAGTAAAGCCATCATGTCCTAGCCTTTTCTTTGTTGAGAGGTTTTTGGTAAGTGATTCAATCCCCTTACCTGTGATTGGTCTGTTCAGATTTTCTGTTTCTTCATGATTCAGTTTTGGTAGGTTGTATGTTTTTAGGAATTTATCCATTTCTTGTAGTTTATCCAATTTATTGACATATAATTGTTTGTAGTAGTCTCTTATGATCCTCTGTATTTCTGTGGTATTAATTGTTATATATACTTTTTTCATTTATAATTTTATTTGTGTTTTCTCTTTTCTTAGTCTAACTGAAGGTTTGCCAATTTTATTTCTTTCCCCAAAACCAACTCTTACTTTTTTGATCTTTTGCATATTTTTTTAGTTCCTATTTTAGTTATTTTTGCTCTTTTCTTTATTATTTTATTCCTTCTCCTAAATTTAATTTAATTTGTTCTTTTTTCCCTAATTCCTTGAGTTGTAAAGTTAGGTTGTTTTTTTGAGATTTTTTCCCCCCCTGAACCTAGGTGTTTATTGCTACAAACTTCCCTCTTAGAAGTTTTTGCTGCATCCCATAAGTTTTGGTGTGTTGTATTTTTGTTTTCGTTTTTCTCAAAATATTTTTTTGATTTTCTTTTTGGTTTTTTCTTTGAACCCTTGTTCAGAAGTGTATTGTTTAATTTCAACATATTTGTGAATTTTCTAATTTTCCTCGTTATTTCTTTGTAATTCTATTGTGGTTGTTAAAGGTACTTGATAGGATTCCAACCTTAATTTGTTAAGATTTGTTCTGTGGCCTAGCTTATGATCTATACCAGAGAGTGTTTCATGTGTGCTTGAGAACAATATGTATTCTGCTGCCATTGGATGCAGTGTTCTGTGTGTGTCTGTTAGATATATTTAGTCTACAGTATAGTTCAATTCCAATGTTTGTCTATTGATTTTCTGTCTGGATGATCTATCCATTGTTGAAAAGTGGGGTATAAAGTCTCCTACTATTATTGAATCACTTTCTATTTCCCTCTACAGATCTGCTAATATTTGCTCCATATATTTAGGTGCTTATTGTGATAGTTCTTTTTTTACTTAGTCTATTTTGTTTTTATATAAGTATAGTGACACCCTGCTATCTTTTGGTTGCCATTTGCATGGTATGTCTTTTCCCATCCATTTACAATTGTTATGTCTTCCTGATGAATCGGCCTCTTTATCATTACAGTATGATCTTCTTTGGCTTTTAAAACAGTTTTTCACTTAAGGTCTATTTTCCCCCCTGTGAAGGTATAGCCACTTCTCTCTCTTGGTTATGATTTACATGGAATATGATTTCCCATCCCTTTACTTTTAGCCTATCCGTGTCTTTAAAGCTAAAGTAAGTAACTTGTGGGCAGTATATAGTTGAATCTTTTAAAAAATCTATTTAGCCATTTTATGTCTTTTGATTGGATAAATTAATTCAATTACATTTAAAATATTTATTGGTAAGTTAGAACTTACTACTGTCATTTTTGTTGATTATTTTCTGACAGTTTGTAGTTCCTTTTTTTCATTCTTACTCTCCTGCTGTCTCCTTTTGTGATTTGAGTTTTTTAATGGTATAATTTGATTTCTTTCATCCTTTTTTGTGTATCTACTATAGAGTTTTTTTGTGTGTGTGGTTACCATGAGGTATACAAAAACATTTTATAACAGTCTATTTTAAGCTAACTTTAACAAGTTAACTTTACTGCATTTCAAAACTTTTTCATTTCTCCTCCCCTATATTTTTTGTTATTGATGTCACAATTTATATCTTGTATATGTCACATATCCTAAAAATATTATAGTTATCTTGATACTTTTGTCTTTTAACTTTTATACTAGAGTTACACATGATTCATGCACCATCATGACTGTATTAGAGCATTCTGAATTTTACTATAGTCTTACCTGTACAATGAGTTTTATACTATAAAAACAAACTGTATACCTTTTCTACTCTCAGGTCTCAACACAAAACACTTCTTTTCCCAAATGCATGGGTTTTTTCTCCCGTCCTGCTGACGAATTCTCTGACACCAGTTGGGTGCCCTACAATTCAATTCAATTCTGACACTAACTGGAGTTAGTGTAGAGCCCTTAATGGGCCTAGTTCCTTATTACTGCCACTCACTTGAGATAACAGTCATATGTAGCAGGTTTCTGGGTTACCTACAACTTCTGTTTGACTTGGCTACAAATTGGAGGTTCCCATGACCCTCTTCTCAGGTTCAGTGTGCTTGATTTGTTTTATTTGCTTGATAAGAGCAGTTCATAGAACCCAGGAAAACAATTTTCTTACTATTTATGATTTATTACAAAAGATATTTTAAAAATTACTAATGAATGGTGAGATAAAGAGATACATAGGGTAAGATATGGCAGGGTTCCTTGTTTAGGAGGTCCATCCCCATGGAGTTGGGATGTGCCATCCTTCAGGCATGTGGGTGTGTTCTAGTTTGCCAACCCAGAAGCTTGCCAAACCCCATAGTTCAGAGATTTTTATAGAGTCTTCAAGGATTTTTATAGAGGCTTCATCACATAGGCATAGGCATTTATTAACTCAGTCTCCAGCCCCCTCCCCTTCCTGGAGGATGAGTGGGGTTGGGGGGGGCTGAAAGTTCTGAGCTTCAAATCATGGCTTGGTCTTTCAAGTGACCAGCCCCTATTTTGGAGCCCAACAAGAGTAGTCTCATCAGAACAAAAGACACTTTTATCACCCAGGAAATTCCAAGTGATTAGGAGCTTTGTGTCAGGCAAGGTCAAAGACCAAATAGGACAAAAGATACTCCCAGCATCCTCATTGCTGAGAAATTACAAGGGTTTTAGATGCTCTGTGCCAGGACTGGGGATGAAAAACAAATTATATTTCTCATTACAAATCACAATACCATGTATACTTTCATGTTGTTAGTGTCCTTTTGTTTCAACTTGGAGTATTTCCTTTAGCATTTCTTGTAAGATATGTCACTGAATTGATTATAAAATGTAATCTGATGTTGCTTGGATGATAAATGAATCCATGCAGAATAAAAGTCAGGGTTGGGGGAGTGATATTGCTGGAAACCCTATGTGGAGGAGACAGTGATTCAGGACAAGTGTATCCTGAGGGCCAGGGGCAGGAAAGAGGTGGAACGGGGTGAGGCTCCAGAGAGGTTGGATGGATGTTGGCCAATGACTACTAGTGCATAAACCAGGAATAATTAAATCTGAGAAATTCTGTTTTCCTGATAGCGGAGACCAAAATTCACGTGGCATGAGCTGGGGAGCCCTATTATTTAGAATTATGGAGGGTTTTGAAAATTTCAAAATACTGTGGACTAATAATCAGCATATAAAACTCAGTGACTTTCACATTTTTATCTCTAAAATCAAAGTATTTATCTCTTTTTTATTAGCATCGGTAGTCATAATCTTCTTACTTTCGACCCTGGAAGAGGGAATCCCTCTCCTATTTCTTAGAGTATACTGCATGTCCTTATTTGTTGGGCTGGGGCTACTTTTAAGTGACAAATTGGACAAGACTGGAGTCCCATGGTTTCTTTCTTCTTTCTCAGATTTGCCACCTTAGTGCTTGGACTGTGTGAGTGAAAACCCAGTGGCTGAGCTAGTGATAATGCAATCACAGGTGAGTAGAGAATTCCTCTTTGTACTGAAAGTGTATCCATCTCTGCCAGCATATGGGCCAGTTTTCCTATTAGCATGGATGTTCTAAGTGCACACAGGAGTAGTTCAAGGACCTCGGCTCCAGTTAAGATTACCCGGGGGTTTGTAATAGTCATGTTGGATTAAGGGATATTCACGAAGTAATCTTCCCAGATTTTACTAAGGTATTCAGCCTCTATTAATGCTATGTATTCACAGAAGAGATGCAAAATGTTTTGTTTTTCTCATTGAGCCCATGGCCAAAGAATTCACTCATTAACCATGTTATTGGCAGAAATGGGCTTAGGATTGTAGTGAATGCAGGTTGGTGAAGATAAGTGAAAACAGAAAGTTACAGCCCAGTAGGGAGGCAGATGTTCACCAGATGAGCTCAGTCAATTCAGTGTTACAGGTGCTGGGGAGAGGGCTGTACAGCATTGAAGGGAAAGCAAAGAGAGTTAGGCCAGAGAAGACAATGAGCAATTATTTATTCATTTTTCTTATTTTAAACTTCTAAAAGTTTTGATAGAATGTATTTATGCTTTTTGAAAAACTTATAAAAAAGAAAACTAAATTTTGTTATTACCCTTGTCCCCAGTCATGATTTTTTCCTCTTTGTAATCAACCTTTGTTCAAATTTGATAACTGGAAGGCAATGCATAGGGAGTGTTGTTTCCTTAGTTTTGGCTGTTTATTTAGGTGAAGGAGTATAGGAAATAGAGTAAATTTAAGGCCCTGGGGAAATTTTTGAAGTGTAGAAATCAGAACAATTAAGAGGCTTTTTTTACCCTTGAACATAGAGATAAGTTGAAGAAACAAAAGAAACAATGATATCTGGTGTTTGGAAATCACAGAGAAAATTGAGAAAGGGAGGCCTCAGATGATGGGAAGGGTCAGGATAACACTGTCTTTCAGTATAGAAATTTAGAGCCCCTGGCTTGGCTGCTGACCCACTTATCTTTATTTGTTATAATGAACACCTGAGTTGTGTAGAGATGAGAGGCTGCATCTGCTGATCCCAAGTTCTCTATAAAAGTTGTTCAGTCTGCAGAATACTGGACATTGTTTCAGTGTTCTCAGTCATTTAGTGAATAATATGTGACTTTTATTTGAGAAATATTTGATATATAGGAAGCACTTTACACACTAGGTTATTGGACCTTTCAGAACTCATAACAGGTCATTAAATTATTTTGTTGGTGAAACTTAGGTCATGTAGGAAAATACCTAACTGTAGTCATATATAAAATATGGCAAATCATGGATACTGCTTGCCTTGTGCTGAGTCTGTGAATTTACTTAAAGTTGGTGGAGAGGAGAATTTTAATAGCGAATTTCTAAGTGTAAATTTTATAATTTGCATCTAGAATTATAATTGCAAGTTCACTGGGAAATCTCCAGATTATGCCACACTTAGTATTTCTTTTTATGGAGTTTTATGTATTTATAATGTATTATGTCTTTGAGTATATCTGAAAGTCAGGTAAATGCCCAGGTCAGACTAAGAACAATGTGACTAGAATCCCAAATACTGAACTTTCTGTACACATCACCCTGTCTCTTTGACCATGCTCCCCTTAATATTGGTAGAGATGGCCTTGCTAGAAGCAGAATGTCTATAATGTTTTAGGAATCCATGACCTTTGAGGATATAGTTGTAGACTTCACCCAGGAAGAATGGGACCTGCTGGACACATCCCAGAGAAAGCTGTTTAGAGATGTGATGCTAGAGAACATTAGTCATCTAGTCTCTGTTGGTGAGTCTCTTAATATTTGGTGTGTGTGTGTGTGTGTGTGTGTGTGTGTATTCATTCTTTCATTGATATATTAATTCATTCTAAAAGTGTCTAGAAGAGCTTTTCTGCCTGTCATTCCAAACTCTGCCTAGATTCTTTCATAACTTTTACAACTACCTGAGAGCTATTTGTTTCTTTACTTTTCACTTATATTAATTTTTCATCCCAGTAGAATGTAATCTTTCTGACCACAGTGTTGTATGTTCTTCTTGCTACTCAATCTTCAACACTCAGAACAGTGTTGGCAACTCACTGTTTTTAAATAGAAAAATAAATGTACTGATTTTTAAAATATTGTTATTCTGCTGTACAATCTCTTGCACATAGAACCTAGATTGTTCTGATGGAGCGTGTGTTTATTGGATTATTTTTGAATATTCAAACACTGAAAACTTGTAATTTCTCACTGATTGAAAATAGTGAGGATTCTGTAGTCTGTCTTTGAACTTAGGCATGGGCACCAGAAATTATTGGTCTTTAATATCTTTGGGAACACATTCAGGAGTTATACCTTTGTTCATGAAGGACTGTTGATGTTGTTTTCAATGTACTCTTCCCTGGGTGACCTTCCTCATTACTCAGCCCTGTTCTTGGTGACTGTGCGTTATCAGCACAAAACTCAATATCCATGTATCTTTTTTCCCCACAAACAGGCAAACAGCTCTGCAAATCAGGTGTGCTTTTTCCTTTGAAGCAAGGAGAAGAACTCTCAGAAGGAATAAGTGTTCTGCAAGGCCAGAGTCCAGGTGAGCTCCAAGAAGCTGTGTGCTTCACTAAGAGGAGCAGCCTGGTCAGTGAATGAGTAGGCCCTAAGTGTTACTAAATGAAGATTTCTTAAGTTAGTGTTGTTTCTGAAATGTAGGCAAAAGCATATGGGAAAAATTCCTCAGGTGTTGTCATTATACCTTGCAGGTATCAATTTTTATTCAAGTGTCTTTCAGTCATTGTCTTTGACTTCAGTGAAGGAAACATTCTTGTACTTATTGGAGTTAAACTTTCCCATAATGGCCCTTGTCATGGTCCTCTTTGAATATTTTCCTTTCTTTACTTCCCCTACTTGCCATCTTCATTTTATTTTTTCTCATGTCCTAGAAATACCAATTGTCCTGTAATTCTCTACTTCCCAGAGTATACTTAGTCATTCTTTCCCTGTCTGTGTGTCAATATTTGAAACATACTCAAATGGGCATTGGGTCTGTTTAACATTTTCATTCCCTTCATGACATTCTAAAAAAATTATTTCAGGTACGGAAGGTTACCCTATAAAACAAGAAATGATATCCATGCAACATACCTATAAGAAGGACACATCCACGAATGGTGCAATGGTAAGCTTTATGGGTGTGAACCCATTTTTTCCCAAATAGAAACCTTGAAATGGAATAAGTTAGAAATTGGCAGTTACTTAACAGTACTTAAAGTTGGGATCAAGGCCTTTTTCTGTGGAAAGTTTTGGTTAGTTTGAATTTAGCGAAAAAATTAACTTGAAGTCAAAATCAACATGAGATCTTATAATAGGACAATTGAATAAATATGACTTTATATCTAAGCTTTGAAATATAATAAAGTCTTAAAAATAAATCAGATAGCTCTGCCATTGGGATACTACAAAAGAGAAAATCTCTATGCATACAGGTGGGTCATACACCATGTTTAACTATTACAGGAACAATTGTAACTGGAATCTACCACTGAATGATTACTCTAGAGTTAATATGTAGAGAAATGAATAAAGGATTGAATGAATGTGGGTAAACCTTTAATTGTCTTTCATTTCTTTCCCCAAAGCAGAGATCTCATACTCAAGAGGATTCTTCTGAATGTAATGATTTGGGAGAAGATTTCACTGAACATATTACATTGACTCAAAATGTGATGACTCACATGGGAAAGATACACTGTGTAAGCAAAGAATTTGGGAAATCTTTCAGTGACTGGTCATTCTTTAATCAACATAAGGAAATACACACTAGATATAAATCATATGAAAGTCATCTGTGTGGTTATGCCTTTATTCAAAGCTCTTCCCTTAGATCACACAGTACGACTCACCCTGGAGAGATAACATTTGAATGTCATGTATGTGGGAAAATCTTCAGTAAAAGTTCTAATCTTAGACGACATGAGATGATTCACACTGGACAGAAGCCACATGGATGTCATCTATGTGGGAAGGCCTTCACTCATTGCTCTGACCTTAGAAAACATGAGAGAACTCACACTGGAGAGAAACCATATAGATGTCATCTATGTGGGAAAGCCTTCAGTAAAAGTTCGAATCTTAGACGACATGAGGTGATTCACACTAGAGAGAAAGTACATGGGTGTCATCTATGTGGGAAAGCATTCTCTAATTGCTCTGACCTTAGAAAACATGAGAGAAGTCACTTTGGGGAGAAACCATATGGATGTCATCTATGTGGAAAGGCTTTCAGTAAATGTTCTTATCTTAGACAACATGAGAGAACTCACAGTGGAGAGAAACCATATGAATGTCATCTGTGTGGAAAAGCCTTCTCTCATTGTTCTCACCTTAAACAACATGAGAGGAGTCACAATGGAGAGAAACCACATGGATGTCATTTTTGTGGAAAAGCCTTCACTGAATCTTCTGTGCTTAAACGACATGAGAGAACTCACACTGGAGAAAAACCATACGACTGTCATGTATGTGGGAAAGCCTTCACTGAATCTTCTGACCTTAGACGACACAAGAGAACTCACACTGGAGAGAAACCATATGAATGCCATCTGTGTGGAAAAGCCTTCAATCACTCTTCTGTCCTTAGACGACATGAGAGAACACACACTGGAGAGAAACCATATGAATGCAATATATGTGGTAAAGCCTTCAATAGAAGTTATAACTTTAGACTTCATAAGAGAGTTCACACTGGAGAGAAACCATATAAATGTGCTCTGTGTGGGAAAGCCTTCAGTAAATGTTTTAACCTTAGACAACATGAGAGAACTCACACTATAAAAACAATAAATGTGGACGATTCTTCAGACATAGCTTCAACCCTAAATACACTAGAGGACTAACACATTAAAGAAACATTATGTCTGTAATTGTGGAAGAAGCTTTAGCCATCATTACTGCTTCACTCAACCTAAGTTAGTTTAAGATGGAGAGATTCCATATGTATTTTATCTGCATGGTACAAACTGTAGACACTGAACTGATCATGTACAGCATGAGAGAACTCACACTATAAATCAAATGAATATGGAAGAATCTTTATCCACAGCTCTGTTTAACAAAAGGGGGGAAGCACATCTCAGAGAAATTCTGTGCTTGTCAACAATGTGGAAATAACCTCATTTATAATTCATCCTTTAAACAATTGAATAAAATCCACAAGAGAGAAACCCTAACTGCAATTGCTGTACACTCTTATTTAGCTAAACAAGAGTCTTGGTATGCACAAGAAAATTCAGTGTAGGGTAACTGCTAAAACAGGAATAAGTGAAAATATTTGTTGCTAGGTAGATGAAGCCTCTTGGACAATTCCAGATATTCATAGTGGAGAAGTTATTCAATGAGAAATTATTTTATTAATAGAGTAATACTTATATATTAGGCCAGGATTCACATGGTATAAAACACTCCCAATGTCATGAATGAAGGAAACTTCAGTTATTACTTATTCCTTAGTCAATACCAGTATTTGGCCACTGAGGAGAAAACAGTTCTGATACAAAAGTGGAAAAGCCTTCATGTAGATTTCATGTCTGAAAAGTCAAACTGTAAGAAAAATTTTAAAAGCCATTAAGCATATGATTCTGCAAAAAGTTGGAATTTTGACCAAAGATTTGTTGTTGAAAACATGTTAAATGTAAAATTCTGAAGAGATCTGGGTGTATTGAATGCAGAATTTTGTAATAAGTAACAAAGATTAAACACAATTAGTACTGGCAGAAATGCAGGTAGTAAGTGCTGTTGCTGAATAATCTAATGTTATCTAATGTTGGTAAAGTTCTAGGCTTTTTATACAGTTTTAAACACATAAATTGGGGCCAATTAGAAACTAACATTGAATAGCACTGATATATGTAGAACACAAAATTATATGTCCTAACTATATTAGTGGTATATGTGTACATGGCAATGATAAAATGAAGCATCGATTATTAAACACACACTTAACAGGTAAAATGTCATGGTACATAACTTTGCCTCCTTTATTTAGAAACCACTTTATTGAAGTGTAATTGACAGTACAAGAAGGTATACATGTTTAATGTGTACAACTTACAGATACATTTACACTCACGAAATCATAAATGCTATCTAAGCCATAAACACATTTATCCCCTCCAAAGGTTTCATCCTTCGCTTACTTTTCATTTTTTCTTTGTGATAAAAATACTTAAATAAGGTCAACCATCATAGCAAATTTTTAAGTAAATATTACAGTGTTAAATATAGGCAGTATGTTGTAAAATTTGCCTCCATTTAAAAGTTAATACTGCAAAAAATTAAAAGTAATTGGAAATGAATCTATTCAAATAAAAATTGGTGGTCCTTTGTAATTGTGGGTACATTAGTGTGAACATTTCTCAGAAAGCAGAATCAGAGTGTCATTCTGTGCAATAGAATTTAGTTGCCAAGGGCTTTTTTCTAAAACAAACGAGGACATGGAAGAAGAGTGGAGACATTTGGAGTATACTATTTTCAGAATGCCTTATATACTTACACTAATTTATGTAATAAAAAAAAGCACTGACCCTTCTAGGGACAGGCAGAACACTGTTTAGCAACGCTGGCAGAATAGAAAGGAGTCATGACAATCTGATCTTGCCCATATTTTCCAGTGACAATGACCATGAATCTACAAATCACCAACTGGAAATGAGTCTCTCGAGTCCCAGCCCCTCCATACATGCAGAGACTGAGAGAAATAAAGTTGGAGCTTCTCTACCAGAATGACAAGAGAAGGCTCCATTCTTGGGTACACATTTGGGAATTATTAATATCCCTGTTTCAAACATGGGAAAACAGAACATAGATGCTTATAATTAATCTAGCCCATGTTTTTCTGAGGGATATGCAACACCCTCCTCAAATATTTCTGTGCTCTAGTTTGTATATTTTATGTTGCTGCTTTTTCAAGTTTTCAAATGTTTTCTATGTGTAATGTTTGTTAAACACCTCCACCCATGGACCATAGTTTGTCAAACCCAGCACTAGTGCACTTCTTTATCTTTTCAGTCACTTCTTACTATTTTCTCTGTTTTACGTTACATACTTATAGTTACTATAAATTACTTTTCTCCTGACTCCAGTCTAAAGATGTGTGGGTTTATTTGTATTGTCTCTTTTTTCTTTGTTTCTAACACAAACTTTGCTGCTTTGCACAGATCATGTTTTTTAAAATTGTATGTGAGACATTGCCTAATAAAAAGGAAGGAACTGAAATTCTTGTTTTACCCAGAGATGTTATCTATTCTCTCTCGAGTGAGGACTCATCAAGTTTCTTCCACTCAGGAAGTGAAATGAACTCTGGCTGGGTTGCAGCTTTGATTTGATTCAATCTGACCCTCATGCCTTTAGGTTCATTCTTAAGTTATTGCATGCATCTTTCTGTAGTTGGATGTTATTTTCAAAATACCGTGGGACTGAGAAATAATACTGCTTTTCTTCTCCTGTCCCCACACAATAGCCTTTGGGGAAAAGCAGCCCCATGTGTGGTGATTCTCTAGGTTTCAATCTGCCCACCCACTCCACATGTCCATACATTCATCTGCTTGTTTTTATTTACCAGTAGTGTCTTTCTGCCTATGGTTTTCAGGGTCTGAACTAAGCCAATTCTCTGAGGTAGGGAAATGTGTAGTGTTCTCACTTCTCCTAACAAGGGCTCTTCTCTTTCTGTAGTTTTAGTTCTTTAAGTCCTCTCTATTTTCACAACTCTCAGGCTTTTAAAGTTTACACTTTAAAATGAATCTATATTTTCTATTTTTTGCCTCCCATGGTGTTAATTTCCAAATGCTTGAAAACAGTGAGTGTGGAAATGATACAGCATTGGACTTCCTCTTTCTCATGTATTGTACCTCAACAAATCCTGTCTGAAGAGGTTGCACTCCGATACCTTAAAATAGTTGTTTGGCATATTTCATCTATGTTTTGTTATTGTTATTGGTGTGTTGATCCAATTAAAGAAAAAAGTGGGAACTGAAATGTTTTACTCTGAAATATTTTGAGAAAAGAATGCTTTATCTCTATTTTTATGAAGAAGATATTTAATTTAGAACTTTTACAATAATGATTATATATGCTGTGGACTGAATATCTCCCTCAAATCTCACTGAAGCTCCACCCCCATTGTAACAGTGCTAAGAGGGTGGGAAACCAATTATGGTATTTGAAAGGTGGGGCCTTTGAGAGGAGGTTGGATCACGAGAACATTGCCATTGTGAATGGCTTAATCCATTCATGGAGTAATGAGTTACCATGGGCATAGTTCTGATGGCTTCATGAGGAGATCCAGTGAGAAGTTTAGCTCTCTTGCTCAGCCCATTCTCACCATGTGACACCCGGTTGCCATGAGACCCTGTAGAGTTCCAACCCAGAAGGCCCTCACCAGATGTGTTCCTGGGACCTTGGACTTCAAAGACTCCAAAACTAAGAAATAAATTTTGTTTATTTATAAATTACCCAGTTTCAGGTATAAAGTTATAAGCAACAGAAATGGACTAATAAGATATAAGAAAAATTCTCTACAATTGACAACTTGGAATCACATCAAATCATTTCCTTCACCTGTCTCATGTACTACACATCACCATAAGACCTGGCTCTGCTTGGTAGTGATGGAGGTAAGCACACATTTTGTCCCTGTGCCACCTGTGTCTCCCCTCTCAGCCCTGAGTTTCCATGTTGATGCTGAAATGTGAAATTCCTCACAGTGAAAGTACACATATGCACAGCAAGGATTCTCAGACTGTTGTTTGTGTCAGAAATTGAGTGTGGTTATAGGGCATCGTCTTCCCCTCTTTCCATGGCGTTTCCTCGCCTGTTGCCCTCTATCTTAGATGCATGTCAGTCTTGCACTAAACCACATAGACCCCCAGGTTACATCCCCACAGCAGCTCCCATCACCCCAATCCTATGCAAACTCTCCTCCATCAGTTCTCTTCTTCCTCTGTTTTGCATTCTGACCCTGTGGAATCAGAGGGAATTTAGGTGACTGGCCACCTTCAGGTGCCCAGAACCCAGTAGTCCACCCTGATCCGTATTAGTGGGACATTTAACAAGGCTGTTCAACCAGTGGGAGGGCGAACAGGAGGAATCTCGCTCCAGGAGATCATTGCTCAACTTCCTCAGACCTTTTGTTGACTATAAGATATTTCTAATCCCCTTTCCCAAAAGAAACACAACCAAATATCCTCGATTCAGTGTCCACATCTCCACTTTCCTCCAGCGTCCCACAAACAGTCCAAGTCATTTATCATTTTGGGGGGGGTGACTCTGACTAGCCTTTGTAGGGGGGTGTCTTTTCTTTCAAGTGGTTTCTCCTTCACATTTGTTAAAGGGTCACTATGGAAGGGGATCCTTTGTGGGGAGGGTTGGATGGAGGGAGAGAGGGAACTGAGTCCCATCTCCAAGTCCAGGTGAAAGAGTTTCAGTGTCTAGAGTGAGAAAGGGGCTAGCAGGGTGCACCAGCCTATAGTTGCATCTCAGATGGCAGGTGTGGCTCCCACCTATTAGATGACAAGTCTTCTCCTTCCTGACACTTCACCAGAGACCCACCTGGGCCAGACCAAGGGATGTTTCTGGTTTTGTGATGCTTGGGACTCAGCCACAGGTGAGGTGAGGCTTGTGCAAGAAGGGTCCTGTGGGCATGTCCAGAAGCAGGAGAACAAGAGCAGACGGGCAAAGGGCAAATAGTTAAGCCCTGTCTGATCTACAGTCCAGTCCCTAATCAGTAGAACTTGAGATCCTGCCAGGTTAATGCTGCTTCCTTCACCATGACATGCAAATGAGGGCCCTCTTGGAGTCCAGAATAAAGAATCACAGAAGCTAATCTAAATGAACAAAATAACTATTTTAATATATCTTCATTTAGAAAATTTCATCCTTAAAGTCACACTGAAATATGACTTTTAAAAAGTTTTAGAAAGATAAAGCATCACCACAGACACCTCATCATGTATGTTTCAGGAAATATTCTCTGAGGGTGGTCAAAATACAAGGGGGGAGGAGAGGTGTACAGGTGCTCTGGTTTGAGTGTTTGTCCCTTCCAAAACTCATGTTGAAATTTTGTTGCCCTTGTGGCAGTGTTAGGAGATGGGATCATTGGGAGGTTAGGGTGGAGCCCTTGTGGGTGGGATTGATGCCATTACAAAAGGGCTAGTTTGGCTCCCTTTTGCAACTCTTTTGCCCTTTGGCTTTCTGCCATGGAAGGGCATGGCATTCTTCTTCTCTGAGGGCACAGGAGGAAGGACCTCACCAGATGCTGGTGCCTTGATCTTGGACTCCCCAGCCTCTAGAACTGTGAGAAAAATTAATTTCTGTTCATTACAAATTGCCCAGTCTCAGGGGTTCTGTTATATCTGCACAAACAGACTAAAACATGGGGTCAAGTAAGCTTGGATCCAGAGCTGAGTCCTGCCTCTAATCATAGTCTCTAGGCCTTTATCAGTTTTACATATGGGGTTACAATTATTTTTAAAGGGCACGGTCTTTTTTTGATTTTTAAGAAGTGTTTTGTTTGTTGGAGCATAAAAAGATAGGAGAGGAGCTCAAGGGTCTTTCGGTTACGGTAACCTGATAAAAGCTGCCTTCTTTTTTTTTTTTTTTTGTATTTATATAAATTGCACTAAAAACTGAAGAGAAAATGCTTCAATTTGTCATTAAATTCTTCCTCTGCAAAAATTTAAAGGATTTTAATTCTAAGAAATTTATAATCAGTGGTTCTCAATCCTCCAAGGGCATCAGAATCACCTGTGAAACTTGTTACACATTGATTTTAAGAACCACATCCAGGGGCAGGGGAATCAGGTCCAGGTGCGAGCATTTAAAACACTCTTGGGTAATGCTGAAGCTCACCTTATTGTGAGAAGCCCCATAACATATTTTGATCATAAAGACATAAATTTGATTTGTGTGATTCAGTCAGCAATCACCTAGATAGGGTCTTTCAAAATCACAGCTCCCAGAACATCTTCAGTTAAATAACTTAATTATTCAGGCCTCCAAACCTCAACTCATGTTGGAACGTGGATTTTCATTTTAGGTTTGTATGTTAATTAGAAGTCCATTGCTTTAAATGTAAACCTGTCACCAAATTCTGCTATACTATAGACAGGTGATGTGTAGACATGTGTTAATGAATGATTGCTTTTGCTGGCAAGTTGAAGAGCGAGAACCTTGATTCCTAAGTTAAACTTACATGATTTCTCTACAGATTAACAACCACCACAGCCTTAAAATTGTCATTTGAAAAAATGACCCTCCTAACTGGAAAGTGAGATTTTCTGGATGTTTATATTTCTCAGGATACTATTTCACATTGTGATAGTAATATTGAATGAAATTAGATTTTTTTTACATAACAATAAAAGATGTCAAAATTTAACACATGTACTTTGTTACTCAGAGTTTGTTCAGGTATATGCATGTTGGTTTAACTTGCCAGATGAATTCTGAAAGTAAAACTTGAAATTATTTTCTAAAGGGATGAATCCCTAGGTCTTGAGCAGGGCGAACAGAATTTGTGTAAAGGGTCATAGGAAATATTTTATGCTTCCAAGCCAGATCATCTCTGCTGCAACTATGCAAATCTGCACTAAAACAGCCATAGAAAATGGCAAAAGAAATGGTATGTTTATGTTCCAACATAACTTTCTTGAGAAGCAGTTATCTGGATGAATTTGGCCTAAGTATCATAGATTGCCAACCCCTCATTTTGAAGATGAGAAACAATGTCAAGATTCTAGATATCCCTGATCTTTACTCGTGTTCTTCCTATCCCAAAGGAATTAATTTTTTTTCCTCCTTTATGAGCTGTACTAGGATATTTAAATACCTAAGAAATACTCAGGTCTATATTTTATTCAGTATTACTCATAAAATTTGTTTTACATTGCTTCTAATTTATATTTAATTTTGTTTCTGCATTTATATTATTACTGTATCTAGAAAGATGAATCAAAATAAATTGATTCATTATTGCCAGAAAATACATTTATTAAAGTTTCCAGAGGAAGGAAAACAAGTGTAAAATATATGATGAGCTTAGTTTCAATTAATATTATTTTTATAGTGTACAGAAGATTGCACTATTTATATAAATTATACAGTAGTTTAAGCACGGGCAACCAAAGGAAAAATAAACAAATGGGATTATATCAAACTAAAAAGCTTCTGCACAGCAAAAGAAACAATTAAAAGAGTTAAAAGACAACCAACAGAGTGGGAGAAAATATTTGCAAAATATACATCTGACAAAGGATTAATATCCAGAATATATAAGGAACTCAAACAACTTTACAAGAAGAAAACAAGCAACCCAATTAAAAAATGGGCAAAAGAGCTAAGTAGGCATTTCTCTAAGGAAGATATCCAAATGGCCAACAGACATATGAAAAAATGCTCAACATCACTCAGCATCCGGGAAATGCAAATCAAAACCACATTGAGATACCATCTAACCCCAGTTAGGATGGCTAAAATCCAAAAGACTATGAACGATAAATGCTGGCGAGGCTGCGGAGAAAAAGGAACTCTCATACATTGTTGGTGGGACTGCAAAATGGTGCAGCCTCTATGGAAAATGGTATGGAGGTTCCTTAAACAATTGCAAATAGATCTACCATACGACCCAGCCATCCCACTGTTGGGAATATACCCAGAGGAATGGAAATCATCAAGTCGAAGGTATACCTGTTCCCCAATGTTCATCGCAGCACTCTTTACAATAGCCAAGAGTTGGAACCAGCCCAAATGCCCATCATCAGATGAGTGGATACGGAAAATGTGGTACATCTACACAATGGAATACTACTCAGCTATAAAAACGAATGAAATACTGCCATTTGCAACAACATGGATGGACCTTGAGAGAATTATATTAAGTGAAACAAGTCAGGCACAGAAAGAGAAATACCACATGTTCTCACTTATTGGTGGGAGCTAACAATTAATATATAAATTCACACACACACATACACACATACACACACAAACGGGGTGGGGGTAAGAAGATATAACAACCACAATTATTTGAAGTTGATACAACAAACAAACAGAAAGGACATGGTTGGGGGGGAGGGGGGGAGGGAGAAGGGAGGGAGGTTTTGGTGATGGGGAGCATTAATCAGCTACAATGTATATCGACAAAATAAAATTTAAAAAAAAAAAATAAAAAAAATAAAAAAAAAAAATAAATTATACAGTAGTTATAAAAAGGTCTAAATCAAGAAATGAAGGGAGAAGACTGAGCATTAACATGGAATACCTTAGGGAAAAAGCTTACAGCAATTAAAACATTGAAGAAACAAATTATGATTGGAACTATTACAAACCAATTATTTTGAGTAAAAACCCAAACCATTAGCTTTAAAAGGAATTGCGTTACAAGATTTAATTTATAAATTCATTGCATAATCTTTTCCCAGTGCCTGAAGTTATGTAATTTGTCTGTAATTTCTTGGTGTCTATCACTGTCCTCTTCATGGGTCTTAGTTTGAATTAGTGTTACAGGAGGGTTTCTAAAAGAATGTATAGGGAAACGTAACAGTACAGAGACCTCAGCAGAAAGAAAATGGAATTTGAAAAAAATGGAGAAAAAGGAAGTAAAAAGACACAAGGGAAAATACATCCCATTTTACACTGTTGCCTATGGTTTTCTTGTATACTTGAATTTCTTTATATCTAACATTTGTAATTTATAATTCTTGGTGGCTGTGTCCTTTGTTAAATAATAAAAAGAGAAGCAATGCTTCATAAATTTTTAGGAATGTAGTCACAATAGAGCATTTGGATTCTGTTGTCTGTTTAAAATTTTTTAGTTGCTCATCACTCTACACATATGAAAATACTTGCAGTAAGTAAAAATATTTTACTTCTGTCAGTGGTTGATTAGTGTCAGAACAGCCCTTTTGCTGAAAACAACTATAAAGGAAGGATGAAATTTAAAACATTTTTGAAGAGAGAGAAGAGTTACAAAAACAGAAAAGACTTGATAAAACAAATTCCTGAAAAGAAGGGAAAACTCAGGAGATAAAATTAATATTTTGTAATATTTATACCTCTGAGGCATTTGCTAATTGAGAAAGGCTGATAAACTAACCAAAGTTCATTAGCAATTGCTAAGAACTTTTGACAGTGTCATAGATCTGGAGAAACAAATATTGCCATTCAGAGCCCAGTGAGGAAGAGGTCAGTATCCCCGGTATTTTGATTGGACATCCAAAAGGGTACATGTGAAAAATAAGGGTGTTTGAATTAAACTAACTCACACAGTCCTTATTAAAATATCCTTATAATAACTATTATGTTCATTATTCTTGATAAAATTTCTATCTACACAAAACAATCAGATGGTACTTACATTGGGGTCAAATTCAATTTATAGATTGACTAAAGAATTATTGACCTCTTTCTGTTGTTGAATCTTCCTACTAAACTTGTGTTGTAATTTCTCTCATTTGTACAAATTTATTTTCAGTTTATTCAGAAATATTTTTCACCAATTCTTTATTGATTGAATGTTTTATAAACATAAATTTCTGTAGAATTCTTCCAGTTCAATTTTTGCATTTTTAGACACGATTACATCATTTTCTCCTTATTTTGATTAATATAATTAATTGCATTAATGTATTTCCTAATGCTGAGTCATACTTGCATACCTGACATAAAGGGCACTTGACAGTGGTATAATATTTAAATGTGTTGATGCAATTTTTACTAATATTTTATTTAATATTTTAAAATTTCTGTGTATATATCATTTGTCATAGTATATATGGATCAATCTATGGAAACTTCTGGTGTCACCCTGATATACTTTTCCCCTAAACTATTGGGACTATTGACTACTTCATATTCTGGAATAGTTTAAGTAGCATTGGTTTACCAATTAATTCATTAATAGAATTTCCCTTTTAAACTATATTAACTTGGTGCTTTGTGTGTGTATGAAGGGACTCTTGTTAATATCTCTGTTCTTCTCTATTCAGTTTATGATCTATATTACTAGAATATATAGCATCTACATTTGTACAGTAATTTGCATTGAATGAATTGCACAAATTTGTTTCTAATTATATCAGTATTTAACATCACATTCTCCCATTCATTCCAAACCATTGACAAACCCTTCTCAAGTTTCTTGCATTTTTTCATTTCTCTGTTCATAATTAAATAATTACCAGCAAATGGATTTTTAGCAGAAGTTCAACTTAGGGAAGCACGGAATTTAGTAAGACACATTTTCTTCTTTAACAGTCTCTCATCTTATACATCAGCATTTCCTATTTCCTCCATGTGAGCCCCTGTCTGCCTCCAGGCATCATGGACAAGGAAAAGCCTCTCCCCACCACTCTAAATCACTAATCTGTCTCACTGGAGATGCTCACTAGAAAGTTTTAATTGCTCTCTCAGTTCATAGTTTTTTGTTGTTGCTATTTGTTTTTAAATCTCAGATCATGGTTGGAGTCCCGGGAAATGCATTTCTTTATCATTATACCTTCCTTTATTTCACTGAATGCACATTAAAGTCCATGGATTTGATTATCAAGCACCTGACTGTAGCCAGCTCTTTGGCATTTGCAGCTTTTAGGGTAAATATTTCATCAGTGATTTTGGGTGCAAACTTCCTTTCTAAGTTCTCAGAGAGGCCAGTGGTGAGTGCGTTGGCACCACCAGCCTCTTGAGTATTCTCAGGCCATCAGTATCAGCCCCAACAACTCCAGGTGTGCAGATCTTAAACAGTAAACTCCCAAGAACATTGGGACCACCAGCATGCTGTGCTGGATCCAGAACATGCTGGTAAATACTGTTTTTTGTATGTATGTGCCTGCCAAGTGGAACAGCAAAAACATCACAAGGAGAAATGATTGGGGATGCTTTTTGGAAGAAGTTTTAAAAATCACATGATTGCTATATACAGGATTATTATCTTCCTAGGATGTTTTGTGTTTGGGACTCATGATGCAGGCCAGCAGCTTCATGGCTTTCATCCATCGTAGACACGAGCAGCAGGTCTAACACTTTCATAGGACCAGTCTCCTGCAGATTCTCCTGAGTCCAGAAAAACCCAAAGCATTTTTGTTTTGGTGAGCACCTTTGTGTTATTTTACACCCTCTCCTCCATCTGTATATTTGGGCCTTTTTTCATAATCCCTGTTGATTTATGAACACCTTGAAACTAATCACTGCTTATTTTCCTACATTCATCCCCTTTGTGTTTATGAACCCTGAACCCAGTATATATAGGCTGGGCTCTGCCTGCTGTGGGAGGAATAAACAATTTCCTAAACTGGTGAGATAACTCTAAATTTTATCTGTTTTTGTGTGTTTTGATTTTACAGTGTGCTATCATTTCTTCTTTCTTTGCAGTGATTTAAGCATCACAATGATCAGTCATATAACAGGAAGAGCATGAACAACTGAATCTCTGTCCTGATAGGATTTATAATATAGTAGAAATGGCAGGTGTAGAATTAGATGTTTTCCAAAATAATTTCATAATTTGCATTTTATTAAATATTGCAGTAAAGAAGTTTAGAGTCTAGGAATTCATAAAAATAGGGCCTCTAATAATTTGAAGAAAATTGAAAGTTTGTGTGAGTGTGTAACTTTAAACCAATAAATTAAAATTTCCCTGGAATCAACTGGACACAGAAGTATGAGAAGAGTTTAATGAAATGAAAAAGCATGAGTGATGATCAGTCAAGAAAGTGAGAAGTGAAACAGCGCCTGGAGAAAGGGTCTGGGATTGAGATGGAAAAAAATAATGTAGCAGACAATGCAGGCTATTGGAGAGCACTTTTTGAAACTTCACCTTAAAGTCTAACAAGAATGATCACAATTTGAAATATGTGATGTTTTGAGAAGAGGAGAGTAGCACCTATAAAATATTTTCTAGCAAAAAATGTACAGATTATTCTGGGTGGGGCAAATTGAGCACAAGAAGCAGATTACGGGATTTTAATTAGAGTTTAATTTGGAGCTGATAAACATAAGTGTGGTAAAGAAAACTAGCCAGATTTTGGGGCCCTTTGAAGGTAGAATATTCTGTACTGAGCAATGATCCTGATTGGTCTGTTAGAAAGAAAGGCATCAGATCAGGGTACAGTCCACATTGCAAATGTTTGAAACGTTCTATCATTGAGCCATTTAATGTCTGTGGAGGAGCTGAGGACAAGATGTCTGGGGATGACAGTCATAGTTCTGATTTTTAGGGACATTATTGCTGTGTTCAAATATGAAAGGAAGTAAATTTGACAAGATCATAAAAGAAACTGGGTAATTCCTTTATCATAATATAAAAATTCAACGGACCTTTTGTGATTATAGTTAGATAAAGCAGATAAAATTTATTAAGGATTCAAGTTTGAACAATACAATGAACAATACAATGACCTAATGACATATATTGAACTTGTATGTACATGAGTTTCAACATATATGTGTGAAAATTGATTATATGGATTTATGTTGTCATACACAACTGAATTGAAGTTGAGAGATGGGGGCCGAGGGAGGAAGCACTTGTGGCACAAAGTGTCTGCCCAGGAATTATATCGCAAGCCAGCTACTGAAATTACCTGCTATAGCCGTAAGACCAGTTTTACCTACTAGCGGCTGAAACAAACTGCCCTGACTCTAAGACTAGTTTTACCCACCACCTTCACTCACCCATTAGCTTGCCAACTCCCCAAACCTTTACTAATGCCAGAGTTTTCTTTCAAAACAATATGTAACTTTTTTTTTCTAATAACCCTTCAAACTTCTCTGTTTTTTGGACATACTGAAGACCACCCTGGTCTGTGTGTATGCCCCAAATTGCAATTATGTTTTATCAAAGAAAAAGTTTTGTTTAGAGACTCATCCCTACATTTTTATTTGACTTTGACATATGAAATAGTTAATATAATTCTATGCCAAAGAAAGTTTTAACAAATATAAAATATTTTAATCAAACAGATTAACTTTGCTATCCATGATGCAATAATAATTGTACAAAGGTACATTAAGGGACTTTAAAATATTAAACACTGGGCAATACTTCTAATGATCAATTAGAATGTATTATACCCAAAGACAATGAAAGCTCCATATCAAAGTTATACACTGTGTTTAAAAGTATTTAGGAGAGATGAGACAGCAGCAATGCCTCCTACTAGAACAGATGATGCTTGCCAATATGTGTGCTAGAAGTCAAATTCTGTAATTTGTAAAAAAAAGAAACACGGAGTAAATCCAAGTAACATAGTATAATGTAACAATATGTAGAATAAGTATTACTTGAGTTATGATAAACTGAAAAAAAAATAAGATTGAGGTACTGCAATGTTGAGGAAAAAATGTACAAAGACAATATTAAGAATAAATAGCAGATAAAATTAGTGACAGTGTAGGTATTTTTTAAACCTTTAGAGACTAATATAAACAATATCATACAATAAATTTGAAATCTGAGAGGAAAATAATTTCTATAAAACAGAATACCAATGCATTAACAAAATAACATTAAACACAGTAAAAGTTAAATAAGTAAATTTATTGAGTAAATTGTAGCTTTGTAATTTTTTTAGCTTTGCACTTTTGTATAAATTAGAAAAATATTCTATCAGAGAACATTTTAATTACTAGTGATCAAAACACATTATAATACAGGAATGTGTGACACAGATGTCCAACCAACACAAAATAAATGCACAATATCCCCATTCACTAGGGTAATGTGGATAAAAACCAGAGTGAGATGACATTTCCCAACTATTAGGATGGCTATAGTCACAAAGGGAGATAACAAATGTGGATGAGAACTTGGAGAAACAAGAACCTCATAAAGTGCTGGTGAGAATATAAAATGATAGTCACTGGAAAATATTTTGGCAATTCCTTAAAAGATTAAACAGAGTTACCATATGACCAAGCAAATCCAGCCTGAGGTATACACCCAGGAGAAAAAAACTTGTACACAAATGTTCATAGTACAATTACTCTTAATAGCCAAAATGTGAAAACAACCTGAATGCCTATCAATGGATGAATGAATAAATAAAACATGGTATATCCATGCAATGAAATATCATTTGGCCATAAAAAAGAATTAAGCACTGATACCTGCAACAAAATGGATGAATACAGAAAACATTATACTCAATGAAAAAAGCCAGACATAAAAGATTACATATTATTTGATTTTATTTGTTTGAAAGTCAAGCATAAGCAAATTTATAGAGGCAAAATACAGTAGTGTTTGACAGCAGCTGGAAGTGGAAGATGAGTAATGCCTGCATAATGGATGCTAGGTTTACTTTTGGGGTGAAGAAATTGTCTGAAATTTAATAGTGGTACTGATTATACAATCATTGTAAGTGTAACAAGAACTGTTGAATTTCACACTTTAAAATGGTTGAAATGATGAATTTTATGTTATTTGAATTTTATCTCAACAAAACAAGTTTAAAAATAACAACCTATCCCCCTCATCCCAACACTCTCCTTCCCCCAACTGCTCTACCAGATGACTGGACATCAACAAAAAGATACAAGAACTAAAAATAAACAAGAAGATAGGACACCACCAAAGGAATAAAGGAATTGTCAAGTACCAGACTCTATAGAGCAGGAAACCCTTGAAATGTATGAAAAGGAATTCTGAACAATGATCTTAAGAAAACTCAAAGAGATAAGAAAATACTCAATCAGCGAACACAATGAAACAAGAAAAAAATATCCAGGATATGAAGGAGGAAAATTACAAAGAGATTAATACCTTAACCATGAATGTAGCAGAACTCCTGGAAATGAAGGATTCACTCAGTGAAATATAAAACAGAATAGAAAGCTAGAGCAGCAGACTAGAGTAAGCAGAAGAAAGAATTTCAGGCCTTGAAGATGGTCTCTTTCAAATGACCCAGGCAGGAAAAAAGAATTTTAAGAAATGAAGGAAATCTGAGAGAGAGAACAGACAATCTCAAGTGCACAAACATTCAAATCATGGGTATTCCAGAAGGGGAGTAGAAAGGAGAAGGCATTGAAAACCTATTCAAGGAAATAATAACAGAAAACTTCCCAGGTAAAAAGAGAGATGCAGACCTTCAGATCCAGGAAGCTCAAAGATCAACAGATTCAATCCAAAGAAGATCCTCTCCAAGACACATTAGAGTCAAACTGGAAAGGCTCACAGACAAAGAGAGAATTCTAAAAGCAGCAAAGGAAAAGTTTCAAGTCAACTATAAGGGAGCCCCTATTAGACTAACAGCAGACTTCTCAACTGAAACCTTACAGGCCAGAAGAAAATGGGATGATATATTCAAAATATTAAAAGAAAAAAAATTGCCAGCCAAGAATTCTATATCCAGCAAGATTATCCTTCAGAAATGAAAGAGAAATAGTATGTTTCCCACACAACAAAAAATATGGGAATTCGCTACCACACAACAGCCCGGCAAGAAATTCTCAAAGGAGTCCTTCATCCAGAATCTGAAAAATGATCCTCAAAATCACAAATTCACAACAAAGAGCAAAACCTGCTGATAAAACCAAAATGCTAAATCACGTCACCTCAAAAATCAAACTAACATTGACGATTAAAAGTAAAAGGGGAAGAAAAGAACAAATGATATTTAAAACATCTGAACAAAATGCAGTATAATGACAGGAGTAAAACAATACTTGTCAACAACAACCCTGAATGTAAATGGATTAAACTCCTCATTCAAAAGACACAGACTGACTGACTGGATTAAAAAGCTAGACCCAACTATGTGCTGTCTTCAAGAAACTCACCTCACCTATAAAGACATATACACTAAAAGTGTAGGGATGGAAAAAGATATACCATGCAAATAGAAACTGAAAACTAGAAGGTGTAGCTATTCTTTATAGCAAATAAAAGAGACTTTAAACCAAAAACCATAAAAAGAGACAAAGTAGTCCATTACATAATCAGTTAGAAGACGTAACAATCAAATATATATGTACACAACACTGGAGCACTCAGATATGTAAAGCAAACACACTTAGACCTAAAGAGAGATATAGAACTTAATACAATAACAGTGGGTGACCTGAACACCCCTCTCTCAGCATTGGACAGATCTTCCAGGCAACAAATCAACAAAGAAACACAGGAGTTAAAATACAACTTAGATCAATTGGACCTGGCAGATATCTACAGAACATTTCATCCAACAACTAGAGAATACACATTCTTTTCCTCAGCACATGGAACATTCTCCAGGATAGACCACATGTTAGGTCACACATAAAGTCTCAAAATATTTAAAAATTGAAATCATTCCAGATATCCTTTCAGACCACAATGGATTAAAATCTGGAAATCAAACAAGCAAAACTCTGGAAACTATACAAGTACGTGGAAACTAACAACAGACTCCTAAATGACTATGGGCCCAAGAACAAATTCAACAAGAAATTAAAAAATTTCTTGAAATTAACAAAAATAAAGACACATCACACCAAAACTTGGGGGATACTGCAAAAGCAGTAATAAGATGGAAGTTTATTACAATAAATGCTTACATCAAAAGAATAGAAAGACTCCAAATAAATGACCTAACACTACACCTCAAAGAACTAGAAAAACAACAACAATCCAATACTGAAAGTAGCAGACTGAAAGAAATAATTAAGATCAGAGCAAAACTAAACGAAATAGAGACCCCCAAAATGATACAAAGATCAATGAAACATAAAGTTGGTTTTTCTGAAGATAAATAAAAAATAGACAAACCATTAGCTAGGCTAACAAAAAAAAGAGAGAGAGAAGACCCAAGTAACAAAAATCAGAAATGAAAAGGGAGACATTACAACCAATACCACAGAAATATGAAGACACATTAGAGACTATTAGAAACAACTGTACATCAACAAATATGAGAACCTGGAGGATATGGATAAATGTCTGGACACATACAAACTACCAAGACTGAAGCAAGAAGAAATAGAAAACCTGAACAGACCAATAACAAGCAATGAGATTGAAGCAGTAATCAGCAATCTTCCAACAAAGAAAAGCCCAGGATTGGATGGCTTTACAGCTGATTCTATCACACCTGTAAAGATAAATTAATACCACTTCTCTTCAAACTATTTCAAAAAATTGAAGCAGAAGCCATTCTCCCAAACTCATTCTATGAGGCCAGTATCACCCTGATGCCAAAACCAGATAAAGATACAACAACAACAAAAAAGAAAATTACAGGCCAATATATTTGATGAACATACATGTAAATATCCTCAAGAAAGTATTAGCAATCATAACACAGCAACACATCAAAAAATATATATACACCATGATCAAGTGGGATTCATTCCAGGAATGCAAGGATGGTTCAACATACAGAAGTCAATAAATGTTATACACCACATCAGTACAATCAAGGACAAAAACCAAATGATTATCTTAATAGATGCAGAAAAAGCATTTGACAAAATTCAATATCACTTCATGATAAAGACTCTCACCAAACTAGGTAGAGAAGAAAATTATCACAACACAATAAAAGGCGTTTATGACAAACAAATAGCCAATATCATACTTAACAGGAACAAGAGAAGGATGCCCACTATCACCACTCCTACTTAACATAGTATTGGAAGTACTAGCCAGAGCAATCAGGCAAGAGAAAGAAATGAAGTCATCCACATTGGAAAGGACAAAATCAAACTATCCATTTACAGATGATATGATCTTATATATAGAAAAACCTATAGACTCTACCATAAAACTCTTAGAGCTGATTAACAATTTCAGTAGTGTTGCAGGATACAAAATCAACACCCCCAAATCAGTAGCATTTTCATACTATGATAATGAACTAGCAGAGAAAGAAATCAAGAAAAGCAAGCCCTTTTACAATAGTTGCCAAAAAATTAAATATCTAGAAACCAATTTAACCAAAGAGGTGAAAGATCTCTACAATGAGAACTACAAAACACTATTGAGAGAAATTAAAGAGGACACAGAAAGGTGGAAAGACATACCATGTTCTTGGATTAGAAGAATTAACATTGAGAAAATGCCCATACCACCCAAAGCAATCTACAGATTCAATGCAATCTCCATCAAAATACCAATGACATTCTTCACATAAATAGAAAGAACAATCCTAACATTCATATGGAACAACAAAAGACCCTGGATGGCCAAAGCAATCTTGAGAAAAAAAAATACTACTACTACTAGCACTACTACTACTAATAATAATAATAAAGTAGGAGGCATAACACTACCTTCAAATTATATTACAAAGCTATTGTAACCAGAATCCAGCATGGTACTGGAATAAAATAGACACTTGGACCAATGGAACAGAATAGAAAACCCGGGAATCAACCCACATGTTTACAGCCAACTGATCTTTGACAAAGGCAACAAGAACATACATTGGGGAAAAGCCTGCCTCTTCAATAAATGGTGCTGGAAAAATTGGACATCTATATGTAGATGAATGAAACTGGACCTGTACCTCTCACCATATACCAAAATCAACTCAAAATGGATTACAGACTCAAATATAAGACCTGAAACCATAAAATTACTAAAAGAAAACATAGGGGAACACTCCAGAAAGTAGGACTGGGCAAAGACTTTGTGATTGACCCCAAAAGCACAAGGCAACAAGAGAAAAACAAATGCGATTATATCAAACCAAAAAGCTTCTACACAGCAAACGAAACAATGAACAGAGTGGAAGGACAACCTACAGAGAAGATATCTGTAAGCTATACATCCAACAAGGAATTAATATCCAGCATACATAAGGAACTCAAAAAACTACCCAGTTTAAAAAAAACAAAAACAAATATTCCAATTAAAAAATGGGCCAAGGAACTGAATAGACATTTTTCAAAGGAACACATACAAATGGCCAACAGGACATGAAAAAATGTTCAACATCACCAATCATCAGAGGAATGCAAATCAAAACCACATTGAAATATCCTCTCACCTCAGTTAAACTGGCCATTATTAAAAAGATTGAGAATAACAAATGCTGGCATGGATGAGGGGAAAGAGGAACTCTTCTGCACTGTTGGTGGGACTGTAAATTAGTACAGCCATTATGGAAAACAGTATGGAGGTTTCTCAAACAACTACAGACAGAACTACTATGTGATCCAACAATCCCACTACTGGGTATATATATACAAAGGAATGGAAATCATCATGTCGAAGAGATACCTGCACTCCCGTGTTTGTCACAGTTCTATTTACAATAGCCGAAATATGGAACAAACCTATGTGTCCATCAACAGACGATTGGATAGGCAAAATGTGGTATATCTACACAATGGAATACTACTCAGCCATAAAAAGAATGAAATTCTGCCATTTTCAGCAACATGGATGAATCTGGAGAAAATTAAGTTAAGTGGAATAAGCCAGACATGGAAAGAGAAATACCACATGTTTTCACTCATAACTGGGTGGAAAGAAAGGAAGGAAGGAGAAAGAGCTAGGGAGGAAGAAAGGAAGGAAGTGAAGGAGGGAAGGAAGGAGGGAGGAAGGGACTACAACAATATGTTGAACTTTTAGAAGGAGTGAACGATCCTAAGGATACTAGGGGAGGGAGGAAGGGGGTTTGGGGAGTGATACATTGGGTAAAGGGCATAAAGAAAGATTCTCGTTTATAATAATGAATATGCTAATAATCAAAAATTAAAATTAAAAAAATTTATTTTCCTTTCTCTAAGAGTTTTGCTATGTGTATGTGTATCTTAACTAACAAATGGAAAACATAAATACACACAGTCTTATGTAAGTGACTATAAGAGTATTATAACTAATGTTTTACATATAACTTTTTTATAGATGAGAAGACCTTAGGCACAGGAAAGCTAAATCACATTCCTAAAGTCACCTCCTTGTAAGAGACATGGTCAGGAGTTGACAATGTGTTTAACCAATATATTTTCTTAATATCATAGTTGCTTTTCTAAACAGTCCACATATGTTCTTATGTTTGTTTCTACATCTTTTCATTTTTTAATGAATGGTTATACTTTCTTTTCAAATCATGACTGTAGCAGTTTCTCAGTTGTGTTTAATTGTGTATTTTATAAAATAATTAAGAGACCCAAATGGAATATAGACCCATGATTTTAGTGTAACCCCAAAGGAACAATCAAGCCCAAATGCAATTTATTGAATTCATAAATGAAGCCACAAATATTTCCATGTCAGAATTAAGACAGAAGACCCTTTTCCATCTTAACCAGAAGTAGCATCCAATGAATGGCTGTGTGCTAAGCATTTGGATGTGAAACTTGAATAGGAGATAAATTAACATTAATAATAATGCATATTATTTCTTTATTAATTATGATGTATGAAGTGAAATTATTATAACGTATTTAGAGCAGCATTTATTTATTTTAATTGACAAATGATGTTGAACCTGATAGCCCAACTCATTAGCATTCCATGGATATCAGATTTATAGTAAATTTTGGAGTCATAAAGGGAAAGTAATGAATCAGACGAAGATCAAGAACTCAACATATACCTGCCCTCTCTCTGGCCAGCCCACATGCAGGTTTAAGTTACAAGGTGGGCATTCTCGGCAGGGAACTGATTCTTTCTCTCTGGTCTTTATTTATTAGACAATTAAATTTGAAACAAAAAGTGAAAATTTGGAGGGAAAACTTAAAAAATGCATCATGAAAGTCCAGTGCTCCATGATTACAGAAATTAGCATATGCATACTTCCCAATGTAAAAAACATGGCCCTCCTCACATCTGTAATCATCTTCCAACTCTTCATTCTCTGAGATGTTTACATTTTGTGACAAGAACCCCTGGGACCATATTTTTAATATAGAGAATGACCACTGTATGACCCAGGATTTGGGGGATTTTTACTGCCCAGGTAACCACAATCCTCCAGGATTGACCTCATTTGAATTTTAAGATTAAATTAATTTTTAATTTTATTTTTAAGTTATGAGAGCAATAATGACATTTTAAAAGAATTTATGCTCCAACGGACTTAACTCACAAATTGCGTTATACACATTCAATTCCTTATTGCTATGTGATAAAAGTATATAGTAGTTATTACACATTATCTTGTATTCTTCATTTTTCAGTTAATATTCAAAGGTTCTGATTGAACCAAATTTTATTATAATTATGATTAGAACTGCATAAAAAAATTAAAACAATATAACAGACTAGCAACAACTTTGTCTATATTTTATTGCACTAATAATTTGGGGGGAAATATTATTTCTTGTTGTTACAAAATTCTGCAGCATTCCCAGGTCACATCACGATCCTAAATTTTTATCCAACATTTTTGTAACAGCAGGTCATTAGGCAAAATAAATAATGACTAAATTGTGTGGTAAAGTACTTTTGATAGGTGTTTATCCCAGTCTTGAATTTCTGATACAGACTTCCAGCCTCACCTTTGATTTTAGCAATGGTGTATACACAGTGTGAGAAATTGAATTTTGACTAAGGAATTGAAAAATCACTAAAGACTTCCTTTCATTCATTACTCTGAAAGTCTTATACAGTATAAAACCTCATGCGTCCACAACTGTTTCTCTATAACAACAGATTTTTTCACATGTATTTTACTGAATAACATCTCTAGCATTAATTTTCTGTTATTCCTCTAGAGTGTCTTCCTTCTGGTAAAGACTTTCCTGTCTGATTTTCAATTTTAGGGATTATTCATACTCTGAATTTCTTGTGCACACAAAAGATCAGCTAAAATCTCTTCCACCTTGTTCATAATCATAGAGTTCCTCTACATGAAGTTTACTTACATTATTTGAGGATAAATTATAAATGAAAGCATTTCTTCATTGATTACATTTACAGAATTTCTTCCATATATAAGTTTTTTAGTCTGTTTCAAGTTAACAGTGTGGCTGAAGATTCTTCCACATTTTTATCATTTATAGTCATGTCATCTAAGGCAAGAGCTTGACATAAAGGTTTTTCCACATAGATGGCACTCATATGTCTTCTCTCCAGTATGACTTTCTCTCTCATATGAGTTATTTCATGGAAATAAAGGTGAGAGGTCTGGCTGAAGTGTTTCCCACATTCATTACATTCAAAGGGTTTCTCTCCTGTATGAGTTAATGCATGTAGAGTCACTGTAGCTCTCAGTGAAAGCTTCCTCAGACTTAATATGTTCTGATGGGTCCTTTTCAGAGTGAGGTCTCTGCAGTTGGAAAGTTGAGGGGACTGTCCACATACATTCACTCACTCACTTTTGTAGATGAGAATTCTAGGCTGATTATTGAGAGATAGTCCCCAATTAAAATCTTTCTCATTACTTACATACACATGGTGAGTTAGTCTCTTGCACGCACAGGATTTTCCCTTTGTAGCATCTTTACTGGAGCACTGAGTAATTTTGAAGACTTCATTATATTTCATGAAAATGAGTGATTTTTATGCAAATATTATTTTATCAGAACACAAGTTATAGTTTAAATTCAGATTAATTTCTTTCCTAAATTGAAATTTATCAAAACTTTCTGGGGGAATTTGCTTATGCCCAACTCTAACTATAGTAATGTGACTATTCTAAATTATTAACTTATCCTATTTCCAGGTCTCTAATATGGATGAAACTTACTACTGTCTTGCATTTAGATGGGTTCTTCCTGCAGATATCCTGCATAGAGATTATTTCTTGTTTTTCTACTGTTGTTTTTTTTTTTTTTTTTTTTTTTTTTTACAAAAGTATGCTTTTCTAGCCTGGAATAATTGATCAAAAATGAGAAAATAAGAAATTAACCTAGAAACAGCTTGAGTGGAATTAGGGATATTAAATTATTGAAAGCACGCAAGGCCCACTTGGAGTTTATTCCAAATACTGAACATTAGATGGCAAAATAATTGTAAATTAAAGAATACGCCAGCAAAAGATACAGATTTTAGAACAATGTCAATTAGAAAAAAAGTCACTATTTAAGTAAGAGAAAAATAAAAATGGATGTCGCAAAGGGTATGAGAATAGAAATTATTAAAGTAAGAAAATCGTGACAAAGATCACAATGTGAAATTTTATCTCCAACGTGGACAGGAGCATTCTCACTCTGAGATCAAATGTAAGTAGGGGAGAATACATGAAGAAAAATTGATAATTGTGACAAAAGATGATACAATCTGAGAAATTTTGTCTGAGTGGCTTCTTATATTTTTTTGAAACTATCATTCACGCAAGGAAATCTGCAGTTGATGTTACCAAGGTCCTGCTCCCTCACTGGTCAGGCTCCTCTCATACTGAGCACGAGTGTCTGAAGCTCACCTGGACTCAGGTCTTGGGGGAATCTCCTTGCCTCTGCACCTCCTTCTTGTTGCTCCAACTGAAAAATCACATCTAATTTGAAGAGCTGAAACCCTAGATGTGGGAAAATGATACATGCATTTAAAATTATAAGCTGATAACAGTGCAGGATATTGAAATCCAGGACAGTCTACTGACGAAAAACAATGTGAGCAATGAAGGGCAGCCCAGGGAAGAGCACCCTGAACACTGAAACCATTGAAGGTTCTCACCCTGGCACTGCACCCGAAGACAGTACAGACCTTTGGTTGCTGACGCTCCTGCACAAGCTGAGAGACAGGGTGCCGAATGTTCACAGTATTTTCATCAAGGAGGAATGAAATGTTTCCACAACGGGGTTAACTATTTTCAAAAGAAGTACAATAAACATAAGCCCCACCAGAATATTCTGTGAAGTTTTATGTGGAAAGGTATTCAAACTGTTCTGTTTTCTACTGTGATCAAGCTTCATCACAATGCCCAGAGAAGGATAATTACTTTAGAAATATTTAATCCATTTATTTATTAATTCAGAAGTATTCATTATATTCCCAGCATTGTTCTGGGTCTTGGAAACAGAGTAGAGGAAAAATGTAAAATTGTGGTAATGAAGACCATATTCAAATTGTGTAAGACATTTGATAAAAGTAAATAGAGGAAAAAATTTCCTCCAGGTAGTTCTCATTGCTACAAATCAGAGCAAAAAGTAGACAGCATGTGTAGAAGCTGTCCTGGATACCTGTTTAATCTTTAAAAATTTATTTTAAAATATAGATATATATGCAAAGTCACCCATGGAGACCAGATGACTTATATTCTCCAGCATCATCTCTCTGTACATCTTTCTCTGGGACGTGTCTAGAAGGACCTACTCTTTCTAGGTAAAGTCTACAGCTACATCTTTGAAGGTCAAAAGTTCCTAAAATATTATGGGTATTCTGGCTCAATCAGGGCCATCTTCATCAATGTCCAAGGGAGAATGCTCAACACAATAGTTTTGGGGATAGGAGGATGTATGTACAGTAAGCTCAACCCCATTTGTAGTTCCAGTCAACTGTTCTATGTGCTTATGTGACTTATTCCTTTCTCACATATTCAAAGAGAAATATACTTACCCTGAACACAGAATTACTTCATTATGATTGGATCTCAAATGCAGAAATAATCTGGCAATTTTCAAAAAACTGGCAATTTTAATTTCCAGATTGGTGATTATAACTTATTTAGATTAAATATTGGCACTAAAAGTTTTGGTAAGCTATTGCACAAATGCTTCATCTGTAGCAAACACATAATGCATAAAAGTAATAGGTCTATTCATATTAAAAGGCAGAGAACTTGAAGCAATGCCCAGAAATTTTCAGGAGAGAATAGCTTTCATGCAGAACTTGGGGTCAACAAACGCCTCTTATCTCTACAAAATGCACTTGTTCTTTAAAGATATTAGGGCAGATTGTTCTGCAGCACAATTTGTGGCTCCTGAAACTGCTCTTCTGAAGGATGGTCCAAGAATGATCCTTCCCATGGTGACACCTTTATTTTAAAATTTTTTCCATGTCCTCCAAGCGTCAATGATTACTGTGTCAGTCCCCTTATCTTCATCCTATCTTTCTGTCTCCTAGTCCTTCAAAAATTTGCAAGTATCCTAAATTTTACTTTAACTTCTATACACATTCTACTAAATGCACAGCCAATCAAAAAAAAGTTCCCTATGTATTGTTTTCAGATTTTGAATTTTAACAAATTTTAATTACAAACAGAGAAAATGGGTAATTGGGGACAAGGCAGTAAATAGAAATTTTAGATATTTTGGGAAGTGTTCAAATATTCAATTACATTCTAGCAAAACTTCAGTGAGTTTTAAATCAAGAAAGAAATGGAAGATTCCTTATTACATTCTCTGGCCCAAACCTTTCTTATATTCCCTTGAAAACTGCACAGCCCTCACCCCTCCATCTGTAACACTGTATTGACTGAACTCACCTGCTAAAACACCTGCTTCCCTAGTGAACTGTAAACTTCTGCACTTACTCACCTATCACCTATCACCACATGAAGTAACATCATTGAAGTTACAACATAGTTAATGAGTAAATTATTTCTCCACTGAGACCATGGGATGATGGATGTGGAAAAAGGAAAAAAAAAAAAAAAGCTTTCACATGTCTTTTCTCCAAGAACATTCCCTTTAATGGAGGATGGGATAAACTAGTCTAAATGTTGGAAAGGAGAATAGCCCAAAGTCTTAGAAAAACTTAACTAGTGCTCAGATCCTTGAATACCTCCTGGATGCACTTAGAAGCTTTAAGCCAAGAAAAGCCTTCCCATCCACAGGTAACAGAACTGCATTCAGGAGAAAGAGCAAATCCCTATTCACCTGTGGTTGCATTCTCAAGAATTCAGCTACCACCTGTTTTTCTCTGGGTTCCCACTCACAGATAGTGCAAGCAGTAAGCAGAAAAACCTGAGCAGAGAGAGAAGCCATGAGACACCAATTTTGTCCATGATTCCCACACACACTGTTCACAAATCCCAAATATATCACCCGGGTGTGACCTCCTGGCCCACTCTGCAAGAACCTGCAGTGTGCCCTAAGGGAAACAGGGGATCCCTCTCCTCCCTCTGAGTTAAAAGTAAGAAGTCTTAGGCTACTGTTGCTAATAAAGAAAATATAAATATCTTTTTCCCCTCAGATTGGAAATGAAAATTGAGTTTTATACATAACCCAATCCAAGCTGTTCAAAGGGTGATTTAATACCCTCCCTAAACCCAAAACCTAGGAGTACCCAACATAGAAAATATAGAATGCAGCAGTTTTATAAAATATATATATATATATTTGCTCAATCTGACATTTTAGTGAATTGTAGCTAGAATACTATCCTATATTACTCATCACCAGTAATAACATACCCACATTTCATAAATTATGTATTTGAAAATATTGATAAACTTTAAATACTCACAACGAATTTCGTTAGGAATTTCTATGGTTTCAATGTGTTCATGGGTTGAAAACTTGGCCCCCAATGCAGCAGTGTTGAGAGGTGGGACCTTTGGAAGGTGACTGGGTCATGAGGGCTCTGCCCTCATAAAAGGATTAATCCATTCATGGATTAATAGGTTATCTAGGGAGTAGATTAGTTATCAAGAGAGTGGGTCTGTTATAAAAAGCCAGTTTGGCATGCTCTTGCCCTCTCGCCATGTGATGTCCTCTGCCATGTTATGAGGCAGTAAGAAGACCCTCACAGCATGAGGTCCCTCGACCTTGGACTTAGCCTCCAGAACTGTAAGAAATCAATTCCTTTTTTTAATAAATTACCCATTCTCAGGTATTCAGTTATAGCAACAGAAAATGAACTAAGACAGTTATCAAGTGTGTTTCATGGAAAAATGAAAAAACTTATCACAAACAGAAGTAAGATGAACTCACCTCCTTGTACCTAAGGTCCAGGAAAAAAGGAAAAGAAAATAAAAGTTTTATGCAGTGTGACTCTCTGCTTGGAGATTTAAATATATTTGCTTAATTAATCCTCACAATAATCCTGCTGATTTGGGTTTATTTACTTTTATGGACTAAATGCTTGCATCCTCCTAAAATTATATGTTGAAGGCTTAATCCCCGATGTGATGGTATTTAAAAGTAGGACCTTTGGAACATATGTAGGTTTAGGTATGGTCACAAGGGTGAAGCTGATGGCATTAATGCCTTGACAGGAAGAGAAAGAGACCAGTGCCCTCCCTCTCTTTCTCTTGTGAGGACACAGCAAGAAGGCAGCCTTCTCCAAGCCAGGAAGGGGGCTCTCACTAGGAACTGGAACTGTCAGCACCCTGACCTTGGACTTCAGACTCCAGAACTGTGAAAAGTAAAGTCTGTTGATTAAACTACCCAGTAGCAGCCTCAGATGACTAAAACATTTACTTATTTATTTAAGAAATTATGTGAACAGGGTTTCAGAAAGCTTTGGTAAGAAGATAAAGTTACATAGCTACAAAAATAAGTCAGCTAGCATTTTAATTTTGCTCTAATTGTTTTCCAAACACAGATTTCTAAACACAGTCATCATGAGGCATGCACACCACACATGGATTTTTACCAGAAATGTCCCCTCTCAGAGCAATAATCAGATGCCCCACTCAGTAATCACAGCCTTCTCTCCTTTCAGCTTCTTTGTAGAATCACTCCCATGCCCAGCTTCTCCTACCACCAAGTAGAAGAAATAAACCTACTTTATGTGCATCAGCCCCAAACTTCATCATTCCCACTGCCCATTTTAATTCCCATTTCTCTTTTCAACATATATTTGTCAAAGTGAAGAATTCTTGTGTCCATCTGATCTTTTACCATACCTGCTGATCAGGACACCAAATGTGTTGACTCCAAATTCTTCTCTGTTCAGTGGATGATCTGACAGAGCTCATGGAGACTCACAAATAAATCCTAGTAGCTTTCAAATATATCTGGAAATTCTGCCAAATAAATTATTCTTTTAGCTTTATACAAACTTCTCTACCCCTAGAAAAATCCAATTTCTCCAATGAAATTTCTTTCTTGCCTACTTTCTTAGGAACATTGTATTATTGCTTCTATATTAAATTTCCTTTACCAGATAACCTCCTACTCTTCTGTATCTACTTATTAAACTATCACCTTTCTTCTGTTTTAAAACTAAAACCTCATCTGAACCTATTTCCTCTCTAGTTTCTGCTTTCCTGTTCCTTTCTTCCTTCACGATCAAACTGAAAATTGAAGGAACAGTTACCATTTCCTCATACACCCTCACCCTTTGACTAACACTACCATTTATCCTCCTATAAATATAAGAGGGCACTTCAAAAAGGTTTTGGAAAAATAGACTTAAAAGATAATACAGATATTTCCATGAACTTTTGAAGTACCGTCATATCTTGCTAATACCACCAACTAACCTTCCCATCTAATAACTGAAGGGTGTGTCTCAGTCTTTTACGTGCAACAAAAAGAGAATTGGACTAAGACCTCCTTTTGACCACTTTGTTTTTCTCTGATATCTTAGGCTCTTCACAGTTTTCCAGCTACTCTGTAGTCACTGCTTCCGCATGTCCTCTGCAAACAACAACTCAAACAGTACTATCAAAATGAATCAAAACTCCATCCTATTCCCTCTTCTCTCCTTTTTTTGTGTTCTGTCCTGATGCTCCTGCACATTTATTAATTGCATCAATTTCTTCCATTGCTTTCTCTAAATTGACAGTGACAGAAGTCTTGTCTGGATTCTATTTCTGAGCTATCATGTCTACTTGCATAATTGCATGCACCTAAATATGTCTCAATACATTACCTCCCCCACAAAAAATATTTAAAGACACTCCCTCTGTCATTGATCTCTTACATTTCCTCTGAGAACCAGACAAACACAATTAAGCATTGCTCTTATCTCCGCACTAAGGTCTATTATCATCCTTCAGCCACACATACATCTGTCCCAATTCACACACATTCTCACCACATACTCATTTCTTTTAGTATCACCTTAAATGTCAGCTCCTCAGAAGCCCCTTCACTGAATCCCAATCTCTGTTCACCTACCTCTTCCACTCCCGGTTTTCTTAATTAAAACTCTCCTGTCCCTTCAGGGTACTCATATAATTTGTCATTATACTTTTATTCACTTACTTATTTACTGTATCCCCTACTGATCTAATTGCAGAAAATCATTCTCTAAATACTAAGATTAGACAAAGTTCTCTTTGGCTTTTAATGTGTAAACCCAGAGAAATTCTATGTCCACAAAAACCTACCCTTAGAGGACCTGTAACAAAATGTCTGCCATCTGATTAAACAATCAGTTTCCAAATAAAATTCACTTACAAAATAAATAAAGTCTGTCCCTCCTGATAAAAATGTCTCTCCATTACTCACCAGAAACCAAATATGTGGAAAGCCCCACAATGCCATGTCTTTGTTGAGGTCACTGTCACCATATTTGGAAATTCAGAGCTTTATTCTCTCTCCAGAAAAAGCACTGATTTGATGGTGAGCTCTCTTTATATGCAGTTGATAGCCCCACCAATTACATTAGCTCATCAACTACATAATTCAAAGGAAGCATCTAGATAAATCTAATCAAGCATGCTTCTTTAACAGGATATTTTTCCTTTAATTAGATAAATCATGTATATATAATTAAGGGACACTGATTTTTCCTTTAATTATGCATTTCTTCTAAACGTCTTAAAAGGAAACTTCCTATCTTTCCCAAAGACCTATTTTGTGGATTATTGTTCTGGGTAGTGCTCTAGGGAATCTACAGTCATATGATCCTTTCTGCTCTTCATTTATGAGGATTTGTAATCTACCAACATTATCTCAGGCTGTGGGCATTGCAGTGTGGCTAAGTAAGTACAAATATTGGTGTTGAAAATGTATATTTAGAGCTGGCTGGTTAGCTCAGTTGGTTAGAGCCTGGTTCTGATAACACCAGGGTCAAGGGTTTGATCCCTGTACTGGCCAGCTGCCAGTATATATATTCAAACAAAATATATTTCAGAGTTGTAGAGTGTGCATATTTTACTATCAAGCAAGAGAAAGATCGTGCAAATGTAGATCTCTTCAAGTCAGATTTAGTTGAAATTCTAAGAACTGTATTATTCTACAAACTTCAAAATTTTGGGAGTTTCTAGAATAAATTTTCTAGTTGTAATATTGATCTTCCTGTAAATAGGATTTGTTTTTAAATATTTACTTTTTGCATAATATTAAATAATTTGTAAGTCTAATGACATAACTTGAGATACAAAAGAATAAATTATTTCTGAAGAAATATTCAATATATTTTTATTTTAGGTACAGACATTTTATTCTAATGTTTTTTTGACTTTTACTTTTTTAGTGGACTTCTATTGAATACAAAAGTGAGTCTATATTGTTTTTGTAGCAAGCATTTTAGGTAATCAAGTACTCAATTTTCATGGTTCTCTTTTCAGCCTATTTACACTGCAACATTTTGAGGCAAATAACTTCTTTTTGACAGAAATGAATATATGGTCATGAGACTCTGAATTAAGTCTGTGCCAGGCAGGAAGTAGAGCTTTGCCGGGGGGAAAAAGGACAAATTTTCAGGTCCTTGGAATTTAAAGGCTAGTTCAGAAGAGATAATTTAAAGAAATAACAACAAAAACCCACTGTGTGTATATAATCCTTAAGAACATCATTTTGTGGAGACAGAAGAATTCTCTTGGAAAGGACAGATATTCTAGTTAATATCTTAAAATTTATTTGGGCAAAGTGTTAGAAATACTGGTTGAAATATAAGTAATTTGAGATTTTCTTTGGGCAACCATGTATGTGGGATCCCTGAGACAAACAGAACCTGCCGTTTCCCAGGAGCTGAGAGAAGACTGGAAAGAGGTGGCTGGGATAGACTGCTCTAAAGAGGGTGTCAGGCTAGTAAATTTCGGGGTTTGAAAGTTATGGAAGGTCCGAAGGTCCTTCTTCTAAGGCTAGTGGGAAAGCAATAAAGAAATTAAAGCTGGAGAATGGGATGAATAGATGTGTTTGTAAATGAGCCTTTGCTTCAAAAGGGAGTGAATTTAATTAAAAGGGACATTGTGGTAGTAGTCCCCACTTATCCATGGTTTCACTCTCTGCAGTTTTAGTTACCCATGGTCACCCCGGTCTCAAAATATTAAATGGAAAATTCCAGAAAAAATTCATAAATTTTAAGTTGGGCTCCACTCTGAGTAGCATGATGAAATTTCATGCTCCTTTCTGCCCAGGATGTGAATCATTGCTCTGTCCAGTGTATACACACTGTATTTGCTAGTCTCCTATTAGTCACGTAGTCTTGATTATCAGGTCGACTGTTGCGACATCACAGTGCTCATGTTCAAGCAATCCTTATTTTACTTTATAATGGACCCAAGGACAAGAGTAGTAAGGCTGGCATATTGTTATAATTGTTCTACTTTATTACTGGTTATTGTTCTTAACCTCTTACTGTGTGTAATTTATAAATTCAATTCTATCATAGTTATGCATCTATAGGAAAAAAACAGTGTGTATAGGTTTTGGTATTACCTGCGGTTTCAGGCATCCACTGGGGGTCTTAGAATGTATCTATATTAGTCTGTTTCTGTTGCTTATAACAAAATACTTGGATTTGGTTATTTTGTAAGAAAATGAAATTTATTGCTTTCAGTTTCTGAGGCTGGGAAGTTCAAAGTACAGGGAACACATATGGTGAAGGCCTTGGTGATGGCAATAGTGACCAGGGGTCTCACATGGCAGACAATAGTGGCGTGGACAGCAAGAGAGCAACCTCCTCATTCACTCTCCTTCTAAAGCCCTCAGAACCAGGCACCCATTATTAATCCATTCACTATGGCACGGTCCTACAATCCAATCACATCTTCAAGGCCCCATCCCTCAACCACCATAATAAGATTTACCACCCTCAACAGTTACAGTGGAAATCAAGTTTTGGGGGGACGTTCAACTCAAGGCTGTATCTCTGTGGGTAAGGTGAGCTACTGTATATACGAGAATACTTCAAAAAGTTCATGGAACAATTCACATTATCTTTTAATTTTATTTTTCCATGAACTTTTCAAAGTACCTTCCTATTTGATCTTTGTCCACAGTTGCTGGCACAGAACTTCTAAAACACTTAGAATTTCCTGACTGATAGGAATGTTTTTATTCTTAATGAGCCTCTCTGGATCACACCTGAGTTTATGCTAGCAAGGTGACTCAGGATGGGGACCCTCAGGATGGGTAGGTCACCAGAAAGACTAAGAGATTAGAGGTTTGGAACTTTCAACACCATCACTGACCTCTGGGGAGGGAAGAGGTTGCTAGAGACTGAGCTGTATAAAAACTCTTCAGCAGAGAGATTTGGAGAACTTCCAAACAGTGTTAGTATATGAAACTAAAGCACAGGGTTTTAGAAGAGAACTTTATATTTTGTTAGGACCAGCATAGAAAAAGCCTATCTGAGGAAGCCTTCCTAAAAATTATGAGTGATAATCAGTAGCAATTAGCCTGGAAATTAGTATTAGCTAACAGAGGAGTAAAGAAAGAGGGAAGAACTTTCCATGTGGAAGAAGCGCTTTTCATTTATAAATTGAGGATTAGTGATGAATAGGAGGTATTACCCTCAGGGGGAGGAGTCTGTGCCATGCATTGCACTAAGGTTTCTTTTCTGAGCCTCTAAATGACAGGGAAGTCCACTCGCTGAGACTCACAGTCCTGCAGAAGAGCAAAGGTGGCGAGTGCTCCGTCTCACCTCATCCAGTCTGTGTAAGAATCTGCATTTGCATTTACACACTCTGATTAACAAAGTTGTTATAACTCTTTGCTCCTCTCATGCACAGATGAAAAGCATTTTTTATCCCAGACATCTCACTCCTACCTGGGGCCAGCTCCTCCTCCTCCTCTACTCCTCAGACCCGAACATCCCACCTCTCTGGAACCTCCCAACTCTGCTAGAAACCTAGTCAGGGAAATTCCAGGCACGCATCCCGGCAGCTTGTCATTCCCGCCGTTAATCTCCCTAGGGTTTGGTAGGGATCTTGGAGTGATTGTAGTTCAAACAGTCCCCAACCCCTTCCAACTGGCTGCTCCACTATTCTCTGAGGTGAAACACACTTCTCTTCAGCCAGGACACTGGCCACAGGAACATTTTATGTGTCCTAAATAGTCACACTCAAGAGATGGCTTAGAAAGGACTTCATGCCCATTATTATGCCCAATGCATAATGAACCACTCTCCACAGCTTCTTCAGTGCATATATTTACACCTTTTGTCTTCCATGTATGTCTTTTCCCTTTGAAATTATCTTAGTCTCCTGGTTATATAGATATCCTATAGAAGTTTTAACTCAGTTAATAACGATAAATGTTGGGAGGTAGCAATACAAATCAAAGTGTTGTGTTGTATGGAAAATGTGCTGAGAATTTCATGATACAACTTATTGGATACAATTAAAATAAAGCAGTCTGAACACAACAGAAAGGAAGAGGACCAGAGCACAACACCATCAGGCCTCCGAGGATCCTGACATCAGCCACAAATCTCACATGTTAGGAATCCCCTGAAAAATGTGGAAGTGAGGAAGGTCACTGCCCACCAGTCCCTCATCTCTGGTCTGGGGTGAACACTGAGTGTCTGCATTTTGGAGAAGTGCACCAGGGATCCTGATGTGGGTGAAGCCTTGAACTTGGTGAAATGCTACCTGACAAGATAAAGACCACTTCTTAATATAAGCCCAGATCTTCATCAGGCATGGCCATAGAGGTCACTGCAGTATTACTGACTCCTCCCTCCCTTGAACTGAAGCCCCAACCACACCTGCATTCCTTCCACGGTCCACATACTGGACTGCTTTGCTGTGTGGTCCATGCATAGTCCTTATACTGGAGCCTTCTACTCATTCCCAATTTTGTCATCCTGGACTGTCCCTTATCCTTCAGGAATCTGCTATAACTTTAGGGAGCCTTCCCTGAACAATTCCACCCAATACTGGTACCTATTCTGTGCTCCCTAAAATGATGTCTTCCCATCAGGGTATAGATCGCACTTCACTGTGATGTCTAGCATAATAGTCTTCTCCCCTGAATGCTGTGAGCTGAGGGAAACAGGGATACCACTTGTCTGTCTCACCCTTTCACTAGAGTCCCCACAGAGTATATGGGGTGTAGAGAGACAATAAATATGGCACTTGTATAAACTAATGAGCAAATAATATAATCTACAAACAAAGTCCTCCTCTATTTTAGATATATCTAAGTGAGGCCACCACTTGGCCCTTTGGGGCCACTTTTTCTGCCTACTCTTCTATTAGGGACTAAATTATATACCCCAAAATAAATATTTTGGAGCCCTAAACCTTAATGTGACTGTATTTGAAGATGAGATCCATGCGACTGATGTGACTTGTGACCTTATGAAAAAAGGAAGTGACATCAGGCATGCAGGCACAGAGAAAAGGCCATGCAAGGACACCAGGAGAAGGTGGCCATCTGCAAGCCAAGGACAGAGGCCTCAGGAGAAACTAAACCTACTGACATCTTAGTCTCGGACTTCTAGCCTCCAGAACTCTGAGAGGATAAATATATATTTTTCAAGCCACACCATATGTGGTATTTTTTTTAAGGAAGTGCAAGCAGACAAATACACCTTCTACATACTGAAGGGAGGGGAAACACAGAACCCTTCTACCTAAAATGCAAAGGTACAGAACATGAAAGTAATGTTCTCATGAACTGAAACACTAGCACTTTAACAAACAGAGCTTCCAAAATTCAGGCTCTTGCCTTTCTTGGGCACAGACACACAACTGCAACACCAGTGGGCCCTCCCAGGGCTGCCTGCCCCAGCAAAGTGTCTTCAGAGGGATCCAGCATATCTCTTAGGGGCACAGCAGGCCACCTACAGCCCCAGCAACCTTGTGCAGGGCAGCTCACCCCAGCTAGGAGATTCAGAGTGTACCAGTAACAGTCTTAGGGTCACAGGGCCTGTCCACAGCCACAGCAGCCTCACCCAGAGTGGCCACTCCAGGTGAACAGCTATATAAGGCACTAGCATCCTTCCTGGGAATGAAAGGTCCCACCCCAAACTGCTAACACCTCACCCAGAGTGCACCTCTTCAACAGTGGTGCTGCAGACCATCCCAGTTACCCTCCTGAGACTACAGGGTCCCACACACAAATCTACTGACCCCACTCAGTGTCACCTACTTCAATAGCAAGCTGCAGAGAACCTCAATGCCTACCCTGGGAGTACAGGGCTCTGCCCAGAGCCCCAGTGACACCATAGAGTCATCTACTCTAGCTGAGCAGCTGCTTAGCATCCCATTATCCCCCTAAAAGCCTAAGGTCCTAATCCCAATCCTCAAGAACCCTTCCCAGATTCATCCATTTAAGTTGGAAAACTTCAGATCAGTCCAGAGCACCTATCAGGGTCATAAATCACCACCTGGAGTGCCAGCATGGCTGCTCAGGGTCACCCACCTCAACCAAAGAGCAACAGGGTATCCAGGTGCTTCTCTCAAGAGCCTGAAATCTTGGCCACAACCTTAATGACCCACTCTAGTGTCACTCACTACAGCAGGGAACCACTAAAGTGCCCCAGTGCTTAGGCCATGGAAGCACTCACAGACAACTCCGACACTGAATACGGTCAAAGTATCCACACAGAGACTACACTACTGCATCTACCCAGAACTAAAATTAAAATACCCTACCTAATGGCCAATATAAAACACATCTACAGTAGGGACTGTCCCTCCTCAAGAGCCATTCCTTAGTATTAGAAGAATCAACTGCTCCACCAGATGCCCACACACCAACATAGGTGTACTATAAACATGAAAAAAACAATATGACACTCCCAAAGGATTACAATAATTCTCCAGTACCTCACCCCAAGCAACAGGAAACCTATGAAATGATGGAAAAGTAATTTCCAGCAACAATCTTAATGAGACTCAATGAGATACAAGAAAACTCAAATAGACGACACAACAAAATGAGAAAAACAAACCAGGATCTGAAGGAAGAATTTTACAAGGAGATAGATACTTTAAAAAAGAACATAGCAGGGGCTAAGCCGGGGCTCACTCGGGAGAGTGTGGCGCTGGGAGCGCAGCGGTGCTCCTGCCGCAGGTTTGGATCCTATATAGGGATGGCCAGTGCGCTCACTGGCTGAGTGCAGTGTGGGCAACACCAAGCCAAGGGTTGCAATCCCCTTACCGGTCACAAGAAAGACAAAAAAAAAAAAAAAAAAGAACATAGCAGAACTCTTGGAACTGAAGGATTTATTCAGTGAAATGCAAAATACAACTAAGAGCTTAAGCAACAGTCTAGAGCAAGCAGAAGAATTTCTGACTTCCAAGACAGGCTTTTTGAAGTAACCCAGGTAGACAAAAAAAAAAAAAAAAAATTCATGAAGAAAACCTATGAGAGCTGTCAGGCAACCTTAAGCGTACAAACATCCAAATAATGGGTATCCCAGAAGAAGAGGAGAAAGGAAAAGACATTGAAACCTCATCAATGAAATAATAGAGGAAATGTCCCAGGTACTGGAAGAGATATGCACTTCCAGATCCAAAAGGCTCAAAGATCCCCAAATAGATTCAGTCCAAAAAGGTCCTCTCTGAGATACACTGTAGTCAAATTGTCAAAAGTCAAAGACAAAGAGAGAATCCTCAAAAGAGCAAGAGAAAAGTGTCAAGTCACCAATAACAGAATCCCCATAAAACTAACAGCAAACTCCTCAGCATAAACCTTACAGCCAGGAGAGAATGGAATGATATATTCAAAGTACAAAAAGAAAAAAAAAAAAAAAAACCTGCCAGCTAAGAATAATATATCCAGCAAGGATATCTTTCAGAAAGGAAGGAGAAATAGTTTATTTCCCAGACAAACAAACACTGCAGGAGTTCACCACCACACAACCATCCCTACAAGAAACCCTTAGGGGAGTCCTGCATCTGGAATCCAAAAAAGTGATAGTTCATGGTTCAACACCATGAATACACAAGAAAGAACAAACCCACTAGTAGAGGAGACATGCTAATGAAAAAGTGAAAGAAAATATATCTTATCATTTCAAAAACCAGCAGATACTGAAGACAAGCAATAAAATGTAAAGGAATAAAGGATATTTAAAACAACCATACTGCTGTGAATTGAATTGTATCCCCCAAAGTCCATGTATTAGAAACTTAATCCCCACTGGACAGTGTTAAGAAGGTGTGAAATCCTAATTATGGTAATTGAAAGGTGGGGCCTTGAAGAGGTGAGTAGAATGAGAGGGTTATAGGCCCTCAGAACCATGCTCATGACCACCATTAAATCATCAAATTATTAATCTATTTACTAGAGCATACCCCCCCATTCTGCCATATTTACCAAGTGAGACCCTGCATCACTGTGTAAAGTCACTGCCACAAAGCCCTCACCAGATGTGTTTCCTGGACTTTGACTTCCCAGGACTGGATGGCTTCACCGCTGAATTCTACCAAATCTCTAAAGAAGAACTGATATCAATCCCTTTCAAACTATTTCAAAAAATTGAAAAAGAGGCCATTCTCCCAAACTCATTCTATGATGCCAGAACACCCGGATACCAAAACCATATAAATATACAGCAAAAAAGAAACAACAGGCCAATATCATTAATTAATATAGAAGCAAAAATCCTCAGCAACATATTAGCAAACAGAATACAGCATCGCATCAACAAAATTATCATGATCAAGTGGGATTCATCCCAAGGATGCAAGGAAGGTTCATCATACACAAATCAATAAATGTGATTCACCACATCAACAAAATCAAAGATAAAAACTATATGATCATTTCAATAGATGAAAAAAAAACAATCTGAAAGAATTCAGCATTGCTTCATAATAAAGACTCTCACCAAATTAGGTATAGAAGGAAAGTATCTCAACACAATAAAAGCCATATATGACAAACCCATTACCAATATCATTCTGAATGGGGAAAAGCTGAAAGCTTTTCCTTTAAGAACAGCAACAAGGTAAGGATGCCCACTCTTACCACTCCTATTTAACATAGGATTGGAAGGACTATCCAGACCAATCAGGCAAGAGAAATAAATGAAAGGCATCCTAATTGGAAAAGATGAAGTCAAATTGTCCCTGTTTGCAGATGACATGATCCTACAAATAGAAAAACCTACAGACTCTACCAAAAAACTCCTAGAGCAGATAAACAAAATTAGTAAAGTTGCAGATACAAAATCAATATACACAAATCAGTTGTATTCATACACTCCAACAATAAACTAGCAGAAAAGGAAATCAAGAAAGCAAACCCATTTACAATAGCTACCAAAAAAAACCCAAAAAACAAAAAAACCTAAGAATAAATTTAACCAAGAATGTGAAGGATGTCTACAATGAGAACTATAAGTTACTACTGGAAGAAATTAAAGAGGACGCAAAATGATGGAAAGACATCCCACATCTATGGATTGGAAGAATTAACATTGTGAAAATGTCCATACTACCCAAAGTGATCTACAGATTCAATGCAATACCCATCAAAATAGCAATCATATTCTTCAGAGAAATAGAAAAAAACAATCCTAACATTCACGTGGAACAACAAAAGATCCTGAACAGACAAAGCAATTCTCAGCAAACATAAATAAACAAAAAATAAAGCTGGAGGCATTATACTACCTGACTTCAAATTATACTACAAAGCTATAATAAGCCAAAACTTATAAACCAAAGCCCAAACAGCATAGTACTGACATAAAAACACACAAACCAATGGAACTGAATAGAGTACATAGAAATCTGTCCATGTACTTACAGCCAACTGATTTTTGACAAAGGCACCAAAAACATACATTGGGGGAAAGGACTGCCTCTTCAATAAATGGTGCTGGGAAAACTGGATATCCATATGTAGATGAATGAAATTAGATCTCTACCTCTCACAATATGCCAAAATCAGCTCAAAATGGATTAAAGACTTAAATATAACATTTCAAACTATAAAACTCCTAGAAGGAAACATAGGGGAAACACTTGAGGATGTCGTACTGGGCAAAGACTATGAATAAGACATCAAAAGCACAGACAATAAAAGGAAAAATAAACAAATGGGATTATATCAAACTAAAAGCTCCTGCACAGCAAAGGGAACAATCAACAGAGTAAAAAGATAACCTACAGAATGGGAGAAAATATTTGCAAACTGTGCATCTGACAAGAGATTAATATCCAGAATATATAAGGAACTCAAAGAACTTAACAGTAGAAATAATAATAATACACCTAAAAACTGGCGAAAGGAGCTGAATAGATAGTTCTCAAAGACAGACATACAAATTGCCAATAGGTACATAAAAAAATGCTCAGCATCACTAAGCATTAGGGCAATGCAAATTAAAACCACATTGAGATATCATCTCACCCCAATTAGACTGGTTATTATCAAAAATACAAGGCTGGCTGGTTAGCTCAGTTGGTTACCAGCTTCCAGCGCAGCCTTACAACACCAACATCACAGCTTTGGATCCCCTTCCCAACCAGCCACCAAAAAAACCCTCCAAAACAAAAACAAAATCAAAGCTGAAAAAGACTAAGAATGACAAATGTTGATGAAGATGTGGAGAAAGGAGAGCCCTCCCATACTGTTGGTGGGGCTGTAAATTAGTATAGCCTTTATGGAAAACAGTATGGAGTTTTCTCAAACAACTACAGATATACCTATCTTATGATCCAGCAATCCCACTACTGGGTATATACCCAAAGGAGTGGAAATCATCATGTTGAAGGGATAGCGGCACTCCCATGTTCATTGCAGCTCTATTTACAATAGCCAAGATATGGAACCAACCTAAATATTCCATCAACAAATGACTGAATAAAGGAAATGTGTATATATACACAAAAAAGAACGAAGCTCTACCACTTGCAGCAACATGGATGAACCTGGAGAAAATTATGCTAAGTGAAATAAGCCAGGCACAGAAAGAAATACTACATGTTCTCACTCATAAGTGAGCTAAAAAATAAATGAATAAGAAAGAAAGAAAGAACCACAAGAAGGAAAGAATCGCAATAATAAGTTGAACTTTCAGAAAGAGAGAACAGAACTGTGGTTACTAGAGGTGGGAAAGGGGAGGGGGAATGTGGTAAGTGAGAAATTGGTTAATGGACACAAAGAATGATTACATTTTGTAATGATGAATATACTAGTTATTCTACTTGATTATCACATATTGTACACAGGTACTGATATTCCACTCTGTACCCAACAAACATGCATGATCAATTATGATTCAATAAAAAAAATTTCAGGCTTAGATTCTGAAGACCATGCCTTCAAGTTGACAGCCTGTCTCTCAGTTGACAACCAGAGTTCTGAGAATTTTTTTTCCCTCAATTCAATGCACGGCTTGCAAAGTTATGTAAGCACCAATATCTATAGGAAATATTGTAGGAGAGTTAAGGGCAGGGGCTACCTAGGATCCACAGAGTTGTCCCGAGGCCTATGATTAATCAAGTGATACTGAGAAAGTGATTGGGAGATGTTTGGAAGTGTCTCGCTCAGTGTCAGGGGATCGTCTGTCTCTCCTCCTTTCTCTCTGTACCCCCCCTTTCTCATATTACAGTACTGCTGTGAAAGACTTTCACCTCCAAAGTGTGGGGACCTCCCTCTATGCATATGGTGATAAAAGAATACCTGGGGCAGCTGAAGAGAAAATGCTGAGGAAAAAAGAGAGATTCTACTTATAACTGCTTAAACGTGGAAATTCTAGGACTCTAATTTTAGTTACAGAAGCATTTATATAAGAATTTCTAGAACAGTGATGACATTTTATTCAGAAAGCATTTTCTATAGACAAGTAAATATAAATGCTTGGCTACTCTAGGGAACTCATTAAAACAATAAGATGCTCAGAATTTTTTCTTAGTAAAATACTTTAAAACTTAAATCAGTGTATTGAGAATAGTTTGATGAGTTTACCAGATGTTTGATCCTTTTTATGATGTAAGTCACATTATAACTTCTTATGATTCTTTTTTCTAATTTCTTTTTACAAAATCAGAAATACTTATTTTGAAACAAGATATGAGGACATTTTCTACCTGTCAGAAAACTACCACTCAGAAATATTTTTCATCCACACAGCAGGAAAAATATAAAAACATTTAAATTTCACATTGGCACCAAAAACATTAACAGCCCTGCCTTCTTGGATTAGAAAAACTAAAGCTCAGCAATAAATAGTTTTGCAGGTGTTTGAACATGCCTAAGGCTTTAAATCAGTAAAATACTTTCTAAAAATTCTGATTACAAAAATAATACATACTTATACAAAAAAATTAAAACACAAAAATGTAGAACGTGAAAGGTCCCAGTAAACTCCCTCTGGGACCCATCCCCCAACCTTCCTCAAGAGAAACCACATATAACAGTTTAGTGCATCTTTCCAAATCTTTCGTTATACAGATATACAAAACGCACACACCTTAACTTGGCTCATAGTATACACAGTGATTTGCCACTTGCATTTTACACTTACTATATCTTTCACATCTTTTCATGTTTGTAGAAGTTGGCTAGATGGTATTCTATCATTAAATACCCATTAAAAATGGCAAAATCACTTCTCTAAGATCATTCACACAAGTACATGTTTATAATTTTAAAAGAAAATGGACAGAATCCTAAAACACAAAGACAAACATTTAAAAATAATCGTTATCCTTCCACCAGTGTGGAACATTCTTTTCTTTTTCACACAAAACAAATTATGTGCTAGGGGAAATTAATTTCCATGTTTGTAAAGAATGCTCCATTTGTTAAGCCTATCTGAAAAGAATGAAAAATTCAGATGATTAATTCATTTACACTTAGAAACTACCTGTACTACAAATACACATTGTGATCAATTATATTACAATGCTTCTCAGTCTAGGGTTTCAATTAAATAACAGTAAAAAATGGATAAATAATACATCTAATACCCTGAAAAATTAAGAAATTCAAATTTTAGATTGCCAACTAAAACACTGCTGTTTACATTTTTTTCTATTTGGTAGCAAATGCTAGTGAATTCAATGCTGATTACTTATAGTTGGTTCACATCACACACATCCAATCAGGGTAATAAAAACATAACATGCCTACTGTGGAGTTAGATTAAGACATAAAAATTTTTTGCTTGAAAGTAATAACTGTGTAGCACATGGGGCATTTCTCAATTGCTTCAGCACATCGCTCACAAGTGACCAGATGTCCACAAGGAATAAAAACTACAGCAATACTTCTCTCCATACAGATTTTGCAAAGCTTTTCCTCTTGCAGGCACCTTAGCTGTTCTTCAATATTGATCTCTTTCTGCAATGAAGTCTGACTGGATTCATCTTCTGCACTGTCTTTCTGGGCACTCACTAGATCCGCCACCAGAACCTCAAGTGACTTATAGTTGCTCCCAGATAGCTGAATTTTTTCTTCCATTATTTTCTTAATGTCTCTGAAATTGAATCCCATTTGTATAGCTTCTTGTACCATAGGATTTTTGAAGATGGTATCAATTCTTTCAATTAATGATGGTGTTTTTTCAGCAGTTGCTACTATAGTTTCCTCATGTGAATGGGTTAAATGAATATTGTTTACATATTCTTGTCCCTTCTCTTCTAGCAGATATTTACACCCTGGATACCACTTAGCATGTTGTTCCCAGGGGTCTTCTCTGGGCTTCCAATCAGTTAGCCCTCCTCCACAGTGAAAGCACTTGACTTTATCCCCTTCACTTAAAGCATAAAATCCAGCTTTTGCAAGCTGCTCCTTGTTAACTGAGTATTGCCATGTCCCAAAAGTAATGATCCGTGCTTCATAATCTGCCATGGCTGGATTTCTTGGAAGATTTGTTGAATTTGGGAAATTTCTATCAGAACTCACCATATCAAATTCACTTCGAATATTTATGTTCTGGCCCGAAACAAAGAAGCAATTAGGAAAGTGTTGCCTGTGTTCTGACCAGACACCATCACAGGCTTCCCAATTTTTCAGTTTTCCACCACAACAAAAGCACTGCACTTGATCATCAGTACCTGTGTAGGAGAGCCCAGCACTAGCTAGCTCTCTCGGGGTTAAGTGGGCATCGTCTGGCCAGTTCTGAAACGATTTCAGTCTAGCTGCTCCACTGCACATGGCAGGATTCCTCGGGTATCTGGTGTCTGCTGTATCTACAACCTGTCCAGTTCTCAAAAGATAGTCTGCATGAATCTCAGATGGCCTGTCGAAAGCAAGACGATTTCTGTTTCCCAGATAGTTTTCAACTTTGTTCTGACCATTTTGGACATCGGGATTTGTAGGTTGGGTGGCACTATTTTCAAAATAAAAACTGTTGATAAATCTACAATTTGGGGATACTTTCCTGTGTCTTCCAAGTGCTGAGTCTCCACACTGCCATCTATCGACTGCGGCATGACAACTAAAGCACCGCACAGTGTCGCCTTCACCAGTATAAAGAAAACCCGCTCCTGCCAGTGCTGATGCTGAAACAGGGCCACTTCGCGGAAAATTAGCAAATGTTTTTAATCTATCGAACTCTTCTACAAATTCCTCATCCTTATTGATGTCTGTAGGTACACAAGTTTTAGATCCTTTAAAACTGTTAAAAGTCATCTTCTCTTGAAAATAGGATTTGTCCACCTTTTTTGCCCTGGACGAGCGGCCCCAACGGTCCACGGCGATCGGCTCGTCCCCAGGGAGGGTCGCGGGGGAGGGGCGGCTCGAGCCCCGTCTGGAAATGCCAGCTCCGCTCTGCAGCGGGGCCCCTGGCCAGCGGCGGGAAACAGAAGCCCAAGACCCTAGGCCTCCCTCACTCGCTTCCACCGGCCGGCCCATCCCCGGAGGAGCCCTGAGTCGGGAAACCCGGAGTGTGTCCACGTCAGGGCCTCAAAGAGACACCGGCGTGGTCCCTCAGTGTCCCCGCCTGGCCGCGCCTCGGGCCCCGGCAGTCTCCTTCCCGCACCCGCCCGCGAGGTCAGCCTCCCGCCCTGCAAAGGCCCCCCTTTTCCCCCTCCGCCAATTTTTGAACTTTATTCTTTTATAGCTATTATTTCTATAAAAAGCAAATTTATTTGGTTAAATCCTAGAGATAAGAAATCTGCCAATTATGTTCCCTTTCAGTCAATAGAAATGAGCCTGTACAGATGTTCTTGTAATAAAAATTCATTAGAATTTCTATCAATTGGATTAAGAAAATTGTGATTTATTCACATCACATATTCCATAAGATTGAAGTGACTCCAATTGGCCTATAGCATGTCTAGTTCGTCTTCCTTATAGTTCTTATCAATTTGCAAACATTTTTTCTAAATTGATAAAATTTGAATGCAGGAATGGAAGATTAATTCTAAGGTTGAAACGTTCGTTCCCTCAAAAACTCATGTTGAAATTTAATTGTCATTGTGACAGTATTTCAGATGGGACAGTTGAGAAATGACGAGGCCCTGAGGGCTCCACCCTCATGGTTGAGATCGGTGCTGGTGTGAAAAGATGAGTTTGGCACTCTCTATCACCCTTCCGCCTTCCACCAGGGGACAGTGCAGGAGGAAGGACCTTGCTAGACAGCCACCGGCCCCTTGATCTGGGACTTCCCAGCCCCCAGACCATGAGCTAATAAATTACCCAGTCTCAGGTGTTCTGTTATAGCAACAAAAAAGGACTAAAGCATTTAATATTACTTAAACCCATGGGAAAGTCATCAATTCATCATAAATCTTAATTGGTAATTAATATACAATATAAAATATTATATTTGCTTTACATGCATTAACTCTAATTCTTACAAAGTGAGGTTATCAGTGTTATTATTCACAGAAATAGATGAGAAAACTGACAAAGTGTGAACAAGAAACGTAGCCAAGTTCTGTCAATTAATCCAATACTCCAGACCTTGTGATTCACAAATCAAATCACAACCTCTCTCAGGAATCATAGGAGATCCACTGTGCCCTCAGCCCATCAATCTTTCCGGAAACTGATGAAGGCTGATTAAATCCATACCTTTGAACCTTGGAGTGCTATGCTGGGACTTCAAGACTTGGCAACCTCCCAGAACTCATCTGAATAACTGAATCAATGCTGAATCCCACTTTCACACTAGACAGGGATAACGCTAAAACTGCAGGGAGAAAGGTCTTCACAACAAGGGGCTTCTACTGGGTCTTGCTGGTGCACTGTGACTGTGCTTCATTCGCTAAGTTCCATTTACACAGCAGGAAGACCCAGCTGCACAGGCAGAGGGAACAGTTGGGACAGGGAGGAGTCTTAAGGGAGAGCAATTGTGTTGGGAGACGAACCTCTGCTCCTTTCAACTTTGGAAAGCCAGTTCCAACCAAGAAGTCAATGAGTCAGGGGTGGGAGGAGCTACCTTAATTTGCTTTCTTAATACTCAAAAGAATTTTGTGAGTTGTTAAAACCAGGGTAGTTTGCAATTGGCATGGTGTAGTATATACACTATGGAAATCAGCAAATGCTACAAATCAGGGCTTTTTTTCATTCAGAGAACAGGGTTACTACTATATCACTGTCATAGACCCTTTCAAACCAGACCACAGAACGTGGTTTCTTGCTTCCCACTAGCCTTATCTCGTGATGACACTAATCTCTGACATTCATTAATATCATATCATACAGAACCGTGCATATGAACAAAATATTATATTGAAAATTGAGAACATGACTATTTAAAAAATAATGTTATAATTTCAAAAGACAATACACATATTTGTAAAGTGCTAAATGTGAAAAAATACACATACATATTTTTCACAAACATGAAAAAATATACAACCCCAAACTGATCTCTCCAAAGATAGTCATTGTTAAAACCATTGTCAAATTCCCAGAAACTCCTCTCCCACCAGAGTTCCCATTCCAAGATCGACTATTCTCTTGAACTCAGCCATACCTTCCACCCCTGCCTTGTCCCAAAGTCTATGGATACCTCTTATGGAAGATCTAAGAGGTCATGGGCCCAAGAATTTCAACACTATTGATCACATAGTAGGTGAGAGAGCCTTTTACTTATGTCATTGTCATCCATTCAAAAAACCCTATGAGATTCTCATTACTATCTTTACTTTTCCTATTATGAAAATACTTTCTTTGGATTCAAGTGACTTGGCAAAAACCACACAACTTAAAATTAATGGAACAATCTTTCAAAGCTCATATGTATATAGCTCAAAAGCCTGTGTCCTGACCACTGCTTATAGTGAATTCAGTCTTCTCATGCCTCAAAATTCCTCCTAGAAATAGGAACTCCAAATGGATAACCATTTGGCAAGAATAATAAGAAAATGACACAGCATGTGTAGGGCAGGACAGTGAGGAATGGGTATGTGCCATGCCATGTGTCACTTCCATCAGTCAGTGGGTGATTTTGGCTGGAACTGATGGTGAGCACACTGTGGAGCAGTATTTCCTGCAGAAGAATGTTGAAATACTCCCTCCCTAGGCTTGAGGTGTGGATGTCTGGGAGCTCGCAGGTTTGGAGTCCAGGCATTTCGATGCAGACTGAGAGAATGCGAGAGTTGTGGGGAAGCTTTCAGAAGTGGGAGGACCATTTAGTTCTAAAAGCTACAGTGAATCCATTCTTTCTAGTTGAGATAAACCTTGGGTTGTAAGCCCATTCACACTCATAACGTGTGTCTGTACCTTCTGGTTCACCTCCTGTAGGATTCCACCTGCTGAGATCACCAGTTTTCTGCTGTGGCAGTCTTCTACTTCAGAGAGGGTCACTATGAAACTCTCATCAAACACTAGGTGAGTGTCCAACAGCTCTAGGAAACACATATACTTCTTCCTGGTTAAGGCCTTCAGCTGCCAGTCACTGAAGGCAGGACACGGTCTAGGCCAAGGTGCTGCAGGGATGGTAATGGGGAAAGGTCCCTTCCTTTGAGGATCCATGACTTAGAAATTTTATAGTTATACTGTTCCAGCCTCCCCAGTCATTGGGGCAATCTGGTAATTAGGAGTCTAACCAGGTGCTTCCACATGCAACAGCCAAACATTCAAGATTATCAATCAGCTAGTTTCCCGCCTTCTTCTTGAGTCAGGGAGTGGAATGAATGGTGTTTAGGACCCTTGGGCAATCTTATGTCTCCACTGAGCCATCAGATAGATGCACACCCTCGTAGGAGCCCAGGGTCCAATGCTCTGGCAAGAACTGTCATCCCAGGTATGCCAAAGCTTCTCAAAAATTTTCCCAAATAGGGTTCATACTTCCTTGTAAACTGCCATGCACATAGGCGTATAGTGAAGAGTTCTAAAGGAGCATATTCCAAAGCTCATACACTTTGTAGGTTGACGGAATTGATATTAATCTTCAAAATTTATCAGAGTTAAAGGTTTGCCTCGTTGTCTTCCTCCTCCATGGCCACAAGGCTTGGGAGGTTGTTGGGTGCCCTGCTCAAGCCTGCCCCTAGCTCTTATAGCAATGCATTCATAAGCTATAATCATTCAATATATTGTTGCTATTATAACTTTAAACAAAGTGTTAACAGTTGGGTTAGGTAAGAGTCAGAAAAAAATAAAGATTTTATTTGACCTTCACTTATTTCTTCTCAAATTTTCTTCCTTTCTTTAGGTAGATTTGAGTTTCTGACCTACGTAATTTTCCTTCTATCTGAAGAACTTTTAATATTCTGTTCCATTTGTTTCGCATTTTTTTTTTTCCTCTTTGCTTTCCAGTTTGGGAAGTTTCTATTTATATATCTTTGAGCATAATGATTCTTTCCTCAGCCATGATAATTAAAAATTTGCTCTGACCAGGTCAGATAAGCCAGCAGTCAAGACTGCATGTCCTGGAAAACATGACCATAAGACTCAAAAACCAGAAGTAACCAAATGACCACGAATCCTTTTTGTAACCCTTACCCTAGATTCCCGCATGTAGAATGTAACCTGGTAACAATCCAAAACCTATGTATGTGCACTAGTCAACAGAAAAAATAATGTAATGATCAGGGGGAGGTCAGCTGTCCTCTTCTCTCTCCTTTGGTTCTCCCTCCTTCTTGTGATTATAAAATGCTAAGCTGTGCTGGCTCCCTTCAGAGGATATTTCTCAGGGCAACCTGACCTATGCATTTCCCCAGCTGCAGTCAACACAGTGGCTCAATAAACTCCGTGCTTATATGTTAGGCCTCAGTTTCTTTTAGGTTAACATGCCTGGTGATGAGACTGGAATCCAGAGCAAGTTCTCTGACCGTCTGGTGTTCCTTTTGAGCTCACACTTGGTACTGGCACAAGGGCCCATTGAATCCTTGGATCCCAGAGGCTTCATGGGGTGCAAAGGGGTATTTCTCCTGGATCTTGAACCTCCCTCTTTTTGGTTGAGGTCCAGATGGATTTATTGAGCTTTCTTTCTTTTTTTCTAATGCGCTTTTCCCTTTTCTCTTAAAAAGGAGGATCGGCTGGCTGGGTAGCTCAGCTGGTTAGAGCACGTTGCTGATAACACCAGGGTCCAGGCTTTGATCACTGTGCCGACCAGCCACCAAAAAACAAACAAACAACGAAAAAAAAAAGAATGAGAGTTTTTCCCTCTCTACTTCACAAGACATTTGGGTGAATGGTAACTGCCATTCCCACTCTTGCCACACGGGGGCAGATCTAGGACACAGTTCTGCAGATCTATCTCAGCTTCTGAAACAGCATTCAGGTATAAAGGGAAAGTCTGCCTTTCTCCTGCTTGCATGGCAAAGGTGTTTGAATTGCAGTTGGTAAGGCAGGTACTAGTAGTTTTATTTCCTGGCCAGAGAGAATTAACATAGCATGCTTTAACACTACAGCTATTTCTTATAAATTGTGATTGGATTTGGTTTTTTTTTTTTTTTTTTTTGGTTCATGAAACTTTTATTTCAATTACAAATATATACTTACCGTACAAACACTATATTGGATTATAGTTTAAAATGTATTTTTCACTGTGTGTCGTGATACAAAAATTTTGAAAGTCAGTGGCGTAAATCAGTACTCACTGAAGGGAAAGACATCAGTAAGTTAAAAATTAATATATTTAATGCGATGCAGGTTTTGTAAAAAAAAAAAAAACAACAGATAGGATGATATATAGATATAGATATGGATATATTTGAAAAATATAGAATTATGCCTACCAAAAAGATCAAATATTATCTCTCAGCGGGGCGAATTATGGTAATACCACTATAATTCTTTTTTAAATTTGTGACCAACTCCTACTAGTTTCCAACTGAAAACTGCATGAAGGTTTCTCACGCCAAAGATAAGAGGCAATGGTTCCCTCCTGCCCAACTGTATGTTCTAAGTCGCTAGAACCTCAGTGGAGGTGTCAGGACGATGGTCTATGACATTTAGCAGCCTCATAGATTCTTGTTCATAAGAAGAACACTTCTGTAGGGACCTTTCTGTTCATCCCAGGAGTTGCATATTAAGGTTGGTCACCTAGCACTTTGAGCGCTCTGTCACCACATAATAAGGTGACCCTGGTTCAGTGAGAAGCAGCATCCATAAGCAGTACATTTCTGACCCAATACAGTGTCCTGACTTGGTCACATCTAAAGGAGGCTTTTAAGTTATTAGAAATTGCTCATCAAAAACGGAGCCTTCCCTTGGGGCACCACCCTTTCAGAAGCTCCAGCTGGGTTTATGCATAACACCTGCTAAGTTCCACCTTGCAAATACCTTGGAAAATGTACCCATATTACTCAAAAGGACCCTAAATTACAATGGCCTAAATATAGGTCCTTTGAAATTTCTAAATTAATGTATTTGTGCACATATTTAGAAAAACTTTGTTTTAAAATCAGACAAATAAAATGGGAATTTACCTCTAATGGCATTTTTTTTTCAGATTTCTTTTATTTTAAAATTTACCTGCACATATTTGTAGGGTACATTGTGCTGTTTCAATACATGCATCTACTGCATAATAATTTACTTAGGGTAGATAGCACAGTTTTATACCCATTAGTCTGCCACTTCTCTCCCCACTATCACCCCCTCAGTTCCCTCTCTCCTTTCCGGGCCTCTGGTAAACGTTATTCTACTCTCTACTTCTATGAGAACCACTTTTATTGTTGTTTTGGTTTCACATACGAGTGGGATCATGCAGTAATTGTCTTTCTGTGCCTGGCTTACTTCACTGGCACTTAACATGTTGGTTTCCAGTTCCATCTATGTTGCTGCAAATGATAGGATTTCATTTTTTTAAATAGCTGAACAGTATTCCATTGTGTATATATACCACAGTTTTCATCTGTGTATGGGCATTTAGGTTGATTCTGTATCTTGGCTATTGTGAATAGTGTTGCAGTGAACATACGAATGAAGGTGTCTTTTTGATGGACTGATTTCATTTCCTTTGGTTATATACCCAGTAGTAGGATAGATGGGTCATAAGGTAGATAGATAGATCTATTTTTACTTTTCTGAGGAACCTCCATAATGTTTTTCGCAATGGCTGTACCAATTTATATTCCCACCAAAAAGGTCGGAGGAGTTCCCTTTTCTCTGCAACCTTGTTAGCATTTGTTATATTGTCTGTCTTTTTGATAGTAGCCATTCTAATTGGAGTAAGATGATATCTCATTGTGGTTTTAATTTGCATTTCCCTGATGATTAGTGATGTTGAGCATTGTTTCATGTGTCTGTTGGTCAATCACATGTCTTCTTTAGAAAAATGTCTGTTCAGGTCCTTTGCCCATTTTTAAATTTGGTTATTTGGTTTTTTGCTGTTGGGTTCTTTGAGGTGTCTGAGTTTCTTTTTTATTCTGAATATTAGCCCCTTCTGTGATGTATAGTTTGCACTTTCTCCCAATCTGTATGTTGTCTCTTCACTTTGCTGATTACGTCCATTGCTGTGCAGAAACTTTTTAGTTTGATGTAGTCCCCATTTACCTATGTTTGCTTTTCATTTCCTTTGTAGTCTTTTCCAAAAAAGCAGTGCCCACTCCCATTTCCTGTAGCATTTCCCCTATGTTTTCTTCTAGTCGTTTTATAGTTTGGGGTCTTAAATTTAGGTCTTTAATCCATTTTGACTTGATGTTGTGTATGGTGAGGGAAGGGGTCTAGTTTCATTCTTCTGCATGTGGATATCCAGTTTTCCCAACACCCTTTATTGAGGAGGCTATCCTTTCTCTAGTGTATATTTTTGGCACCTTCGTCAAAAATCAATTGGTTTTAAGTGCATGAGTTTATTTTTGAGTTCTCTATTCAGTTTCATTGATGTATTTGTCTGTTTTAATGCAAGTACCATGCTGTTCTGGTTACTATAGCTTTAAAATAGGTTTTGAAGTCAGGAAATATGATGCCTACAACTTTTTTCATGTTTTTTCAAGATTGATTTAGCTATATGGGGTCTTTTTTGGTTCCATACAAATTTTAAGATTGCCTTTTCTATTTCTGTGAAGAAGGCTGTTGCTATTTTGATAGGAATTGCATTCATTAGTTGCTTTGGGTAATATGGACATTTTGATGATGTTAATTCTTCCAAGCCATGAACATAGGGTATCTTTCCATTTATTTGTGTCCTTTTTAATTTCTTTCACCAATGTTTTATAGTTTTCATTGTAGAGTTCTTTCACCTTCTTGGTTAAATTTACTCCTAGGTATTTCAATTCTTCGGTAGCTATTGTGAATGGGATTACTTTCTTGATTTCTTCTTTAACTATTTCATTGTTGATATATAGGAAGGCTATTGGTTTTTGTGTGTTGATTTTACATCCTGCCACTATACTGAACTCATTAATTAGTTCTAGTAATTTTTTGATAGAGTTATTAGTCTTCTATTATATGATCATGTCACCTGCAAATAGAGATAGTTTGACTTTTTCCTTTTTGATTTAGATGCCCTTTATTGCTTTCTCTTGCCTTATAGTGCTGACTAGACTTCCAGTACTATGTTGAGTAAAATTGGAAGAGTAGGAATCCTTGTCTTCTTTCAGATCTTGGAGGAAAAGCCTCCAGTAGTTGTCCATTCAGTGCATTGGCTGTGGGTTTGTCATATACGGCCTTTTTTGTGTTGAGGTACATTCCTTCTATACCTTATTTGTTGAGTGTTTTTATCATGAAGAGGTGTTTGATTTTTATTAAATGCTTCTTCTACATCTATTGAGACAATGATATGTATTTTTTTCTTCATTCTGTTGATGATCACATTTATTGATTTGTGTATGTTGAACCATCCTTGCATCCCTGGGATGAATCCCACTTGATCATTGTGAATGATGGTGAATGATCTTTTTAATGTGTTGTTGGATTCTGTTTGCTAGTATTTTGTTGAGGATTTTTGTATCTGCACTCTTTAGGGATATTGGCCTGTAGTCTTCTTATTTTGTTGTTGTGGTGTGTGTGTGTGTGTGTGTGTGTGTGTGCGCGCACGCGCGCGCGCGCGCATACACGCGGCTGGCCAGTTTGGGGATCTGAACTCTTGACCTTGGTGTTACACTACCATGCTCTAACTGACTGGACTAACTGGACAGCTGTGGTGTCTTTTTAAAGTTTTGGTATGAGGGCAATGCTGGCCTCATAGAATGCCTTTAGAAGAGTGCCCTCCTCTTAAATTTTTGGAAGAATTTAAGAAGAATCGATATTAGTTCTTTTTTAAATGTTTAATTGAATTAGTGAAGCCATCTGGTCCTGGGGTTTTCTTTCTTGGGAGAATTTTTATTACCGTTTCAATCTCATTACTCATTATTTGTTTGTTTAGTTTTTCATAACTTAACCTTGGTAAGTTGTATGTGTCCAGGAATTTATCTACTTCTTCTGGCTTTTCCAGTTTGTTAGCATATAGTTGTTTACAGTATTCTGTAAGAATCATAAGAATCCATTGTATTTCTGTGGTATTGGTTGTCACGCCTCCCTTTTCATTTTTGATTTTGAGTCTTCTCTCTAAAGGTTTATTGATTTTGTTTACCTTTTCTAAAAACCAACTGTTTGTTAGACATTTACTGGTTAACATGTGTGTGTGTGTGTTTCCATTTTGTAGTGGATTAGTAGCTACCACCACTGCTTAAACTCTGCACTGGAACTAATTTGCTGTCCTGTGGTTAATTTCCAAATTAGGGGAAGCTTTCTGTGGGGACCAGAACTTGAGTTCTGTTCCTGAGCAAGATTGCTGCTTTGCTGCTGTTTCTCAAACTGGGGAAAGCTTTTTGTGTAGATTGAATTTTAATTGTAAGCATTTTAGCCACTTCCAGGTCTTGTAGGGTTACCACAGACACATGTGGAAATTCTGGCCCGGGATCACACTGTTACTGAAAATTGTGCCCCCTGTAGTTCTATCACCCTGACTGGTCTCCACTGTGTGGTGCCTGTGCCAATCAGAAGACAGATCAGCTGTCAACACGGTGCCCCAATGCTCCCCTGGTGGGTCAGCATCCCCCTGCCCCAAACTCCAAATGTTTCTCATGGGGCAGGCCATGCACAAGTCCCTTGCAAAGTCTCACCGACCTCTGGGTAGTTACTTCTTCTGGTCAGCTGCAGCTCCTCACTTCTATGCAGGTCCAGGGGAAGCTTGGTAGTGGCTGTGCTGGCCTGGGAGATGAAACTGTGCACTCCAAAGCACACTTCTCCTCTGCAGACTCCTGTAGCTTCATGAAAGGAGTGCTGCTGTGGATTTGTCTTCTCATGGTAGATGCTCCATGTGCTGCAGCTTCTCCCTGCCTTGTACCACACTGGCCCCAGGAGGAGCCAGGGTTTGGAATGGCTGAAGTCATTCCCCCCTTACTCTTATCACAGCCTTTTATGCCTTCAAAAAACTCCACAGGTGTCTCCTCCTATTCCCCCAAGCTCCAGTGATCTCAGGATGATAGCTTTTAATAATTGTAAATTGATGGTTGTGGGAAGGAGCTATGCTAAAGGTCATCTATTCTGTCATCTTGATGACTTCACTCTCCCCTCCAATGGCATTTAGAAGCCAGTAAGAGAAATACAGGGAAAATTGCTTTTCTTCAGGAGACAAAAAGTTGTCAGCAACCATTTCAGAACTAAAGAAGACTTCTGAGACCTCTTCTCTTTCTCATCCCACTGCTCTTTCATTGTCTTCCTCTGCACCTCTACATCTGCTTTTTTCTGCCCTTCCATATTCAGAACTATTGCCTCTTCCATCCCCTCCTTTGCCAGAGGAAGCTCAACCAATTTCAGAACCTCTCTCCAAACTTCACGTTTCTGACTTCCCTTTTTAGAACACCACCATTAACAGGGAGTGGAGGTCCATTTATTTAGTGAATAATCATGGACTAAAACTGAGTTTAAAGATATTGCAAAAGATTTTCTAAACCCAGTTAAAGATCCTATGAGATTTGCAAAAGAGTTTGACCTAAATATCTGAACCTATGAACCCAAATATTTTGATCTCTATCAGCTAGTCCATATGCTAGTATCAGAAAGAAGAGCCACAAAATGGTTAAAGACAGCTAATTGGGATAATCCACTAGAGGACTTTAATAAAAACACTGAGGCAAATGAAAAGCAGGTTTGTATTCTAAAAAGAAAAGAAAGGAAAACTCTACATGAGGCTCTACCAATATTTCCCAAAAATACTGATTGGAGTAAGACCCAGCAATGTGGACAGAGACCAGATGAGCCTGTCCTCAGTTATTTTGAATGACTCGGGGGAAAAAAAAAAAAAAACAACTTTATAATATTCTGGTATGACAGATGAATGCTTCCAACATCATCAAATAATACTCTTTTAAACTCCACTTTCCTTGATGGACTTGATGAGGATCTACTCACTTTGTTTAAAAGATATCAAATTAATTGGGAAACTGCCCAGACAAATGATCTTGTTAATTTGTCTAATAAGCTCTCTAAAACTCTAAAAGTAGCAATCAAAATTAGACACCCCTGAACGTAAGGGCAATCATTGTTTCTAATGCTGCAGCCAAGAAAAGCAGCTCTACAGGATATCTCCTTTCAAATATCACCCATCTTGAACTGTCTCTACAAGGATATGCCACATCTCAAAGCTTCTTAAGAGAGGCACAAGGAACAGCCCCTGAGAAAGAATTAAACCTGTGTTAAAACTAGAGAGGGATGTATATACCACATTTTTCTTATCCAGTCATCTGTCGATGGACGTTTAGGTTGATTCCAACACTTGGCTATTGTAAATAGAGCTGCAATAAACATGGGAGTGCAGGTATCCCTTCAACACGATGGTTTTCATTACTTTGGGGATATACCCAGTAGTGGGATTGCCGGATCATATGGCGGTTCTATCTGTAGTTTGAGGAAACTCCATACTGTTTTCCATAGTGGCTGCACTAATTTACAGTCCCACCATCACTGTAGGAAGGTTCCCCTTTCTCCACATCCTCGCTATATTTGTTATTCTCTGTCTTTTTGATAATAGCCAGTCTAACTGGGGTGAGATGATATCTCAATGCGGTTTTGATTTGTATCACTCTGATGCTGAGTGATGCTGAGCATTTTTGCATGTACCTGTTGGCCATTTGTGTATCTTCCTTTGTGAAATGCCTATTTGTCTCCTTTGCCCATTTTTTAATTGGGTTACTTGTTTTCTTACTGTTGAGTTGTTTGAGTTATTTGTATATTCTGGATATTAGTTCCTTGTCAGATGCATACTTTGCAAATATTTTCTCCCACTCTGTAGGGTTTTATTTTTTTTTCACTTAGTTAATTGTTTCATTTGCTGTGCAGAGGTTTTCAGTTTGATATAATCCCATTTATTTATTTTTTCCTGGAACAGGTTTATGGTATGGACTACATAATAGACTACTTAATTATTTCTCTAGGACTCCAGCTACCCATTTTACAATATTCACATGAATTAATACTATTTACATTAATTAACTCATTGGAATCCAGATAAAATGATAGCATGGGGAAAACAATATTACTGAACTAGTTGCTACAATTGCTCAAAAGGTGTACTCTTACTGTACTGTTTGTCTCAAATATAATCCCGGGAAACCACTTCATGGATCACAGGGTCATTTCCCTTTACCACTTGGACCCTTCAAAATTTGGCAATTGGACTTTGTATGACTGCTCCCATCTCAAGGATACACATGTGGTTTTGTTTTAATCTATGTGTTTTCTCATTGGGTTGAAGCATTTCCATGCCACAGAACCATGGAACAAATAGTAGTTAAGGTTCTATTAGAAAAAAATTATCCCATCTTGGAGAGTTCCCTTTGAGCTCCATTGTGATCAAGGGACACATTTCTCTGGCAAATAATTTTGTCCATTTGCAGTAATATGACCAATATTCTAGCATTTCCGTTCTGCACAGTCTCTTCAGTCCTTTGGACTTGTGGGACACACAAACGAAATGATAAAGATTCAATTGGTGAAATTCATGGAAATCTTTAACCTCCCCTGGCCAAAGTCTTTTTCTTTGGTATTGCTCAACTTACTCTCTATTCTGTTTGGAAAACATCGGCTTTCTCCCTTTGAAATAATAACAGACTCATGTAGATGAATAGCTTTATGAACTAGCTTTTTTAAAAGGTGATATCCTTCATTACTGCCAAAGCTTATAAATCTCACCAAAAATTCTAAATCAATTAAGGTTCCCTTCCACAGTGAACTCCTGGGAGACAAAGACATCAAAGACCATGGTTTCCAGCCTAGATACTTTATTTATTAGAAATGTTTTTAAATAAAAGCCTCCCTCCAGCCATGTTGGAAGGGACCATATGAGGTATTGTTAACCAATCCCTGTGCAGCTAGGCTTAAAAGCATTGACTCATAGGTTAATATTTCTCATTTTAAAAAAGCAAATTTACCTGAGTGAACCTCCTGCATCACTAGCGATCTTCACCTGATGCTTACCCATAGCCAATTGCCTCACTCTTCCAGCCACGATGAGAAGACAGTATTGGAGTAGACAGCCTTACCCAAGACTGCAGACATCTCCTAACAACAACTTCAGACCTCACCTGACAACATTGCTGAAATATTTGGACTTTTACTTTGAGGAGTTCTTTTAGTTTTAAGCCTTTGTCAGACTGTGGGCCTCACCTGTTGGTTCACATTTTAACCAGATCTACACCAAATCAAATCTTTCCACCTAGTTTAAGTTGTAAAATGCCCCTAATTCTTCTCTTGGTATTTTTCACCACCCAGCGCACTTATGCTCTTTAAGGTAACATATTTCTACAATGGGCACACTCCATTGCCCAAGGGTGCTACTTATCCTCCTGTTGAATATGCAAACAAATATCACTATCTAGTTCTTCAGGTTTGCCATGGATTAAAAGGATCTGACTACTGCCCCATCCACCTTCCATATTGCTTAAAATCTGGACTTAGAGCTAGAGGCCAGAACCTAATTTCTTTCCCTCCTACATGGGACATGACTTTCTGGGAATGAGCCTTCCCAGTGACAAGGAACCAAAATGTCTGCCTGACTTTCTGTGAATGAGACTTCCCAGCAATAAGGAATCAAAATATCTACCTGAGTTGATTATCAGTGATTTCAGGTGAGAGATTTTTGATCAAAAGGGGCAAATAATAAATAAAAAATCTGCTCTGACCAGGTCAGCTAAATTATAGTGCCTTGGGAAGCTTGGGATAAGCCAGCAGTCACGTCCACATGTCCTGGAAAATGTTATAAGACTGTTTTAGCTCAAAAAACAGACATGCAGGCAACAGAAGAAGTAACAAAATGTTCTATAATCCTTCTTGTAACCCTTTACCCTAGATACTTGCATGTAGGATGTAACCTATTAACAATCCAGAATCAATCTATTTTACCTATCTATCATCTGATGTAATAATTAGGGGGCTGCCTCTTCTTTCTCTCTCTCCTTTGTTTCCTTCCTCTTCTTGTGATTATAAAATTCTAAGCTCTGCTGGTCCCCTTCAGAGTTCATTTCTCAGGGCAACCCAACCTATGAATTTCCCTGGCTGCAGTGGCTCAATGAACTCCATGCCTATATGTTCAACCTCAGTTTCTTTTAGGTCAATAGCCATGTCCAGTCTACTGCTCAGCTCATCAAAGACACTTTTCTTACATTGTTTTTTATCTAGTATTTCCTTTTGAGTTTTTCCTAGTTTCCATCTCTGCTTAAGTTACCCTTTTGTCCTTGCATGTTGTCCATTTTTCCAGTAGAGCCCTTTAAATATTTATAGTGATTTTAAATTTCTGGTCTCATAATTCCAAAATCTCTATCATATCTGAGTCTGGTTCTGATGCCTGCTCTGTCTCTTTCAATTGTTTTTATACTTATAATTATGATTTGTAATTTTTTGTTGAAAGCTGGACATGATAGAGAGTGTAAAAGAAAGTTAGGTAAACAGTCTTTTTGTGTGGAATTTCATGTTTCTCTACCTAGGGGTTGGGCTGTGTTTAACGTTTGCTATAAATGACAGAGGCTAACATTTCCTCTGGCATTTTTGTTTTTGTCTCCCCTGTTGTCTTTGCGTTTATCCAGAGAAATCTTATTAAATAAAATCTGAGCCTTTCCTGGTCAAGATGGCAGAATAGACGGTCCCCAGCATCACCCTCTCTCACAAATCAACCAACTTACAACAATAAAAAAAGCAATGACAGCAAAGTTGGGGCTGCTAGAGCTCAGAGGAAGAGGAAGAGAGACCTACAGAGTGCATGAAGGCAGGAGAAGCCACGATGAGAGAAAGGAAAAACTGCTCTGACGATTTTGAATCATGGCCACTTCCAGGCTGGAGTTGCTGAACACACGGAGAAGGAGCTGGCAAAAGTTGCACCTGTGTCCTTCGGATGAAGTTGCTTGGAGGTGGCAGGGGAGAACATGGCCTTGGTAGCCCCCAGGCCAGGAAGACCACTAAGAGGGTTCCATGGACCCACGTGGGAGTGAGGAGCCAGAACAACTGAAAAAAAGGAGCCACTCAGAGGCTGGTGAGTCATCGCAAGGGAACAGAGCATGGTCCATTCCATGGGAAGTGTTTGGAGAGTGTGTGGGGGAGAAGACAGGTCCACTGGGGAAACACTGGAGCACAGAAAGGACACCCCAATCAGCACAGGACCACTCAGAGGAGACTGATCAGGAATATAGAATTGCATGGGGTGCAGTTTGATGAAAAGACTCAGGCCCAGACCAGAGTTTCTATACAACCCAGGTGCACCAGATCTTACTAGACCTGGAAGTATGTATAAAGTCAGCCATTAAAACCTGTGCTGCATAAAAAGCCTTCCCTAGGAAATCAGCAGCAAAGCAGCAATTTAGCTCAACCACACAGCTCAAGTACTGATCCCCACAGGAAGTTCCCCCATTTTAGAAGTAAGCAAAGGACAACAAATTAGTTCCAGTGCAGAGTTTGAGTGGTGAGAACAGCAAATAATCCATCACAGAAGTGAAAGAAAAAACAAAGTACCCATAACTAGAGACAAAGTTTGATATTAACTAGTAAAGGTCTCATTTCACCAGAGAACACCTTTAACACTTAGAAGGACCAGAAGTCCCCTGGGCTACCAAGCCAGAAATGCGGATGGGCTGGGGACCTCAGCAATGCCCCTGTATTAGTCTGTTTTTGTTGCTTATAACAAAATACCTGAAACTGGGTGATTTATAAAGAAAAACGTTATTTATTGCTTATGGTTTCTGATGTTGCAAAGTCCAAAGTGCATCTGGTGGTGGCGACAGTTACCTAGGGGTCTCACATTGCAAGATGGTGGAAGCAGAGAGAACAGAGTGAGAACAAGACAGACTCTCCTCTTCTTTTAAAGCCTCAGAACCATGCCCCTGACCACCATTTTTAATCCATTCACTACTGCACAATCCTACAATTTAATCACCTCTTCAAGGCCCCACCTTTCAATTACCATAATAAGATTTCCCACCCTCTTAACAATCACAGTGGGGGCTAAGTTTCTAATACATAAAACTTGGGAGACACAATTCAAGCTTCAGGGAGTTTTGGGGGGACAAAATTCAATCCATTACACCCCCCAACACCCACAACCAGCCCAGCAATGACCACTAAGCCATAGCAAGAAGGGCCCTGGGTTCTCGAACTGGGGTGGTACAGGGCAAGGGCTTTTGCCACACCCCCAACATGTGCACCCAGCCTGGCAATGACCAAGCCACTGCTGGAAGCCCCCTGGTTTCCCCTGTGAGAATAAGGGGGATGCCACAGGCCTCAATCCTCCGCCTCCTCCTTCCTCTTTCTTCCATCCCATTTCCTTCCCATGTCCCCTCTCCTCCTCCCTCCCAACTGCTCCACAACATCATAGAATGTAAAAAAAAAAAAAAATTAATAAAAATAAAATTAAATTAAAAAGTTAAGAAAAAAATCTGAGCCTTTCTGTTCTTTCAGTTGTAATCTACTATTGTTACATAGAAGCCCTGTTAATGTGGTGGTCAGGTGTTGGGGGAGGGGAAGTATGTTATAGTCCTATTATTAGATCTCAGTTTTTTAGTGACTGTGTGCCCTGGGCTGTGATCTGCCTGATTGCTTTCCAGTGATTTCCAACCCCTTCTCCCCAATTTAAGTGAGAAAGGATGGCTAGAGGAGGATAGAGTTGTTTATTTCCTTTCCTCCATGTAGGTTAGGATCTGGGGGGAAAAATTTGGTTAGGTCTTGTAAAATAACTTCTCTGAAGGACAGGTATTTGTTAAGAGAATGCTCTGGGAATACTTCAAAAAGGTTACTTTCCCCTCATCCTGCTGAAATCACAATAGGACTTTTTTCCAGTCCTTACAGCTCAAACCTGTTAGAGCTCCGAGTTAAAACTCACTAGAATGTGGGGGGCCCTAAGATCCTGGTCCTCAGAGTTTTAGACCCTTATACAAATCTACACGAGCTTCCAGCAATTTGTCAGTTACAGTTTAAGCATTCCCACCAGCACTGGATCCAGGGGAGGCCTCCAGCTCCTGGGCTTTTCCTATAGCCAAGCTGTGATTCTCTATATCTGCCTTTCTCCAGTGTTCAGAGCCATGGCTTGCCATGATTTCAATTCTCTGAATGATCTAAGAATAATTTTTTTTTACCTCGTTCAGTCTTTTACTTACTATAGGACAGAGTAATGACTTTTAAGGTATTTATATGTTGGAGCAGAAACTGGATTGGTTTTTAAATATTCTGCAGTCTATATATGAAGAACTCTCCAATGTTCCACTGTCAGGGTGAAAAATTATTTAACAATTCCCCTCCTTTGGCTCACTTAGGTCGTTATCACATTTTCACTGTGAAAAATAATGTCATAACAAACATCTTTGTACAAGGTCTTTGAATGCACGACTGGTTAAATCCTCAGGATGGATTTCTATAAGTGTAATTTTACTGAACAATTTATACAAAGAAGCACCAGCTGTTCCTCAAATAAGGATGATTTATATGAAATACAAATGCCTTTCACCTGTATTAAAGAAATTTGCATAGAACTTCAAGTTCAGCTTACCTTCAATTCCAATCTCAACGAAGTGGCAAAATTGGTAATTTTCTTGGCATCGGGAGGCACAGAATCCTATAAATTCAAATAATTTGTTAACTTTCCAGTGGAGAAATTCAGCTTTGCTTCCATAACCACACTGTGACCACAATGAAAATTTCCAGGCTGAAAAGGCTAGGGGAATAAAAAGGAAAGAAAGGAATGTGAATGCTGAGGCCAAAAGTGTTATTGAGCAATGGGCTCATTGCCCAACGCACACAGAAAGCCAAACACTGTGACACTGGCTTTTGTGTAAAGAAAGAGCTTTTTGTAAAGAAAGAGCTTTATTGTAAAGAAAGAGCTTTATTGTGTGACTGGTCATCAAGAACACAGGAGAATATGCTCAAATCTGTCTCCCCAACTGAGAAGCATGATCTGTTTTTATAGGAAACTAAAAGTATAGAGAAATACAGGTAAAATTACCAAAAATGCAAGTTGGCAGAAACTGATTGGTGGGAGATTAGCACATTCCAGTATCATTCCCTTTTCTGCTCATCCTGCAACAAATGGTGACAAACCACCCACTTTTTAATTCTGTTCAGCATTCTGGTTCTCCTGAAGCTCTGAACTTCTGTTCTGAGGGGGTGGGGTGTGGACTTCGGTTCTTAGTGCCATCTGGAGGTCAATAGGGTCTTCTCGGGCACATGTTCATCTCACTTCAGGGGCTTTGAGGCTTCTGCAAAACAACCTGAACAATAGTGATTAATGATCATCTGACCACTACAGGAAACTTGAAAGGCATTTTATTATCTTAAAAGGAATTTCAGACAATTATTCAGCTCAGCCAATTATCTGAGATGATCAGCAGCTGGTTTCAGTTCGCCCCGCATCAGTCATTTATCTGGGATGGCTAGCAGCTGGTTTCAGAAGCATAATGAGTTGTAAGTAATCACTTGTTGTAATGGAACATCTGGTTTAGCTGAGGAGTGGTGCCCAAACTCAGTCTGTATGTTGGCAGTTTGCTTATGGCTTTGCTGCCGGGACCAGCTTCATGAGCATTTGACCCGTATGGGCCCTCCCCAAACTCCACAGGACACTAGGCTTGGTTTAATGCTATGCTGCCAATGCCTGGAAATTCTTAATAATTTTATAAAGGAAAATACTGAATTTGCATGTTGCACAGGGACCCCAAAATATGTACCTGTCCAGGCTTCAGAAGTGGTATAACTGATGGACCTGAGAGAATGTGGAGTTGTTCAGAACTTTGCATAGAACATCAAGGATTAGAATTTCTCTACCCCTTCTGATCCTTCAGTGATATGAGATACAGCTCAAACCCAATAAAGAATTTGAAGTAAAAATATACTCATATTTTTATTTTCTCCTTTATAACTTACTTTCTAAGCTGTCATAACATATAATCAAATGCAATTAAAAATGAGAAATCACATTAACTTTGGCATCATTTTCTCTGTCCTAAAAATGGACAATTGTCAAAGTTTGTGCTGGTAATTTAGAAATGTATTTTACACGAGTCAAATAGCTTCTACAATTGACTATAGAGTTTATTTTCTTCCCTCATTATATTCTTCTATTCTTGATCTTGAAGGGAGAACATCTGTACTGAAATCTCCCCTCCTTCAAAAAAACTCTATATTTCCTATGAACTTTGGATCTGCTGTCTTTATCTTTATCTTTCAAGAGTAAAGAGGTACCTTCTGTTGTTAATGTAAAGGAAAACTTCTGTTTTATATTGACACTTTTGTTCCTTTTTTCAAGATATTCTTCACGGACTAAAAAGACATCAGGACACTAAAAGACAAACCCAAGTCCAGTAGTCAGCAAACTGTGGCTTGTGGAACAAAGACTTAACAGGAACAAGTATATAAAAGAAATCTTACAGAAAACAAAAGTCTTTTTTTTAAAAATTAAATTTTATTGAAATATAACTGATTGTACATATCTGTGGGGTACAGCATTGAATATCAATACTTGTGTGCAATATGTGGTGCTCAAATCAGGATGATTAGTATGTTCAACGTTACACAATGTAATCACTTTTTGCGGCCCTTTACCAATTTCTTGCTAACCCCCCTCCAATACCCCCTTTCCTGCCTCTGATGGCTTCAGCTTTGTTCTCTCCTTTTGGAATTTCATTGAATAACTGTGATTGTTATATCGTTCTTTCTCTTATTTTTTGTTTCTTTGTATATATTTTTAGCTCCCACTTATGAGTGAGGACATGTGGTATTTCTCTTTCTGTGCCTGGCTCATTTTACTTAATATAATTTTCTCTAAGTTCACTTATATTGCTGCAAATGGCAGAATTTAATTCCTTTTTATGGCATAGTAGAATTCCATTGTATATAAATACTACATTCTTCTTACCCAGTCATCTGCTAATGGACATTTAGGTTAGTTCCAACTTTTGGCTATTGCAAATAGAGCTGCAATAAACATGGGAGTGCAGGGATCCCTTTGTCATGATGATTTCCATTCCTTTGGGTATGTACCCAGCAGTGGGATTGCTGGGTCATATGGCAGTTCTATCTGTAGTTGTTTGAGGAACCTACATACTGTTTTCCATAATGGCTGTACTAATTTACAGTCCCACAAACAATGCAGGAGGGTTCCTCTTTCTTGGCATCCTCGCCAGCATTTGTGATTCTCCATCATTTTGATAATAGCCAGTCTAACTGGGGAGAGAAGATATCTCAGTGTGGTTTTGATTTGCATTTCCCTGATGCTGAGTGATGTTGTGCATTTTTCCATGTACCTGTTGGCCATTTGTATATCTTCCTTTGAGAAATGCCTATTCAGCTCATTTGGCCATTTTTTAATTGGGTTACTTGTTTTCTAACTGTTAAATTATTTGAGTTCCTTGTATATTAAGGATATAAATCACTTGTCAGATGCATAGTTTGCAAATATTTTCTTCCATTCAGTACATTGTCTTTTTGCTCTAATAATTGTTTCTTTTGCTGTGAAAAGCCTTTTAGTTTGATATAATCCCGTTTGTTTCTTTTTTCTTTTGCCTGTGCTTTTGAGGTCTTGTTATTAGTCTTTGCCCAATTCTACTTCCTCAAGAATTTTCCCTATGTTCTATTTTGAGAGTTCTATAGTTTCAGGTCTTATATTTAATTCTTTAATCCATTTTGAGTTGGTATGTGGTGAGAGGTATGAGTCTAGTTTCATTCTTCTACATATAAACATCCACTATTCCCAGCACCACTTATTGAAGAGGCAGTCTTTTCCCCTATGCATGTTCTTGTTGCCTTTGTGAAAAATCAGTTGGCTGTAAGTATGTGGGTTGATTTGGGGGTTTTCTATTCTGTTCCATTGGTCTGAGTGACTGTTTTTATGCCAGTACCATGCTGTTTTGGTTAATATAGCTTTGTGTATAAATTAAAGTCAGGTAGTGTTATGTCTCTGGCTTTATTTTTAATCCTCAGGATTGCTTTATTTGTTTTGTTGTTGTTGTTGTTGTTCCATAAGAATATTAGGATTGTTTTTCCTTTTTCTGTGAAATAGCAATATCATTGCTATTTTCATGGAGATTGCATTGAATCTGTAGACCACCTTGGGAGCATGGGCATGGCACAGTGTTAATTCTTCCAATCCCAGAACATAGAATATCTTTCCGTCTTTTTGTGTCCTCTTTAATTTCTTTCAACAGTGATTTGTGGTTCTCATTGTAGAGATATTTCACCGCCTTGGTTAAATTTATTCTTAAGCATTTTATTTATTTATTTATTTATTGGTGACTATTGTAAATGGGCTTGCTGTCTTGATTTCTTTTTCTGCTAGTTTGTTATTGGAGTATAAAGATGCTATCGATTTTTGGGTGTTGACTTTGTATCCTGCCACTTTGCTGAAATAATTTATCAGCTGTAGAGTTTTGTTTTGTTTTGTTTTGGGTAGAGTATTTAGGTTTTTCTATATACAGGATCATGTCATCTGCAAACAGGGACAGTTTGACTTTGTCCTTTCCATTCTTCATGTGCTTTATTTTTCTTGCCTGATTGGTCTGGCTAGTTCTTCCAATACTACGTCAAATAGGATTGGTAACTGTGGGCATCAGTATCTTTTTCCTATTCTTAAGGGAAAGTCTGAAAGCTTTTCATTCAGTATGATATTGTCAGTGGGTATGTTGTATATGGCTCCTGTTGTTTTGAGATATTTTCCTTTTATACCAATTTGCTGAGAGTCTTTATGAAGGATGTTGAATTTTGTCAGATGCATTTTTTTCGCATCTATTGAGACAATTTTATGGTGTTTTTCCCTTGATTTTGATGTTGTGTATCATATTTATTGACTTGCATATGTTCAACCATCCTTGCTGGGATGAATCACACTTGATCATGGTGGATACATTTTTTTAATGTGTTGCTGTATTCCATTTGCTAATATCTTGCTGAGGATTTTTGCGTCCATGTTAGTCAAGGATATTTGCATATAGTTTTCTTTTTTTGTTGTGTCTGTGTCTGATTTTGGTATCACAGTGATGCTGACTTCATAGACTGAGTTTGGGAGATTGGCCTCTTTTCCAGTTTTTTTTGGAATAGTTTGAAGAGAATTGCTATTAATTCCTCTTTAAAGATTTGATAGAATTCAGCAATAAAGCCATCTAGTCCTGGAATTTTCTTTGTTGGGAGACTGCTGATTACTGCTTCAATCTTATTGCTTGTTATTGGTCTGTTTGGGTTTTGTATTTCTTCTTGATTCAGTCTTGATAGTTTGCATGTGTCCACAGATCTATCCATTTCCTCATTTTTCAAATTTGTTGGCATATAGTTGTTTATAATAGTATCTAATGATTCTTTGTGGTTCTGTGATATTCGTTGTAATGTCTCCTTTTTCATTTCTGATTTTTATTATTTGGGTCTTCTCTCTTCTTATTTTAGTTAGCCTAACTAACTGGTTTGTATATTTTGTTTATCTTCTCAACAAACCAACTTTTTCTTTCATTGATCTTCTGTATTTTTTTGGTCTCTATTTCATTTAGTTCTGCTCTGATCTTATTTCTGTCTATTAAGTTTTTCATTGGATTCTTCTTGTTTTTCTAGTTCTTTGAGGTGTAAAATTAGGTTGTTTATTTGAAGTCTTTCTCTTCTTTTGACGTATTTATTGCAATACAATTCCCTCTTAGTACTGCTTTTGCAGTATCCCACAGGTTTTGTCATGGTGTGTCTTTATTTTCATTAGTTTCAAGAAATTTTTCAATTTCTTGTTTATTTCTTCTTAGACCCAGAGGGCATTCGGGAGCATTTTGCTTAATTTCCATGTTTTATATAGTTTACAGAGTTGCACTTGTTATTGATTTCTAGTTTTAATCAGTTTTGTTCTGAAAAGATACTAGAAATGATTTTGCTTTTAAGAATTTGTTGAGACTTTATTTGTGGCCTAACATTTGGTCTATCCTGGAGAATGTTCCATATGCTAATGAGAAATATGTGTATTTTGTAGTTGTTGGATGAAATGTTCTGTAGATATCTGCCAGATCCAATTGGCTGAAAGTATAGTTTATATCCTGTGTTTCTCTATTGATTTGTTGCCTAAATAATCTGTCCAGATTATCTGTCCAGTGCTGAGGGAGAAGTGTTCAGGTCCCCAACTATTATCGTATTGGGGTCCATCTCTTTCTTTAGGTCTAATAGTGTTTTCTGCTTTATATATCTAGATGATGTGATTTTGGGTGCATATATATTTATGATTGTTATTTTTTCTTGCTGCATTGATCCTTTTATCATTACATATTGTCCTTCTTTGTCTCTTTTTATAGTTCCTGGTTTGAAATTTAAATTCATTATTTAAGGCAGAGACCCCATGACCTAAAAACCTTAAAGTTTCCACCTCCCCACACTTCTGCATTAGGGATTGAGTTTCCAGCACATGAACTTTGGGAAACACATTCAAACCATAGCAACGTCAAAAAGCTATGTGATAGCAAAATGAGCAAACTACAGCTTCTGGCAAAAAGTTAGTTAAATAAATTGTTCTTCCCAGATAGCTACCATATTTGTCATTATTTAAAAAGTCAAGATAGTGATTACTGATTCAGGGAAGGAGACAGTTTATTAGTAGTGAATTATATGGTGTGGGATTGGGGGGCATATCTGAGGAATGTCCCAGTTGAACACAGGAGGTGGTTACATGGGTGTTCACTCCCCAGTAATTCATTAATTTGGACATTTGTTTAATACACTTTTCTGTATGTTTTTAGATTTCACAATGAATAGGTTAAAAAAAAAAGACAACATTCAGTACAATAGAAGACCTTTGTCTTTAATGAGAAAGATAAAACAAAAGTTTATCTTTAAGAAATTTTTTTGCTTTATTTACTAAATATGATTTGAAGTTTGGCAAAAAAGTTTATAAGAGACCCATTCAATATGAAAAAGTAACTTTATAATTTTATTTTCCAAGTGGTCTATAGTATTTCTTGGAGTGCTCCATTAGGATTTTTCTTTTTTATTTGTTCGTTATTTACCTGTCAGCCAAACATTACATTTTTTCATCCAGCATGGCCAGTTAATATTCTTGGAATTCTATGAAAGTGAAAATCAGGAAGCAAGTGGGAAATGGAACCCACAGATAACCCCCAAACTGCTTAAAAACTAAACTGAACTTATGATCCAACATTTCTCATGACAAAATCTTTCACAAATGACAACAAAACAAACCTAAAACACTGATTTTGAGGCTTATCATTCACAGAAAAGTTCATATAATATAGCCACCCAAACTTTAAAAATTTTTCAATGGTATTTCTGAATTTCTGAAACTCATATAACCACTTTAAAAATGCTGTTCCAGAAGTGCCTTCATTCATAGCCATCAAAGAAAAGCAGTATCATTGGTTTTAAATGATCTGTATATCAAATAACCCTGTCTCTCACACTAAGATCTTTAATAAAAATAGGCAATGATACTCCCAGTCTATCTCTTTTGTGTGTCTCCTCTGTTGTTCTCAAATTAAAAAAAAAATTATGACACACTCTTGATGTTGTTTTATTTCTATGCATATTCACTATATGTCCAAAGATATATAATACAAGCTTTTAAGATAGTGGGCTCCACTGTACTGTTACTAAGGGATTTAGGGAGTACCGACTGATCCATGTGTTGCACATAAGTCACCAATTAAGTCAGCACAGCACATTATAGCATGAAAACTTGAATGATGTCAACCAAAACCCACAAGCAAAAACCAAACAGTTATATGCTGTAATTTAAGGATACACACACACACACACACACACACACACACACACACACACACACACACACACACACACACACACGCATGTCCTCACTCATAAGTGGGAGCTGAGAGAGACAGAGAGACAGAGACAGAGAGAGACAGAAGGAAGGAAGGAAAGATCACAATAAAACATTGAACTTTCAGAAGGAGAGAACAGATCTATAGTCACTAGAGGTGGAAAAAGGGAAGAAGGAGGGAGGTTAGGGAATAACTGGGTAAGGGACACAAAGAATAATTATGGTTTGTAATGATGAACATGCTAAAATATTGATTTGAGTATCACATACTGTACACAAATACTGATAGTCAACTCTGTACCCCATAAATATGTATAGTCAATTATGTTTCAATTCAAAAAATAAATTTAAATAAAGTAGAATTTCAGCAACATAAATAAATGAATAATAAATAAATGTATTAATGCCATTATCACTGGAGTGGGTTCCTTATGAAAATACAAGTTTGGGACCCTTTTGTCTCTCACCTTCTTTTTGCCCTTCTGCCATGTGATGCCTTCCACCATACCACCATGCAGCAAGAAGGCCCTCACCAGATGCCAGTCCCTTGGTCTTTGACTTCCCACACTTCAGAACTGTGAGCCAACAAATTTCTTTTATTTTTATTATGCCAGTCTTAAGTACTCTGTTATAGCAGCAAAAAAGACTAAGACACATGTATAAATACTGTTTATGAATATCTGTCCTCTTTACAGTCTTTGGCCATTTCAAATAATTCTGCTATAAACATTCTTAGCCATGTGTTCCAGTACTCATAAGCTCACATTTTTGCAGGCAAGCGTAACTAAGTCATGCAGTAAATTATCTTGAAGTTTAGTACATGATGACAAACTCTTTCCCAAAGTGGTTCCACCAACTTGGCTTCCTACCAGGAGTTGTCACTGCTCCCATCCTCCCCAACACTTGGTATTGCTGGACTTCCTCATTTTACCAATAGGTGTGTGCAGATATGTCTTTACTGTGTGTTTCCTCATTAACTCATGAGGTTGAACTTCTTTTTATTATGTCAAGCATTAGAATTTTCCCTTTTGTGAATGTATGGGAAAGAATATATACTGAAATATTTTTCCTATACACTTACTCAGCAAAAATCAACAAAGAAGAAAGACTTCTGTTACCAATCATGTAGAGATTCTTCCCCCCCACCCCGCAAGCATGCAAGTAGTTCTCCAGCAGACACCAGCTGAGTGCCCCCCAATTTAATTCTGACTCTATCTACTTGAAGATAGCATCAGATCGCACAGTTTGAGGGCTAAGTGCCCAAGGCTGCCCCCTCGTTCAGATGCCAGTTGCAAGCCCAGGCCTCTGGAACTTCTGACCAACCAGCTATAAATCAGGGTTCCCACAGCCCCCTCCAGGGTTCGATCAGTTTGCTAGAATAGCTTACAGAACTCAGGGAAACACTTATGTTTATTGTTTATTACAAAGGATATTGTAAAGGAGGTAAAGAAACAGCCAGATGAAGATACATAGGGTGAGGTTTGAAAGGGTCCTGAGTGCAGGAGCTTTTGTTCCCGGGGAGTGTGCCACCCTCCCTGCATGTGAATGAGTTCAGCTGTCCAGAAGCTTGCTGAACCTGAAGCCTGAGCTCTTGGGCTTTTATGGAAGCTTCATTACACAGGCATGACTGAAGCAGAGACAACTGTGCAGATATGTGATTGGACAAAAAGGGTATGATCTAACACTAACAGATGGGGTGGGGGAACCCAACAAGGCCTGTTTGTTCAGGTTCTTCTTGGCCTCTCTATGCGACATTCCTTCTTCCCAGGTATGGGGAGAAACCCTTTCTCAAATGGGCATCTTATGACCTACAATCAGATAAGGTAAGGCAGAGAATATCTTTAAAGCCAGCTCCAAGGCAGAAAGATGGGGAAAGGGTACAACAAGCCAGCAACCATGGATGAAAAACAAAATATACGTATCATAATATCACAGGCCACCCCCTGGTTTTCAAACACGAATCCCTTATAGCAAAAGGACAAACAACTCAAAAGATACTGGTACATAATAGAAACTCATTCAGTCATTAATAATTAGTACAGTCCATCATTCTATTGTATAAATACGTCTCCCAGAGTGAGGTCACTCAGGTCTGCGGGTTTCCATTCAGGTCTTGTTACATTTCAAAAGCAGGAATGGTCTCAGCAAACACATAGCTTCACCCTTTCAGGCATCTGGTATAATTGAGTTGAGACAATATCATCTCTTGCTCTGAGGTATTAATGTAATATTGGTTTTTCCCCAATTAACACATTTATTCATTCTTTATCCTCAGCAACTATTTCTCCTTCTCTCTATTAATACCCAAACCTTTTCACCTTTGGAAGGGACATTAGGTTTGGCCACTGTGCTTGTCTAGATTGAAGGTAGCAATGCTAGTCTAGCAAGTGCCTCCCCCTCAGGCCACTTCCATTCAGGTAGGTTCAGTTTACACAGGTGCAGAACTAGTGGGCTATACTTACCAACAGGCAATATAGCTGCATTCGCTGTTTTTTATTTATTTTTAAAATTCATTTTGTGTGTGTGTGGTGGCTGGCCAGAAAGGGGATCCAAACCCTTGACCTTGGTGTTACAACGCCACACTCTAACCAACTGAGCTAATTGGCCAGCCCTCCACCCCCACCCCCACTCCGCATTCACTGTTAACCATGATTTTGCCAGATAGTGTGAAGGCACAACCCATACTACCAGGCCCTTAGGAATTCTGACATAATGTTTAAAAACACTGTTACAGTTTCTTGCTTAGGAATTATCTCTGCACCAAGTTGGGGGCAATAAAAATTGATGTGATATGGGGAAGAAAGAAAAAAAATATATGGTCATTATACCAGTGTACTCCTCCCTTGGCAAGAATTGCATAATCATATGAGCATCCTTCCCTACACTCTCTTCTTCAGATCCATCAGGAAAACGGAGGAATATCTATTTAGTGGAGACACTCCTTTAGTCCCACTCATGTTGTGTGAGCACACACTCATGAAGGTGTGTAACCCAGCCCTTCATGCCTTTATCTTCCCCCTCCCCCCCCAATTTTAGACAACCAATGTTTCAACTGCCCATTCCACTTCTCTATCAAACTATTACTTTGAGGAGGATATCTCTCTGCCCATTGTTGGTCATTATGAACTGTACGGTGTGTTCCTTTTTCTGGATAAACGATGGTTGGCTATCCAAATCTGTGTAATAACTTCTGTTCTTGTTCTTTTATAGCACTCTGAGCATTTGCATCTTCCATTCTGTAAACAAAACCCATCCAGAAACAGGGTCTATTCCTGTCAGGACCTATATGTATCCCCCCAGGGTTACTAGCATCAGTCTCACTAGACAGCTTCAGGGCCTTCCCACCAGAGAATCTGCCTCATAGCCATCAGCAATCTCTGTCTCTCTTGCTGACAAACAAAACAGTTATTCTTGACATCATGCGCCTGAAAGGGTGTGAAAGGAACATGTGTAGGTTCAGATCATCTCTGCATTGCTGCAGTACTCCCATGTCCACTCATTTCATGGACCCAGGTGGCCACCTCAAGGGAGCACACCAAAAGATCTATTTGGTGTTTACAATCACCTTCTAAACCTGGAAGGGGGATCTTCTGAGGCCATGGACATATCCTATTTAATATACCCTTCAAATTTCCATAAGGCTGTGTGCTTCACATGGGCATGCCTTTAAGAGGCAAGGTTTCCATTGCCCTTCTGTCCAACCATGTCGCCACACCATTGGCCATTGCCCAAGAGTCGATAAAAACTCCCAAACTTCCACACAGTGGGCTTTCAGCCAACTGAACTGATTTGCTTTTTACCTTCTTTGATCAAACTGGCATCCTCCCAAACAGGATGTTGTCCATTCACTTTGGAACTGCCATCCACAAACCCAGCAGCTCTTTGATGGTCACTTGAGAGCTGATTATAGGACCCTGGAAGTTTCATATGTAAAAAAGCCTGAAATGGTGGAAACCTGAAAAGAGCAACTTTACCCCATTAAAGAATAAATAAATCTTATTTTAAAGGAGTCAAGGGCATATACTTACTCCTGGAAACTGTGCAAGAGACAGCTTCAGGTTCTGCAATTTTAAAGAGTAGATCCCATGTGTATTTTATTTTTCTATAAGTGTGATGGACATATGCCTGAAAGCCCATCTTGCGGGCCCAGCTTCTCAGAGCAAGGTATGCATCCCACGTGGACCCAGGAGGACTCACTTCAGTTGAATTGGAGACTCTCAAGCACATATTATGTATGAACCTGGATACAGATTTGAGGGGAGTGGTTTGGAGGCTGGATGCTCTACAAAGGCAAAATTCTATCATTTGACTCCCATATAAGGATAGAGGGGGCTGAAGAAAAACTAAATGGGGAGGCCAAACATGAAAACTTCTTGACCCCATATGGTTTACAGTCCTGGCTCCTCAATCGGAACTCAGTTTCCAGCAGATGTGAAAGGAGTGAGCTGAGCTTAGGGGAAGTGAACTCAACGCCTCGGAAAAATAGAGCAGAGGGCAGGGCTGCCCCCTCCTCCATATGAGCATCAGGGTGGTTTATGTTCCATTACCTAAGAGTAAGTTTTCTAGTGATATTACAACATGTTTAGAAATTAGTAACACATTATGGGATGCCACCCACGCTTGGCCCAACAGTACTGAATTTATAAACCATCTCAAGAAGCGTGAAATAGAACAAGTTAAATGTGAAGGAGAATGGAATTTATACATACACAAACTGCTAATTTTGCAATTCCTCAGCCCTTCACCTTCAGCCTAGGTCCTGGCCCCACGAATTCCCTGGAACTGAGCCCAGGACATGCGTTCCCGCCTTCCAGGTGAGTGCTTAATAGAAATGGAAATCATCTTTGAGACTCAGTCAGTGTGAAACTGCATATTCCACAGAGGCAGGGTTTGGGGTTTACAATCTAGTCTCCACCGCCAGCAGACAGCTCCAGCCCATGCTTAGTTAAATATCCCGTTCTAACTACAAGAGCTGCGGACGTTCCGGAACCCACCAGCCCCACCTGAACCCACCGAGGTCCCCACTCCAGTCGTACCTGTGGAACTCGCAGGATACACGTTTCCACCGCCCCCGAAAAGGGCTTTTGACTTAAACCATTTTCAATTTATTAACAAGAAAACAGCTCAGCATTCGGTATAAGGGAATTCTCAATTCTTTGCTCTTACCTAGAATTGTCTGAAAACTTTAACATGAGTTTGAGTGGAAGCAGCGCGGCTCCAGTTGGTACCAAAGAGGCCCGAAGTCCCCAAAGTCCAAGCTCAACTGGACGCAAGTAGGAGCCAGCCGGGCCCCGCCCCGGCCCGCCCCGCCCCGCGCCCTCGTCTCCACACTGACCCCGCCCCGTCGCTAGGCTTTGCCGGTAGTGTAACCTCCCGTCCACCTGGATGAGGGCTGACCGTAGCTACTGTTCTCAGATGAGTGCGCTCCAGTCCTAGTGGCACAAACCCGCGCCGCGGTCCCCTCCCCGCCCCATCCTCCGCGCCCGGGATCCGGGGGTCCCTGCTGACGCCACAGGCCCCGCACCCGTCCCCGGGGAGCCCCGCGTCGCCCCCAGATGCTCCGTTGCTGGTCGCTGCGCGGCCGAGTCCACCTCCGTTTCTAATTAACATGCCCGACCTTTCCGCCCTCGGTCTCTTCACCCTCTCCCCGTCCCAGCCCCGCTCCTCTCTGACTCTCAGGGCCCGTCAGGGCAGACCCGGGATTTTGTAGATACCAATCTCCCGAGACCCATCCCCGCCGCTCCCTAGGCCTCTCCTTCTCATTCACCTACTGCGAAGGACTCTGAGCCCGGGGCTGGGCAGGAGACCAGCCCTGTCCTGTGACACCCCTTGTCCTTCTGCCACGTGTTTACCTTCCCGATGTTCCACTGGAAGGTGAGCTCTTCCTGGGCAGGGGTATCGATATTCCATCCCTGTGGATGCCGAGGTGAGCCAGGGGATGAAGAGAAAAGAGAGATGAAGAGGGAGACAGAGCGAGTGAGGGGCATGAAAGAGGGAGGGTGAAATAGAGGAGGATGGAAAGTGGGTGCGTGTGATGGACTTGGAAGGATGCAGTAAGAATGCTCCTGGGCAAGACACAGTGGGATAAATGAGAAATAGACAAAAGGGATCAGCAGAGAAATGCAGGAGGTCATAACAGATGAAGAGGCCTTGACCTGAACAGTACCAGTGAGGGTAGCAGAAGGATAGATCCCAAATTCATTAGATGGTTTTGTAATTTCCAAATTAGTTTCCCTTTTAAATTTATAGTACCAGGTTCCGATTAGAGGCCTCCGTGCTTTTCCAGTCTTCATTACATGTCGAAAATTTTATTTGGTACTTAGTAATTTTACACAATTTCAATGTGCACTTAGTAAGGATGTTGATGACTTGATATTAACCATCAAACCTAGCTTACCCAGTTAGTCTAACATTCAACAGCTTCCTTTCTTCACTTGTGAGATCTTTTGACTTACTGGGCTGTGAGCTAAAGTTTCCAACTACGTATGTGTTCAAGTTCCCTTTGTTCTTTCTCTACAGATGTAAACAGTTGGGCTGGGTTGTCAGAGTCATCCTTGTTGCTGCCCAGCTGTCTGGGGAAACATGTGTTGTGTAAGCCCTTCCCTGCTTTCCAGGAGCAGTTAGAAAATTTGTAGCTGCTCAGTTTGTAGCTCACCTTCTTAGTGCCCTCTGGTCTAGCATCAGCCTTTGCTGGGCACCTGAGGGGACTCAGAAAATATAGAACATTTCCAGAGGCTCAGTTGGGCCTAGGAAACTTTCCCTGGGACTCCATTTTGGGCAGTGGCAATACCCAGGCTCCCACCCAAACTGATTTAAAAATAATCTGTGGAGGGACTGGCTGGCAAAGATGTCCTCTCCAACCATTCCAGACAGGCACTAGTGGTTCTTAGGCCCCAGGGGAGACTTAGAAAATTTTCTAGAGTCTCAGGCAGGGAATGGACAAAGCTCACTGGACTTCCATGCTAACAAGAGTGGTTCCTGGGTCCTTGAGTTGACTTAAACTCTTTTTTTGGTGGCTGTGGTGGGCCACACCTGGTTGGTATGTTTACCTTTCCCATGTCCCATTGGAATGTGTGCTCTTTCTGGGCAGGGAGCATCTTTCTTCCATTGCTAAGAATATTGAGGTGGGATGGGGGAATGAGGAGAAAAAGAGAGGGCTGCCAGCACCATGTACAGCTCACCAACTGGCTGCCTTTGTGCCATCTGCTCCTTCTGGGCCCCATGAGGTCTGGACATCTCTGTTTGCCTGTCTCTGCACAGAGCTGTTGGAAAGCTTCATCCTGTTATCCACAGCCAGCAGGGGTAACACTGGCTGGTACTTACTCATCAGCAACTCTGGTTTACCTGTCTTCCTTCTCCATTTCCATGGTAGAGTGCATAGTCCATAACTTACCGGCCATTGTATACACCCGTCACCCATCCACCTTTCATCAGTTCTTCCTGGAGAAATCTTCAGTTTCTGTCTCTTTGAGACATTGTTTATAGTGTTGGAAAACATAACACTAAATATTATATTGTGCTGCCATAAGCTTTAAACTAATACTGTAAACTTCACTACAGCTAATGGTCACCTACAATACTGCATGGAAATCATTCACTAATTCCACATAAATGTGGTAAGTGTTGTCTTTGTACAGTTAGAATACAAGGGTACTTCAAAAAGTTCATGGAAAGAGATTCATACTATCTTTTAATTCTATTTTTCCATGAACTTTTTGAAGTACCCTCATATATCACTGTTAAAATAGGCAAAGTTCCCTGCTTCTTGGAGATTACATCCAGACCTTTTCTATAGCCAAACTTTTTCTATAAATGGTCAGATATTAAATATTGGTCTCTGTGACAACTACTCATTTTTCCCATAATTGTGCAAAAGCAGCCATAAACCATAGGTTAACAAATCTAACAGCAAAAGGGATTCAGCATCCCTGAGACTGATCTTACCTTCCAATTCTCCAATTGCTACTTCATTCCTTTACTTTTGTATTTTTTCCCTCAGACTCAGATTCAGATAACCAATTCAGCTGTACAACACAGTCAAAGCCTAGGAAAGGCACAAGGCAATGTCAGTGCACTGTGGGAGCCCCAAATCTGAGAGGGCACTCGTGCAGCATTTTCCTATTCCAAAAAACTTACTTGGTATTTCAATAGGTATAGACATTGGTTTATTAGGCTTATGGGAGTCGCCAACGGTGGCCGGCCACCTACACATTCACACCACCACAGGGTACATACAACAGTTATATAGTGAACAGATCAAAGTTGGGGTATAAATCATTTGCGAGCTTATGTGCAGACCCTCATCCAGCTCACATAACTCTGAGCACACAGGAGATCTGGCTGAGTAGATAAGTTAATCTACTACTCTCCTGGCGCCAGAGTGTTTTAGCACCAGCATGCTAATTCATTTACCTAGGGTCTCTGCTTCCTCCAGTCTTCCCTTTGTCTTAAATGGGACTTGCCTTTCCTTGGGTAACTACCTTGGCCAGGGGTAGTTTTCCAGGGGGAGGGGGAATTCTGGTATGCATGGAAAGGGGGAATAGGGCTATGTCCAGCATGTACCCTACAGTCAGAGATTCTTTCAATTTTAATTAAGCAGATTTCAAACTGTATATTCATGAAAATAAGTTTATATCATCACCTTTGTAAGTCAGAGTTCCTTCCAAATCTTTCTGAGAATTCTCTAATGATTTAATTTGTTCACACAAATGATTTAATTTCTTCAGTTTCCTGCTGCAACTAAAAAGTAAAACAAGCAAAATTCATTAAGTCAGTCAAGATTTTTGCACAAAAGACATTGGGACCATACCTCTGAGGCAGGAAAGGAGTAAGCCATGCCCCTTCCCTATCTGTCACTCGAGAGTCCAGGCTAGGCCCTTGATAAAAGGGAAAGGAACATACCCCAATCCTGAATGCAGGAGTTAGGACAGAACAGTACGTGTGGAGGCCCAGAAATAGCAGTCAAGGAAGTTGATCTAATGATGGTTGAGAGCACCCTTCAGAAGTTCCTCTTGTGCCTAAATAACAACAGTTTGCAAGCAGGCAGTTTATATGATTCACTTTCACTGAGAATGAGTAGGCCCATCTCAGTGTCTCCCAGTGAGTCTGCGCCAGGCCTAGAACTGCATATGACATAACCTCACCTGGTCATTGGAGCAGCGACTGCTCCAAGAAGGTCATCAAAAAACTAATCTGTTCCTTTAAGCAGCCTGCATTGCCTCTTTGGGGATATTCAGATTATTAATTTATTAATATGTAACAGGACAAAACATAAACCTCCTGATGGCCACAAGATGCTATGTAGAAGGACAAGAAATGCAGAAAAGGCAAGTAATGTGCATATGCCCTTGACCCTGAGGACTTATCTCAAACTGCAAATCTGAGAGCAGTATCCTGCCTTCACATTTCCTGACTGTAAAAACAGACTTGAGAAGAAATATTTAAGATGTGATTTTCAACTCTCTAATTTATATTAACTATGATAGCAACAATTTTTTAACCTGCAACTTCTTCATCTTAAGGTGAACATTTTCTTTTTGAATCTGATATTTTTCTTCAGTAACTTGAGCTTCACTGAGGGCAATATGAATCTACAGCAAAACATTCTCATTAACAAATTAATTCTCAAGAAGGACAAACAATGTAACATCATTTTAAATAGACATCATATAATTTGAATTTCCTAAGACATGAAATATTTGCTCCTCAACAAAGGAAATATATTTATAATGAAAATCCTGCATGCACAATGAAAATGTGTAATGAAAATCCTGCATCAAATGTAGGAAGGTTTACCTCTGAAATTTTTGAGCTATTCATTGAAATAATTCGTTTTAAGTTTTCTGTAGATTTTCCCCCAATACCTGCATGTAGGATAAAAGCAACATATGTTTTGAGATTCGATAGAAATACTGTGTGCTACACTAAGAAGAAAAAACATCAAGAAAACACCCTTAGCCTGCCTGAGCCTCCAGTAAAATATACGAGACATGCTAGTGCCCATCACCCTCTTGTGCTTGACTGAAAGATTCAGGGATGGTATCTGTGGATGGCCATAATCACCATAAAATTTTCTATGTCTCCTTGGGAGCTCAAGACCCACTCATGCCTTCCCGGAAAGATGGGGGAAAGTGTTACCTCCTACCCAAATATCACTGATTCTTCTACCTCAATTCAGAGAACAGGAGCCTCGAGTGCTGAGAACACCCATGACCAGGCAGAGCCTCTAGGAAATTTTATTAGTTCATCTGAGAATCCAGTTTGCTCTTGTGCTGAACTGGAAGACCCAGAGAGAGCACCCTTGGCCTGCCAGAGCCATCAAAAATGTTGTCAATCTATTCTCAGGCCCAGGAACCACTCTTGCCTTCCTGGAAATGCTGGAGAAAGCATTACTGTTCGCCCAAGAGTCCTTAGAATTTTCCACCACAGCTCCTGGCCTGGGAACAGCCATTGCTAAAAAATGATCCACAACAAGGGTGTCCTGGGCCCTCCTGATCATCTCGAAATGTTCTGTGTCCCTTTGTCTGAGAACTGGCTGCTGCATCACTGGAAAGCGCAGAGATCATGATCTGCTCTCCTCAACATCCTCAGAATTTTCTTAGTCCTCTAGGGAGCCCATGAAGGACTCCTGCAGGCTTTTGTCATCCTCTCATGGTCTGGGAGTATCAAGGATGTCTCCCTCAAACAGCCCTAGGCCTTGAAATGCTAATGGAGATATCTGGGTCTCCAGGGGTCTGGGTGGAAAAGGCAGAAGGGCAGCCAGATGCTGAGCTATGAAAAAGGTCTGGGGTTCTATGTACAGCATGTGTGGGGCTTCTGCATGCTGGGTGTGGATCTGGGCTCCTGCCCTCTTTTCAAGAATACCAGACCCATCAATCAACTCACTGAACTCATGAAATTTGGTGTAGATACAGTGGGATTGCCTCAGACCAGAGTCCCTCTTCTGTCCTGTAGGGTTCTTCTCCCAGGGTCAGTATATGAAGTCCCAAATTCTCCCATGTCCTCCTCCAGATGGTTTTCTTTTCCCTCCTGCTGTTCGTTTTTGCCTTAGGTAATATGGTTTCATTGTGCAAACCTAGGACATTGACTCCGGACTACCCTGTGAGGCCTGGTATCAGTACATTGTTACTCATATAGGGAAATCTGTAATCTCCCATCTCCTTAGTTTTATTATTATCATCAGTAGTAGTAGTAATATCATTAGTAGTATCATTAGTAGTAATATCATTACTAGTATTAGTAATATCATTAGTATATTAATAGTAGTAGTAGCACTAACATCATTATGATCATCTTCATTATAGTTATTGTTGTCACTCATCATTTTTACTATAATCTTCTTCTTCTGAATTATTTTGGGGATTGATGTTCTAGGACCTGCCCAATTCATTAGCAGAAGCTCAAGAGTGACACCTTGGGCCTCCTGGACCTCTGGAAAATATCGTAAGTCATCTTGGAGTCCAGTAACCACTCTGCCTAAAAGGTTCAAGGAGGTTGTCTGTGGCCTGCCATAGTCACTGCTCATTTTCCTAATAAGGTAATTTAGGGGCCCAGGAACCACCGTCCAGACCAGAAGACTAGAGACAATATCTTGCCCTCTGAATAAGGTTGCACAGGAACCAATAATGAAAGCCCAGAATATCCAGAGAACGTGTCCCCACCTGTAAGAGCCTGGGCTGTATTTCCTCTATGCTCTGGAGACAGGGAAACGTTGTGCTGTGCTTTGTCAGCCTCTACTGGCCCCAGGCCAACTAGGATGGAACCAGGGACTGAGATGGTCCCACCCACAGCCTGGGTCAGGGAAGCAGGAACCCAGATGTGCAAACCTAGAGGTGGCCAGGTAGAGCAGAGGGCAGGAAGAACAGAAAGGTGGTCAGGGCTGAGAGATGGCTACTGAAGGACTTTAGAAGACCAAGGAAGGACTTTAGAAGACCAAGGGGTGGTGAGTACAGAGTCCAGGTTTCCTTCCAGGGAGGCCACCGTACCACCCAGATGCCCAAGCCCAGGTGGGTGTGGGCCAATGGGCAATCTGCATCCGGGCCTCTTTTTCCACCCCCAGAGGCCTCATTTCCCAGTGTCCCACATTTGACCATATCCTTTGGGTGGTTTTCTTTTCCCTCTTGATGTCCTTTTCCTTCTCACAACAGATTTCATGGTGCAAACCTAGGACTCTGGCTGCCAACCACCCCACGAATCCAGATATGGGCACTGGGTCATTCATTCATGGAAGCATATACTCTTCTCCCATCTCCTTAGTTTTCTTATTGTCATTATCATCACAAAGAGCATTATCATTATCATTAGAGTTGTTAATCACCTATATTATCATTTCTGGTAGTGTTTTAAAATATTGAATAGAGTTTCCCTATCTATGTCTGATTTACTAATGACGATGGAGGGTTTCCCCAAAATACCTTCAAACACACAGCCACTCTCAGACACCTGAGGTCTCCCAGGTGCTGTTTACATGATGAGCACTGGAAATTGTCTAAGTCTCCCTCTGGGGTCCAGGAGAGGCCCATTTCAGCAGGGGAGGCTCAGGGAGAGCATCTTAACCCACCTGAGCCTCTGGAAAGTATTCTAAGTCACCTAGGGGACAAAACTGTATGTACCTGCCTGGAAGGCCTGGGAATAGCAGTGGTGGTTCACTAGAACCACAGTAAATTTTTCCAAGTATCCACAAGGACCCAGGAACCACTGATCCAGGCCAGGGAGGCTAAAGAAGGCATTTCCACCTTTATGATTTTTTTTTCCATGACCCATTGCTTGTTTAATTTCCACATATTTGTGAATTTTTCCAGTTCTCCTACTATTGCTGTCTAGTTCACTCAATTATAATCAGAGGTACTTTGTATGATTTCAAGACTTTTAAAATTTACAGAGATTTGTTTTGTGGCATAACATATGGTCCATTGTGCAGAAACTTCCATGTGCACTTAAGAAAAATGTGTATTCTGCTGTTGTTGGGTGCAGTGTTCTGTATACATCTGTAAGCTCCAATTGGTTTATGGTGTTGTTCAAGTCCTGTTTCCTTATTGATACTCTGTCTGGTTTTATTATCCATTATTAAAAGTGATGTATGAGGGCTCCAACTTCATTGTAAAGCTATCTATTTTCTCCCTCAATTCTGTCAATGTTTGCTTCATGTCTTTTGGAGAGCTGTTGTCTGGTGCATACATGTTTATAATTGTTATATCTTCTTGGTGAATTGACCCTTTTACCAATATATAATGTCTTTCTTTGTCTTTTCTAACAGTTCTTGTCTTAAAGTTTTTCTTGTCTGATATTAATATAGCCAACAACCCAGCTCTTTTGAAAAATTACCATATGCATGGAATATCTTTTTCCTTCATATCACTTTCAACCTATGTGTGTCCTTACATCTAAAGTGAGTCTCTTGTAGATAGCATATAGTTGGATCACTTCTGAAATCTATTCTGTCAATCTGTGCCTTTCAATTAGAGAGTTTAATGCATTTACATTTAAAGTAATTACTGATAGGGAAGGACTTACTTTTGCCATTTGTTATTTCTGTATGTCTTAAACCTTTTTTGTCCTGCATCTCCTCCCTTACTCCCTTCTTTTGTGTTTAGCTGATTTTTTTGTAGTGCACATTTTGATTCCTTTCTCACTTCCTTTCGTGTACATTCTCTAGACATTTTCTTTGTGGTTACCATGAGAATTACATACAGCATCCTAAAATTATAACAATCTATTTTAAATTGTGCCAATTTAACTCTCATTACATACAAAACTCTCCTTTATAGCTTCATACCCCTCACTTTGTTATTTATGTCCAATTATATCATTCTATATTGCATAACCATTAACATAGATTTATAATTACTTTTATGCATTTTTCTTTTAAACCCTGCAGAAAATAAAGTGGAGTTACAAAACAAAATTACAGTAATACTGTTTTTTATATTTGCCCACATACTTACCTTTACTGGAGATCTTTATATCTACATGGATTCATGTTTCTGTCTAGCGTGCTTTCATTTCAACCTAAAGGACTCCTTTAGCATTTCTTGTAGGGAAGGTCTAGTGGTAATGAACTCCCTCAGCTTTTGTTTGGGAATGTCTTGATGTCTCTCTCATTTCTTAGGGATAATTTTGCTGGATATAGAATTCTCAGTTGATAGTTTTTTTCTTTTGCTCTTTAAATATATCCTCATGCTTTTTGGCCTCCAAGTTTTCTGCTAAGAAAACTGCTGATAATCTTATTGATACCACTATTATTATTTATCATTGTTGTAAAACATTGAATAAAGTTTCACTATTCATGAAGGGTGTCTGAATATGCAAGAGGATAACAGGGTTTCTCAAAATACATACAAATGCAAGCTGCTCCCAGACTCCTGTAGTACCTCTGGTGCCCTTTCCACCCATTAGTGCCAAGAAATTTTCCAAGAGCCCCTCCAGATGCTAGGACCAATCTGTTTCAAGAGGGGAGGTTTGGGAGTGAATCTTGACATGTTTTAGCTTCTGGAAAATATGCTCAGTCACCTGGAGCAACAATCTCTAATACGTGACTGAAAGGCCTGGGACAGGTGTCCTTGCCTTCAAGAAACAGCACATGTCCTTCCAGGTCCCCTTGGTGTCCTGGGAACTGCTCCTGTTGTCCTTCAGGGTCCACACAACACATCCCTGCCCCACCTATGTATTTCTTAACAACTCCCAGGAGACAAGGACCAGCTCATGTTGGGACATATCACCCCTACTGGCCCTGGAGCAGTACACTAAGGAAGCTGTCTAGGGACCAGCCCTGTGTCCGCTCACAGCCCTGGTCCAAGAAGCACAAACCCAGAAGTCCAGATGTTAGGACAGCTGATAATGGGAGATGGCAGAAAGGCAGCAACTAGGTTAGGGCTTAGAGGACTATGACCTTCATATTCAGCTGGGGGTGGGAAGGGTTAAGGTAATGGATTCTGAGTCCTTTCTTTCTTCCAGGGAGACCCTCCCCTCCAGCCAGATGTCATAGTTCAGGGAAGAGGGCTGGTGTGTGGCAGCAGGCGGCTCTGGACCTGGATTCCTCTCTATTCCTCCAGAGACCTCACCCAGTGTCCTCCCAGGAGTCCCTGCTTTCTTCCATGATCATCTTCCTGTGGTTTTCTTTCCCTCTGCTGCTTGTCCTTCCACTTCCTGGAACACTGCCAGGACTCTGACTCCAAACTACACCATGAGTCCAAGGAAGGGCACTTGGCTACTCATGGAGGTGTGTACTCTATTATCCCATCTCCTTCGGTTTACATGTATTGTACTTTCATCATCATCAACACGAGTATCATCATAGTCAGTACTGTTATTAATCATCTTTATTGCAGTATTGTAGTTATTACCATTATCATTGTTGTTGTTATAAGACACTGAATAAAGTTTCTCTAGCCACAAAGGTTGTTTGATTTACTGAAGAGGATGACCGAGGGTTTCCCAAAATACAAACAAGCTCACAGCTGCTCCTGGGTGCCCAAAATATCTCCCTGTCCCCTAGAAAGTGGGACTGCAAGTCCTTGTGGTGTCATCCCTGGGGCACATGTGGGGCCAGCTGGTGCTGCTGAGAGATGGAATAAGCGAGCTGAGTGGAAGGAGAGACTCAGAGAACGGGTAGAACATCTGCCCACACACCAGGGGCACAGAGTCTGGGGAGAGCTGCAGTGACAGGGCTGGGGCAGCGTGGGACAGGGAGCAAGGGACCAGTGGGGAGAGAGGCATGGAGCGGGGGCAGGTCCAGAGGGGAGCAGTGAGCTGTGGGCAGGGTGGGCAGTAACTGCAAAGCAAGGACAGGGAAAGAGGAGGTGGAACTGAGGCTACTTGAGACGGGGGAGCAGTAGGGGGCAGGGAGGTAACAAACAAGGGGAGAGGAGAGGAGGGAAGGGAACTGAGGAGAAAAATGACCTGAGGAGAGGAGAAGGAAATAATCGGAGGAGTCAGACTAGAAAGGAAAACCAAATGGAGAGCAGGGAGAGCAGGAGGAAGGAGAAGTGAACAGAAGGTAGAATGGTGAAGTGAGGGCAGGGGCTGGAGGTGAAGGGGTGTGTTGAAGGAGTGGCCATCTCAGTATAGGGAAGGGGAGGTGACAGGGGAAAGGGCCAAGATGTAAACTGAGTCCAAAAGAAAGCAGAACCTTGTGGAGGGGAAATGAAAATAATGGACAGGAGTGACTGAGGAGTGAGAAAGGGAGGGGATTTGAGAGGAGTGGAAGGGAGGAAAAAAGAGAGGAGAGAGGGAGGGGAAAGGGAAATGAAGTGAGAACAGGGGGAATCATCAGTCAGCTATGTGAGGAGAGACGAAGGGAGGGGATGTGAACTGAGGGGAACGGAGCACGATGAGTAAGATGAGAGTAAAAGGGCTCAGAGGAAGTGGAGGTCCCAGAACTGAAGGGAAGAGCCATTGTGGAAGTGCCACAGTACGGAGGGAGAAAGGAGGTCACTGAGGGAGAGCTCTTTTCTGGGGGGAAGGAGGGAACACGACCAAATATCTACCCAGAGGCTCCAGAGAGGAAACCCTAAATCTCACCTAGGCCAGAGTTGCTGTGTTCTTTCTCCTGCTCACTATTCCTTCTCCATTCTTTAGCTTCTGGAAGGAGTAACGCCTGTCGTCTTCTCCATCAGCATGGTCACCCAACAACACTGCAGTGCATGGAGGGTCATGTGACCTGTGGGTGGAGAGGACTTGGGGTTCCTCTTTTCAGTGTCACAACATTTCTCCAGCCTCACTCTGACCTGATTTAGATAATTTTGATGAAGGAAATTCCAGGCCTTGCTTTTTATTAGCTAGTTCTCTCTTAGCCATGCATAATCATTTCTTCTCCTAACCCTTTTGTGGATTGTGATGGCCCATGCCTGTAACGTCCAAATAGGGAGTTCAAGCTAATTCTGACAGGAGGATAAAAGGCAGGACCTGACTGCCAGATCTCTGACTTACACACTCCTTTTACACGGGTAGACTGGAGTTGGCTTCGCCCTTAATTTATGCCACACACATAAAGATTAAGTGTGCAAAGTTTGAGAACTATGCTATGAAGAACTAGGAGGAATCAAGATTTCCAACTCACAGGAGAAATATTTTATCTTTCTAGGAATAACAGAATGTTAAAATTTCATTTTTTCCTCTTCTACGTATTCAAGTTACTTGTCTTTGCAAACGGGTATTCCCTGCAAAAATATGCCCACCTGAACCTCTTCCATCTGCCACACTGAAGGACACTTCTGGATGCCTGTAGCTAGAGCTGCTGTGGTGAAGGCAGCTGACAGCAGAAAAACAACACCCACAATGCTGGCAGCATCTCTGAAGAAAGAAAGGCCAGAATGTACAGAGGTTAGCGCAGCATACCCAACAGAAAGCATGTGTTACATGCACAGACTTATGTGCAATTAAAAGTTACATCAGTAGAAATAAAAGAATGCAGAATTTTCAGAAAAACTAAAATATGTTTGGCAACACTTACCACACACATACACACACACACACGAGGGTACTTCAAAAGGTTTGTGGAAGAATGGAATTAAAAGATAATACAAATCTTCCCATGAACTTTTTGAAGACACCTTGTATATATACACACATGTGTGTGTGCGTGTATACATATATATCATAAAATTTTTATTTGAATGTCATAAGAGCACAATTAAGCTTACCTATAACCTGAAAAAAATTTCATCATATATTAAAGTGTTAATATTTTCAATATACAAAGAACTCTAACAAGAAGTAAGAATACCAAGGCCAACAGGAAAATGGGCAAAATGGGTGAATAAGCAATTCAGATAAGTCTCATTTCCCATAAATTTTTTAACTATATATATATATATTCACAAAAATTACAGGTTACCTTACCACTCACACATCTGGACAAAGGGTGGGAGCTTCCTGTATAAGGACTTGCTCCTGTCTCAATTTTTCCAATAGCAGATGTTACATTAAGTGTTGTATTTGACTGTGGAGGTCCACTGTCTAAGAATGTCATAAGTTTTTGGTTCTCCAGTCTCCACATTAGTTATGCTATGGGATTACCCAACAGATCCAAATGGCCCACTTCTCTGGGGGCACAGGTGTTCAATGCTTAGAAATATCCACGTTCACTGAAGATTCTGTGCCCAAGTTATCGATATGGTCAGGCAATGCTGTGTTCCCTAAGGACTTAATGTTAATTTTGCTGAAAGTGCTTTTCCTTATTCGTAATAGAAACTATTTCATATAATGGCACACCATTTGTTAACTTATCTCAGGGGAAAATCATTTCATACATGTGCACATTTTAAGATCGTTTGATAATAAAAATGAGTACCACACTCTGTCAACAAATTAATTAAAACAGAAAATAATGTATTAAGACTTTTTTTTTTCAATTACAACTTATTCCTTTGAGTTTCTGCAGCATTTTATAGAATTGCTTATGAATTGTGAATTTTTGGTACAAGAGAAGTTTGACTGTGTGTATGTGTGTTTAAATCATACACAGCCAGAAAGAGAAAATACCCTAAACTGTATTATAGGCAGATAGTGTTGAAAACAAGTCTGCAGGCACAGGCTTGCAGATTATATGAATGAGAATATTTTTGTTGTGTTCATAGAAAATAGCACCATCCAGGTGTTCTGGATCGTGCTAATAGTTAAATACAGCTACATAGATATTGGGTGGTGGTGGGGGTAGGGGTGGGGATGGGGTAGGGGTGGGGTTGGGGTGGGGTAGGGGTAGGGTAGGGTTGGGATGGGGTGGGAGGGTCCATAACCTTGAGATTAACCTATATGGGCCTATGATCCCTAATGATTAAATAAAGCTTAACTAGAAGACTGGTAGGTTCTCGCCTAGCTACACTCCCCTTCTCCCTCCTGTTCATGAGGCTGCTGTGGAAATCTGATGAGATCTTGGATGAAAAACACTTTGAAGGGAACTGGTGTCCAGTTAGTGCTCAACAGATACCAAAAATCATCACTATCATTATTATCACAAACTATCCAAAACTGTACTGCTCTACCTTGGGGGTTTATAAGGTCCCCACTCTGGGCTATTCCAGACTGGATGATCATTTAGTGGCAAAGATTCAGGAATTGATTGGTCCCCAGACTAGGGTAGGGGGAGGGAGGGTAAAATGAAAACTTCACCATACTCAATAAGTTCAAAGGGGTCCTCTCCAGAGTGAGATATCTGCTGTTGGGAAGGAGATGAGAGGTTGTTAAAGGATTGCCCACATACATTCATTCATTCCCTTCACTATATATGAATTCTGGACTGATTATTTAGGAATAGTCTCCAGTTAAAATCCTCTTCATATTACTTACATACATATGGTGAGTTACTCTCCTGCATGCACAGAGAATTTCCTCTTTGTAGCATCTCATCTGTACAGCTATCTGATTTATTTCGTAGACTTCACTGTGTTTCAAAGACTAGCTATATAAACCATGTATATGCAATTGTCCTTTTATAAGAACTCAGGTTATAGTTTCGAGCTCAGGTTACTTATTCCCTAAATTCAAATTATTCAAAACTTTCTGCTGGGACAGCACCTACTCTCAACTCTAAGTCATGTGATTGCACTATATTCTTAGTTCATCCTACTTCCAGGTCTCTAATATAGAAAACCAGGGTCAATCCCCATGAAACTTACCATTGACATGCAATTAGATGGGTCCTTGTATGGATATCATTTTTTGGTTTTTAAGGGTATCTTATCTGCCTAAAATAACTGAAAAAGAATAAGTTGCTAGAGTGGCATTAGGGGATCAAAAATGTTGAAAAGTCACAAGGCCCATGTGAATATCTTTCAAATACTGACGCTTACATAGGGAAAGAATGTGAAAAGGAGGAATACACGAGTGAGTAAAAACATGCTTTATGAAATTTAAATTGGAAAGAATTTTCAGGATTGAAGTAAGAGAAAAATAAAATGAAGATGGGACTTGAGGAAGGTTATGAAAGGTGAAATCAAAAGGAAGGGATCAGGAAAAAGACCACAATGTGAAACTTTAACTCCAATGAGGACGTGAACATATATGAAGAGAAACTGATAAGTGTGACAAATGATGACACTATCTGAGGAATTTTGGCTCAATAGCCTGTCATACTTTTCTGCAACTATCATTCACTCAAGGAAATGTGCAGTTCATATTACCAAGGTCCTGTTCCCTCACTGGCCAGCTCCCCTGCATATGGAGCCCATGTGCCTAGAGCTCACCCGGATTCAGGCCTCAGGGGAAACCTCTTCCCTCCATAACTATTATTCTCTTTGATCCAAAGGGGAAATCACATATGATTTGAAGCGCTGATACCCTAGATATAGGGAAACGGTACATGGATTTAAAAATCTGTGTTGAGAACAGTTCATGATCTTCAAGTCCAGGACAGGCCACTAAGGAAGAACACTGTGAGCGCTGAAGCTCAGCTCAGGGAGCAGCACCTTGAACACTGAAAACAGAGAAGGAGTTAAATCACCCTGATTCTGAGTCATGACTGTATCTCTTAATGCTGATACACAACACTAAGCTCAAAGAAAGTGTGAATTCTCAGTGTTTTCAACAAGGGAGGAATTAAATGATTCCACGGTGGGTTGAATGTTATTTTCAAAAATAATCCAATAAATGTTAGCTCCATCAGCACAATCTAAGTTCTTTGTGGAAAAAAGGATGCCTGTTATTTTTACTACTGTGGTGTCCAACCACAGCTTAATGCTTAGAGTAGTATAGTTACTTAGTAAATACTTAATCCATTTACTTATTCATCCAAAAATTATTCATTGATTTCCCACCACTGTTCTAGGTCTTGGAGATTCACTACAAGAAATACATGAAATTGTGATCAGGAAGGTTATATCGTAGTTGGAGAAATAAGTTAGAAATTACACCTTCAGGTAGCTACAAGTGCTATGACAGAATATCAATGAGGGCTGACAGAGGTTCTAGATACTGGTTGAATAAATTAGTCAATGTTGAAGACTCACTGAGAGACCAGATGTCTAATGTTCCCCAGCATCACATCTCTGTATAGCTGTCTCTGGGATGTGTTCAGCAGAGTCCATTCTTCCTGGGTGAAGTTCACAGCTATGTCCTCCAGCTCACTGATTCCTAAAACACAATGGACATTGTGATTCAGTGCTGGGGAAGGCAGAGTGCATGTACGGAAAGCTTAAAGCCTATTTGGAGTTCCAGTCAAATGTTTCTCTGTGCTGACCTGGCATGTGCCATTTACACATACTCAGAGATACAAAGACATTCTGAACACATAATAACTCCATTAAAAAGGAATATCACATAAGGTACAGGGTAAAATAACCTGGAAATGTCCAAATAAAGTCATAATTCTTACTTCCAGACTGGCTATTATTTTTAACTCGAGAACACATAACAAAACTGATCTCCCCACCAATTTCAAGTACATCTATATTTATATCACAAGGCAAATAATATCCCTGAACTGTCAATATTTAACTATGACTATAGGTAGATTAGTCCCCATAAACCTCAACTTCCTCATTTATGAAATAGCTTATGGTTATTTAGGAGTGTTGAAAGTTCCAATTAGGTGACGTGTAAATTACTTCCTATATAGCAAATATTCAGTAAATAGAAGTGACAGATCTATTAATATTAAAAAAGACAGAGAACCTTGAAGCAATACCCTGAATCCTGCAGGATTAATCTGATTTCATATAGACCTTGGGGTCAGCAGGCGTAACCGCTCTCATCTCTGCACAACTCAGGTGCTCATTATAAGGTGTAAGACCTACAGTTCAGAAACACAAGACAGAGTCCTAAGAGACTGCTAAAGGACTGAAGGAAGATGGTTCTAGCCTGACCCCTTTCAATTTCCTCTGGGATACCCAACAATCAGTTATCATTATCTGTCTTGTAACTTCATCCAATCTGCTAAAAGGTAATAGAAGCCTCTAAATGAATCTGGTCTCTCTGGTCCTTCCAAAATTCCCACAAGTCCCCAGATTATATTTTTCCTACCATCCTCTTCTCAACGCAGATCTGATATTAAGGAAACATGCATTCAGTTTTCAAATTTTAACAAAGGTTAATTACAAAGAGGGGAACTGGGCTGTTGAGGACAAGGGTGGTAAAAATAATTTTATTTATCTTTTTTTAAGGTTTCAGAGTGTACAAACATATAAAACTTTAATAAGTTTTAAACTGGTGGAAATAAATCTTCATTGCTCTCTCTGCTTCAACCCTCTCTTCTCTCTCATCTCATTTCTACTCAGCCACCATTCCATCCTCGGTAAACACCAAAATGATAGAATTCACCCTATGAAACACACCCCCCACCCAACACAACCCACCTCTACAGTCCGTGTTCACCACATGGTTAAGTCCACTGCAGCCACTGAGACCATGAGCTGCTTGAGGGAAAAAAACAAAACAAAACAAATCAAAAACCCTTTCATTTATATTCTCTGAAGGATATCCTTATTGAGGGAATAAACAAATTTGTGTAAATGTTGGGAAAGAAATTATTTCCTGATCAATCCCTGAATTTCCATAAGCTTCTTCCCTGTGCAAGGTATTTTTAGTGCTAGATTTATCTGATGAGAGTCACTGAACACTTCAACAAGAGATGAATCCACAACCAAGGACATTAAATTTCTAATTTAATGAGAAATTCTTGAGTGGTGTCCTTGGTTGTGAATACAAGAACCTCCATATGACATGAGCCAGGTTATCCAAGGATTTAACATCAGGGAAAGAATTAAATGATACTTCTGAACACCAGATCTAGTTAAGGCATAACACCTGTGGTTTTCATTGTGTTATCTGCAACATGAGGAAATTAATATCTTCCTTATGAGCATCAATAGCCAAACCTTCTTACTTTTGTCCCTGGGAGAAGAGAGGCCCCCTCTGTTTGTTCACTGTGCATGTGCATGTGTGTTGGGGAGGTAGGTCACTCCCAGGTGACGGTTTGGGGAATCATCACTGGTGTATCTAGAAATGATGGAGAAGACTGGAGTCCCATGTCTTCTCTTTCTTCTCTCTGGATACAAGAGAGGATGGGGCTGGGGGATGGGGGATGGCAGTGGAGATGGTGGGAAACTGAGTTCCTGACAGCACAACCACAGGCAAGTAGGGACTTGCTCTTACTCTTGAATTTATTCCTCTTTTACCAGCAGGACAAGTTTCTTCCCTGGAACTTCTAAATGCACCCAGAAAATATCAGTGCCAGCTATGTTTCTCCATGTTACCTCTTGTCAGATAAACAGAGACCTCTCCTTACCACAACCCATCTCCTTTCATCCTGTTCACGCAATGAATCTCCATGCCCTGCTTCTCCTACCACATGGTAAACTCTAGTGCACTGACCCAGCTTCCCAAACATCAGCCCCTCACCTCTCCTCAGTTTACCCACACTTACTCATTTCAACGTATATGAGGGTACTTTAACAAGTTCGTGGAAAAACAGAATTAAAAGAGGATACAATCTTCCCGTGAACTTTTTGAAGACCTCTGGTACATGTCAAACATTCTCATTTCTCCAATGTTTCACCACATCTGCTGATCAAGGCCCCAATCCCAGATGACTCCAAATATCTCCCCTTCCCTTGGATGCATCTGTCACATGACAAGATTAGGAAGCCCAAACCCTGAAATGTTTCACAATTAAGCTGACCTTAAAGGTTATTGTAAGGTCAATTTAGTCGTGTAGTTAATAATAAAACAGGATTGGGGCCTTTATTGTGTAATAAAATCCAAAAGGGATTTTTAATGCTCCTGGGAAATCATGTTACTCCTGAAATACAACTGAGAATATCAGAAGCAAAATACTCTTCCTTACCTTTTGACTGTGCACCAAAAGTAGCTCACAATAAACAAATGTACCATATCATAATTTATATTCATATTAAATATATTCTCATAAGAACAGAAGATAGCCTCATTGAAAGGAAAAAAGTGAGTATGATCTAGCTTAGGAAATTATTAATAAATTGGAAACAGATAATAATGACATAAAAATGCTCTTAGCCAGAGATTTGATAATGGAAAATTATAGCAGGTGTAGAAAAGAGTAGAAGTCTTTATGTCCCTTCTCCAAAATGATTAAGCTATGCCTGTGCCTTGTTCAGCTCATAATTTAATATGCAAAACTTGTTTCTATGAATACAAATATGATAACCTTTTAAAATAAGCTACAAAGTATATACACATTTTTTGCTAATTCAGCAAGCACATGGGATCTTCTCATTGCTGTTCTAAAATCTAACACATAAACTCACAGGAATACGCAGTGGGCATCGAGATCAAACGCTACCGGGACAATTCCCTCACAAATTAACATCATTTATCAAATACTAATACATATAATCTCAAAAAGGATTTTCAAAATGCTGAAGTCGGTATTTTTTTTTTTTTTCATACACATTATCAGTGTGGGGTGTTAGTCTAAGCAGAACTCTGAGGAGAACTGACGACATGCGAGCGCAGAGCCGCGCGCTCTCAGCAGGCCTGTCCCCTTGCTTGGAACAAACGAAAGTAACGAGAGCACGTTAGGTAAACGTAAAACTTTAACAAGACACAGGAATATACTTTTTGAATCTGAAAAAACAAACAAACAAAAAACAAATTGAAAACGTTAGGAAAGCACGTACGTCACCCTCCCCGCTTCATTGGGGCTCCGATGTGGCGCACCCGGTCCCCGCCTGTCTGGTTGTTCCCTGAAGGGCCCGACATTCTGTCTGTCCCTCCACAGCTGTACTCTCTCTCAATCGGTACCGGATTCCCCCCCAGAAACACCCCTGACTGCCACAAACACCGCACTCGCTGGGCCTCCCGGCCTTCAACCGCCTCAAGGAACCGTCCTGCAAACTGAGTCCTGCTCAAATTCTACCTGAGTACGCAAGAATTATTAATAACATGGGAATATTAATACTAATATTAATAGCATGGGAACATCCAGAAAATGAGGGTTGCTTCTCGCTACTGAAGAAAAACGTGGGGAGCCCGCGGCCAAGCCCACTCAGCCGGCAGGCGCGGACAGCAGCCTTTTCCTCACGTGGACGCGGCCCCAGGTGGACGCGGCTCCAGCTGCCCGCAGCCCGGCACCTCCTCCGCCGGCGAATCACGCATGCGCTTCTCCGTCTGAAAAGGCGGGCTCGGGCGTCCCCTGCCGGCCTCCGGAGACAGCGCAGGACCGTGAGCTCACTGCTTAGCGGTGGACGCACGCCCCCTCCAGGTATCACCTGAATCCCTGAAATTCGGTCTCATTCAGTGCTGTGGTTTTAGAAGTTCAACAAGAAAATGGAGAGGGGGAGGATGTCTGTCTCCACAGAGCCCATCTCAGAGTGACGGAAGAGGCATCTGCTCTATGATAGTATTGGGGGACCTGATCACGCCTCTCAGCATTGGACAGATCATTTGGGCAGCAAATCAACAGAGTAACCATTATTCTTTCAGGAGAGAAGAAATCTAGGGTGATTAGAGGGGGAGGAGGGAGAGAAAGGGGATGGGGACGGATTGGTCAAGGGGCATAAAGAATAATTATGATTTGTAACAATATACATGCTAGGAATATTGATTTGATCAACATATCTCAATGTTGAACCCCCAAAATATGTATAATCAATTTTGATTCAATAAAAATTAATTAATTAATTAATTAATTAAAATGAATTATTAATTATATATAAAAAAAGAAAATGGAGACCATTATTCTGTTCCCTAATGGGAATGGATGGTCATATCAAGAGTAAAATACCAACGTCAATGGACAAAAGTACACTGTTTTCTTATATACTAATAACGAGCAATAATAATAGTTAAAAAGTTTTAAATACCGTTTATAATAGCTTCCCCAAAATTGAAGTCCTTAGGCATAAATTTAGGAAGATATGTTCAAATCTGCATTCAGAAAACCTTAAAACACTGTTTAAAGAAATCAAACAATATCTAAATAAATGCAGGGTTATTCCTTTTTCAGGACTGGTAGACTCAGTATCATTAAGACAAAGTCTCAGTTTGCTCTATAGATTTAGCACAATTTCAATCAAAATCCAAGCAAAGATATCAACAAAGTGTTTCTAATCCTAGAATAGATGACAGACTGAAAGATAAAGTTGAAGAACTCACATCTGTATGCCAAGACTTACAAATCTACAGCAATGAATAGAGTGTGATACTGGCAAAGGAATAGACACACAGACAAATAGAACAAAAGAGAGCCCAAAATACACCCATGCAAATACACCCATGCAAATGTAGTCAACCGATTTTTTCAAAGGAAAAAAGGCAATACAATAGAGAAAGAAGAGTCTTTTCCACAGATGATAGAATTGGATGACCATATGGGCGGGGGAAAGACACAAACTTTATAGTTTACACAAAAATGCATTCAAAATTGTTTAAAGACAAATTTAAAATGCAAACGTATAAAAAATAACTAGAAAAAAAATAGAAGATCTATGTGATCTTGGGTTTGGTGATTTTTTTGGGGGGGGGTTTATATGCAACAGCAAAAGCCAATGAAGAAAGAAAAAAATTGATAAAATGGACTTTATTGAAATTGAAAATGTCTACTCTGCAAAAGGTCCTATTTAAAAGAATGGAAAGATGAGCCAAAGATTGGGAAAAAAATGTCTGGGAAACATGTACAAGTGTATTACAAAAAGTTCATGGAAAATAGAATTAAAAAATAACACAAGCAGACAAAAAGAAAGAAAAAAGAATCAAGGACATGGAAGAAAATCTGAGAGAGATATCAGACAACCTCAAGCGCTCAAATATCCAAGTCATGGGTATTCCAGAAGGGGAGGAAAATGGAGATTCCATTGAAAACATATTCAACAAAATAGTGGCAGAAAACTTCCCAGGTATAGGAAAAATCACAGATCTTCAGATCCAGGAAGCTCAACGATCTCCAAACGTATTCAACCCAAAAAGGCCTTCTCCAAGACATGTCATTGTCAAATTGGCAAAACTCAGAGACAAAGAGAGAATCTTAAAAGCTGCAAGAGAGAAGCGTCAAATCACCTATAAGGGAGCCCCAATCAGGTTAACATCAGACTTTTCATCACAAACCCTAAAAGCTAGAAAGGAATGGGATGATATTTTCAAAATACTAAAAGACAAAGATTGCCAGCCAAGAATACTCTACCCTGCAAGGCTATCCTTCCGAAATGAGGGGCAAATAGTATATTTCTCAGACAAACAAAAACTGCGGGAGTTCACTACCACACGACCACCCTTACAAGAAATCCTCAAGGGAGTACTGGGTTTGGTTCCTGAAAAATAACTACCACTGCCATAAAAACCTAAGAAAAATCTAAACCCGCTAGTACAATAAAAATGGCATTCATGAAGAGAAAACAAGCTAACAAAAACACTATCTACAACCTAAGGAACCAACAAACAAAGAAACCAAACAGTAAATCAGAAAGCAAGGAACAAAAGACACCTAAGACAACCAAACAACCAATAAAATGCTAGGAATAAATCAACACCTTTCAATAACAACTCTTAATGTTAAAGGCTTAAATTCCCCAATTAAAAGACACAGACTGGCTGACTGGATCAAAAAGCAGGACCCAACTATATGCTGCCTACAAGAGACCCACCTCACCCATAAAGATTCACACAGACTAAGAGTGAAAGGATGGAAAAAGATTTACCATGCAAACAGAAAAGAAAAACGAGCTGGAGTGGCTATTCTTATATCTGACAAAATAGACTTTAAACTAAAAACCATAAAAAGAGACAATGAGGGACACTACTTAATGATAAAAGGACTGATCCATCAAGAAGACATAACAATCATAAATATGTACGCACCCAATGTTGGAGCAGCCAGATTTATAAAACAAACTCTATTAGACCTAAAGAAGGAAATAGACACTAATACCATAATAGCAGGGGACCTGAACACTCCACTGTCAATATTAGACAGATCATCTAGGCAAAGAATCAGTAGAGAAACACAAGATCTAAACAAGACTCTAGACCAATTGGAATTGGCAGATATCTACAGAACATTCCACCCAACAACCTCAGAATATTCATTCTTCTCATCAGCACATGGATCATTCTCCAGGATAGATCACATATTAGGTCACAAATCAAGTCTCAATAAATTCAAAAAAATTGGAATTATCCCATGTATCTTCTCAGACCACAATGGATTAAAACTAGAAATTAATAACAAACAAAACTCTGGAAACTATACAAACACATGGAAATTAAACAGCATTCTACGTAATGACATATGGGTCCAAGAAGAAATCAAGCAGGAAATCAAAAAGTTTATTGAAACTAATGAAAACAATGATACATCATACCAAAACCTGTGGGATACTGCAAAAGCAGTATTGAGGGGAAAATTTATTGCATTAAATGCTCACTTCAGAAGAATGGAAAGATGGCAAGTGAACAACCTAACACTTCACCTTAAAGAACTAGAAAAACAAGAACAATCCAATCCTAAAGTTAGCAGACGGAAAGAAATCATTAAGATCAGAGCAGAACTGAATGAAATTGAAAACCAAAAAACAATTCAAAAGATCAACGAATCAAAAAGTTGGTTTTTTGAAAAGATAAATAAAATTGACAAACAATTAGCATGGCTAACAAAAAAAAGAAGAGAGAAGACTCAAATAACAAAAATTAGAAATGAAAAAGGCGATATTACAACTGATTCATCTGAAATACAAGGAATCATTCGAGACTACTATAAACAACTATACGCCAACAAATTTGAAAATCTGGAGGAAATGGATAAATTTCTGGACACACACAAGCTCCCAAAACTGAACCGTGAAGACGTAGAAAATTTGAACAGACCAATAACAATAAAGGAGATTGAAGCTGTTATCAGAAGGCTCCCAACAAAGAAAAGCCCAGGACCAGATGGATTCACAGCAGAATTTTACCAAACATTCAAAGAGGAATTGACACCGATTCTTTACAAACTATTCCAAAAGATTGAAACGGACGCAAATCTCCCAAACTCATTCTATGAAGCAAACATCATCCTGATACCAAAACCAGGTAAAGATATAACCAAAAAAGAAAACTACAGGCCGATATCCTTGATGAATATAGATGCAAAAATCCTCACTAAAATACTAGCAAACAGAATACAGCAACACATACGTAAAATTATTCATCACGATCAAGTGGGATTCATCCCAGGGATGCAAGGTTGGTTCAACATACGCAAATCAATAAATGTGATACACCATATTAATAAACTCAAACACAAGGACCATATGATCATCTCTATAGATGCTGAAAAAGCATTTGATAAAGTTCAGCACTCATTCATGACAAAGACCCTCTATAAGTTAGGTATAGAGGGAAAGTATCTCAACATAATTAAAGCCATATATGCCAAACCCACTGCCAATATCATCCCGAATGGGGAAAAGCTGAAAGCTTTTCCTTTAAGAACAGGCACTAGACAAGGATGCCCACTCTCACCACTCCTATTCAACATAGTGTTGGAAGTACTAGCCAGAGCAATCAGAGAAGAGAAGGAAATAAAGGGCATCCAGATTGGAAAAGATGAAGTCAAACTGTCCCTGTTTGCAGATGACATGATCCTATATATTGAACAGCCTAAAACCTCTACAAAAAAACTGTTGGAATTGATAAATGATTTCAGCACAGTAGCAGGATACAAAATCAACACACAAAAATCAGTAGCATTTCTTTTCTCCAATAGTGAACATGCAGAAGGAGAAATCAAGAAAGCCTGCCCATTTACAATAGCCACCAAAAAAATAAAATACTTAGGAATTGAGTTAACCAAGGAGGTGAAAAATCTCTATAATGAGAACTACAAACCACTGCTGAGAGAAATTAGAGAGGATACAAGAAGATGGAAAGATATTCCATGCTCTTGGATTGGAAGAATCAACATAGTGAAAATGTCCATACTACCCAAAGTGATATACAAATTCAATGCAATCCCCATCAAAATTCCAAAGACATTTTTCTCAGAAATGGAAAAAACTATTCAGACATTTATATGGAACAATAAAAGACCACGAATAGCCAAAGCAATGCTGAGCAAAAAAAATAAAGCTGGAGGCATAACACTACCTGACTTTAAGCTATACTACAAAGCTATAATAACCAAAACAGTATGGTACTGGCATAAAAACAGACACACTGACCAATGGAATAGAATAGAGAATCCAGAAATCAACCCACACACTTACTGCCATCTGATCTTTGACAAAGGCACCAAGCCTATTCACTGGGGAAGGGACTGCCTCTTCAGCAAGTGGTGCTGGGATAACTGGATATCGATATGCAGGAGAATGAAACTAGATCCATACCTCTCACCGTATACTAAAATCAACTCAAAATGGATTAAGGATTTAAATATACACCCTGAGACAATAAAACTTCTTAAAGAAAACATAGGGGAAACACTTCAGGAAATAGGACTGGGCACAGACTTCATGAATACGACCCCAAAAGCACGGGCAACCAAAGGAAAAATAAACAAATGGGATTATATCAAACTAAAAAGCTTCTGCACAGCAAAAGAAACAATTAAAAGAGTTAAAAGACAACCAACAGAGTGGGAGAAAATATTTGCAAAATATACATCTGACAAAGGATTAATATCCAGAATATATAAGGAACTCAAACAACTTTACAAGAAGAAAACAAGCAACCCAATTAAAAAATGGGCAAAAGAGCTAAGTAGGCATTTCTCTAAGGAAGATATCCAAATGGCCAACAGACATATGAAAAAATGCTCAACATCACTCAGCATCCGGGAAATGCAAATCAAAACCACATTGAGATACCATCTAACCCCAGTTAGGATGGCTAAAATCCAAAAGACTATGAACGATAAATGCTGGCGAGGCTGCGGAGAAAAAGGAACTCTCATACATTGTTGGTGGGACTGCAAAATGGTGCAGCCTCTATGGAAAATGGTATGGAGGTTCCTTAAACAATTGCACATAGATCTACCATACGACCCAGCCATCCCACTGTTGGGAATATACCCAGAGGAATGGAAATCATCAAGTCGAAGGTATACCTGTTCCCCGATGTTCATCGCAGCACTCTTTACAATAGCCAAGAGTTGGAACCAGCCCAAATGCCCATCATCAGATGAGTGGATACGGAAAATGTGGTACATCTACACAATGGAATACTACTCAGCTATAAAAACGAATGAAATACTGCCATTTGCAACAACATGGATGGACCTCGAGAGAATTATATTAAGTGAAACAAGTCAGGCACAGAAAGAGAAATACCACATGTTCTCACTTATTGGAGGGAGCTAAAAATTAATATATAAATTCACACACACATACACACATACACACACAAACCGGGGGGGGGGGAAGAAGATATAACAACCACAATTATTTGAAGTTGATACAACAAACAAACAGAAAGGACATGGTTGGGGGGGAGAGGGGGAGGGAGAAGGGAGGGAGGTTTTGGTGATGGGGAGCATTAATCAGCTACAATGTATATCGACAAAATAAAATTTAAAAAAAAAAAAAAAGAAAGAAAATAGAATTAAAATATAATATGAATCTTTCCATGAACTTTTTGAAATACCCTCATTTATCAAAAAGGACTGTATCCAAAATATGCAAATAAATTCTAAAACCCAAATAAAAAATTAAAAAATAATCCAATTTAAAAATAAGTGAAGATCTGGACACCTCACCAAAGAAGATATACAGATGGAAATAAGAGTACGAGAAATGCTCATCATTACTTACCACAAGGAAAAAAGTAAATTAAAAAAAAAAAAAAACAATGAGACATCCCTGCACTTTTATTAGAATGGCTAAAAATTAAAAACAATTGCTGGGAAGGATATGGATCAACAGGAACTCTTATTCATACCTGATGGAAAGCATAATGGTAACAGCCATTCTGGAAGACACAAAATTTTTTTCTTTTCTCAAAAAAACCCAAGTCTCACTATATGACCCCAAAATTGCACCTGTATTTAAATGACTGCTTTGAAAATTTACAGCCAAACAAAAATGAGCATGCAATTAGGGACATCAGCTTTCTTCATAATGGCCAAATACTTTCAGGAATCAGGAAACAAACTGGAGTGCATCTACGCATGGAACAGTATTCAGCAACAGAAAGGAATGATCAAACCATGCAAAGACAAGTGTATTGCTAAATGAAAGCAGCAAGTCTGAAGAGACTACATTCTGTGTGATCCCATTTATATAACATTCTGGAAAAGGCAAAACTACAGAGATGCTAAACAGATCAGTGGGTGCCAGTGGTTTGTAGGGGGTGGAGGGACGCATAGAGGTCCAATGGGCCAGGTGGGAGTGGACATCCTCTGATTGGTGAAATGATACCGGGCATGTGTGGGAAGCTGCGGTGTGCAGCGCCAGCACGAACAAGGCCACTTCTCAGGCTACGAGAGAAGGGCCAGTTCTGCGGAGGATATCTTACTGACACTTGGTATGAGATTCTGTAGGACCCAGGGGAGGCCCATCCTCTGGCAACATCTCAGATCTTCCCATCAGAAAGGAGGAAGATTTGCATATGGGGACAACTTCACTCTCTGGTGTTCAGTTTTTTCCCTGCAGGACAATGGAGCTCTTTTATTTCGTCCTTTGTATTCAATTCAGTTCCTTTGTTCTCTGTCTCCTGCTATTCAATGGGTCTCAGGAAATTTCTTCCAACAGCTCAAGAGTGGCCAATGGGTACTTTCCTCCTCTGAGAGGCCTGTTGTCCCTGACATGGGACACTTTGCATTGACCCCTGTGGCAGTTCACTTCCTCAAGGCAGCCTGAACTTCACAGGTGGGCCAGGACAGGGGTGGGGGGTGGGTAGCAGGTGAGTTAGAGGAATGCAGGACTCAGAAGCCACAGGCCTGGGCTGAAATGAATGGACACCGCCAGGGCCACCACAGCCATTTGGAAGAGAGGAACACCCCCTGCTCCCACTGTCTGGAGGCCAGGGCCTATGCTTGTTTGTTTACACCATCCTGTCTCTAGCCCCCAAATAAAATGTTCCTTAAATGCCAGTCTCTATTAGCTAATGTAAATCCTCAAATCCCATTATCAGCAGATGAAGGAAGGCTTTTCTCTCTAAGAGCCTCACTTCAGAAGCTGTCACTTACTACATTTTTCCAACTTAACAAGTTTTAATAATCAAAATAGAGGACCTTCTGTGAGGTAGGCTTCTCCAGCTCTAGTCACCACAAAAAGTAGAGTGTCACCAAACATGTAACATGTAAATAATAGTACAGTCTTTAAAAAGGGGGGGGAGGAGTGAAATTATTGCCCTATAGCCCTACACACTTGCCCCACCAACACACACACTCTTGCTACACATGCACATGAATGAACATGCATGCACAAACACACACACACACACACATGCACATACATACATACTATACATGCACACACGTATGTGTACACACACACAATGTATCTGTTCAGCCCCCATGTCCCCTACATATCCTCCTCTGAAAATGGAACAATATTATCATTCATGCCATCCATGCGAATAATTCTGGGTTGCTGGGTCTGGCTCTTCTCTCTTGTCTGTAACCATCTTGTAAATCTTTGGACTTTTCTTTTTTCACAGGTGTTGTCCCACCATCTGGGTTTGGAAAGAATCTCGGGTCCTGAGAGGGAGCATTTGCCCAGGCTCTTCTCAGTTACCTGAGCCCCATCTCTGTAAACACGTGGGCTGGACGGGCTTGTCTTGAAGGCCATTCCCCTCTATGATTCAATAGTGTCACTCCTGGCTCACACCAGTAGCCAATATTCACTTTAGCTGATTTGAGGTCTTTAACTTGCTGATACCTTAATGTGCTTCAGGAAAGCTTTGTTTTAGTGTTTATTTCTATTTCTTACTAATAGAGACTGATGCTTTAAGTAAATTGTAATTGGGCACTAGAAGCAGGTGTGGTAGAGGGAAAGTCTTGGGAACAAGCCAGGTGTAGTAGGCTGAATAAAGTCTCCAAATATGTGCAGCCCCAGTCCCTGCACCTGTAGATGTTACCTTATATGGAAAAGAGTCTTTGCAGGTGTGATTGTTAAGGATCCTGAGGTGGGGAGATTTTCCTGGGTTATCTGGGTTAAATATGATTGATAAATGCAATCATAAATGTCCTTAAAAGGGGGAGGCAGAGGGATGAGAAAGCCACGTGAAGATGGAGGCAGAGATTGGAGTGATGGGATCACAGCCACGGAACGCCAGCAGCCACTAGAAGCCAGAAGAGAAGCACAAGACAGATTCTCCATCAGAGCCTCCAGAAGAAATCAACCCTACCGACCCCTTGATTTTGAACTTCTGGCCTCCACAATTGTGAGTGCATACATTTCTGTTGCTTTAAGCCACCAAGACAACAGCCCCAGGAAATGGCTGCAATAGGTTTGGAATCCCAGCTTCCTCTCGTGCTCTTTATGGGACGTGTTTATCATTTAACCTCACTGAGTCTCAGTATCTTCCTCTGCAAAATCAGAACAATAATAGCCACTTAACAGAGTTTTGTGAGATTTAAATGAGTTAATGTAGCACAGTGCTGGGCACACAGTGGGTTCTGACAAAAGCTCAAAGATTTAGCCAGTATTCTGGAATGATTGTGAGGTTTGTTGACCAAGTGTTAGGTGAATTATTTATTCCAAATTAAGACAAACACAGGAAAATGTTTTCTAGTGGAATATCCAGAGCCGATAGAAAGTAACTCTAACAGGCACAGTGGTTGTCATTCCTCCCAGCTTTGGATCCAAAGTCACTGAGTGGCCCAAAGTCTGAGCCACTTTCAACTGAAGCCTTTTTCTCCAAATAAGTTTCTTTGTTTACTGTGTGGTGGAGCTGACAGCTTGGTTGTCTGTACTTGTTTAATGTGCTGGTGTGAAAGTGACTTTGTAACTGAGACCAGTAGAAGTGACATCATGCTTTAGGAAGAACTAGGATCCGGGGAGTAAATGAAACCCAGCTAAGACATAGGAGAGAAATATGTTTTGTTTCTTTAATTGAAGGGCTGGAGGACAAAGTCTTATAAAGTCATAATAATGACTAGCTTATTTTAGCCTTGCCCCTTTTCATTCATGGGACATCCATCTGTCACTGATCCTACAGGAATCCCCTGGGGATTGAAGTGAATGCCTGGTTATCTGTGTGATCCTTCTGCAAAAGCAGGGTGACTTTTATGATGATAGTGAAACTAATTTTTTCGCAAAGATAACTGTTTCCATTGATATTTTGCTCAATCCCAGTATAGCTCATTCTTTTTCCCTCTGGATATAATCCTGCAGAACAAAGACATTGTCTAGGCCTCAGCTTCTGCATATCTAAGACGAGGGAGACCCACATTTATAAACTGACTAAAAATCCATGTTTTAAATAATTTTCCAGTCAATCCATCTCCAACAAGAGAACAATTTATCTGAGTCTCCCAAACTTTATTCAATAAAGTGGTCAGAATGCTATCATATAAGCTCAGTCTCAGGGCCAGCTGCTGACAAGAGGTGAGGAGCGCAGACTACGAGAGGTGGTTCTCCAAATACGCACCCCTCATGTGGGAAACGAGCATGTGGCTGAAAATTGGTTTAATTAGAATTAACTCGGAAAATCTGAAAAACTAGCTGGGATGCAGGTCTTAACGAACAGGCTCAGGAGCTTGAGACGAAAGCTGCAGTTCCTGCTCGCAGCCGCTGGGGGTCAGCGCGCACCTGCCGAAGGGGCTTCCCCAGGCTTGGGGGTGGACAGCGTCGGGGGTCCAGCGTCGTCCTGGGGGTTCTGCAAGGGACAGACCGGGGGAGTGGGGGCACCGGGAGGGTGTTATGGGGGGGAGGGGTTGGGGATGAGAGATAACCAGGAGGGGGGGGTGGGGGAGGAAAGGATGTGGAGAGACCAGGAGCGGGGCGTGGGGAGATGGCACCGGAGTGGGATGTGGATATCAGTCGTAGGAGCCCATAATGTAAAACCGAGTCAGTAAGGCCACTCAGATGCACGTTACATTTTCTGGAAGGATTCTTAAACTGCTAAAAGTGGGAGTAGAACTAGAGGAGAGGGAAACCTTATTTTTCATTTCATGCCCTTATGAACTCCTAAATATTTTTCTATGTGCATGTATCACTGTGTAAGAAAAATTAATTTAAAAAACGTCTAATAAGAGCTTGGAGGCATGAATGACTAAACACTGAGGCATGAATAAATTACAGTGAGCTTGAACTCTTCACCATGGGATGAAGGGATAAATATAGAGAACTAGGAATATTGTTTTCTACGTCAAAATTTCATGGTTTGGTTGAAAAAATACATCTATCTAAAATCAAAATAAATGTTACCGAATCATTCAGATTTGAATTTTTTAATGCGTTTATAGAAATTGTTTTATACAAATAGTATTTAAGGGAAAGAGGGTGAGAAATAAAGGCTAATAGGGCACTTATGGAACCTCTGGTATATTCTCATGGGAAAATTAATGCTTTAAGTAAAATGGGCAACACTTTAATGTACTTAAATATTTGAGGAAAAATCTATGAAATTACTAACTCTGATAGTCCAGCCCAACACTTGCTTAAGGAAAAGAATCAATAAACTTGGTGATTTAGGTACATCAAGGTACAGTATATAAAGCATTTGTATGTGTGTTATTTCCTGTTTTCCCCTGTAAGGTAGGTAGGATCTGAATTATCATCAGGCTCCTGATGGGGAGAAAGACTCTGAGAAGTGAGAACTTATCTGGGGTCAGAGTGGGCAAATGGAAGGATCGAATGTGTTTGGACTGGAATCTAGGCCCTCTCACTTTCCAGAGCTGTCTCCAAGTTGTCACCTTGCCTGGTGGGTATGAGGCTGATGGGTTGGAGAGAGCAATACACTGTGGTTGTCCTTGCCTTAAATTACCATTTTGCCAAGGAACCACCCTTCCAGATTAAGTGGCCAGTTCGCGTATTTATCTTTAATATTTCTCAGAAACTTCAAAGGCAATAACATATACACTATCCTTAATTATAAACTATAGAGCCAACAAACTTGAATTTACTGTTTCAGACCGTTCTGATGAAGGTACATAGAGTAAATCATAACTCTGAAGCTATTAATCATAATTCTAGAACAATTTTTAAAGATTCTGGTGCCAGCTTGTTTTTTCCTCCATTACTACTGTCATCTTCTCTTTACTTTGGGGCAATTTTTCCTTGAGACATATAAGTTGCAAGTTTCTATTCTGTTTCTGAAGGAGTTGATGGAAAAAGCACTAAAATTTTTCAAGGCACTGAATTATATCAGAAAATAAAAAGAACAATGAAGAGATATGTTTTATTTTGGAAAACTAAGTACTCAAAAGTATATCTGTGAGTTTTTGTTTATTCACATTCTTGCTGACATCCAGGCAAGTCTATCTGAATTTTTTATTAACCTTTGCATGCAGCTATGGGGCTCTCTGTACTGAACATCAGTCAAAATGCTTTTCAGGCCCCTCACCTTCAAATGAAAGAAGTCAGAGATGGGGCTCATGACAAGAGCAGTGTTTTCAACTTGCTTTGTTATGAGCAGCATCTTGCAGAGCTTGTTAAAAAGTTCTGAATCCCAGGACACACTGCACATGCAGACTTTCTGGGCAGAAGCCACGAATCTGAGTTTATGACAGCACCCCCTGCTGATTCTTTGATCTGGCAAGTACAGGGACTGCTGAATGGGAGAGGTAAAGACAATTTAAGAGGCTGGAGCCCAGGTAACTTTTCACGGGTTATAAGTGAAGACCAGGCATCGTAGTGCCTATGGATTTGAGGAAGAGCTGAAATGAGAAATAACATCTCCCACCTAGTCTGAGATTATACGGAACAGTGGCTTCCAGGAGAAGCTCAAATTATCCACAGCTATACTCTGTGGAGGAGCAGGGGACTTACTGAATGGGTTCAGGTTCACTGGTGCAAAAAGCAAACATTAGAAGCTTTGCTATCAGCAGCTTTGCATGGTGGTTTCCAGAGTGTGTGTCCCTGTTGCTGCTGGCAGGAGCTGCCCTATCTCTTGCCCTTATTCTACGAGTAGACACTTAAAAGCATCTCTTCTAAGCCCGCTGAGAAATTCTTTCCTAGTGCTCTTCTCCTTGGATCTCCTTGTCTCTTCTGTTCATCGATGTAGTCAAGGACCAAGCTCAGGAGTAAGCACAGGAAAGAGAGAGGCTCCTCTGACTTTTATTCTTTGTGAACCCAGATGTCCAGCCAGGCTCAGGGGGGTGAGCAGAAGGAGCCCTGGGGTTAAGACACTCTTCTCACCCTTGTAGCTTTTCTCAGTCCTGCAGTGGTGATTGGCAAACATAGTAGAATCTATGGAAGGTTTTGGTGTTAGGATCAAAGACAAAAGTCTTTCTGTCCTGAGGATATAAATAACAGAGCAATCACAGATATCCTTCAGAAGACTCATAGCTAAAGGCCAAAATGTGTGGCCCAAAAAGCTAGTGCCGAGATTTTGAACATTTTGCAGCAATGGACGCCAGGAAGAATCTGATGAAAATCGTGGATTTTTTTTTTCCTGGGGAAAAAAATGTGCAATTACATGTGCACACAAAACTATGTATAATATTTCAGAGTAACCCTGAATTCCCTCTATGACTACTCCAGAGAGCCAAGAAATATTAAAAATCTCCTGGCCTAATAGGAGCTTGAGTAGACGACCTCAGCATTTACAAATGCTGCATTCTGCTAACATTTACAAAATGGTGACTATTTTTGAGGCACTCCATAACTCTTTACAAATCTCCACCCCAGCTAATTGCCCATTTCCTGCCCATACTTTTACCATTGAGGAGGGAGCCTTGACCTGGGGCCCTAAGAAATACCAGCTAGCTGCAAGAGAATCCCAGCCACCTGCTGGGCCTTCCCACTAAGGTGCTTTTCCCGATGACACCCACACCCTAGTGATCAGTCTGCACTTCCTCAGATTAGGCTAAGCATATTTATTTGTATGTACTACAGCTATATTTAAGAGTGTTTTGCTGCCTGGCTGAGCAATTCCCTACCACCGGGTCTCCAGGAGGTGCGGAGAAGGACTGAAGAGCCATGTGCAGGAGCTGGGATGATCGTGCATTCGCTTAACAGTCACTTCCTCAAGCAGGCCTGCAGGAGGGTAGGGGGAGCTAACCCAAGGGACAGAGTAAATTTAAGTGATACTTCAGTGTCAGCCAACTCAGCTGTAAAGGAAAATAAAACAAACAAAAAACTTAAGTTGCCCACCACATTATGCCACTTGTTTGTTCTATTGTGAAAGCAGAAATCTGAGAGCAATGAGGCCGGCAGTCATGCCACTTCTGTCACAAAGCAAATGCAAGCTCGGGAAGAGGCTGTGTTCACAATCTTTAGCCAGAGAGCCTTCTTCCTCCCAGTGCTCTGCTGAACTTGCTGGAAAAGGCCATTGCTTACACAGCTTCCCTGAAAAACAAATGCAATTAACGCCTTCTGAAAGACCAGTCCACACTGCCCATTGTCAAATACAATCAGGTTATGCTAAGGGCAAGATATAACTCTCTTTTCACATGCAGAGTTACTAGAAAATCATTAAGTACCTTTGCAATCTTCAGAAACCCTTTGGAGCTTACAGGATCTTTCTGGGTAACATTCCTTCACAGCGCAAACTGGTGCTCTCCACATGAAATCCAAAGTATTTACACACACACACACACACACACAGGCTGTGCCCCAAGACTTACATGAACGAATTAAAAATCTTTAGTTCACATCATTTTTTACTATCGGTTTGTAAACTATACAGTAGCTGCCCAATGGACCAATGTCATTGTAATACAAAAGTTACCTTATAATATTAGAAAGAGCATTATTTATTGAATTATCTATATCACATTTGTAACACAAAGAATTTAAGCAAACTGACGATCATAATTTACATACAAGATTTCAAAGTTTGCTTTATTACTTTCCTCCTCAGAACGCCTTGAACTCATTACTTCCAACTTCTCAAGATCTCGTTTTTTTGCTACTGTTTCAGACCCCTCCTCTGTTTCAAGTGTATTTAATAAAGGTTTACAAAGCAGCAGCTACAGGAAGAGGCTGCAGAAATGAAGAAGATGCTCTTGCTGCCACCAGAGGACATTCCCTTTAGTAGGAGAGACAAGCCCTGGGGATGCCCGAGAAGGGTTATGCATTTGATAATTCAATTGCAAACAAGCACAGAAGAGAAAGTCTGGGTTGCAGGAAGTCAGACAACACTTCACAGTTTGCTTGTCATTGCTTTGGTTTTAAAACCAATTCCTCTTGGCCCTGGGTTGGGTTGTTTGGGACAATTTGCTGTGCCACATTGATTTCTCTCTCCTTTCTTTGCCCATGCCGCGAAAGCATCAATACTTCATGCCAGGCAGTGTACAAGGAGGAAAGTCACTGTTGCATGCACTTTCAAACAACATCCACCGAAGAGATTTTTAAATCTAAGAAAGTTGCTCTTCTGAGAGAAAAGTCTTTTCCCCCCTGGTTCCTGTGGCACAGTGGGGTGTGGAGGAAAGACCAAGGAGGCCTCGGGCTCTCACCAGCGTGAGAACGCCTCCTCCCATAGGCCGCTTCATCGCTCTGATCCCAAAGAAGATTTAGGATCTGACTCTGTGCCACCATCTCCGAGTCCTCCTGCTGAAATCCTTGAGATGTTGGTGTCTAAGAGGAACATCCTGCCAAAAATCCTTTGACCTCTGACCTTTGAATTTGCCCTCCACCCACCTGAGCACTTCTGACCCCACCTCTTGTTTTCCCGTCTACTCTTCTCAGCATCCCAGCTCCTCTGATTCTTTACACTCCATCATCCCACTCTTCACTCTTCCTCTCCCCCCTCATATCCTGCCTTCCTTCTTTGTAAAGCTCAGCCTTCATGAGCAATGATTTTAACCAGTTGAGGCATTTATCTTCACTATCCTGTCCATTTCTCCCTCTGGCAGGTTTAGTAGGCCAATCCCCAACCTTATTTAGGTCCAACTCTGTACCTACTTGCTGCCTGCTTCTGAGTGGCTGAATGTGGCTGGGAAAACCTCCTGTCCACTGCTGATGGGACTCGTCTAAGTGCTCGCCGGCTTCCAGAGGGCCTCTGTGGTGCGCTTGCAACGTTTCCACTGGTCCTCTGTCTCTCTCTCTCACTCCTGGTGGCATGTCACACCTTCTCATCCTTGTCTTTCTTCTGCTTATCTTGGTAGTTCATTGACCAAATAGGGGCACTGAGAAGAGGCCTTCACAGCCACTTACACCATCACCTGGCCTCTCTCTGGGGCACAGACTCCCCTCCTTTTACCACGGACAAGTTTTCTGGGCTCTGATCCAAAGCTTGCCTGTGGGTCCCGTCCCTTCTCACCACTCTCAGATTTCCCAACATGGACCCTTTCTCTCCAGCAGCACCATTTACACTGCATTTTACTTTTCTCTCTTTATTAGATCATTCCACTCAAATGCAAGTATGTCGTATCATCCAGGAAAAAACAAACAACGAACCCTCCGTCGGTCCCACGCCCCTGCCATCTGCCTTTGCAGCACAGTTCCCTGGGCAAGCTCTTTTCACTTGGTGTCTGCATTTCCTCCTTCTTCATTCTCTTCTGAACCCATTGAATCAGGCTTTCATCTCCTAATGCCACAGAAAAGTCTTTTCAAGGCCACCAATGATCTTGCATCTAATGGGCACCAAGTCTAACAGTCAGTCCTCAGCCCTTCCTTGTCCTGAAGAAGCTGTCACCAGCAGTTGACGGTTTCCTGGTCATTCACCGAAATGTGTGCTCTCCCTGGCCTCAGGACCGTCACCTGTTTTTGATTCTCTACTTCAGTAGCTGACTCTTCTCAGTGTCTGCTGCTTTCTCCTCTTTTTCTTGACCCCTTGTTGTTGAGTTTCTAGGACTCAGTTACAGTGACCGTATTAGTCAGTGTTCTCCAGAGAGACAGAATCAATAGACTAGGTTATAATTATATGAAAGGAATTTATAAGGGGAATTAGCTCATGCAATTGTGAAGAAAAGCCCCATGACAGGCCATCTATAAACTGGATGCTGGTAGCGTGACTCAGTCCAACTCCAAAGGCCTCAAAACCAGGGAAGCTGATGGTGTCCTTTGTGTAAGTTCTGGAACCCAAAAACTGAAGAGTCTCGAGCTCTGATGTCCACAGACAGGGGAGAACAGTGTGTCTCAGCTCTAGCGGATAGAGAAAGAGCTTCACCTCTTTCCTCTGTCTTTTCTCTCCTGACCCCCAGTGGACTGGATGGTTCCCGTCCACGTTGAGGGTGGGTCTTTCCCACCCAGTCCACGCAGACTCTCATTCTAATCTCTGCTGGAAACATCCTCATGGACACACCTAAAAAGATAGCCTTACCAGGTTTCTCAGCATTCCTTCATCTAACCAAGTTGACACCTAGAATTAACCTTCACAGTGACCATCTCTACTCACTCCCTGGACAATCTCATCCAGTTTTGTGGATTTTGGTACCATCTCTTTGCCAGAGTCTCCATAGTTTACATCTGCATCACAGACATAATCTCTGGACCCTAGATCTATTTATCAACTGCCTACCTGGTAGCTCAGCTTGCATGTCTAGTGGACATCAAACTTAACATGTTCCCACACTCCTCATCTTCTACCTCAAATCTGCTTTTCCTGCAGTTTTCCCTGTCTCAGTAAATGGGGACCCCAGCTTTCAGCAGTGCCAACCAAAAGTCTTGGCATTCTCCTGGACTCCTTTCTTTCTCAGAACTCCTCTTCAACCTCTAAGCAGAACTTGTTGGCTCTCCTGCTAGTGAGATCCAGAATCTGAGCATGGCCATCACCGCCTGCACCTCACCGGGTCTAAGCCTCCATTTGCCCTCACCTGGATTATTAGAACACCTTCTTAACTGTTTCCTGACCCCATCCTTTGCCCCCTGTGATCTGTCATTCACATAGCAGCTAAACTAGGTCAGATTTTTTCTCTCTTTAATTCAAAATTCTCTAGTGGCTCCCACATCACTCAGAATAGAAGCAGAGTCCGCCAGTGGCCTAATAGGCCCGACAGATGTGCACCTTATATTAACTTTCTGATCTAGATTTTCACTCTGCCCTACTCTCACTGCTCCAGCTACACTGGCTTCTTGCTAATCTTCAAAGACATGAGCACTGTCAGGACATATGCACACGCTGTTTCCTCTGTCTAGAATGCTCTTCCCCCCCAGTATCCTCAAGGCTGCGGATCTGTTGACCACCAGCTAGCTACTTCTCCCCACCACAGCTCATACCAGCTACCTTATATTGCTTTACTTTTCTTTATAGCATTTATAATCACATTACATATTATATATTTATCTGCAAATAATATGTCTCCCTGTTCATATCCTGGGCCCCATAGAGCCAAACACAGAGACTGAGACAAAGGCTTGTGTGAAGGCTGTTTGAGAAGGGATCCCAGGAAGCAGAAGTGAGGGGCTGGGGAGAAGAAGAAAGTGGGAACCAACATGACAGTGAATTATCAAGTTGGCTTCTGCTTTGACTAGCCGGGGCTCAGTCTGATGGGGACCTTCTGAGGAGCCTACAAAATGCACCTGGAAGCCACCCACCAGGAGAGGAAGGAGAAGCATGGGCACCCATGCTCCTCAGTCAGGAAGGTGCACACAGGCTAACACCCCATTCCGGGTTGCACATGGTGGGGCAGGGGCTTGGGTAGACATTGCCCAGTGGCCTCCCCATAACAGGTTGCCATAGCAGTGACTACCCCAGGTGGGGCCAGTACACCTGTCTGAAGGTTAGCTCCACAAGGGTAAAACTTGTCTTTTTTGTTCTTTTTCTATCCCTAGCACATGTAACAGTTATAATCTTACTCATAATGAAGAGCTAACAGTCATACCCTGCCCATTAATGCCAGGTGCTGTTCCTAATCATTGAAAAGATATTAATGCATTTAATCCTACCACACCCCTGATCCTGATACTATCATTGTTCCCAGTTTACAGATGAGAACACAGAGATGTTGAATGATTTGCTCAAAACTGTCCAGCTTACAAGTGTTGGAAACATGTGAACCCTGACAGTCCAGTTCTAAATCTGTGCTTTCACCACGTGCCACAGAGCGATGGCTGGAATGCTGCTGGAGCCTCCTGGCCTCTCCCAACTCTAACACAATCTACTTTGGATTCTAAATTGGGACTGCCCCAAACTGGATGAATATTCTTTGAACAATAGAGACAAAGTCTTTCTGTCCTCAAACAGAACTGCCTACAGTGAAAGTGTGCTCATGCTGTCACTAATTTAACAAACCCTTTGAGCACTACAAGGTGACAAGCACTGTAATAGGTGTTATGAAGTCATGATGGTTCTGTCAAGCAGCTGAGAGTTTCCTAGAGGAACCAGTATTTGTGGAGTGCCCTAGTGCCACTAGGAACAAGGACCCAAGGAGCCCAGAATAGGATGCAATTTTTCCTGCTTGGCCCAGATGCCCGAAAGTTCACCCAGGAAGTAGCATCTGAAATATCTCTGCATCCCTAGTGACTAATCAGGGGTGGTTGGTCTGATAGGAAAGAGAAAGTTCCAGTGTGAGAAGAAGCATGATTTGTGAAAGGGCACAAGCTCAAACAACGAGTAGGTCTTCACCTTCACGAGAATGGAGGAGGAGAAGGGAGGTTACCAGGCAGGCCCCGGAGAGCCTTGTGTGCTGGGGAGAGGGGAGCTTGTTCTAAGGTGAGCCACACACTGTTTCATCAGGGGAGCAACACTGTGAAATGTTTTAAAATGTTGCTTGGGGGGCTGTGTGGAGGGGAGGGTGTGGGGGCAGGAACAGACTGGAAATGAGGACCACAGCCTAGGGGGCCAGCACCCAGCTTCCCTCACAGGAGGAAAACCTGCTAGAGACACCTGGAGAATAAGCTGGAGGATTTTAGAGGGTGGCTTGGCTGAGCTTTCGGTTGTAAAGATTGCAGAGTGCCTTAAATTTGTCCTGCTGCTGGAGCCAGCCAGCAAATGTGCCATCAGCCAGAGCTCCGTGCCCAGACTGGGAATCATCCATCCACACATTGCCACTGACAGCTGCCACCACAGTGCCAGAGCATAACCTTATTCTGTCTCAAAGGTTGCAGAAGATTGAGTGGGAATGCGCAGCAAATGAGCACCGTGAGGTCCCCTCCTCAGAGGCGCAGGCGCACAGCAGGAATGCGAAGTGCCGCTCATCCACCACGTTCTGTTCACAGCAGCGCTGGGGACACACTCTCGTCCCAGTGTCAGGCAGGAGGACAGACTTCATCATCTTTAATGTCCCCGCATTCACCACCGCACATCAGGGAAGTCTGATGAACCCCAATGAGAACAATGATCCCAGAGAGCCCAGAAGATAATAAAATAATCATAGGATCCCCCAGTCAATAATCCCCCTTGTGGACTTGGCTGAGTTTCAGAACCTTTGAGCTGGCATCTAACAGACAGGTTTTGCCGTGAGTAAGACCATTTATTATCAGTTAGTCTTATACGTCAGCTTCATCAACAAGGAAGAATGACCTGCTTGTTGTTTGTACTTTTACCTAGAGTGTTGGTGGAGGCTCTGTGATAAAAAATAAAAATTGAAAAGCTAGCAGCTTTGGCTGTAGGTGCTTTTTGGTTCTCCTGGTTGGAGTACTGGGGAGATTGTGCTGGGGAGAAGAAAGTTAAATAAGCTTTTAAAAATATTTTGCTACAAAATATTTAGTATAGAACAAACACGTCACCACAAGCATGTAAAACAAGAGTTTACTGATGCCATATTGAGTACTTTGGGTTGCAAGCCCAGGGCAGAAAGGAATGCAAACAGTGGGTTCCAAAGGCCCCTTGGTGCCATCCGCCCCAGACACAGATGGGGTACGTTGTCTGCAGAAAATTGAAAAACAGAAATGAAACTGACTAAAAGTAGGTACAACTTTATTTTCACCGTGTGCAAGAAGTTCTAGGCCATGTCAGTGATAAATACTTCTTCCCTAGAACATCTTTGTGGGTCTACGTCTGTAACAATTGCTGCAGTTACTGTCGAATGTTAACAATATATGGGTAAGCTTCAAGTTAGCAATTTCTGTTACTTCTCCTTTAATAAACACTGTATTCTACATGGAAATTAATTCAGAGAATTCCCAACTACTCGGCAGGCCCCTGACACAGACAGACTCGTGCATTGTGAGAGTGAGCTTGTAGCAGTTCGGAATTATTCCAGCACTGGCTTTGCGAGCAGTTTGTGTCTGCAACCTCTATGATGCTGCGTACCCCTGCATTGACCCAGAAGATTCAGAATAAACAAAGATAGCCCTGAGAGTTTAATGATGAAGAAACAGAACCTGAGTGGTCAGTTCTGCCATTCTACAAAACAACTGGCAGTTTTCGTTTGTGTTTAGATTTTAAAATAGTGAAACAGAGTATGACCTGTGAGGCGCAATGTTTTTATCCAGCAAGCACAAATTGTAGACACCCCCATGAAATGTTTTACTGAATTTGGATAATTTCAAAATTGAAATGCATTATTTTATAAATTGTCAACACTTTAAATTTAAACAAAGATCCAAGAAACTAATAATTATTACTGATATGACATAATGGTTCCCAAGGGCAATTCTGGAGTGTGGAGAAGAGGGGTGGTAAGAATTGACCCACTCTGGGTACCTGACACTCAGCCATGCGCTGACTCTGAGCCCCCAGTCCTCTGAGCTGTCCTTTCCCTGTCTGACGGGACTGGGTTAATGACATTGCTGGCAGGACTGTTGTGAGAACAGACAGTGTGTTTGGAAGAAGAGGTGGGTAATAACGACAACCACTTCCTCAGTGTGCACAATTCCCCAAGCCTGTGCCAAGTCCTTCATGCCGCACTGGGTGAATCCACAAGCTCTTCCAAGCCCTGTACCCTGTCCACACACCTGGAGGAGCCACACCAGTCACTCTGGCTCTGCTCGGCTCTGTCACTGAGGTGGACTGGTAGGAGGCAAAGGGAAGGGGGAGAATAGAGTCAGGTCCTTGCCAGCTTCTCTGTCCCTGTCCTGGTGCCCTGGTGACTCTTCCTTCTCCTGCTCTTCATGCCTGGGGTGGTGATACACACCCAAGCCTTCCCCCTCCCCTGGACAGCTCCAGGCACAGCTCTGTCCCTCATGGTTTCCCAACACTCTGCCCACACCTCTTTGTCCCTTTATGTTTCACTTCAAATTGCCCAGTGTTAATGGATTAATGGGTTATAAGAGGTGTGGACTGGTGGCTTTATAAGGAGAGCACACTCTCCTTGCTGTGTGATAAGCTGTGTAGCCTAGGGACTCTGCAGAGAGTTCCTGCCAAGCAGAAGGTCCTCACCAGATGTGCCCCTGGACCTTGGATGTCCCAGCCTTCAAAACTGTAAGAAATAAGTTTCATTTGTTTGTAGATTATCCAGTTTCAGGCATTCAGTTATAAGCAACAGAAAACTGACTAATAGGAGGGACAGGTAAATGATGTGTCGCTGTCACAAATCTTCTTGGAAGGTGAGCTGGTATGCAAAGCCCATGAACATCTGCACCTGAACTGTATGCAGCTACCTGGTAAATATTAGGTACTCAAAAATTGTTAGCAAGCAATTGATAGCAGTTGAATCTGAGCCTAAATGTATATCGTATAAAGACTATGTTGTAAAGAGAAACGTTCCTTTGTCCACATACCAGCAGCACCGAAAAAAAGAAAGAGTGAAAGAGAGGGGAAGGAAGGAAGGAAGGAAGGAAGGAAGGAAGGAAGGAAGGAAGGAAGGAAGGAAGGAAGGAAGGAAGGAAGGAAGGAAGGAAGGAAAATTATCTGTTCTATATATTGAAAATAAATTTACATTGTTCACATGCTAGTATAAGAAACTTTAATGTGATATTTACAAATTGCCTGAACTTCATACATTCTGAACCTTAACAACAGTGTATTCTTTGCAATTAGAGTCTTTTTTTTTAATTAAGGGGGATAACTATATTCAAAACAGCAGGCTCTATCACTTAGCGGTCTGCTTTGAGGAAGGCAGTGGTAATTAAGATAGTCTTTGCTGAGGTGACTCAAAAATCAAGCACAATTTTTTTTTTTTTTGTCAACTGGAATGAGCACTACCATTTTGAACATTCATAATTTTAGGAACACTTAACTGGTTTTCATTAAGCTGAAAATGGCTTTCACCTCTCAGCCAAGACTACAATTTTGTGCAGGTTGAAAGACACTGTGGCATATTTTTTGGACACAGACATAGTCATGTAAATTATAATGCTTCACTGATGTGGGGAGAAATCACATTTATATAACTTGAAAATATGTAACTGGGTTTGCTCAGATCTTAATAAAGTATTGTATTGAAGTGCCATTCAAGATCAGAGTCTTGCTCTGATCAAAGCTGTTTTTCTCAGGACTAATCAAGAAAATATGTATAGAAAGATATTTCAGTTTTCAGGTATATAGAACTCTAGAGAAAGATAGAATATCATCAAGAAAATGACCTAGCATTTTCAAACGGCAAGACCAAGGCCCAGAGAGGGAGTGACCTACCCAGATTCACAGTGAGTGGTGCAAAGCCAGCCCTGACTCACCTCCCTGGAGGCAGGCCAGTGTCTGACATGGTGCAAGTCACACAGCATTTCAGGAGAGGGGTGAGTGAAAGGAAGTTCCAACAAGACCTCCTTTTTAGTCTCTTCCTTGGAGACTTGGAGGATCAAGTCAAGCCAGAGATCAGCAGTGTGGCATACCTCAAGGAACACAAGGTAAATACTTGAGAATTTATAATTCACCTTGTAGAGTCTGTGTTCCGGGGAAAAAAGGGGGATGGGGAAACAAATGCAGTAAACGGGTAGATTCTGTAGCCTCTAAATGCTCCAGGAGGTGAGGAAAGACCAGAGGTGGGAACGATCGATCAGAGGATTTAGATGGTACCTTGATAGGACATGAGTTAGGAGTTGAAGTGGATCAGATTCTGTGACGGACAGGATGAGGCGGGGTGGGGTGGGCACCTGAGAAAATGAGAAGGGAGGAGACAGAGGCCTGGGCTAGTCAGTGACAGACAAATTCAATTTAGCGTCTGTGGATGAAGGGGCAGGGCAAACATTTATTTATTTTTTTTAAAGAGATTGTACGTCTACTTGAGTTTTAGCACTAGAGATGTAAATATTAAGAAGACACAGTTCCAGCCTTCTAAAGCTCCTAACACAGAGCAGAAAGACAAACTCTAACTGATCACTCTGTGCACTGCAGTCAACGTCACACTGGAGGATTCGACAGGGAACCGAAGATCTGTGTCAACTGTGGAGAAAGAGCAATTCATTCCTCTGGGAAAGGGCAATAGGTTGAGAAGCGCAGCAGCAAGAAACCCACACCAAAGGGGCTTAGAGGCTGAAGGGTGCTGAGAAGCGCTTGCTCCAGCTTTCCCCCGTCAGCCAGCGCCCTGCAAACCCTCCCACTCCGTGCCTGTCCCCGCTTGACGTCCAAATTCCCTTTCTTCCCCTGCCTGCCTCCACTGCTTCAGGATGTGCACTAATAAATTTTCACCAGAGAGGTCATGATTCACATTCGTTCTTTCCAAAGGTGTCTGCAATTCCAAAGGAAGACGTCCCAAATAATATCTAATGACGAAGTTCCTTCTTAAAACAACTTTTTGATGTTTTTTTTACCTTCTAGTGAAAATAATATCTAATCATTTTTAGACAGCCAGATAAGAAAATACAAAGAAATATAAAGTATCCATAACCCAAATCCAAAGATAACTGCTATTAATCTTTTGGTGCACAATCTTCCAATTTTTTCCTTTTATTTTTTTCTCCTAAAATGGGACTGTGCAGCACATATTATTTTGTAAAGTGATTTTTCCCATTAAAGCATATAATTAAAATCTCTCCATATAATAAAATATTCTTGTTAATTTTAATATCTTTGTAACCTATATTAGGATACTTATATTGATTGCTATTTTTGCTATTAGAATTAGCATTTCATTACATCTCTTTGTAGCTAAGTCTTTATTGAAATTATGGTTAGTTCCTTAGGGTAAATTCTTAAAATGAAAGGGCAGGCAAAACTATGTGTCCTTAGGTACATAATGCCAAATTGTCACCTGGAAGAGTTATAACACCATCAGCGCTTAAGATGGCCCATTCTCCAATCCTCCTTAACTGGGGGCATTATCACTTATTTTGATCTTTTCCAATTTGAGAGACAATAAATCTCATTATTGTCTTAACTTGTGTTTAAGAAATTAAAATATTTCATATTCTTCTTTGGAAACTATACTTCATATGTGGTGAATTCTTCATTCATTTTCCTTTCCATTTTTCTGGTCAATTGTGTATTTCTCATAGAAAAAGCTTCTTGTATGTTAATAATATTAACCACTTCCACCATAAAGACTGAAATTATTTTGTGTGTGTCTTCTAATTTTCTTTATGGCACTTGGATTCATATTAGTCGTATTTTTAGTTTTATGCGGTCAAATCTTCACATGTAGGCAAATACATTTCTTCTCTTATGGAGATATTGGCCTCTTTTGTATTTTAAGATATTGATATCATTGAAAACACTTCTAATTATTCGAATAGTGAATTAGCCTTATATTCCTGAACCAACATGACAAGGTTTACTATTCTTTCATAGCATTTTATTTAGGAGGGTTGCAACTGAGGACTGCTTTTGGTATTTTTTTCTTTTCTTTGTAAAATTTTAACCAGATTTTGGTATCTGATTATGCTAACTGTACGAAATAAATTGGAAAACATTGCATCTTTCTTCTATACTTTGAAATAATTTAAATAAATTGGGAATTGTCAAGGGTTTAAAGGTTTAAAATGCCTCAGCCAAGAAATGGTTAGGGATTGATACCCTGTCCAGTTGGAGATTGGAATGGGAAGGTGGTAATTTTCAAACAATTTTTTTTCAGTATCTTTCATGGTTGATAATTTATTGTGTCTTTTAAACCATTTCTCGAGTTGATGTAGATAATTTATGTCTTTCTAGAATATCAATATTTTCCAATATTTAAGGACAGGGTAATACACAGTATTCTTTTATAATTGCTTAATCGCCTCCCTCTTCTTGGTCACATTTGTGTTTTCTTTCTCTTTTGTTTCCCTTAATTATTCTTTTTAAAAAATGTTTATTGTATGTATTTATGGTGTGTAACATGATATTTTGACATACATATACACAGTGAAATTATTGCTTCCTTTAAGTAAATTAACAGATTCATCACCTTCCGTAGTTACCTCTTTGTGTGCATTTGTGCATGTGTGTTAGGAGCATTTAAAATCTACTCTCAGCAAATTTTCAGTGCACAATACAGTATTATTAACTGTACAGTCTTCGTGCTGTACATTATACCTCTAGATTTATTTATCCTATGTAACTACAACTTTATACCCTTTGATGTACTTCTCCCCATTTCCTCCCTCTCTCTGCCCCTGGTAACCACCATTCTATTCTCTGTTTCTATGAATTTGGCTTTTTTAGATTCTAAGTATGAGTGAGAACACGCATTATTTGTCTTTCTGTGTCTGGATTATTATGTTTTCCAGGTTTATCCATGTCTGAAATGACAGGATGTTTTTTCTTTTTTAAGGCTGAATGTACTCTATTGTTTATATATACCTCATTTTCTTTATTCATTCATCCATCAATGGACACAGGTTGATTCCACATCTTGGCTATTGTGAATAATGCTACAATGAACATGGGGGTGCAGATATCTCCTTGACGTACTGATCCTATTTCCTTTGGATAGATAGATACTCAGGGGTAGGATTTCTGTATGGATCCTTCAGTAATTCTATTTTTAGTTGTTTGAGGAACCTCCATACTGATTTCCATAACAGCTGTACTGACTAGCATTCCCACCAACAATATATAAAATTTCCCCCTTTTCGGTATCCTTTCTAACACTTTTCTCTGTTTTCTTCTTGATAATAGCCATCCTAGCAGGTGTAAGATGACATTTTATTGTGGTCCTTGATTATTCTTGATCTGAGATTCATCTATGTTATGCTCTTGTATTTAGCTATTAATTTCATTGTTTTCTAATTAATTCTGCTTCTATCTTTATTAATTTTTTCATGCTGCTTTTCTTAAATGAGATTTGTTGTCTTTTCCGATCTAGAGTTGAATGTCCATCTAGCTTATTAATTCAAATCTTTTTTATTCTCATTTAAAATTCTAGTCTATTTAAATGGTCAAAGACTTTTGATATCCACACACAAAATTGCCCTCTTTATCCCACTCAATGAGTTTCTCTGAGATTTTTTGTTTTGTGCTGTTTTACTATTTTTAGATTTATCTGTGGCATTTTCTTTTAGGTGTGTCTTTTATAAGCAGTGTATATTTGGATTGTTTTTCAGCTGATCTGAAAGCTGTTGTTTTTATCTTTCAAAAGAGGAGTTTAAATAAATAAATAAACAAATAAAATCGACTTTCTTAGCATTTTCAAAAAAAAAAAAGAAGAGTTTGGTGCATTTGCATTTATTTTAATATATTTGTTATACTCTTGGTACTTAGGTAAAGTTCTCTTTTTTTTAGTGCATCCTTGATCCTCCCTTAGCTCCCAGGTTTGTTGAAATAATCTACCATTTTGGTGTTAAATTACAGTTCAAATTCTTCTAATAGTATAAAATATTTTTTCTGAAGAAGGTGCATTATTTGCATTAAATTAGGTTTTATAACCGTATGCAAATATTTCAACATTAACTCTAAATAGTGCTGGTTGTTAATCGCCACTATTTCTTTACGTCATGTGTCCTTCACAAACATTTGCAGGTCCTGAGAAAGCTCCAGCCCATACCCGGAGGGTAAGAGCAGCCAGGACGCCTCACTGAGCTTCCTAGGAAGGCTTCATTCCCTCGGGCAGGATTCTGGGTGGGCAACCTCCTCTTCCACCAGCTTGGCTGATCTTCACCATCTTTCAGAAATCCCTTAATTTTTTTGGTAAGTTAATAGTTCTCCTTTAAGATTTTTACCATCAATAAAAATTTTCCCCACTTTTGGTCATTTTCTTGGGATTATGACAAGAAATGAAGTGAAATACATTGACCCAGGTCAGAATCTTGAATTTAAAAACCTTCTAAATGTTGGCATTTAAAAAAATAAAGATAGTTGAGGGTAAAGAGATATTTATTCAACACGTGAAAATAGGGGCTTTGGATTAACCAATTGTGGATCTTATATAAGAATTATGACCATATTAATTAACCTTTAATAAACCACTGAGAACATTTCCATAACTTCAAAATAAAAGTTTTAATTTTTAAAATTTTAATAGAATATTATACTTTCTAAATTGATTCAATAGGTGAAACACACACAAATAGGGAGTGTGAGTGTGTGTGTGTGTGTGTGTGTGTGTGAGTGTGTGTGTGTGTGTGTGTGTGTGTGTGTGTAAGGGAGACAGGAAAAGAGAGAGACGCAATACCTAAGGTTTATATTCAATAGTTATCTGAAATGAAAACTCAAAAATTATTATTTTTAAATATTTTTTAAACTATGTTTATTTGTATTTCATGTATTAAGTATAATTTTAGTTATTTTGCAAGCTTTTAAGTATATTGACTGCTAAGTTCTATTTATTAGCAAAATGTGTTAACTATTTTTAACATTTTGATGTATTTTCTTTTGTTATTATTACTTCTTTGTGTGATTAATTGTACCTATTCATGGAGTATCAAAAATTGAGTTACTTCTTTTACCCTTTCTTATCTTCTTAAAAATAGTGGTTATCTGAGACTTGAGAAGGCAGTTAGTTGGAGTTCTTTTAAAGTGAAGAATTCCTACAGAGATTTGTCTTGTTTTGTTTCTCACTCATCTGTTTTTCTGCTCTTTCATCAAAGCCACAACAGAACAAAACCACAGACTTTATTGGAAAAAGGGGGAAACTGAGGCCCAAAGACACACAGCTAATCAATGGCAGGGCCTAATACTTAACATTAATCCTAACTCCAGACACTTGTCTGTAGGCACCAGGAATGCAACTTAATCAAGTCCATACTCTGCTTCCACCTTAATCCCAGCCAAACTGGCAGAATTGCCTCCAGGTTTGGGAAAATAGCCATGAGAATCCCATCCCAGGTACTCCAAGTGTATGGATTTGCAAAACCTGCTGCCAACCTCAATGGCTAGGTGACTGCTGATCTGGGGGACATTTTGTTGGAAGAACAAATACACAGGGTGCTTGCTGGTTTTCAGAAATCTTTTCACATTCCAGTCATGGGCATCGGCACTGTCATCTGTCCCTGAAGCACATCTCAAAACCCAGCACCTCTAAGCACTTTGGAACATTTATATATGTGTTACAGGAGAATGAATAGCATGCCAAAATATCAATATTATAATTGGTACAGCAAGAACACACTGTAAATTTATGTCCTGTAGTCTAGATAAAATATCACGGTTTCTGCCACAATCAATTATGTCACTCAGGGCAAGGACAAAAGAAGCCTCATTATGATGTATCTGTGTCCCTCTGCAGCACACACAGCTCATTTAAATGCAATGACAAGCAGGACAGCAGGAGTTACTGTCTGGGAGAGCTGTGCCCTCGCTTTGCCAGGGAGAGATCTCAACTAAATAGCCCTTACACTGACTTGGACCTGCAAAATCACAGGACTTCAAAGCCAAATGAGATTTTAGAGGTCACATGGGCCACAAACCTCCCCAGAAACTCGTTTTCCCTTCTCTGCATCTCATTTCTGTTATGTGGTCTGACACATTCTTGGTCACCCATTCCCTATCTTGACATGCTGCCCACCCCCCCCACCTTTGAACACCTTAGGGCAGAGGGTTTTGTCTTACTTATTTATTACTTTTTTAAAAATTGTGATAAAATAGACATAATATACAATTTATTATCCTAACCATTTTCAAGTGTAGAATTCCAACATCTTATTTATTTTCATAGTCTGGTTACTTAACCATAGTGTCTAGCACGTGGTCACACAGCAGGTGCTGATTCAATGTGCAATTAACTAATTTTATACATGAAAAAACACCGAGACCCACATGAGTAGAGACCAAGGCAAAAGTGTAACAAATTTATATTGAGGATAGACACAAACTTTACCTATGACTTCCGGCTAGTTTCTTTTAGTGGCATTATTTGACCAGGGCATGATTGAGCTTCAGTGTGGACAGCCAGTAATGTCGTTGCTTGTCAGGAAACAGGCCGCTGAGGTTTGTGATTGGGCCTGTCTTCTGTAGATCAGTGAGCTTCTTATTCCACATGATGGACAATGATCTTCATGTTACCTCTCAAGAGAAATCCTTTTCCGTTGACTTTGGTACTAAGAAGAGCACCAAATTCCCTGAGTAATGGCTAGTTTTATCTAGTGGACACGGAGGAAGATTGGCTCATAATGATTCCTATTGGGCAGATACTTCCAGAAAGCTTGGAACCAAATTTGCAACAGACTCACATGTCTTTGTCATCATGGTCTCCAATTTAAATTTTATTTCTTTTCTTGCTTAATTATTGTCCATCTTTTTTTCCCCCTTCTTTCATCTTAATTATAATTCAGGCTGCTTTAGTCTATTTTGGGGGTGAGTACCCAAATTCCGTATGGTAGGCATGTAGAGAGACAGAGAGATTCCTGTGCCAACACTCTTCACAGCTTCTGCACATTGAAGACCTCGGATCTGATCGCAGATGCACAATGTCCTCTTTTCAATTGCTTTAACGGGGGTCAACCAAAGTCCAAGTTAAGTAGATGAACTTAGCCTCCTGCCACTCCCATTCTCTTTTCCCTTCCCCAAATTTCTGGTGACTTCAGTCACCAGGGCCTGTGACTGCAGCATCTTGGAAGTTTCAAACAGCCCCTTCCTCAACCTCGGGGTCCAAAACCACTCATCCAGTTTAAATCTCACATTGCAGCTAGTCACAGGTAGGACTAAGCTGCTAGGAGCACAAGGTCCCCCCTAATTTCCCTTGTAACTGCACTGGTGTTAACACAGTGCCTGGCACCCAGCAGGTGTCTGGTCGTTGAAGGGCAATTCAGGCGAGCCAGTCTTTGCCATCCCATGGTGTCATGCTACACCTCGGCAATCACCCAGCTCCTGCGGGAGTTCCTCAGTCAAGCACTGCCTCCGGCCCCAATACACTGTGACCAGCCATGGAGACAAAGCAGCACATACAACGTGTCAGAAGCTGCTTTTAGGACAACGTGCTCTGTGCTTAGGACAGACCATGACAAACAACCCCCAAATCAGTGTCCTGTAAGCAGCTAGGGCCTTGTCACTTGCAGCCTGAGCATACACAGGTTGGTGGGTCCTCACTGCAGGCCGGGGCTGGGGGAAAGCACCAAGAGGAAAGGAGGATGATGACTCGTACTCCAGCTCTTGAAGCTTTCCCCAGAGTAATTCACGTGACTCTGCTCCCATTTCATTTCACTGGACAAAGCAAAATACCTGGCTACACCTGAACTCCACAAAGGCGGGTATCTGAGCAGGTACTGAGAAGGAGTAGGGCTGGAAACCTCTGGTGAATGGCCCTGGCGTCTGCACACAGGGATTCTGAGGCTTCTCAGAAAGGAAAAGGGGCCCCACAGGGTCCCTTGTGGACTCTTTCGTCCAGTGAAAATTTCAGAAATCATCAAGAGGCCTGGGAGGGAGATATTTTGGTTGTGTTGGAGCCCTGTTAACCAAACCACACGGTCTTTCTGGTGCCATCTCTAGTTCATTGTGTTGAGAAGTGCTGCATGAAGTGTTGCACACCTTAGATCAGCAGTGAGGAGCCAGCCCCCTTTCAGTACAAGAGCTGGGGTGGTGGTTTTGTCAAGAACACTAGGGTTAGGCCCCAGCTCCCCATTACCTTCAGCAAATGGACAAAAGTCTCTGAATTCAGCTCCCTGTTAAAATGGGGCTGTTTGGGAACTGAAATAATGTGTGAAAAAACCTGTCAGTCTCTGGAGCCTAACAGATGCTCAGTCAGTTTTAATTTTCTTCCTTCATCCTTGCCTTGGTTCTTGTTGCTCTTTGTGGCTGTGAAGAATAATTGAGAGCTGTGTCCTGGGTGCTCTGTTTAAGCACCAGGAGAAAAGGATAGAATCAAAACCTATTCAATGAGCATCTGCTATACCTCCTTGCCTAGGAGCTCTGGGGACACAAAAACCATGTAAAGCCCTATCTTAGGAAGTCTTTGAAACAGCTGGTGAACAACACCAGCCAGTACATGGTGGAGGCTAAACTTGCAGAGCTGTCGATGCTCTTCCACAGTTCCAAGGAGAGGACACTCGGTGCTGTCCAAAATGGCAGAGAGGCCACCCAGCCCTTGAAATGTGGCTGGTCTGAATCAAGAACTGCTGTTAGTACAAAACACGTGTTAGATTTGAAAGACAATAAAAAATGTGAAATATTTCATTAATACTGTTTAACTTGAATACATGTCAAAAGATTAGTACTTTGCATCAATTGATTAAATAAAATGTTATGGAAATTAATTTCCTTCTTTTTACTTTTTATTGCAGCTACTAGGAAGTTTAGAATTTTGTCTGTGGTTCATGTTACATTCCTACTGGACAGGGATGATCTAGGGCAGAGCATCTGTGCCTCGGCACTGTTGGTTGGCATTTGGGGCAGATAAACCTCTGTTGGGGCATCCTGTGCACTGTGGGGTGTTCAGTGGCACTTTCAGCCTCTGCCCACTAGGTGCCAGCAGCGCCTCTCTCTCCGTGTCTCCAGCCTTGTCAGTGTGTCCTGGGGGCAGTTGTCTGTGTGTGTATATGTGCCTGCAGCGGAACTCAGCTCAGAGTGACAAGGGGAGGCTGAGGGAGCAGTTGGAGGTCGGTGGGACACAAGTGACCATCAGTGCTCAGAGAGAATGTAACAATGAGGCTTTGGGTCACCCAGACCAGGCCCGCAGGCATCCTGCCTGGAGCAGGGGGAGTTCCATACCTCCCTGCCCTGCGTTCCCGAGCCCTCCCTGAGCTGATGCTCAGTCTGCGAGTGGGGACCATCACAATCCCCGCAGACAGTGTGATGATGAAGCTGAAAACAAAGGGTTGTTGCTGCCATGGAGCTTCAATTTCCTGTTAGATTCAAGGCCCCTTGTAGCACCCAGCACCCCACAACTCTCTCACAAGTGCCAGCAGCCTGACGTTCTCTCGGAAGGAAAAAACACCAGGGGCTAAGGTTCAAGATGCAAATAATGCAGAGACAGGAGGGGCCCACATGCAGTGAGCACCTGCCATGGCCATGTGGGTGCTGAGGGTCCCTGTGTGCCAACCCCCTCGCTGTGCATCAGTCTGATGAAGTCAGCATCACTCCCACATACACGTGTGGGAACTCAGGCTCGAAAGGTTGGAGGATGTCATCCCAGAGCCCAGAATGACAGAGCCAGGATTCACCCCCAGGTCTGGTTTAGGCCAGAGCCCTTGTTCCTCCCACAGCACTTATACTCCCCTAGCATTGGCCCCAGGGCCCTGGATCCTGAAGGTGACAGAAGGTCCCTGGGTCAGATGCATCCTGCACCCACCCTCCAGGATGAGGCCTGTGGTAAAGAAACCCAGGACTGCCACCAAGGCCGGAGGTAGGTCCCTGCCCAGCTGTGAGGAAGGAGGGAAAAGACCCAGGACGAGGAGGCAGAGGATGGGGGTCGGGGTCTCCGTCCTCCCCTCAGTTCCTCACAGCTCAGCTTGAAAACACATCCCCAGTGCCCTCCCAGGAAACACTGTGATCCAAAGAGGCATGACAGATTCTAAAGAAGGATTAGCGGGTTTAGTGTGCCGCCCAGGCAAGGGTTTGGATTAATTCAGTGGATGTCTGTATTCAGTTCCTCTTCAAAGCCAGGTGCTTCTCATCTATCAGCTGGGGTCCCAAGAGGCAAGCTCATCTGGGTAAATAAGGACTGAATGTATTTTCCAGAAAGACTTGGGGCATCTCCCAACCTGTAAATCTTTCTAGGGCCCTCGGGCGACAAGGTGGTGGCACTCCTGCAGGGTGCGCGGAAAGATGGCTTTGGGAAGACACTCTCCACACAGAAGGGGTGTCAGCCCAGCGAGATGGCCTGTCTGCTTCCTGTTTACAAAGCAAATTACATTTTTTTGAATAACATATCATACCAGATTAAGCCTGAAAAAAAAGTTCTTTCTAAGCCAGTGAATGCTTTATGGGATTACTCAGTCCACAGAGGATCCTGACCTTTCCTGCTCTTAAGGTCAGGAGAATAGAGTTTCCTGCCAGTGCCTGCATGTCCTGATCTAACCTGGAGGGCAGCCGAGCTCAGCACAGGCCAGAGCCGCTGCTGAGAGTGGCTGCTGTGCCCAGCAGAGGCCACTCATAGCTACCTTCCCTTAGGAAAGGCAGCAGCTTCTATTTTAAAGCAAATAGTGCACACTTAAACCAATGAGTACCTTTTTTTAAAAATTAACTTGGAATGACTAGAGGGGTTAATTGAAGGCCCCTTTGTGGGGCTTGGTTTTTCCATAGAAGTAATGCTTGATGGCTTCCATGGCTGAGCCTGGGAACAAATGTATTCCTGTCGATGGAAAATAAACCCATTGAGGTCAAATTGCCCAAGGATCCAAGAGAGTGGTCTCTTGACAGGAGGTCAGGAGAAGCAGGGACACTGTGCCACTCCATGGATCATGAATCTTTGAGACGGGGTTGTAAGATCCGTGCACCATGCACAAATCCCACAGACTGGGAAGGCTCACTTCACAAAGACCATGAGACTGAGACCGATGCAATTTAGCAAGAGGGACTTTATTCCAGCATGCTGGGGTCACTTTGTCTTCAGGACAGAAGTGACCCCAAAGTTACAATACAAGCAGCTTTTATACAGTTTTTCTGAACAGATCTTTGTGACAGGATGAGTTGTTGGTTATCTGTGGCACCTTTAGATTTAGGGGTAGACTTTAGCAGGCTGGTACCCTGATAGATTTGTGGCGCCTTTAGATTTACAGGTGGGCTTTAGCAGGCTGGTACCCCAATAAGGAACAGTGCATTTCTCAATCGTTTATCTTCCCCGGGGTCTGGCCAGGTGGCCTTTAGATAAGGGACTAGTCAGTTCCTGGAACCGGGTGGAGGCCATTCCCTTCCTTGGAATGTTTAGTATGCTGGGCCTGACCTTTGTACGGCCTCTTAGAAGCTGCTTTACTTAGGCATTTGTTACAAAACTGTGTACATTAAAGTTATAATTTTTTACTATTCTACTACAATTTTTCTACGTCCCCTACAATTTTCCTATGCCCCCACAGGGTGCCTATAAATGACATGTGGAAATTTGGGGTGTTTGCTGCTCAAAGTCACAATGCCCCATTCTACTGATCTGACTTCATTATGGCTCTGGGCCCTTTTTGTCATGTCATTGATTGGGTGCTCTGTATGGATCAGAGGCGAGGGGAGGCCTCCCCAGCTTCCAAATGCCTTTTCTCGTGCCTGCACATGCATAAAACCCGTGACAGAGGAGGCAGTCCTCAGCTTAGTGAGGCTCTGCAGCCTCTTCCTCCCTTCAAAAAGAGCAAAACTCTTATGCAGGATGGGGACTAGTGAGGCATGCTCTGAGAAAACATCAGAGGCAGCATCGGGGTGAGGGCATATGTGCTCAGTTAGCAACATTTGCTGAGCACCTACCAGTGCCTGCATGGACCTGGGACTTGGAGGCCTCAGAGTGGACAAGACAGGCAAGACTCTGGCTTTCAGGATAACGTATCCAGGAAGAAAGACAATGGATAGTTAATATACAAACAAGAAAAGATTGTGGAGTGATGAGTCCCTGATAAAACCAATAAAGCATGGACAGAAGCCACTTGAACTTTCCTCGATGCTTCAGCCACTCCAAGTCACAGGGGAACCGATAGGGAAGATCTGGATGGGGCAGAGGAAAAGCAGGGAGAGGGCCCCACGAGAGATGAGCTTGTCCTCTTCACAGTTCAGAAGGAGCCCCAAGTGGCTGGAGCCCAGGGGGCCATGGGGCATGGGCAGGACCTGAGTCTGCAAAGAAAGGGTCTGGGGTCTTTTAAGCATGGAAGGGAACTGCCCGATCTACTTCCTTAAAGGACTGCTCCAGCTGTTGTGTGGAGAATGAGTTGAAGGTGGGCAAACAGGAGAGGCCAGTCGGGAAGCGTTGGCCATGGCTCAGTTGAGAAATGACATTGAGATAGACTAATCAACAGGACATGCTTCAGGACTGGATATTTGGGATGAGGGAAGGAGGAAAAGAAAGTCACAGAGGCAAATGTGACTAATTGTAGGAGGAAGCTGCTTTCCAAGGGCTTTCTTCAGTTCCCTGCATGGCCTCATCAGCAGAGGGGTTGGCCTTGGGTCAGGAGCAAGCAGGGCTGCAGCAGGGCACTGAGGCGGGGTGGCATGTCCTATGAGCTCCACTCCACCTGCGTCTTTGCTGCACAGGTCCCCCTAGGGATTTAGCCCTTAGCTGGAGTAATTGATCAGACCCTCTCTGATCTTTAGTGAGAGTGTGGAGAGGGGAGGAGAGTGGTGGGTACAAAAATGTGGAAGACACTGGATCTTCTCTGTAATTTCCCACAGTCTAGACATTACTCACAGAATTCCTGTGGAGTCATTTAACATATTTCACCTCCTGCACTTAGATAGAGGTTTGGCCCGAGTCAGATTCACTTTTTATTTTCTTTTCTTGCCAAATGATGGAAGACGAATGCCCTCCCCATTTGGGAGCTCAACAAGAGCAAGCTCTGATGCACCTGGCAGTCCCAGAGCCAGCAAGGTCTTTGGATGGTGTCTGCACCTGGGGTGGGCAAAGCTGTCCTGGGCCCTGTTGTGGGATGAATACCTGTTTCCTCCCCAATTCACATGTTGAAGACCTGACCCTCAACATGATGCTATATGGAGGTGGGGCCTTTGGAGGTGATTAGGGTTAGATGAGGTCATAAGGAAGACTAGCCATGGGAAGACTAGGTCATGGGAACACTAGTCCCATGAAGGGATTAGTGTTGTTATAAAGGGGTAAAGAGCCCAGAGCTCACTCTTGACCATGTGAGGACACAGCAGGAAGGTGCCCTCTATGAACCAGGAAGCAGCCCTCACCAGACCCAATCCTTCTGGCACCTTGATCTTGGACTTCCAGGCTTCACAGAACTGTGAGGATTAAATGTGTGGGTTTAAGCCTCCCGTAATTTGTTACAGCAGCCAGAGCTGACTGAGCATGTTGCCTCTGGATGTTGCTGGGCCTGGAGATACTCTGACAAATTTCTCATTACATAGAGAAATTAGCTGTCCACAGTTCCTCTGAGGCTTACCTACAAAAGTGGGCAGAACTCCCTCTTGCTCCAAGAGGCCATCTACGCACATCAAGCCTGCTGGCCTGGCCCTCTCGTGACCATGGTGTGTCCAGAATTTATGTGTCCAGCCATGCTGTAGAGTGATGAGCATCTGAGACCATGGGCCCTCTGCCACTTCTCTGTCCCAGCTTTTGCCCACGAAGCCCTAGGTTATATCTGCATTTGTGGCAAAAGCATGAGTCATGAGCTCCTTGCACGATGGTGAACAATTTCCACCAAGAGCACTTGGTGTCTGGCCGTATCCCTGTGACGTCAGCCAGTCTTAAAAATTATTGCCTAGCGCTGACAACACCAAGCCAAGGGCTGAGATCCCCATACCGGTAATCTTTTAAAAAATAATAAATAAATAAATAAATAAATAATTTTGTGTCATTTGAATATTTTGTATCAAGAGCAAATATTTATAAATTCCTGGTGAAATTTTTTTTTTTTTTGAGGATGATTGGTGGGGGGATCTTGACCCTTGGCTTGGTGTTGTCAGCACCACGCTCTCCCAAGTGAGCCATGGGCCAGCCCATTTCCTGGTGAAATCTTTAAAAACACAAGCTACAATTTGGAAGAAAGCATTTGCAAATCACATATGTGGCAAAGGACTTGTATCCAGAATATATAGAGAACTTTCAAAACTTAAGAGCAAGAAAACAAACAACCCAATGAGAAAATGGGCAAAAGATGTGAACAGACACCTCACCAAACAACATATACAGAAGGCAAATTAGCACATAAAAAGATGATCAACATCATTAGTCATTAGGGAAATAGCAAATTAAAAGCACAGTGAGGGCTTCCAGTCAAGATGGTGGAACAGACAGTCGCCAGCATCACTCTCTCCCACAAATCAACCAATTTATAACTATTAAAAAGCAATGACAGCCAAGCTAGGGCCACTAAAAAAAAAAAAAAAAATTATTGCCCAGCATTATCAATTTATTAGGAGATGTGACACAATGATATTTTAAATCCAAACTTCTATTTAAAAAAAATTTTTTCCCCTTTATCAACTACTTGTTTACCTCGAGGTCCAGTTCATATTTGGGTTTTTTTGTGTGATTTTGTTTTGTATCTTTATTACTCATGGATTAAATATTGCATGGGATTTAATAAAGTAGTTATTTTCCTTATCAATGCTCAAATTCTCGCATCTTTGGGCAGTGGGGGCTTATCCAGGCTGAGTCCTTTGGACCTGTCTTTGATAATGTAGTCTGTAGTCTTTGATTAATGTTCTTGCTTTGGTGCAACATGATTTTTTAAGTGCTTGTACATTTCCCAACTCAGATCTGGAATCTGCCATTTTTCCCAGAAGCCACAGATCATTTCACTGAGAAATGGTCTGTAGCGACCAAAGTCTACTCATAAGGATGATTATTGATATGGATCTGGCCTCTGTTTTTGGTCTTTTTCTTAGGTTGAGCTAGTCATTACATATTGACTTGATACCAAGTCAAGTTCAGGAACATAGGGTTTTTATTTAACCCTATTGATCATACAGCTATCTCCTTTCCATCATGCTATAAATGATATCAATGATATAAAAATAATACTCATTTAAGTTACCCACAATAGAAATATACCAGTCTCAGAATAAATACCCTGTGTGATTGCATTGGGACTGTCTGGATAATCCAGAATAATCTTTTATCTCAAATGCTTCAGAGCCCCTTCTCCAAGGGATATAACATATTTGCAGTTTCTGGGCATTAGGACATGGACATCTTTGGGGGCCGTTATAACCTGCACTGGTGTATTAGGGAAAACTAACAAGATTAAGCTACTTTGAAGAATGAAGCCACAGGAAGGGCTTCACTGATGAATAGCATGGAAGAGAGGAACAAGGATTGCCGTGAAGCCCCTCGCCCAGATTCATGCGTTTATCATTGATCAGTATGCTTTTACCAAACCTCCGGAATGTTCCCGGCAACAGGCTAGTCAGCAAGGAGCAAGATGAATAGATGGTGGTCCTGCTCCTTGTCCTGAGGAGCTCACAGCCAAGGGCGGAACACAGAGGAGTAAATAAACCATAAAATTTTATATTGAAAATCTATAATAATAGGTACAATATGGCCAAGGAGGGCTAGAGAGGAAAAAAAACAAATTCTGCCTGGGAAAACGGAAAAGCTTTGCAGAGGAGTGACATTTAAATGGATTTTGATGGCATTATCATGTAGGAAAAGGAGACTAGCGTTTCAGGCTAAAGAAATCTTGTCAAACAAACAGGGCAATTGAGAGAACATGATTTTTGAGATGTCTGTGAGGGCTGGTATGACTAACACCGAAAGGGGCCCAACAGGAGGTGACAGAGGAAACGGGGATGGATCCTGACCGAGAATGCCTTTGCAGAAAGTCCGAAGGCAGCTATGCCTTCTCCTGAAGACAACAGGGAGAGCTTGGAAATTTTTAGTAAGCCATAGTGAGGAACGCCATTTTGCCATCCGCAGAGCACTCTGAATTTGTCCTGATTTTGGTCTTTTGTACACTTTTGTTCCTTCCCTTTCCTTACTAATTTGTAAACTCTTTGGTCAAAGCTGCCTCTATATTATGTTTACTCCTCTGTGACTTGCAAGAATTAATTTTTCAATAAACTACTTATAGTCAAATTATGTTGGACTAAGTTGAGACTGTGAAATACTACATAATGATGACACTTTCACCAGGTGTATTTAGGGCAAATAAAATAAAATATTAATTCACACATTCCACTATGGTATTTCAATAAGTATGTGTTCGTTCTAATACCTCATATGCATGTGCTTTTTAGAACTTCATACTCAGCATTCAGAATCAACCTGAATTTAAAGGTGTGTTCTAACATGATGATTAATTTTGTGTGTTGATCTGACTGGGGCATGGGATGCCCAGATAGCTGGTAAAACATTATTTCTGGGTGTGTCTGTGTGGGTGTTTCTGAAAGAGATCAGTACTTGAATTGGTGGACCCAGCAAAGCAGATCCGCCTTCCCCCAATGACAGTGGGCCTCATCCAATTCATTGCAGGTCTAAACAGACAGACAGTAGAAGAAAGTTAAACTCTCTCTGCTTAATTGTTTGAGCTAGAACACTGGTCTTCTCCTGCCCTTTGTTCTCTGGCTCTCAGGCCTTCAAACTAGGTCACAACTTTTCTCAGTCTCCAGCTTGCAGGCACTAGCTCACAGGACTTCTTGGCCTCCGTAATCATGTGAGCCAATACCTTATAATAAATTTCATTCTAGATTACACACACTCATCCTGTTGGTTCTGTTGCTCTGGACAACTCCAACTAATACATGTTGCATCACCCATAAGTGTTCTCAGACTCTCTGAGTTGTGGGAGGACTGAAATCCTCTATTTCAGCTGAAGGCAGAGTTCCTTCTCTAACCCTCAGACAGAAGGTTCTCTTTTGGGCACAAGAACAAGGTGTTCCAGTCTTGCCACTTTTGCAGGACAACGCCTATTGGAAACCCTCTACATTGCAGAATCCCCATCCCAAGTCTGAGTGCACACTGTGCATCCTCATCCCTGTCACCTGCCACCTCCCCCCACCTACCACTTAAGTCTGAGGAGGTGGTGGTGCTGGTGGTGTCCGTGCCAGTGTTGAGGAGGAGTGTAAGATCATTGCAGCATCATTGGACAATGAATGAAGGCACGCTCAGGGAAGATGTATGCAGCATAGGAAGGAGGCATTTTTCTGAGGGGCAATCTTCTCTAATTGTTCTGTTTCCAGTGACCTCTAAACTCTGCCCCTTCCAAATGGGCTGAGTATCTGACATTTTCCAGTTTTCTTTGCCCAGTAATCTTCATCTCATTTCCAGACTTCACAGCGGGAAAAGTAGTCTGCAGAGGTTATGCCCATGGGTTTCAATTCTTGGCGTCAAACCTAATGTAAGATCCAATTTCTGATCAGTCTAGCAACTGACAGCTTTCTCCCGGGAGTAACCTGTCTGTCTGTTCTTCTGATCAACTCTCTACTCCCAGGGACTTCACTCATGTCTCATGCAGAACCAACCAGGAAAGGACTGAACACTGAATATGCAGGAGCAGGGAAATTCTGGAAAGATAACGTAGTCAAGGTGTTCATTATACTGCTGGTTTAGGGTTAGGGGTACACTTACCGAATAGATCAGCTGATTTTGTAAAACTTTTCAAGTGTGATAAGACAGTGTAGTTGAAAAGTAACAAACAGAACTAACCAGAAATGACCCCAGAGCTGAATCCCAGGCACCATGGCTGAGTGGACTAGCTCCAACCAACCCTCAGCAGGAGGGCTGGCTCACCCTGCAGCTGCCCCCAGCCACAACCAACTGTAGTCCTGGAGTGCCTGGTGCCCTTGCAGCATGATGACATGGGACACTCCTAAAACACATCCCATAAGAAGGGGGATCCACAGGGGACATCTCAGATCTCTCCACCCCCTCCCGTGCCTATAGATCCATCAGGATCTATCACTCCTGCCTGCGCCCCTCAGCACTTTCAGGCTCTGCCTCTGACACCAGCTGAATGTGACTTTTGATGTCTCAGGGTTTCATCTTCTTCAGCTGTAAAGTGGTCTGACTGGAGTGGTGGTTTCTATCTTTCTCTCTCTCAATAATGAACACTTTTGAATAATGTCATACTCAGACCTCGATTTGTACCTCTCCCCGTAGGGGCACCTGTGATGACCCAGGAGTGGGGTCTGAGTAGCCAACCTCTGCCCCAGGCTCCTCTCCTCTGCCCTGTCCCAGGTCCTGCCTGGGCCAGTAGCTCCATCTTTCATCCTTCTGGCTGGGATGCTTCTCCTAGTCCCTTGCTCAGGAACTAAATTTTATTGGTCTCTGAGGCTGCAGTACCTGCTGAATGACATCCTCAGGCTGCACTCAAGGTTTGCTGGCATAGGTGAGGCACAAACCAAGCCCAAGTGACAGATGAATAAGATCTACAAGAGTCCAGACAAACCCCAGAGAGAACCCAGACGTGAAGATGCCCACTGCTGGCTGATTCCTGAGCTCTGCCCCATGACCAGGACCCAGCAGATGCAGGGAATAGATCAGCTGCTGCAGGAGTCGACCAGCAGGCTTCCAAATCCTCCAAAGAGCTGCTTGCAGCCAGGGGGTGTTTTGTTCACTAACTGGTTCAACGAAGTGCTATCCTGGGGAGATTTTTCAGCTTTAACATATTTCTCACTTGTCTTTTAGAAAAAGAAATCTGGTAGCTATCAAGAAAGCACAGTTGATATATAACTTTCTTTATGGATTCTTTCCTTTTAAATAGACTTTATTTTTTAGAGAAGTTTTAGGTTCGTGGCAAAATTGAGCAGAAAGTACAGAGATTTCCATATATTTGCTGCCCTTGTCCCCTGCACATCCTCCCCAACAATCAACATCCCCCACCAGAGAGTACATTTGTTACAGTTGATGAACCTACATTGACACATCACTGTCACCCAGACTCCACAGTTTACATTAGTGCTCACTCTTGGTGTTATACATTTTATGAGTTTGGACAAATGAATGATGACTTATATCCACAATTATAGATCACACAGAAGAGTTGCACTGCCTAAAAATCCTCTCTGCTACTATTCATCCATCCTCCTCCCCAATCCCTGGCAACCACTGATCTTTTTACTATGTCCATAGTTTTGCTTTTTTGTGGAATCACATAGTATGTGGTCTTTTCAGATTGTCTTCTTTCACTTAGCAGTATGTATTAAGTTTCTTCCACGTCTTTCCATGGCTTGATAGCTCATTTCTTTTTAGCACTGAATAATACTCCATTATCTGGATGTACCACAGTTTATTTATCCATTTACCCATTGAAGGACATCTTGGTTGCTTCCAAGATTTGCAATTATGAATAAAGCTGCTATAAACATTCATATTCAGGTTTTTGTGTGGACATAAGTTTTCAACTCATTTAGATAAGTACCAAGAAGCATGATTGCTGGATCGTTTGGCAAGAGTATATTTAGTTTTGTAAGGAACTGCCAAACTGTCTTCCAAAGTTCCTGTGTGATTTTGCATTCCTACCAGCAATCGGTGAGAAGTCCCGTTGCTCCACATCCTGCCAGCATTTAGTCTTTTCCGTGTTCTGGATTTGGCCATTCTAATAGGCATGTAGCAGCATCTCACTGTTGTTTTAATTTCCATTTCCTTGATGACAGATGGTGTGTAGCATCTTTTCATATGCTTATTTGACATCATTATGAATTTTAACTCAGTTTCCAACAATTCCTAGAGAAAAAAAGGTAATTTTCAGTTAAAGTTTTCTGGTAAGTTGAAGAAGTAACACATATCTGTTCATATGTCAAATGATTTTGCTTCTAAAACATTGATACTTCTCAAGAAGAAGTTGTTTCCATATGAGACACGGTATATTAAGCTCTAAGTATTCTAACTTTGGCTAATCATGAGAGGCTCCTTTAGGTTGAAGAAATAGAATATGGTTGTTATAACCACAGAGAAAAGGGAGCATTCTCCAAAATCTCTCCATAAAGAAATTGGAGTACTGAATAAAATGGTCCTTTTTGTTAACAGAACATCATCTCTTGAAAAGTAGAAATACCCCCATGTATTTCTGTTTCAATTCTTTTATCAAATGCTAGTTTGGAAGGATTTTTGGTGTTATGTGTAATCTACAGTCTAATGATCCAAACAGATTGAACATTAAGTCAGTAAGAATCTCTTCTTACTTTTTATATGATTTTTATTTATTTGAAAACAGAACTTTTTTAAGAGAAAGAAGTGCTGTACATCTGTATTTAAAATGTAGAATAAAGTATATTTTTCTTGCCAATAGACACAAAAAGTTTTTTTTTCTTTTTCAGCAGATCTTACAGAGCAGATCCATTATTTCTGTTGAAAACCCCAAATAAGCCTATCAGTTGAATAAATAGTGAGTTACAAATGCCTCATCACTCACTGCCTGGTCTTCTGTCTTCAGCAGCTCTCCACCGGCTCTGAAATACAATCCAGGTTTTGTAGCCCACAGTCAGATGCCCCCCATGTATTAGTCTTGACTTTGCACAACTTTATTTCCAGCTCTGATCCTGTAAAGCTCGTCTCTTCCTAATTCCATGAGCACATTTTGTCTACTTTGTCCTCCGGACACTTAGTGATGTTGTTCCCTCCAACATGAATGCCAACAGTTAAAACATGGCCCATGCTTCAAGGCCATGGTCAAGGGTACCCTGCATGATGTATGTAATACAGCATGTCTGTGTTGCTTTGGAATCAGATGACATGGTGTAGAGAAAAATATAACTTTAACATGCACAATTTGCTTCTGTATTAATGCTTGCTAAAAACGAGAAAATATAACTAATGCCATTTTAAGTAAGGCAGCTTCTAAGGGGATAAGCAGAGGCTAGGCAGGCCCAGGCACGCTAAAATCCAGGAAGGAATTAACCACCACCCGGTCCCAGGAACTGACCAGTTCCTTATCTAGAGGCCACCTGGCCACAAGGAAGATAAACGATTGGGAAATACACTGTTCCTTATTGGTGTGCCAGCCCCCTTAAGCCCACCAATAAATCTAAAGGTCACCTCTGATAACCTGTAAGCAGTATACAACTCATCCTATTGCCAAAGTCTGTCTAAAAAAAACTGTATAAAAAGTGCTTGTATTAAGAGCTTGGGGCCACTTTTGTCTTGAAGACTGAGCTACCCCAGCATGCTGGAATAAAACTCCTCTTGCTTGATTGCAACAGTCTCTGTCTCGTGGTCTTTTTGAGGTGAGCCATCCCGACATGTGGGATTTGTGCACGGTGTACAAGTCTTACATTGGGTTCAAATTCTAACCACTTATTAAAACTGTGGATGGACTTAAATTACTTAAACTTTTCCAGTTTCGATTGACCCAACAGAGGAGTGAACATAATTTAGGAGGCAAAATGTCCTTGGATACTACTCTATACTAAGCATATTCGTAGATGCTGGGCATTATAGAGAGCATGATGGGAGATCAATCAGGTCAGAACACGCAGGTCTGTGGGCTTTATTCTAAGGGTGACAGGATTTAGTTTCAGGGCTTTGAGAAAGAGAATGACACGAAAGTGTTTATCTTTCGAACTAAAAGGTGTAGAGAGTGAATGCAGGGAGACAGATGGGAGTCCAGATGGAATGGGGTCACCAAACTCCAGGGGAAGGGACCATGGTGGCTCAGATCTAGGGTAGAAACAAGCAGACTGAGAGCTGTTTGGATTTGGAAGGTATATTGAGTGTAGAGTCAGAAAGACTTGCCAATGGGTTGGGTATTTGTATTAGCCCGTTTTTGTTGCTTATAATAAAATACGCTGAACTGGGTGATTTATAAAGAAAACTAAATGTATTGCTTACATTTTCTGAGGTTGGGAAGCCCAAAGTCCACCTGGTAGTGGTAACAGTGACTCAGGGGTCTCACATTGCAAGATGGTGGAAGCAGAGGGGGCTGACAGAGAAAGACAGACTCTCCTGTTCTTTTAAAGCCCTCAGAACCACGCCACTGACCACCATTTTTAATCCATTCACTACTGCATGGTCCTACAATCTAATCACCTCTTCAAAGCTCCACCTTTCAATTACCATAATAGGATTTCCCACCCTCTTAACAGTCACAGTGGGGACCAATTTTCAAACAAAGCTTGGGGAACACAATTCAAGCTTCAATGAATTTGGGGGGACATAATTCAATCCACTACAGTATTAGATGTAGAATGTGTGGATTTAAGGAATGTTCCTAAGTCTGGCACCTGAGCAACCCTGTGAATGGTGGGGCTGCTGTTGGCAGCTCTGGGCAGAGTAGGGAGCAGAGTCAAAGCTCCATCTTGACTATGAGATGTCCATCAGACATTCAAGTGGAGATGTCCAGTCAGAAGCTGGAGATATGAGTCTAGAGAACAGGGCTGAGTGTATAAATTTCATCAGCATCATATAGGGACTTAAACTCTCCAGATGGCATGAAAAGCCTGGAGAGTGAGAGGGAAAAGGTGGAAACTATGCACTGGAGTTTTCCAGTATTTACGGGATCCAGCCACGGAGCCAAGAACACAGAAAGAAAACCAGAGGGCGAGGCATCTTGAAAGCCAAGTGGAAAAAAAAAGTTTCAAAAGTTGGTTTATCAAAGGTTAGAAAAAGTGTCCACGTACTATTGAGAGGATAAAGAAGGTGAGGACTGAAGTTTGTCACTGGATTTTGCAAATTGGACATTAATAGAAGCTTTGTCAAGAGCAACTTCAATTTATCTCAGGGTCTGGAGGTTCCAGAGAGGAGAAATGGTGAAATGAAGAAAGGGGGATGGGCAAGTCTCTTGGGGAGTTTACAGTTAAAAAAGAAGGTAAGAATAGGACAGTATCTAGAGGTAGGAGCATAATCACAGAGTAATGTTGGGTTTTTTGTTTGCTTTTAATTTGTGTAATTGATTTTTGTTTTTGTTTTGGATGGAGATCAGCATTTTGCATATCGATCGGTTGATCTAAGAGAACTAAAAATAAACCCTGGGGTCATCGAAAGGCCTCCCTAATGAATACAGACTAGTCAAGGGAGGCACTTAGTAAATGATGGCTATTACGTTTATCATCATCATTATCACCTTTTTCTAAAGCCTTTTAAAAAGTGCTCTGCCTTCCCCTCTTTGAACTACAGCACCCTCGTGTGAGCCATCTGTTCTGGTCTGAATCAAACACTACCTTGTTCTGTTTCTCAGATGGATCTTTGCTTCTCTCGTTTGGTACAAACTTCTGGATGGCAAACCCCATGGCTTATACACTCTGCACCCCTGCAGTGCCCCACACTGTTCTGGCACACAGCGCACATTCAAGACAATTGTGAAACCAAATTGAAGAGTCATTTGGAGGAAAGTATCGATTGCTCTTGGGATGCACAGACCCAACCTGAAAGGGCGAATGCTCGGTCCTCAATTCTGTCTGTCCAGGGGAGGAGGCTGGAGGAGGAGGGCACAGGGCACAGGGCAGCCTCCCTAAGGCACACAGTATCCCCCCTGCCAAATGGGAGCCCTGGTGGGGGATTTCAGGTTCCTGTAGCTGGACATGTTCCTGGTTTCAGACTACACTGAAACCACAGCCATTTGGCTCTGAGTTCTGAAAGGGGGGTTTCTGAAAAGTGAACTCTCAAGAGAAATTAGGGTTCAACTTTCAAAAAAATTCTACTTTGTGCAGATGTATCTTTCCCAATTGACATATCTAAAGGATCAAAAGACCAAGATAGTGTCATGTCTGAGAGTAAACACCAACCTAGAAGTCTGAAAGTCACCCACGAATGAGTCTCATTTCCCGTCCTCCAAAGCCTCTGCCTGCTTTGGCCTGAACACAGTGGGCCACCCCAACAAAGTTCCTCTTCTTAGTGAGGGGGAAACAACCGCGTGATGTGCAAACTTGGAGACTCGGTCCCCTCGTTCAGAAAAGGTTTGAAGCAAGGAAGCTCCAACACTAGAGTCAGAAGTATTAAACAGATGATGCACATGCCGAAACCCTAAAAGGTCGCCTTTTATCTAGCATTAAGCAAAGGAGAAGAAAATCCAGTGTAAGAGAAACTGTGGAGTCAATAAAGAAGCAAGAAAATTGGAAAATAAGGAAAGAGAGGTAATTTAGGTAATGTGTCAGAAACAAACACAAAAACCAGAGAAAGGCAAAATGACTTTAAACGACAAACAGAAAAGGACACTGATTGTTTTTTAATATACCTGAGATAATGATACAAAAAATGAAAATGAGTTTGTTTCTAGAATTGTAAGAATCAACCAGGTAAGAGTTAATGTTTGCATATTACACATCTCGTCGTCCCTGAAGTTCTGTCCTCATCCCTGCACCCTCCTCCCTTGAGCCTCTGTTATTTTCCTCCGGAGATTGGCATTCAAGGCCCACGGCTCTGAGTCAGAAGTTGCTGTAATTAGGTGTATCCATGGAAACAACAAACGAGTTCTAATATTAATCCCTCTTGCTTCCCTCTTCCTTTCTTTTCCTGACTCCTGCCCCCAGGTCCCCCACCTCAGCACATGTGCATGTACACACACACACACATGCACACATGTTCACATGCACATACCCACACATGCACACACCCACACATGCACAACTGCACTCTTAGGAAATCCAGAGGTACAGGGCTGTCCCTGTCGCTCTCAGGGCAGCAGGGCAGCCCACACATGAACATTAGGAATGTTAGGAAAGCTCTTTATCCCTCTGAGATTAAGAACTCCAGATTGTAAACCTCACAGAACACATGTATTGACATCTGGGCACCACAGTTCAGCCTGCTTCTGTCAAAAATATGTCTGCTGATAGATGTCTAAAATGCCACATTAACCTTTAAAAGGCTGAGATGCTTGGACGGTGAGGTGGACTGAATTGTGCCCCCCTACCCCCACAAAATTCGTATATTGAAGTCTTAACCCCTAATGTGCTGTATTTGAAGACAGGGTGTTTAAATGAGGTCATAAGGGTGGGGGTCCTAATCCAATAGGACTGGTGTCCTTATAAGAAGAGGAAGAGACAGCAGGGATGAGTGTGCTGAGGCATGACCGCGTGACGACACAGGGAGAAGACAGCCCTCTGCAAGCTAAGGAGAGAGGGAGGCCTCAGAAGGAACCAACCCTGCTGACACCTTGATCTTGGACTGCTCAGCCTCCAGAACTATGAGACAATACATTTCTGTTGTTAAAGCCACCAGGCTGTGGTATTTTGATATAGCAGCCTGAGCAAACTAATATAAACTGTGTAACAATAATGTCAATGGCAACCCTTATATGAACTCTTTGAATTTGTCTTTGATCTTCATTTTTCCTACCTTCCCTTTCAGATGGCTTCCTTAACAAGTTTCTGTGTGCTCATTTCTAAAAATAGGGAAGGAACGCAGGCTAGGGAATACCAAGTAATTTTTTCAAAAGATAAAAAGGCCACAGCTTTACCCCTTCTTAAGTAATTTTTACACGAAATATGTACTGAACACCTGTACATGGTGAAGGATTTAGACAATTCTAAAGAACAAAACGTTCTCAAAGATCTTATGGCTGATGAGTGGTAACGGTCTTCATCTTTGTAGCTGTTCAAAATGGAGTTGTTACAACCTCAAAATGAAAATAAAGCAACATATTGATTATCAAACATGCTTGATTGCCTTCCTCTATACACGGTTATGATAATCCCCCATGGAGGTGTGAAAATGCATGAGCTATTATCCCCATCATGAGAGACCCACGGTACGAGAATGTCAGTAGCACTATCACGTGTCAGCCATGTTTTAGTTCATAAAGCATCTTCCCATATTCCACTTAATCTTTCATCCTTAAGCTCTTCTGTGAAGCAGGTGAGGCAGACACTGTCCTTTCTATTTCTCAAGTGTGGTAACTGAGAGCCTCAAAGAAGCAAATGCTTGCCAAAGTCACACAAAGAGCAAGTGACAAAGATGAGAACCGGGAGTCCCTGGAGCATGTGTGCCAGTGTGTGTAACCCACTGTAGGGGTCACCATCCCAGTCAGATGAGTAAGTGCCGCACAGGAGGCCATTCTCTTGGAATTGAAGCTGCTGTCCCCCCGAGGTGATCTTGAAGGATGTCTACATACAGGACAAGCAGAAAGGAGAGGGAGGTGTTCTTCAAGCAGAGGAGCATATGTCATCCCAGGAGATGGCCAAGAGGCTCCATCGGAGCCATGGAGGGGGATGTGTGAATGGTGCTGCAGGGTTGGAACCTGGAACCTGGTTCCATAGAGACAATAGGCAGGAAATGGGGTTCTGAGCCAGAGAGGTGCTTGGCCAGGTGAACCTCTCAGGTGTGTGGCAGGACAAAGACCTTATGGGAGGAGGATGTGCTGGAAAAATCCATGTTCCTAACCACAGAAAAGAGAAGACTGGATCTGGCTCGTTCTTAGCAGTTTTCTTAGCAATTATGTGGGTGTCATAGTGAGTTAATTGGAAGGATCTCTGGTGAGAAGAGACGCAAAGTAGCTCCAATGTCATCTGTGCTAGTGTGGATTTTAATTTTAAAGAAGCCCTATGTCCTACAGCTAGAAAGTGTTGGTCCCTTCAACCCTGCTTCTGCATTTAAAAGTCCTGTCAGTCCTAACGGGAGTTATGAATGTTCCATCGAGGGGGAAACACACTGCTTGAATAGGAATAGAAATTTATAGGACTGCTTGAACTCAAAAGGCACTGAGATTACATTCTGCAGAAAGAGGCTGGTGTATGCGATCCAAATATTAGCCGAGTCAGGTAGCATTCAGAATGAATTCCAGAAATAGCCTTGTATTTTTGGCTCAATCGACCACCATATACCCTCTTTCTTAAAAGCTTAAAGGAAATAGAAAGGCACACGAAGCTCTAAACGTTCTCTGTGGCTCGAGGTGTTCTGATGTGAGAACCAGAACATGCCAGGAGAGGAATGTTCTATGAGGGGAGGGGTCTGTGTGTTTGCAGCCACAGGAATGGCTCCCTGTGACAACCAATCCACAGGGAGTCAGTTTGTGACCCCAGAAGAAGCATCCAAGGACACAGGATCTCACTTGGGTAAAACGTAACCAACTTTTCCACTTTCACCTCCTCTCCCTTTTCACCACCTCAGCCAAGGGAGGCCAGTGCTCTGGTCAAACCTTGACACGTGCATGGTTTTCCCCAAATGACCATGCCTGCCTGGACAAGAGGCAAGGAAAGTGTGGCTTGCTGGCCCACCACTTGACACCCCTGGCCAGCCCTGCACCCATCATACAGAGGGAGACACTCAGGTTCATGGAGTCATCTGCCCTCACCTCTGCGGGAATCTGCATGTTCCCAACTCTCAATCCGCAAACACTGTCTTCTCCTAGGGCAGGTTTCCCACACCCTCTGAATACTAAGGAAACTTGACTGTGGTTGACAGAATTGGCTTTGGTCCATTTTCCCTAACAAAATTGGCAACGTCTAATTCAATGTACATTTTAATGCCAACATAACCTTTGAGCACAGCATATACAGGAAGCCAAACCATGGCTCCACTGAAAATCAGGCACAAGCTGCAGAGAAAGGGAGTGACTGGGCCTGGTGTGGCCTTCAGGGCACTGCACATGTAGGGTAACGCCTACACGGTTCCTCATGTCCTAGGGGATGAAGCTGAAGCTTTCTTGCATCATCATCTGGCATTTCCAGCTCAACACTCTCCTCTCCTCCATCCTGGCCAAACACATCATCCTCTGTTCTGACTTAGTACTCTTTAAATTTATTCACAAAAATTATCCATTGCCTGCTCAGGGATGGAGGCCTACATTCACAGCACCCTTCAAGGTTTACAGAGCATCTTCTCATTTCTGTGACAGGTTCACTTAGGACTCTATACTTCTCAGATCATGTTTTTCTCTTTTTGCCACGTCCAAAAACCTCTTCTCTATCTGGTGAGCTCCTAGTCATACTTCTAAGCCCAATTCAAATATTATGAATTCTGAAACCTTTCACCACCGCACCGCCCAACCAGAGCTGCTGCTCCCGTGGCCTTTTGCTGTGGAACTGACTACAGTTGTGCAAATCTTCAGATATTTGTTTATATCTTTGCCTCCCATGTTGTATGCGAGCACCTCAGCAGAAGGACTGCCACATCCACCACAGTGCTGTGCACTGCAGTGCGGCACAGAGTGGTCTGTGAGCATGCTTGTTCCTGTCCAGGGAGAGGATGAGGAAGGAACAGTACTAATGAGTGATCGTGTCTAGTGGATCGTGTTAATAAAACTGAAGTACAAATCATCCTAGGGAACTAGTTGAAGGTTCCCCCACCCCCAGGCGCCACTTCTTGATAGAACTGACAACCATAGGGGCACCACCTTCTCCTTTTTTGTACGGACTCTTGGTTTGTCTTTGGGGGGGTCACTCCTCCCTGACACTCCGATCATTAATTTGTGTGGGGTGGCCCCTACCTTCTATTCTTAGGGGAGGCCTAGAAGCTGGGGCAACCCTAGGAGAACTCTCTATCCCCTGACCCCTGAGGTTGGTGGGAGATGGGCACCAGACCCTGACAAGACCAGTGTGTGCTGTACCCAGACTTTGCTATAAGTACTGGGGGAGGCCTTCTCTGATGTAGTGTGATGCAACATGCAAGCCCGAGCATTGGGGACTTTGTTACTGCTATGGAGAAAACCAGCCTAGAAATGGAGCTCACACAGAAGAAGCAGAGTCAAAAAGGGGAACAGACAAATTTCCAGATGGTACCAAGCACCTGGATGCAGCCATGCCTGATGCTCACACTTGGATCTTTTAGTTATTTATCCTGAGCTGTTTTGAACTGGGCTTTAGTCTATTACAATATAAAATGTGCTGGCTATTCCCCATGAGTCTCTGTCTTGGAGGGGAAACAATACAACAGCCACTTAGTGACAGTAGCTGATATTCAGGGAGGAGAGAGAAGAGTTCTGCTGGAGGGTCACAGTGGTCCTCCTGAAGACCATGGTCTTCAAACCCAGGTATGAAAAGCACTAACTTGCAGCCATGGCAAGGACATCCCAGGCAAAGGAGCTGATGATTAGCCCTCAGCCATGGCTGAGCAAGTGAATAAGTGAATTACCAAATAGCAGAAGCAAGAAAACATCTGTATGCCCTTGGCCTCACAACCTCCAGCCTCCACCCACTGTGACAATGATAATGTTGATGTAGAGAAGGTGGAGGAGATGCTGGCTCCCAGGCTTCCAGGGACCTTGGGCCTGAGGCTCAGCTCTGCTTCTGCTTTGTGCACATGCTGAAAGGTGCAGGTTCTGGAACAGCAGCTATCTCCATGTCAACTTTTTTATCTTCTGTTGCCAGATTACAAAATTGCTGATAGCTAGCTGAAATTTAATTTGTTTCAATCTGTTGAATTTTGAAGCCAATTGGTACCATTCAATGAAGTTGTGATGCCCAGTACATCTGTCATCTGTCTACCCATCTATCTTCTATCATCTTCCATTATCTATCTTCACACACCCATATGTGTATAATTATATGTATACACATACACACATGAAAGGCAACTTCTTGTTTTCAACATCTCCTCCCTTGCAATTGGTTTGAGCTGCCCGTGAGGCCAGTGGCTGCGCGATGGATTTCAGAGCAAGCCTGAGGGCTCACTCTGCCTCTTCTTTCCACACGTTAATGCAACATGCCAGGGACAAAGCAGCTATTTACTCTAATGAATTCTCCTGAGCAAAATGAGAGATTACTTTAAAATTGAAGCAGCCAGGGCTGACACCCAGATGGAAATAATTACATTGAGTGCTATGGAAAGATTAGAAACTCTTATAGAGGGATGAGAAAAAAAATCACCTTCAAAAGTCTAAATTCAAGGGTGTCCTGAAGAACATGGGCATGGAAATGAGCTTATCTGCTACGGGGATGGTTCGGCTGTGCATTTTAGTGTCTTTTGCATCCTTTATGGGAAGCAGCTCCAGTCCTTCGAACTAGACCATGAAGTTAGTGCCAAAGCAGGTCTCTGGACTCAGTGTCAGGTGAAGGAATAAATAAATTTGTCCTGGAGAGTCTGAAGTGCTTCATGTCACCAAGAAGTGCCAAGAAGAAGAAGGGCCTGTGGCCCCGGATGTTGGGCAGAGTAAAAGAGAGGTGGCAAGTGGACCATGGAGGACTCACTGCACTGACTTTAGCAGGTGTAATGAGGGGCATCCCACTCTGTACCTAGAACAGGAAAGATGAAGAGAGGGAGTTGGGAGGAATGGAGGGAAGGCGTTTGATGCAAACAGGACTTTTTCCTCTACAGAAGGGTGTGTCCTTTATGTTCTCCGATAAGTTCAACTTCCCCTGTGCTCAGCATCCAGCAAAAAGATGGTTGTGACTGTCCCAGTACCATCCCCAGATTCCTTCAGATTCCTGGTTCTAGCTGAGTGGAGCATTTTACGTGGCAGGAATTCTTTTTTTCTGACTCTAAACCTTTTGGAATAAACAGTGCACAGGAAATCACCCTGCATCATGGAATGAAAAGAAGCCCAAGTCATTCTACTGACCAAAGCAGCATTTAAGTGGATTTTAGATGAGAATTGCTCAGCTCTTTCCTGTGAACTTGCCTTTCTGATTGTTGGGGACAATGAAAAAGGTCATAAAACCTTCTTCATGGATATCATATCATTTCTCTCCAAAGTCATGTCATCATAGAGATCAAAGCTGACAAGAATCTAAGGCAATTTGTAGATAATTTCATAGGTTTAACAGAGGTGTGTCCAATAACTCAGGGATGCAATTCTGAAGAAAAACCTGGACACATTCAGTAAGAGTCCATGTTCTTAAAGCTGTGATGCAAAGGGCACTTGCAGACACTACTCATAGAAGGTTAATTGATAAAAGCCTTATGGAAATCAGTTTGTCAATCAAGAGCCTTGATATACATCAATCTTTTGACCTAGTAATTTTTCTCTTTAGGAAGCTAGACTAAGGAAAATATTAGAAATACAAATATTCATGTTCAAAGATGTTCATGACAGTGTTATTATAATAGAAAATTATTCAAAATATCTGAGTTCAAAATGATGAATTAGTTAAATAACAAATAGTATATAAATGAAATAAAATGGTATTTAGTCATTAAAGTTATTGTTGTGAAAAATGTTTATATAGTGGAAAAATGTTTATAAAGAAATATTAAGTGAAATGTTAATAAATACATAGAACTCTACATATAATATTTTGGCATAAAATAAGTGAGAGTCTATGCTTTCTGCAGATAAACATATTGCATAGAGAAAATACTAGAAAAGAATTCTGCAAAACATTAACTGTATATATTCCTAAGTTATATCTTAGCATTATGGGTACAGGTTATTTAAATTTTCTTATCTGTACTTTCTAAAACTTTAATATAATAAGAATGAATTACTTTTTTTTTTTACTTGAACATGTTACTTAATAACTCAAAGACTCAATTTACTCAACTTAATAGAATAACTTAAACTGACCTCTTCTTATTTTTTATTTTTTTTTTAAATTTTTCCTATTCTGGCTTGTGCATCTGAGATAAGATTGTATTAAAGGAATTCTCAAATCCTTTACAAGCCTCACTTTTCCTGTCTATAATAATCATATCAGTAGTTACATATACCTTGGAGCATCAAGGTTCTATATTTGTGTGGAAACACTCTAGGAGTCTACCTTCCTGCTCCAATAGAAAGGGCATTTTACCACAAACCATGTGCTTGGAGGGCTTAGCAGAACACATCTATTATGATGCCTGCAGGCTGGAAAGTTCCATATTTAGCCTAATGCCCTTTCCCACACCCTGCCTGCTCCTATCCTGCCCATGAGGAATGCCGTCTCCTGCCTCCTCACCCAGTGAAATGCTGGGCTATAAGAGCTTTTGGAGAAAACTATGTCTTCATCACTGTCATCTCCCCCTTTGCAAATAGTGGAGACCCAATAAATTTTTTAAATAAATTTCTGTCTGAGTCAATATCTGAACAATATAAGAAAACAATTTTAGTTTTTAGGTGCAAACATATTTTTTAATCCCAAACAGTATTACTCATCCTTGATCACTTCATATTCCCCATACTCAGCTTGGAATAATTTAACTTTTCAAGCAATAAAATGCATTTTTGAATGACTAAGTTTTGCCACCAGAGAGTAGATCTTAATGAATATACCATTGGCTATAGAGGCAGTTTTTTAAAAAGAGTTCAAGAAAACCTTAAACAGCAGTAAAATATTGGAACCAATAGGTGGCCTCCAAGGAGGTCTATTTTCAGTTATCATTTGAATGTAGATATTTCTATGTTTACAAAAATCAGACTGTACTATATAGTCATGTCTAATCCACCTATTTCCCAATTCTAAAATTGGCCCGTTAAGAAAAACATCTAAAAAGGAGTTTAATTAGCATAAACCCCAACGAGACAATGGTTACTTCCATGATCATTTGTCAATATTTTCTTTTTAATATTCATTTCAGAAAACACTTAGGGTTTTTAAACTAAACTTACGTTAGTTTGTATATGCTGCTTGGTACAAGTGATGTACTCAAGGATATTCACAATTAAAAATTGGTGATGGTGAGGAGGATGAGGGGGGAGAAAATGAAATAGTGCTTCAAGAACTTTTGCTGGAAAACCATTCATCTATCTCAGCATTTCTGCAAACATCCTTTTCTTAATTTCCCATTAGTCTTGTTTACTAGACCATCATTCTAAATAATTCCACTCCTTCTTTAGTGATTACACCTTTCCACACTTGCAAATAGTTACCATGTTCTCTATTAATCTTTGCTTCATGGATTTTATCCAGGTAGTCATTCTATCAGCCCATAAATAATTCTATTTATTTTCTCCCTGTTCCTTACAGTCTATTCTGCATTTGCTCCAACTTTCTTGTAATGAGAAACCTCAAACAGAATGTTGGTCACTGGACTCCTAGCTATTTACTTTGCCTTTAAAATAGGCAGAGTTCTGCTCCCATTGCTCCTAATTTTAATTGAATAGGCCATTTTTTCTGAGCTTCATCATGTCTGTGCCTCCCGTAATCATCATTTGTATTGCATGCCTCTACTTGGGATATTGTTAGTGCTGGGCAGAGCTGATCAGGAAAGAAATTTATTGTACTAAAATGGGAAGAAGTTATTAGGTTAATTGTTATGTAAGGGAGATGTACCTGGAAGAGACTCAATAATCAGGGATACATCTTTGGGGATATTTTTATTTTAAGTTCTATTGATAGAAAGAAATATATTGATCATGAAGCAAGCAAATATGACTTGGTCAGTTAAAAAAAATCCCTCTCAGCAAGAGAGATGCTATGAGAAAGGAAATGCTCTTGGGTGGTGACATTTTGCAAACACAAGAGGATGTCTGGGTTTTGGAGTCATTGCTACTGAGAATGATGACTGGATCACATAGGCAAAGGGTTTGAGGCATAAGTAAGAGTAGATTCAAGAGCTCAAGAAATGCTTGTACACAACACGCTCTTGTTGCTTCTCCTGATGGTGTGGTTGTGAGCAGCATAAAAAGCCAAGTGTTTAGGAATCCGCACTGGCCTGCCTGTCCCACCTGTGTTGGAGAGTGGCCTCTCTCACTAAGAGTTGTGGCAGGTGCTTTTGACCTCTTATTGTTGCTAGGGAAGATGGAGTCCATCCAAATTGCATAGTAAATGCCCTCCTCTGTTAGGTCTCTTACTCAGAAACTTTAGAGACTCCAGGGCATGACTGGAACAGACTGGAACAGAGTGGGAGAACTTAAATGCAGAATCTGACCTGCTTCACCAAGCTCCTGGGATGAGACCTCGCCATAGGTCGTGCTACAGGATGTTCAATCCAAGCATGAAGCAGAAGATGGAGAGGTCCTCACCAGGGAAGCACTGGGGCTCCGAACTGCAAGAGCAGGGGATCCTGAGAAGCAACTGGAGCAAAATCAGGATGCCCAGAGTCCCGGGGTCAGAGGAATTCCAGAAATCTCAACAAACAGGAATACATGGAGGCAGGTGGGGAGAGTCTCCACAGTCTCCCCATGCATGAAGGGTCCCAGAACCACCATTTGGAGTGAGTCTATGGGAGAAGAACTTGTATGAGATGGGACCTGGTGCCAGACAAGGTGGGGGTGTTGCAGTTCACTGGGGAGGTGCAGGGGCAAGACAGAAGCAGGACATCAGACCCAGGGAATAGGAACAGAGCACCCTATAGCATGACAAACCCAGTGCAGCTCCAGGATGGATGCCTTTTCCCAGCGAATGGGACAGGCTTGCCTGATGGCACATCAGCTTGTCCTCTGGGGAGGAGAGAGAAGCTGAGTCATGTTCCTTCTTGACACTGGTTTGATAGGATATAATTTTAAATTTTTGCTAAATACATTATGAGACTTAGAGTGAAAGAAATATTTGACAATGCCACCTCTCCCAGGGTGATAGAGAGGAAAAGGATTACTCAAAGTCCATTTTTCCAGAGCAGTGAGAGGCCCAGATGGGGTTAATCCCAGGAACAATTTCTTCAAGTGAGAAGCATTCCTAGGAGTAACCCCAAATTAAGTTTTCTCTCCGTTTTTATTGTCCAGACAAGAAAGTTACAGAAAAGGAACACAGGTGGTTACAAAATGAACAAGGAGATAATTGTCATGGCAACACTTAGTTCCCCAAGAAATTCAAAGAAACAGCTGATGGTGAGATGTGCAACATCCCCCAACCATTAATCTTGAAGTTTTTAGCTAACATACTTTCCCCTCATTAGGTTTAGCTGCACCGAGGCCAACTGCCCTTAGAGCCAGCATTTTTGCTGTTACTTTTTTTTTTTTTTTTTCCTACAACAGAGACTTAGTCCTGGGAAAGTTTTGTGTTTTTCCCAAGCTTAGCATTTCTATGTCTAATACTAAAAAGTTAGGCGATACCTTAAACTACAGGGCTGTGGCCCCACTAAGCTATAAGAAGTTAAGCCCTGTGAAATACATTTGCTTTATTAATGTTGGTATCCTCCACATATCCCCCTTTTATATTTATTTAATTAAAAGAAAGATAAAAAGCTATAGATTAAGGTTCTACAGTTAAGACAAAAACATTTTGTTAAAGCAAAATTAGTATCATTTTAGCATGACAAGTCTTTTTAATTTATCCCAGGTGGGACTGATGATGTCTTCTCTCAGGGCTGTTGCATCAGCATCATTCCTGGTGGTGTGAATTGGGGTGTTGTTGCCAGGTGTTGAAACTCTGGAATGGGGTTCTGTTCCATGTAATAATCTTTGTACATCTTCCCAAGATGGAAGAAATAAAAGGACCAGAAGTTATGCACATGGAGCGATATCCTGCATCACAATTAAGCTGATTTTGAGTCCAGAGAGTTTGTTGGTGTTCACCCATCCAGGACATCACTGCTTCCAAAGCATCTGATCTTTGTAAAATTTCTTGATCAATCACAAATCTTTTGTTTAGGAACAGGATGTCTCATCCAAGTCATGAGCACCCCCTTCAAGGCTGTGAAACTTTACAGAACTGCTTTCGTAGACAAGATATTATTTCCCCCTTTTTGATCAAAGCATTCTTCATAAAAGCATTGATGATCAATTTTCTGATTGAAAAGGTTTCAGTTTTCTTTGTACTGATCCCTCGGTGCTGGGAAGGCTCATTCCCAGGTTGTAATGTCCCACATCAGGGGGAAACATGAAACAGCACTTAGGCCAAACTAGGGCAACATGAAGAGGGGTCAGGAACTTAGAAGAGACATGCTATTTTATAACCAATCTTTCCAATTGTATCTTGTTAAAAAGAGAGAGCAAATCGTATTCCATTTATTTAAATAACCATATTGCCATAAAAATCAGAAGGATACTCACAAACAGTTTTCAAATTTTGGAGGAATCATAGAGAAAAAAAAGCAAATATTTCCATCTTTGTTTATAAAGTACATTTTACCCAATTGTAGTGAGTTATAGACAGCTTAGAGACAAAGTTTTCTTAAGTCTGGAAAACAAAACATTTAAGTAAAGAAACAACAATGGGGCCGAGCCCGTGGCACACTCGGTAGAGTGCTGTGCTGGGAGCGCGGCGATGCTCCCGCCGCGGGTTCGGATCCTATATAGGAATGACCGGTGCACTCACTGGCTGAGTGCCGGTCACGAAAAAACGACAAAAAAAAAAAAAGAAAAGAAACAACAATGAAAGTCACAAAACATTTTTATCAGTTATTTGACTTCATGTAATTAATTTTTGCTTTGCTTGATCTTAATTAGTAGTTCTATAAACTCATTAGATTTCTTATTAGAGTTTTGAAAAACTTTTATTCTGTCCATTGATCTTAAAGTTATTTAAAACTTGTGTTTAAGAGTACTTGTCAGAGTTTTTTCCATGAATCCAATTGCAGATGCCTTTAGAGAAATATCAAAACTTTTGCAATTTTATTAAGAATCTGATCTGTACTTAAGAAAACCTTGTTCTAACATAGGGAAAATACAATCCTGTTTCGGAATCTTTTTTAACCTCAAAGTTCAATCTTTAGAAAGATAACCAATTCCCTTTAAATTACAGCCAACTTAATCACGCACAAAATTCTTTCATAAATTTACCTTTCACATAACATTATTATGACTTACTTAGACTTTTGATGGCATGCTTTAGACTTTTCATTTTGTCCTATACTTCCTACTTTTTAAATAGCCAGTTATTTTACTCTGGGACAAAATACATGTACCAGATACCTACTCATATAAAAATATTTTCTTTCCTTTTAGCCTTTCTAACCAAAACTACACCTTTACATCTATAGCTTTTTTTCACATCTCTTATTTTACATACTAATTCCTTTCTCATCAACAATACTAAATTAGCCTCATTTACCTAAAAATTTCATAATTAGAGATTATTTTGTTATAGGTTGGGTTCATAACTTAAAAGCCTCTAGCAAAGACATATATAATTCTGTTTGATTAGTAAACCAAACACAAGCTAACAACAAGGCACGTGCAGGGCTTTGAGAGAAACCCAGAAGACAGTTCTTTTATAGCTTTTAGTCCTTAAACAAAAATTAAACAAGTACCAGACATACCACAAAATGTGTTTACCTAAAGGCAAATTTAGGCAGAAGGTTTAAATCAAATTTTGAAAATATATTTATTTTATCAAAACCTTAGAAAATTAAAGTCACTTGAACTTGAAAAGTATACTTATTTATTTAATGAGCACACATTAATTATAATTAATAACTGTACATCCACTGAGGCAGCACACAGCAAGACTCAGGAAACCTGGCACTGGCCAAGGTCACCCCTCCCAGAAGACTGGGAGCCCTCACCAGCTGGACACACTTCATGGCCACATGGAGCCTATGAGATCTGAATCACAGTGCACAAGACCAAACTGTATTCCTCTGGTGACTCGGAAATCCTCAGTATGTCTGTGCAATCTGCCTACATCACGTTGAAGACAAGTATTACACAAAATATTTGGGGGTCATCAAGTTGATTACTTTTAAATAAGATGGCTTGTCCCACAAATATTCTCAAGAATGCAGAGAAAGGGGAATATGCCACCAAACCACAAAATTACAAGAGAAACAGTGAGACAATTTTTGTGGACTGAAGTGCTATGAATGATGAATGGAAAGCTTTATTACCTTCCCATATTTTATTTTCCAGATTCAGTCCCACACTCTCCTTGGCCACCTTGATTTACAGTTCCTATGGTTCTTCACTGTGCCATTAACTCATCTTGCACTATTAACTCATCTTCTGCTGTTAACTCATCTTGCGCATGTCTTGTTTTCCAGATGAGGTGAAAAGTACTTTCAGGGCACAGACCTCAGCCCCTGTGCCTTTTCATGCCCATAGTACCTAGCAGAGGGGTCAAATATTTATCGATGGGTTAATGATTCACAGAAACCCAAACTAATTTTTTTTAAAATTTGTTGTCAATTGGAAAAACTAGATTAAACAAGCTATCCCACTGTTTAACAATTGAAATGAGATGGCCCAGCCACTGACTACTTGGTAACATCTCTTCTTTCTAAGAAATCTTGTGGTGAATATTCTCTTGGGTACTTTACACTGTCTTATCCAAGGAATTTCTCAAGGGATCAGGTCTTTATTTACTCTAGGGGTATCTCTGTGTTTTCATTCTATGGTAGGTGCTGTGTGTGGTTTGGAGACATTTTATCAGTCTAAAAGATATAATCTCTGCCTTCCAGAAGCTCACAGAGGATGATGGCAGAAGACATCTGCACTAGCAGCCTATCTGTGTGTTAACCTATGCAAACCTGCCAGCCAGTGTCTTTGAACCCCTAAGGGTATGCAAAGGTATTAATGGGGAACCCTGAGTTATTTTCAGTATTCTGTACTCAAAGCCTAATGGAAGTCATAGGGGTACAATAAAAGGTGGGTACACAGGTTTGCTTCACCACCAGTTTCTCTGAAATCCACTCAGACCATAATGATGGTCATCTCACATTGATCAGAAGCCTCAAAAGCAAGGCCTAGATTTATTTAGGCCTGAAAAAAAAAATAGGCCTACTTATTTTAAATGAAAAAACAATTATTATTAATAAATTCGATTTGTTTGAAAAAACAAAAAATCAAAACTCAGGGTCAATGAAGTTAAAAAATAAAGACCCTCCAGTGATTAAAAGATAGGGAGACACTTATCTTAGGAGTTGCTTAAATATTCTGTCTTATCACCTAAGCATTTTGGTCCCAGATTACTTCAGACTCATCCATGTACCCTGCAATTTTTAACCCCCAAGTAGGCATCCTGAATTCAGTCCTTAAACACAATCATACTGAGGGAGAAAATAGACATCATTGAGAAAATAGGGGAATTTTGAAAATGTTTGCTTAAGAAATTAAAGCAATATATTAAAAAATAACCAAAGCTAGTAAATTTAGAAAAGAGTACATTTGGGCAACAAATTGTGGAAGAATGCTAAAAAATAAAATTAAGGGGGGAAAAAAAGAAACTTGAGAATAAAGATTCCTGTGATAAGGAAACACATGGCATCAAAGTCATAATTAGTACATTCACATTGCTCTAAGATGCTTTCCACATTAGACAATTGACTCTCTACCATTTATTAAAATTAAATGGGAACCAACAAGAGTACGGTTGAGCAGCTTTCACCGGCAAACAGGAAAGGAATGCAGTGATTAATACTAAGAAGTCACAGGGTACACATTGATAAAGACATTGACAATAGTCACTAGAACAAGCCTGTTCTTACCCAACTTCAGTACATAAGTATATTTCAGATCTCCGTCCTGTGCCAAGTACTGTGCCAGACACTTCATCTGGGGTTTGGTCATTATTTTTTTAAACGACCATGTGATGTTGCTCTGGAGGTTATGTAATGGCACCTGCTCCAGCCAATTTTCATGAGAGAGGAGCAGAGATCTCTCTACTGATGTAAGACTGGCCCAAAAGTGTGAATCTTACTTGTTGGGAAGGCTCATCTCACAAAGACCAGGAGACAGAGATCGTTGCAATCAAGCAAGAAGTTTTTTTATTCCAGCATGCTGGGGTCACTCCATCTTCAGGACAGAAGCGGCCCCGAGCTCTTAACACAAGCACTTTTTATTCAGTTTGGTAGGCAGACTTTGGCAACAGGATGAGTTGTACACAGCTTGTTGGTCATCTGAGGTGACTTTTAATTTCGTTGGTGGCCTTCAGTGGGGTGGTACACAGACGAGGAACTGGGGGATTGACCAACAGCCCACCCCTTTTGCGGTTAGGCCCTTCCTGGAACTGGGTGAACTTTGGGCTCTTTGGAAAGTCCCTTCCCCCTGGCAACAGAAAGTCCTTATCTTCTGGTAACGGAAAGTCTCAAGCACCTGGTAGCAGAAGGTCCTAAGTACCTGGTATTGTTTACCCAAAAAGGTTGGGGGTTATCTCTACCTCTACACTGACATGCTTGGCCAGTACAGACTGGCCCGTGTCCTGGCTCATCCACAGAATGATAGTTGTTCACAATGACTCCTTGAGTCATCACCAGAGTTTGAATTATAAATAATATCACCTATTTTTGAAGAAGAATATCAACTTTTTGAGAAGAAAAGAAGTATATATGCTTTTTGAGAAAATTTCCATAAGGCAGACCTTAAAAATTTTGATAGTTTAAGAGTTTAGCATCAAGAAGACCAGAGAATTATTAGAAAATCCATTTCTGAAAACTAACATGTCACTTTACAGCATGATATTGATAGAGCACTTTATCAGGAACCCGGTAATGGCAATGTGGCTACATATTTTCCTTGTTAGGAAAGACATATCCAAGATGCTTTTTCTGTTTCAGGCTATTATTCACCTGTGCTGTCACTGAGCAAAGCATGTCTTGGCATCCTCAAGTGTGAAATGAAGATATTACACACATGATCTCTCATAACACTCTGAGAGTCTAGGATTCAATAAATGCAGACTTGTTGTGAAGGATCGAGCCATCTCACACAGACACAAGCTGTCCATCTTACCCTCTGAGGGGTGACTTTCCATGGCTGAGATGAAAAGAACCCAGGACAGATTTAGAACCACTCTACCATGCAGGGTGCACAGACCCAGGATAACTAAAGTCTGACTCATGTATTGTTCATGAGGTGACAAAGAGCTTCAGGAATCCCTACTGGCTGACACCCCCCTGCCACCCACCACCACGACAGTCCAGAAATCTAGAATGTTCCAGAACCAAAAGGAAAATCAGAAGACCACGGTGAGGGAAAAAGCTGTTTCTCAGTTGATTGTTTATATCCAGCACCCCCTAAATTCTTTTTCAAAACTTTGAGCACTTTACTAGCTCAAACAGACACAGTCCCTCCTGGAGTCAGGAAGAGAGTGAAGAGCCAGCAGAGTGCAGTAGCAACCCTGGAAATGACACAAAATCCCACTGTGACTCTGTCTGTGCAGATCTCTGTCTCCATGGAGAAACCCGACTCCTTCTATGTTTAGATCTGCCTCTGTTTAGTATTCCGTGCACAGCCTGGAGTGAATGCAGAGGAGAATGACATTTGCTGACTGCTACTTCTAAAGACCTATTAAGGAAGAACAAGGCTTGCCCTTAAGCCGGGGAGGCCACAGATGTGTCAACAGACCTGGCCAGCTCTTAGTCACAAGTGCCCACTGACCCAGGGTGAGGACAGCCTTGAAGACTCATCCCCTGGGCAAACACTGCCAAATGTCACTGCTCTGAATGAACCACCAAGTCAGGATCCTTCTCTGAAGGCTTCTCAGTGTCTTTGCCACATAAAATTGGGTTTTAAACCTCCAGACAATGGATTTTCAGGGAAGGTGGCCAGTGGTGAAGTAATTCCAAAATGGTGGGTTTGGGCATGGCTGACCAACTGCTGCCACAGGCAGGGTTGCGTAGAAATGACGGCCCTGAGGATTGTACCTGGGCACAGTAAAACCTCTTTATAATGGCACTTTTAAATACTATTGTCCTCTTTTGGTGCTCCATTGTTATGAACCATTTTGAAGTCAGAAGCATACCTCCACATGCTAGAGCTACAAGTACAATCCCCTCTTACACAGGCCTTGTGTTGACCACACGCTGAATTGCAAAGCAGGGTGAGAACTGTAAAAATCACCATATGCATCTGCTGTCTAATGAGACTACATTCACTTTCTGCAAATGCTATCTAAAGAAAGTGAACAACTTTAATCCACAGAAGTACATTAGAAGACCTCAAAAAGAGCACATTGATATTAAATCCTAATCCTTTCTGCTTCAGTGTAAGCCTTTCCTTCTTGAACTGTATGTATTATGGGCAATCAATTAAAGGTTTTGGTTTTTGTTATGAGTTCAGAAGACAAAGAGAGACAAGCTACCCTACAGCTTTCTGTCTGGCAGAGCGGAGGATTGGACGGGTTCTTGGTGAACGGAAGCTCTCCACGTTACTTAACGCAAAGCAACCTGCTCTCCAATGTCCTTCAAGAGCTGTTTTGGCCTTAGCTTTTTCCGGCTCTGATCTCCTTCATGCTTGCATTGCTATAACAGCCACTTAGGTTAGTGTTATCCAATTTGAGAAGTAACACTTCTCAAAGATTCCAGAGACCCAAGACTTGAGAAATCTTTACCTGAGGGACTCTCTAAAAGTATTTCAGTAAAAATACTTTTCAATTGTGAACTCACACTACAAAAGAGAAGTATTTTCTTCATGACATTTAACTTGAAAAGAAGTCATAAGTGCAATGACAGATTTTGCATAACTGTCATTTTGACACTAGAAATATGTTTCTCCAACTCATATAGCTCCCTGAGACTATATCAAGGGACCTCGTGGGTTCTGAGGACCCCAATTTAAGAAATGCATTTTCACATGGTTACTCTTGTATCCATGTTTATTTCTTTCCAGGCAACTATATGTTCATTCATTAATGTATCATTTCAGGAAATATTTTCTGAGTCCCAACCATATTTCATAGCACTCAAGCTTCTCTGCCTGAACACACCTTTCTTCGTTTTCTTTTGTGACTCTCTGTTTCATATGAGTCAAACCTTAACTCTTATACTTGGCTTTCATAATTTTCCACGAGTATTTTCTAGACATTCCTAATTCTTGCCCATTGCTCTAGACCACAAGTCCTAAAGCCCCAAGAAAACCTCATCAGCACATAGATCTGTTCATTGACTTGATTTATTCATTTCTTTGGTGACCATGGGTTGCATTCTAATTTCTGCAGGGCACTGTGCCAGCCACTTTCTGTGGTTAGAAGAAAAATCCAACAGAGTCCTACTTTGCGCCAGACCTTGCCATCAACACTGGGAATCCTCTCTCAAAGAGCTTATATCATCTTACGCAACATCATGGTTAAGGCCACAGTTTTGGAATCAGGTTTGTGTGAATTTGAATCCTTGTTCTGCCACCTAACTAGGAGTCAGACAGATCACTCAATGCCCAAACCTCAACGTCCCACTCTACTAAAGAGTGTGATAAACCTCATGGCATTGTCTCAAGCACTGTATGAGAACATATATAATGTAGTCAACAGTGCCTGTCCCACGGTAGCATCCACAGAAGGACGATGACAGCAATACGAAATGGGAATGAAGAACTGCATGTAAGACAGTAACAGATACTGGTAGAAGTGAGGTGTTAGTTCAGAAGAAAAGGACATTTTCACAAAGTCCTCGTTTATCTGGATCACCCTTTCTTCTTCCCAGCCATTCAAATTCCTTGAGGGCCCAGCCCCTGCTCCCCATGCCCACAGAGACACTCCCAAACATTCCAGACCTCGGTTCAGTGCTGCACCCACATTCACATTCCTGCTCTGTGCTGGACACTGCCGTCAGCGCTGGGAACCCATGAGTAAGATTCATTGTTTCCCTTGAAAACCTCGCAGTTTCTTTTTCTGTCCACTCACCTGTCCTCCGACACCTCCCTGTCCCCGCCACACCAGCATCTGTGCCCAGGCGCCTCAATCCCTGCTCTGTGGATGGTGGAAGCAATGTTACTGCCTCAAGCCCACGCCCTTCTCCACCCACGTTGTCCCCGTGACACAATCCTTTCTCCTTGGTCTTTACACTCGGGAGCACAGTTAGAAGCCAAATACGTAAGTACTCTACACCACTCAATTTAGCCCTTAATTTTGAACACGAGCCTCTCCCTTAGTGTATTTCAAGGAGTACTAATCTTACAAAATGTTCCCTCTAGAGTCTTTTTCTAGGACCAAATAATTATGGGAAATATGTCTCTCTATATCACCCTCTTGGAGATTTAAGATGAACATTGACTATACGAAATCTTGCAGTAAGGAAGCCTGTTGATGTTTGTCTAATTCAACATTTTCCAAACTTACTTGATCATTGAGCCCTTTTGCAAGTAACAGCTGTGCGCAACCAACAGAGCAGTGTGCCACGGTACTGTCTTGGGAGACGTTTTATTTATATCTTTATTCTGTTCACCTTGATTATTTTAGCTTTGACTGCAATAAGATTCAAGGTACCTCAAGAGCAGGGATTGTCTCTGAATTATTTAGTAGTAATAATAGCTAACATATATTAGGAACCAAATGAGCATATAGTAGGTGCTCAATAAGAACCCTCCAACAGTTCAATTTCACTGGAGTGATTATTCTTCATATCTCAAATTTACCTGAGTCTTATATAAATACCATTTTACTTTGGCTCTGTGGGCTTCTGGCTTCTTTGCTTTAGTACATTTTTAATATTTATTAGAGCAATTTTAGATTCACAGCAAAATTAAGCAGAAAGTACAGAAATTACTGATACACGTGCACAGCCTCCCCCATTATCAACATCCCTACGGAGTGGTGCATTTGTTACCATTGATGGACCTACATTGACACATCATTATCACCCTAAGTTCGTAGTTTACATTAAGGTTCACTCTTAGTGTTGTACATTGTATGGGTTTGGATAAATGTGTAATGACATGAATCTGCCATTACAGTATCATACAGAGTAGTTTCTCTGTGCTAAAAATCCTCTGTGCTTCACCTATTCTTCCCCCCTCCTCCCTTCCCCTGAGAACCATTGTTCTTTTTACTGTCTCCATAGTTTTTCTTTTTCCAGAATGTCGTGTAGTTGGAATCATACAGGATGAAGCTTTCTCAGATTGGCTTCTTTTACTTAGTCATACGCATTTACGGTTACTCCATGTCTTTTCATGACTTGGTAGCTCATTTCTTTTTAGAGCTGAATAACATTCCATTGTCTGTATGTACCACAGTTCGTTTATCCATTCACCTACTGAAGGACATCTTGGTTACTTCCAAGTTTTGGCAATTACAAATAAAGCTGCTATAGCCATATGTGTGCAGGTTTTTATGTGGACCTACATTTTCAAGCTTTGGTGCAATTTTGAGGTGTGCTCTTGAAAACTGGACTGATGGAGATCTGAACAAGCCCTGAGAGCTGGACCAGATTGGGGCTGGCCCTTCTCTTGGTTCTTGACTCTGAGAAGCACTTTAACCTCCTTATGCCTCAGTACTCTGACATCAAGTGTGAGGCTTAACCTGGCCCCATGCTGAGTGAATTATCTAGCTCACAACATAAGACAGTCGAAAGGTGAAAGGAGAAACACATAGGCAAATTGCATTTTGTCTACTGGCGAGAAATTCGCAGCATGTGTATTTGGAGTATGTAAAGAGGAAATGTGGCTTTGTGTGTCTTTAAGCAACTCTGCAAAGATTACAAACTTTCATGAGAAAAAGTGAATTTTCTGGTTCAAAGAATGCAGTTCAAATTTGTTCTGCTTTGTAGGCGACTTGATCCACACTGAACAGAAATGTAATAGAGAAACGCAAGGACGCTAGCTTAAGTGATGACCTGGATTGAACAGGGAAATTCAGGTCTTGGCATCAGAAAAGTGTGGCTCTTGTCCCATAAACCAGCCATCAAGCCTGCAGCTGGGGCCTGTCCTTGATGGAGTCTGTTCCTGTCAGAGACTTATAGCAAAGCTTTCAGGGAAAAGAATGTTTGTGTTCTGGATGGCTTCTGAAATAACTTATCAGTTTTCACCGGCTCATTGTAGAACCCCTGCCTCTGCCCTCTCTAAGATGATCTCACTCAGGACTGAGGAGAAGAATCAGGCAGAATCCCAATAGACCATTAACATAAAACATCCAAAGATTAATTCAGGACATTTATGGGAAAATTTGTGTTGGAAATCACTCAAAACATAGGGCGCAGCATGGGGCATAATTTATCACTAACTATAGAAAACTTGGAGAAATAAGGCTGACATTTAAACTTCTCTAGTTATATGTCCTCAGGTTATAGGCCGTATATCAGCATTTCCTCATATGATTGTATGAAGTTAATAATAATACTTGTTCTTCCAAATATATGTGTAATTATGGGTATTGAATAAGACCCTGTGTGTTGCTTTGGAAATGACAAACTACATCATCATCACCATCTTCATCACTGGAACTAATTTGTTGTCATTTGCTTACTTCTAAAATCGAGAAACTTCCTGTGGGGACCAGCACTTGAGCCCTGTACTTGAGGTTTGCTGCTGATCCCCTGAGGAAGGCTTTCTGTGCAGCTCAGGTTTCAATTGTTGACCTTGTAGGTACTTCCGGGTCTTGTGAGATCCAGCACACCTGGGTTGTGTGAAAACTCTGGTCTGAGCCTGAGTCTTTTCAGCAAACTGCACCCCTGCAGTTCTGTATTCCTGACCAGTCTCCTCTGAGTGGTCCTGTTCTGATTGGGGTGCAGATCAGCTGTCCATGCTGTGCCCCAGTGTTCCCCCAGTGGCCCATCTTCCCCTCCGCCCATACACCAAACACTTCCCACAGTGCAGACCATGTACTGATCCCTTGCAATGACTCACTGGCCTCTCAGCAACTCCTTTTTTCAGTTGTTCTGGCTCCTCACTCCTATGTGGGTCCATAGGAACCCTGTTAGTGTTTTGCTGGCTTGAGGGCTATCAAGGCCCTCTTCTCCCCTGCTGCCTCCAAGCAACTTCATACAAAGGGCACAGCTGTGGCTTTTGCCAGCTCTTGCTCTGTGCACTCACCAGGTCAAGCCTTGAAGTGGACGGGGGTTGAAATGGTGGGAATGATCCTTTCTTTCTCTCACCATGGCTTCTCCTGCCTTCACAAACTCCGTAGGTCTCTCCTGCTCCTCCCCTGAGCTGTAGTGGCCCCAGCTTTGGCTGTCACTGCTCTTTAATAGTTATAAATTAGTTGATTTGTCAGAGAGAGTGACACTGGGGACTGTTTATTCCGCCATCTTGACTGGAAGCCCCCATTTATACTTTTTAAAAAATTGTTAAATAATTACCTTTACCATTGCCCTTTCTTTTTTCATGTTGATTTGAAAACCTTCTGAAGTCATTTGTTTTCAGCCTGAAGAATTTCCTCTAGAATTTCCTGTAAGGCAGTTTTGCTAGCATCAAATTCCCTCAGTTTTTGCTTATGTTGGAATTTCTTTATTTCACCTTCATGTCTGAAAGATAAGTTTGCTGGATACGAGAATGTTAGTTAACAATTTTTTCTTTGAATGTTTTGAATATATCATTCCATTGCCTTATGGCCTTTACTGTTTCTGCTGAAAGTCAGCTGTTAGTCTCACTGGGCTCCCATTCTGATTATGCTGTATCTGGGGTTTATCTCTTTGCATTTATACTACTTGGAGTTTTTAAAGCTTCTTGGATGTGTAAATTAATATTTTTCAGCAAATTTGGGAGTTTTTCAGCCATTATTTCTTTGGGTGATTTTTTTGTTTGTTTATTTTTGTTCAGCTCCCACTTATGAGTGAGGACATGCAATATTTCTCTTTCTGTACCTGGCTTATTTCACTTAACATAATTTTCTCTAAGCTAAGCCATGTTGCTATGAAGGGCAGAATTTGAATGATTTTTTTTGCTCCTTTCTCTCTCACTTTTCCTTCTGGTACTCCCATTAAACATATTATTGTTTGCTTAATGGTGTCTGTAGAGCTAGGGCTGGGTCTGGAGTTCACAGACACCTCAAGCCTGTTGTCCAGACTGGGTCACAAACCCTTCACATGCAGGTCTACAAGCTAGGCAACAGGAAAAGGTCCTTGGACCCTTGGTCGAAGAAAGAATAGTCTTTATTCAGCACACACATATCTAAGAGCTAGGCAGTCCAAAGAGAAACTGACAGCTGCTTTCAAAGTCCAAAGAAAAACTGAGCAGCTGCCAGCAAAGTAAGTGTGCTCTATTTTTAGATGAGAGCTCTGCCCAGCTGCTGCTTCACACACTGAAGAACACACAAGAATAGCAACGAGCTAAAAATACATGGGCATGCATGCACACTAACTCCACCCACACGCAACTTGTTTCCAAAGATTGTGCTGCACCACCCCCAACCAGACCAAGTTGAGGGGGCCTGACCAAACTACTTCATTTTCCTCACATGTGTCCCACATTTCTCTGAAGCTATGCTCATTTTTCTTCATTATTGTTTTCTTTCTGTTTTTCAGATTGCATGGTCTCTATTGATCTAACTTTAAGTCTGCTGCTTCTTTCTTCTACCAGCTTCAATTTACTGTTGAACCATGTAGTGAATTTTTCACTTCAGTTATTGTACTTTTCAACTCCAGAATTTTTATTTTTAAATAATTTTTATCTCTTTATTGATATTCTCTATTAGATGATACGTTGTCATCATAACTTCTTTTAATTCTTTTAACATGATTTCCTTTAGTTCTTTGAATGTATTTATATGGCTGTTCTGACATTGTCTATCTTTGTTAAATCTTATGTCTGGACCCTCTCATGGGTCGTTTCTGTTGCCTTCTGTTTTTGTGTGCATGGGTCACACTTCTCTGTTCCCTTGCTTATCTCTTAATTTTTTCGAAAACTGGGCTTTTTAGATAATATATCGTAGCAAATTTGGATACTGATTCTTACCCCCTGGGGATGTTATTTCTGTTTGATTGCTTGCTTGTTCATTTGATTAGGGACTTAGCTCTGATATTGTTCCTCAGAGAACACAGCTTTGTATCTGTGAACAGTCTCTTTTACCATCAGTGGTAACTGTGATTTTTCCCTGGGCTCTATCAGTCTCTTGTCTAATCTCCCTATTAAGCTTCTGCCGGTCTGTCTCTATTTGGTATCACACCAGATATTAGTTTCCACTAAATGCCAGTGGTCTGTTGTTTCAATAATGTCTGGGGCATGAATTGTTTCACGGGCTGATCTAATTAACATCAAGCCCCTTTATAGGGCAGAGTGTTCCCAGATTTTCAAGGTTGCTCAGACACCAGGATCTTTTCTTAGTAGCCTCTTTCTCTGGTTCTCTGCATTTGCTTTCTGGTCTACCATTTCACCTACTCTTAATTGCTCATTACCAAAATATGTAAATGTCTTTGGTATTCCCCTTAGGCTTCCCCATGCTCTGTTCCACGTGAAGTCAGTCACCTCAGTAACAGCTGCAGAGCTCTCTGCTCTACTCCTGGGCACTGCACTGAGAGTTGAGCTTGGGGGCAGAGGCCACTTCTAATAGAGTGACATCTTTGCTCTCTGAACCAGGAGCTCATAGGAATGTTGACCTACATTTTTCTCAGCTTGTCCCTCCATAATGTAACAACCACTCTGTGAGTGATCTGGGGTAGGGAAATCCAAGCCTATATTCTCAGTCTGCCGCACCTGGGATGGAGCAAGTACAGGCTGGAGGATTTGGGCTTTAGTCCTCTCAGGTGCAACTTCCTGGAATGGAGCTTCCATAACAAGCTGTGAGAGATGAGAGATGCTGATGGCATGTCCTCCTGGGGTAAAACCATGGTCCTAGACTAGAAGCTGGGTAGAGAGACTGCAGTGTCTTGTTAGGGGCACCTCCCTGGAACAGAGCTTCCATCACACTGAACTTTGGGGTTGGAGAGAAAATCAACTGTGGCTCTGACATCACTGACCCTTGCTGTTTTCACTGAGATTTCATCAATTTATTTGAAAAAATATTTCTCCACTTGCTGTCTTTCTTTAAGATAATTTCTAGTTTTTTTAAAAAATAATTTTCAGCAGTTAAGTGCTTATTTCACTGGATAGAGGGTATGCCAAGCTCCTTACACCATCATCCCAGAAGCTATTCTTCTGCCATCTCTTCTTGCGAGTAAAGTTTTATTGGAACACAGACATGTTCATTCCTTTATATATTGTTTATAGATGTCTTCTCCCTACACCAGAGTTAGTAATTGCAACAGAGACTGATTGGTCCACAAATCCTAAAATATTTATCTGGCCCTTCACAGAAAAATTTTTTCAGTGCTTGTTGTGGATCATAATTTGATGCAAATATGTACTCATTTGCTCATTCAAAACTTCACAATTATTTATATGCTGGGAAAAACCAAAAACAGTCAAACTCCCATCCCTCGCAGAATTTTCAGTCTAGGAGGAAAGATAATTGTTAGTCAAATTGGCCACAAACACAAGTATGATCACAACTACCAAAGGTCCTGCATAAGAGATCCACAAAGCAAGCAAAACACATCAGGGAACTGTTCATAGTTTGGCACTCAAAGAAGACATCCTCAAACAAGTAAAAATGGAAGCTAAAATCTGAAGGATGAGCAAGAATTAACAAGGTTCAGAAGACATGTTACTTAGGGATCCCTCAGAAGCCGACCCTATGATGAGAATTCAAGGGCAGGCATCTCATTTGGAAAGTGAAAGGGTCAAGCAGTGAGAAGATGGCCAGCAAAGGGTACCTTTAAAACTGATGACCACTGTAGGTAGCTGGAGCCTCAGCTGACTGTAAAACTCTAGGAGCCAATGCAAACAACAAAAGCAAAACGACAATACTTGCACCTCAGACTTATTCAGCCCAGCGGGGGAGAAGCTGGAAAGGTATCCTTAACAATAATCAGCTGAGGGCTATTCCCAGAAGCATGAATTCCCCAGCACTTTTGCCAACCACCCTTTCTTTCCTCCCTCCATTCCTCCATCAACATCATCTGCAGTGCCCATCAGCTAACTCTCAATGGCCTCTACCCTGGAGGGAGTAGCAACAAATTGGCTCCAGCTACAAGACAAAGACCTCAGGCAAAGACCTCAGGCACTGGCCATTGAGAGTTAGCTGATGGGCACTGCAGTGCTAAGCTCCAGAGAATATGGGCAAGGCTCTGACAGAGCCTTCCACCAATAGTGCTCCAAGAAAGGAAATAGCATGAGCAAAGACCCCATGGCAAGAGGACGCTGGCACAGTGAGGGTCTGAGAGAAGGCCCAAGTGGGTGAAGTGCAGAAGGCTGGGTAGCAGAGGGTACAGTGCTCATGCAGAGCCTGGGACATTCTTAAACCTTTGCCTCACCTTTCCTGGAACACAAGAAATTCTCTTATCCTTCCATCCCACTGTAGAACATACTTGAACGTATCCTATAGTCACTTATTTATTCAGGCAATATTGTAGTGCCTACTGAGTATTAAACATTTTATTATCTAAACTTCAGGTATTCTTGTAGATATGAGTGCATTATATCTGTTTCATCAGTAAGAAAAAAAAAAAAAGATCAGAAATCGAAATTAACTGCCCATGTCACAGAGCTGGTAAAGCTGCAATCACCATAATTAAAGTGTCAAAAGTAAATGCTAAAGGCATATCATGAAGAAAACCCCCTGATGCCTCTAGCACATAATCATGGATTTTTAATTCATACCTTTACCATAGATTAGGCTGAAGTGATAAGCCCCAGATTTGTAACCTATCAATGTATTTTTTTCATTTAAAATGATGAAGCATCTCACCATGGTCATCTCAGCAGCCAGACATCAAAGGCTGGTAAATCTCTACTTATCTCCTAAAAATAAGAGGAAGAGGAATATGGTAATGTCAATCCTATGCACTCAGACTCAAGTTTGAAGAATACGTACTTAATTTTTCTGCAGGTATTCTAATTTTAAAAAATAGCTCAGATGCCACCTCCTGCAAAGGAAATCAACCCCGGTCATCCCAGTCGGGATTAGGTATCTTTGTCTTTTCTATATGTTTGCACAGCACTTAGTATCGACCTCTTTCTCATCCTTTATTATGCTGCCTTGGACACAACCCAATGCAGGATCCTGGCTGCGAAGTAAGCCAGGTGGCCTCAGCAGCACATCGCAGTGGCCATCATTTATCTGAGTGCTCAGCATCTCAGCAGTCCTATGGGAGCCACCTCAGCCAGTCCATGTGGTCCTGTCATGGAGCCCTGTTCAGGTGGGGATGGGTGGCCTGGAGTAATCAAGATACTTCATCACTGGGCACACAGTTGGTTCAGATATTGGCAGGTGGCACAAATAAGGCCAAATAAAATTCTCCCTGAGAGTTTATGAAGACTGGAAGATAAATTATCTGTCTTCCTCTGAGGACATTGCTATGAGGAAGCTTTATGCAGCAGAGAAAAATGAGAGCAATATACAGAGAGAGACAGAGACAAGAGGAGAGAGATGTTGATGGAGGGATGGAGGGAGGGAGGGTAGGGTGAGTTGGTAGGTGGGTGGGATGGGTGATGGGTGAATGGGCAAGAGTGATGGCCAGAGGGATGAAGGGAGGAATGGAAGGAGGAATAAATGCATGGAGGGAGAAATGGATGAAGAGAGGGACAGAGGGACGGAGAGATTGAGGTATGGAGGAGCGGGTGGATCAATGGATGGGTGGGCAGGTGGGTGGCAGATGGATGAGTGGATGAAAGGATGGGTAGAAGGATAGAAGGATGGGTGAGTGGGTGGAGGGACAAATGGATGAATGGATAAGTGGGTGGAGAGATAAGTGGGTGGATGGCAAGGACACAAATTTTTACAAAATTATTTAAGCCCCCATGTCTTGCCATAACTTCAGCTAGCATCTCCTGCTAGACTTTTATGATGTGAGCCAACAAACTCCCGTTGGATCAAGCTAGCTTTTGCTAGGTTTTCTGTTACTTGCTACTAAAAAAGGATTTTTTCAAGTTGCCTAAACATGTTCCTCTCTCTTCTGAATCCCTTCTTTTTCCTACTCTGCTCATATCTCCCTCACTCCTGATACCCAGAATCCCATGCTTTCCCTTAGTTCCTATGCTCTAAATCATTCTTTTCTTCCCTCTAAAAATCATCTTTTTGTGGGTTCCATTCTCCTGAGGCTGTGTTAAGTGATAAGAGCGGATCCAAAACTTGCTCACAGTGCAGAAGCCATCTGCATTGGAACAGGAACATTGTGTGCCTTAATTACAAGAAGTGATGAATGGTGGCTTACGTACTTGAGCTGCATATGATTCCATCCTTCCTACTCTTGCTCTTTAAATGTCAGTCTTCTCCTGGATGTCGGATGTCCACACCTGACTCCCTCCCTTCCCAACACTACACTCTCCCTGGAGGGTCCTGTGGACCTCCCCATGGCCTCAGCAGGCACTTGTGTGCTACTGGTTTTCAGATGTTTGCTGATGGTGCCACTTCTCATCTTCCTATGTATATTTCCAAGTACACTAAGATCCCATTGAGATGCCTCACAGTGACTCACAGTGTGCAGAACTGATTGCCTCACCATTCTTGCTGACGCACTTCTCCGCCTGCACTTCCTGACACAGTTGGTAGCTCCAGCATCTTCCCAGGCGCCCAGCCCAGAAACCAGCCATGATCAGCCCAGACACCACTCTGTCCTCTGCCTGTTCTCCTAAGTCACCAAACCCTGCTGGTTCTGCCACAGAAGTTTTTCTCATCCTTTACCCCACCTTCCTCCCCTGGCTTTGCCTGACACCATCCGTCATCAATTCTTGCTTGAATTACTGTGATCCTCTCTCATATCCTCTCATCATCTTGCCTCCAGTTTCATCCCCACACATCAGCAAACTGATTGTCTACAACAACTCTGACCATGTCATTACATCCCATACACCTGTGAAGTCCTCCATTGCTTTTGCAGTGAAGTCCAAGCCCTTCATTATATTGTGCAAGGCCTTTCATGATCTGTCTCCTGAACGCTTAGCCATCTCATCTCCCAGCACACCCCAGACATATCTAATCCCCTCCAGCCATATAGCTTTATGTCTTGAATATTATCTGTAGGAAACCACCCCAAAGTGAGCTATGTGACCAGGGACAGTTGGCAACTTCTCTGGTCCTCTCTTTCCTTACCTGTAAAATGAGAGGCTCAGACAAGAGCATCTCTGTGGAGTCTTGCCAATTTGCCCTACTGAGTCACCTTTTGATAAACTTAATGATACTGAAAACCTACTTAAATGTACAAACTCTGGGAGGGGGAAGGAAACAGCAAAATGCAAATCCTACTGGTTCTGCAAGCACAACTTAAATATCTTCAGGAGCAGGATGTGATTATCTTCTACTCCAGACTTCCAACAGCCTGTGTTGAAATGATTAAGTAGACATAAAGCATTCATGTGAAGCAGGAACCTTAGCATGTTGAGGAACCCAGGAAAATCCAATGAAGTCAATATGGAGGAAAGCTAAGATGCCAGAGAGACAAGTCCGAATAAACAAGGAAACAGTCAGATAAAATATAGAAAATTTTTACCAAGTTGCCCACTTGAATGGTTTCAAAAAACGTTTGACTTTTTTCTTTATTGAAATCATCATAATGGGTAGGACTTAACTTTGTTTGGATTTTGACTCACAGTACCTCCAAAAAGAAATTAGAATGATAAAGTCATATATGGTGCTGACAAGTGAGTCTGTAAATTCTGAGAGCTGAAGAGGACTTGGCCGTCGGGTCCACCTGTGCCTGTGTCCTTGTGGACGCCACCCTGGAGGTACAGAAACAGGAGACCAGGGAAAAGCGGAGAGGAAAGCAAAAAGGAGTAAGAAAAGGAAAAAGATGAGGGAGGAAGGAAGAGAGAGAAAAGAATTAACTTGTCTGTCAATATCCTATACCAGCTACATGATGAATTAACACCTGTGCTGTGCAGGAATGGTTGGAGGGTGTATTGGAGGAAAGCAGGGAGGGTTTAACAAATAACAGAATGCCTGACAGTTCTTGACACTTGCCTAAATCACCTGAGAGACCCGATCTGATCTTTTAAGGCAGACATCACAACCCCTCTCCAGATAGACTTTCTGTGGCACAGATGCTGATAGAGCAACTAAGTTGTAATGGTAATTCCATGGCTTAATATTTATATAGTGCTTCAAACTTTATGAAACACTTTTAGTTTTAGAGTCACCTTACCTATCAACAACTAAAAACAGGGAGGCATTTTATTGTTGAAGATAATGAAAAAGGTGGAGAAAGTCCTTACCCAGATTCACCAGCCCATTAGTGAGAAAAAGTACTCCTACCCCTTCTGTTTCTCTCCATGTTGTTGCTTCTATGAAAACATGTATAAAACCAGTCCTTGAATGTTTTTCTCCATAACTAACGTGTCAGTTTTGTCTAAAAAGTCATTTTTCAAATAATTGTACACTTGGCAGCTCCCTTTTCATATGAAAAATTCACATCCTAAAAGAGTCCTCTGAAAATACGTATATATCAAAAAAAAAAAAAATGACAACACACCACAGCTAGTTGGGCCTATGACTAAATCCTAGATAAATCTTTCAAGGTAAGAGGGAGTTTCCCTGCCTCCCTCCGAAGCCCACATGAATCTCATTCACAGCTCCAATAGAAGTCAATCGAATAAATAACAATAAACCACTGTTTACTTAATGAAACCACACATCTTTCTGACTCAGTGCTTCCACATAGATACATCTTATTTATTTATGTTTTCTTCAAGAAAAATAGAGATCAAGGGAAGTGTCACAGTTATTGCTGCAGGAATAATCAATATTTTGCATTTGGATAGTACTTTTCTTGGAAAAATGCCTTGACACCTGTCACATAATTTAAAAATCTTGCCGAAGTTTAAATGGTCTCTCAGAAGTTACCTGTTGCCCATCCTCCTTATCTGTCATTGTATTTCGCTGTCAGATGCCTCTGAAAATGGAAAGATCTCAGGATGGCACTTTGAATGTGGAGCTAATGTGCCCCAGGATCTCTGGACCCCCACCCCACCTGCTGAATTCAGCCCATCTCCTCCCTCAAACTCCAATGTACCCATGAGACTCTTCTTGACCCCTCATTAAGTTATGATAGAGGTGGTCCATGTGGACAACCTAATTTAAAGAGAAATGTCCCTCCATGACTTCGTAGTTGTCCACATGGGGAGAATTTCACCAACAGCCTGGACTCCTGCAATCAGTCATCCACCAGCTGTGCTGAGCAGATGAAATAGTGCACGATCAGCTAAGTCGACTCTACCCCAGGACTGACCCAGATTTACCACTGAAAGTCCAGTGTTCTGGCCAGACTGGGACAGTTGTTCACCCTAGCTGTGAACTAAACACAGCAGGTGCTGTTGCCGCCTGAGCTGAGGAGACGACTGGCCGAAGTTTGTGCTCTTGATCTGCTGGGATGAGTTTTAAAGCTTCAATTAAACAGCAAAGGACCCAGGTTGAAGTCAGCAGGTGAGTTGTTCATTCTTCAAAAGTCAATGTCAGAATTGACCATTCTATGGCCTGTGGATGTGGAATTTGAATCTTATTATTTCTAAAGGACTGCATTTCAGATTTGTTCATAGTAGGAGAATTTTGAGGTTCCCCAGACTTTACTTATAAACATCTACAACTGCTAGTTATTAATACTAAAACAGCTTTTCAGACCTCATTTCTTTTTTGTTTTTATTTATTTATTTATTTTGGTGGCTGTCTGGTATGGGGATTCAAACACTTGACCTCAGTGTTACCAACACCATGCTCTAACAAAGTGTATTTTTCCTTTTTAAAGCAGAGCTCTTTATCAAGGAATACAGCATCAGATCAGCAGCAATCACCCAGGGAATGCCATCCCAGGTGCAGTGGCCACAGAACAGGGGACAGAAGCCAGCAGGTTATTCCATTCATGTCTAAGTGCCAGCTTGACAGAGCCCCATCAGGTGGCCTGAGAGTCAGGATGCCCTGAACAGCCCCAGTTTCTCTCTTTAGGGAGCCAGGAGGAAATAGAGTTATATGAACAAAATCAGATACTTCATGCAAACATCCAGGTTCTTACTCCTTACAAGATGACTATCCATGTGTGTTTTTATACAACATAATTATAAGCATTCATAACGAATGCTCTTTGTACATGGATTTTATATCAGACTGCATTTATCATGATGGCAGGTAAAATCATTATAGTGTTTCGTTGCTTAATTATGGTTGCATATTTGAAGTTTCCAACCTTCTTGACTTTCCACACATCCTTTTAATCACAAACATAAATGAGACACAGTTCTGGTCCCAGAGGACTTATAATCAGCATAGGTCCTATTTCTCACCTCTATACTAAAAAGTTGCATTTTCCAAATAAAGCTAACAGGAATTGGCTTGGGGAATCCCTTACTGACACTCCCCCAGGATTTGGTGGAAGTGTGCTGTTGCAATGTAAACAGCTCCAGCTCTGGTTGGTGAGGCAGGCAGAAGCGCTTCTGTGCTTGCTGGTCTGAGCCACCATCACTGAGCAAACACGTGTTCTCAGCACTTAAACAGGCAGACGACATCCCAGCCTACTCTAATCTTCAGAAATGTTCTGACATTGCCTATCTCCGACTAATCTTCTGGGGTGGCCTTTGGCCTGGTATTCTAACCTCAGGCTTCAGATGACAGTTCACAGGAGAGGGTCTGATAGACGGATTGGGCTGCATTGGAGCTTAACTCCTAATGCTGTCTCATCAGCCCCATCTGGGCGGGGGAAAGACCTCGATGGTCAAGAAGCTTGTGAGATTGAGCATAAAGGTCCCCTCCTCCAGGGAACCAAAATCCGTGTTGGTTTCCTGTGGCTGTAGTAACAAGGTACCATGAACTGGGTGGCTTTAAAACAACAGAAATGCTCTCTCACCATTCAACAAGCTGGAAGTCCAAAATTAAGGTGTGGGCAGGCCCACGTTCCCTCAGAAGGCTCCAGCGGAGGATCCTTCCACCTCATGCAGGACTTCTTTGTCCTGGGCATTCCTCGTTTCCATCTGAGACCTCATCAGAAGCACCCTTCATGTTTGTATTTCTAGCAACAATCTGTCCACAATGATATATGTGTTCTCTAATTTGACAGATGCTTTCTCTACCACCCTCCTCTCTTCCTTCTGGGTCCTCAACTGTGCTGTCTGTGCTGTTCTCCCTGACACCCCTGTTACCCCCCATCCCATGACACCCTTTCCCAGCACTGTGGGCGGGCCTTTATCACGGGACTATTAGCACTGAGACCACCTGTTGATCTCTGCCACTGGGGGAAGTTTCTTAAGGCAAGAGCTGTCTTGCATTATTTTCCCCAATGTCCTGTCACATCCCTTAGCACATAGCAAGTATTCAAGAAAGACACAGGAAAAATACGTATATATCAAAAAAAAAAAAAAAAATGACAACACACCACAGCTAGTTGGGCCTATGTCTAAATCCTAGATAAATCTTTCAAGGTAAGAGGGAGTTTCCCTGCCTCCCTCCGAAGCCCACATGAATCTCATTCACAGCTCCAATAGAAGTCAGTCGAATAGAAAATTCTGTTGCAGCAGTATGTGTTAAACACAGTGTAAGAAGTCAAGAGTGCAGCTGCAGCTGGGTCTGTATGACATCCAGGTGAGGGTGTTGGTTACAGCATAGTGGGGCACAGCCAGGCAAACATGAGTGCCTAATGGCCATGGCTGGGTGGGACACAGCCAGGTAAGTAAAGGTGTCTCACTATGACATCATTCTCAGGCCCTTATGTCCTGGTGGCCATTTTTTTTGGTGGGGAAAGAAAGAGGGAGGTTGTGGCTCCCCCCACACCTGACCCAGCTTTTGGCATCTATGTCCTTACCACCATCTGCTTTGACATGCATCCCTCAGCTGGCATGTGTTTTGCAGCAGAAATAAAGTCTGAAAATTCCTGGTCTATAACTACTATAACTTTTGAAAATAAAGAGCTGTTTTCAAAAAAATCAATTTCTATCTAGCACCAAAAGGAAGAAAAATATGGATTCTACTATTCAGAACCAGAAAAGCATCTTATTTATTTAGAAGGAAATGGGGAAATCGTGTCAAGGTAGCTTTGTCCATGTGAGTGTTTGCTGCATGACTACCAGAAGTGCCTCAGGGACTCAGATGGGAATGGTGGCTCATAGTTCTGCTGGGGAGGTTGCCTGGACTCACTTTCATTGAGCAGGTGAGGAGTTGTCTCTACCAAGGTTTAATGTGTGGCCCAAAGTGACAGAGCTAAAAGGCATACCCTCAGCCTAGTCCAGGGAAGTTTTCGTTGTACTTTTAATGAATTAAGAGGACTAGGGCCCAAACTCCCTGGACCGAAGACCGGGCCAAGGTGAGATGAAACGCTATTGAAAACAGATGCAGTGTTATTTGCCCCTCATTAAATGAACAGAATCCGTGGGGTTGAGGCACTGCAGCTACTCTGTCTTCCTCACCTGCATCCTTAAAGCTTTAATGCCCATGAACACTAAATCCTAGCTTTACTTTAAAATCTCACACTCTTAAGGATGATGAGGAATTTTCCAGTTTCTGCTGCTGCCTGTCTTCTTGCCAAGTAATGCTCATGAATCTCTGGCTAGATCCAACGGAGCTTCCAGGAAGCTGCCTTTTGAGTTGCTGAGGGAGCACAGCATTGATGTGGTCCAGCCGTAGGATCAGGCAGGACTAATCCCGTATTCCTAGGATTACATTTAAGAAAGCTGTGACACTCTTGTTGGGTCTGGTGAAGCAGAAAATAGCCTGCATGGCCGCCAGCCATGGCCATTTTCGGATTTCCCACCCCAGCTGAGGGTCCAGCCGCGCTTTGCTCTTTCGGGAGAGATGAGCTGTGGCACTAGTGTCAGGCACAGGTGGGCAAGCACAGCTGAGAGCCTGGGGCTATGTGTGGCCCAGGGAGGTTTCTGGTTCTTGAATGAGGTTCACGTCCAAACAGAAGGAATCACTGTGACGTTGCTTCACTGACCCTCTGACAAGCTGAATTATTCCAGGACTTGGTCAAGTCTGCAGATCTTCAATTCCCCTGTGTCTGTTTGTTGGGTTGGGTATATTTCTCAGTCTCTTGCTGTTTTTGTGAAATTTGACATCCCATGTCTCTGAGAAACCTTTAGTCAAGAAATTGGAAATTTCACCATTTAAAAAGAATACACTAAGAATATAAAGTTCATTTTAAAAGACAAGGGGACCATCTTAAGGTCATACCTTTCCATATGTTTTCCCAATAAAATCCACATATGAATAAGCTGTTTCTATCAAACTTACAATAGTTTACAAATATGTATTGGGAACTAGGTTCATAGAGCATGCAAAATAAAGTGGCTTTGTTTTTTCTGCAGAAAAATGAGAACCTGGATGGAAATATATATATAAAGTTAAATAGCCATAAAATAGTAATTGAAAATTTTGGTCATTAGCTGACATCATATTTCAGGGAAAAAGAAATCACCTGAATCATCTTCGTCTCCCCCAGCCAGACACACTGATGCTAACGTTGCCCCCAACTCTTACTTGGACTGGAAGTCTGGAATTTTTCTTGCTGTCATGGAACCAGTGTGGGTGCTCACGAGCCCACAGAAACTATTCACCCTCCCAGATCCCCCCAAACAGTCAGGCTTCCCATCCAGTTCCTTGTCAGGACAAGACAAACAGGTCAGTTCACTTGCTAAGGGTCCTGACACCTGACCGGCACTTTCCTGCCACCTCCCGCATGGACAGGATCTTCTTTGTGAAGATGCAGACACAGGTGCAGCTGCCATACTGGATTCATTGCTGGGACACAGAGGCAGCCTCTAGAAATACAGAATGACCTTTCTCCTATAGGATCTTTTGTGAGTAGAGAGCAAGTCATCAACTCTTCAGGATTGTGTTGTCTAATACAAATCCATCTGGAAAATATCTGGCTGGTGGGTATAAAAAAGTCAAGAAAAAGGTGAAATCCAGAGAGACAGAGGAAAAAGGTATATTCATAAAGATTTTAGTTGAAGTCTTAACAGTAGGTGTTTCTTTAAAGCAAGAGGAAAAATTTTTAAGAAATTTTGGAGCTGAGTATTGTACCCTGGAAAATAAAAAATTATTAAAGATAGAAATGGCTGCTATTAAATAAACCAGAGAAAGATAAGTACATGGAAAACCAAAGAACATATCGTCATTATTTTTTTTTAAAAAACTGAATATCCAACGTGTCAAACACTGTTGGGTATTGAAAGAGACGAGGATGAAAATAAATGATCTAATTTTCTGTTAAATGTGGTAGACTGAACAGACGCATTTACCTCTGCGTCCTCCAAAACCCTCACTAGAATGAGAGTACAAGCATTTCTTAAAAGCATGACGCCATAAAGGGCACCCGCAACAGACTCTTGCAAGCCGATGCGAAGGAAAGATAGCTGCAGACCAGGCTGAGAAGGGACGGCTGAAACAGGAAGCAACGGGGCGAAGCGACACGGATAAAAGCCCAGTAAACCCAGACGAGCTTAGACGGTGGAGACACGGCATTTCTGAAAGTGGAGAGCATGGGGAAGGTGCAGGGGTGGTGAGGCTTCTGCAGGAGTGGGCGTGTCTGACACACACCCGGGCTGCACAGACGCTGCCCACCCCAAGTGGCAGCAGACCGGGCTTTGCCACTGGAGACGCCGGACACAGGGTTTCTGGACCAGGGATCCCGCAAGTTGAAGGAGGGTGTCTGCCTGACCCGATGCTCAGACGGGCTCCTCCCATCTCAATGCTGGTGTGAGCCTTCTTGGGAAGGGACGTCCAAACCAGCTATGTGCCTTTGTAGCCACTGGTTCGTATTGGAAGCATAACGTGATTAGTCATGGAACTTTTTAAAAGTCTCTTTGGAGAGAGGCAAACTGTGAGTTACACCCCACAAGAACATCGAACCATTGAGAGCAATTTTAAGGAAATGACTCAGAAAGCACATGAGTCCCCAGTAGGTGGGGTGCATGGGACAGATGTGTGAAACACGCCTGAATAGTCTGAAGCTGTGGACAGAACAGAGAGAAAATAAAACATAAAAAGTAAAAAAAAAAAAAAAACCAGCTCTGGGTCATCCTTCCACTGATAGCAGGGCCAACGACAAGTGACCATTTTCTATGGACTAATGTGGACCACAGAGGAGCAGAGCAAGGGCAGGGGCTCCCCTGGGGCATGGCTGGTGGCCAGGGTACAGGAAGGTGATGCTCGGAAGGATGCCTTGCTGGCTGGGTAAGGGCAAATGAACATACCCAGGGGGTTCTAAGGAACACACAGCCTCCACGAGAGTCAGCTTTAAACATCTGCCAGCTTCAGAAAGTCCAAAGTCAGCTCACAACGGGCTGGTTAAGTAGAATCTTTCACACTCCACACTCTTCTCTCTCCTCCCACAGGGTCAGGAGGAGCAGCTGGGGAATTGGGAGAAAACATGAACAATATCAAACAAGAGGCTGCCCGTGCAGCCTGGCTCTGTAGCAGGCCCTGGCTGGAGAAAGTGGAAAGTTTTAAATTAAAATCAAATTCAGAATTATATTTATTATAAAGAACTGGGTCCTTTTAATTACTGAACTGATACCATGCCTATGACTTACAGTGACTGGAGGACTTTTTTTTTTTTTTTTTTTTTAAACATAAGAGACCAGAAAACTCATAGGCCTGTCCACGTTTATCCTAGGAAAGAGTTCTTCCTCCAGCAAAAAAAAAAAACTTAAATGAATAAATATAAAGTTGCTTTCTAATTACATCTTAGAACAACTTGCAGAAGAGATGTCCAAAACTGTTGCCACTCGCCATGTGAAGGGTATATAAAACACCAACCCAGGGATGGTAGCATGCTCCTTCCCTGACTGGGCTCTGGTTGGCTGGCAGCTGGATCTGAACACCCTGCCTCATGTCCACCACAGGCTCCAGAACGGAGCATCATCTCTGGAAAAATACCAGCCCTAGAGTTTACAGCAATGGAGAGTTGAAGGTTGCCAAGTGAAATGGGCGGTCAGTCCCCCTGCAGTGGTCCCCCCTCCCATGGAGGCGGTCAGTCCCCCTCCCAGTGGTCCATGTTCTCCCATGGCACTGAACAGTGCCACTGATCAGCTTGGAAGCATCACTCTGAACAGATGCTCAAGAATCAACAGCCATTTCAGGAGAATTTAACATGAAGGACAGAGATCAAAATAAACAGGAAACAGAAACAGACCAAAGACAGGTAGAGAACAGGAAGGAATTCAGATAACTAAACCATTATCCTCAGGGCGAGGGAGAAAAGATATGGCTCCTCAAAGAACAAAGGGATTATGATAAATGAACATTCAGTTAACAAAAAAGAGGAGCTGGGAATTTAACATCTGATAGAAATTTTTGAACTCCATAAAAGTTGTACTAAAGTTGAAAAACCTTTCAGAAAGTAAAGCAACAACAGAAAGAGACCCTAAAAGATGGAAAATAGGAGAAAAAAATACAAGAAAATTACAGAAGCAATCTAGAAGTTTCAACATCAAAAAAATGTGTTCAAGAAAGAGAAGAGAGAAGGCAAAATTATCAATCAAATAATTTAAGAAATTTTTCCAGTGTCTTAGTTTATTTGTGCTGCTACAACAGAATACCTGAGACTGGGTAATTTATAAAGAACAGAAAGTCCAACATCAAGGTGCCAGCAGACTTGGTGTCTGCTGAGGGCTGCCCTCTGCTTCCAAGGCAGCACCTTGTTGCTGTGTCCTCACATGGCAGAAGGCAGAAGGGCCAGAGAGTGAACCCTTTTCATAAGAGCCCTAATCCCATCCATGTGGGTTTCTTCATGATTCAATCACCTCCTAAAGGCCCCACCTCTTAATGCTATCACATTGGGGAGTAAGTTTCAACATGAATTTGGGGGGACACATTCTGACCATAGCACTCAGAATGGAAAACAGGTCTCCAGATGGAAGGAGCTAGCACAGAAATGAAAATAGACCTACAATGTATTGTCATGCCATTTCAAAAAATCAAGAGCAAAGAAAAGTCACCGAATGCCTCAAGATATTTTTTTTTAAAGTTGTTCATATATCAAGGATGGGGGATCAGATGAGCATTGAACTTATGAAGAGCAACTCAGAAAGCAAGGAGAAAATGGAGCAGTGCCTTTCAAAATTCTGAGAAAAATTTAAATCCAAAGTCATATTCTATAGTCAAAGAAGCTATTAATCAAGTAAAATGTGAAGAAAAATATCTTATTTCCCATGTATCTGTTCTCCTGGAGGAATTAAAGCAAGAAATACAGGATCCAGGAAACAGCACTCCAGTGCAAGGGAGAGGTGAAAGAAATGTCCCACAATAAAGGTGAAGACACAGATGCTGCATACCTGCACAGAACACCTGCACAGCACACCTGTATAATACACCTACACAGCACACCTGTGCAATATACCTACACAGCACATCTGCACAGAACACCTGTAAAAGACACTTGCACAGCACGCCTGTACAAAACACCTACATAGCACATCTGCACACAACACTTATAAGACACACCTACACAGCACATCTGCACAGAGCACCTGTATAATACATCTGCACAACACACCTGCACAGCACACCTGTACAATACACCTACACAGCACATCTGCACAGAACACCTGTAAAACACACCTGTACAGCACACCTATACAGCGATCAGCATAATACATATGTACAACATGCCTGCATAGCACACCTGTACAGTACACCTACAAGCACAACTGCACAGCACACCTAACTAGCAATCAGCATAATACATGTGTACAACACACTTGCACAGCACACTTGTACAACACACCTGCATAGTACACCTGCACAGTACATCTGCACAGCATACCTGTATAGTACACCTGCACAGCACACCTATACAGCAGTCTTGGATCACAAACATCACCACTGTTGAAGCAGGACCAAAACCTCTAGGAAGTATATCTCCTAGAAAACAATAAAATCGATAGATTACCTTGATATGTTAAATCTTATCAAGATATTGTTTACACATCTGGCAGAATTCAGGGATGAATTAATGATGGATGTATAGATTGCTATACAACAGCAGTAAAAGATAATTATTGACTACTCATGGAGCAGAATGTCATCCAAGAAAATAAATATAAATATATTAGCCTGAATTTGTGGTTCAGATTTTAAAATATAGAATAAAATAGTTATAATAATATAAATATTAAACATTGATCCAAAAATCATGATATGTTTATATTGGAAGGATGGAGAGGTTGTGTGTTTGAACAGGAAAGAAGGGAGAGAAAATAAGAAAAATAATCCTATAATTTGGAAATCCATAGATAATTTCTAAAAAGAAAGGAAAATCAAAGAGTATAAATCCATGTTTTAAAAAAAATTGGGGATAAATACTGAAAAACAGCTAAAAGTTGAAATGGTTGTCTTTGGGGCATGGGTATAAGAAAGTGGTATGGAAGGCTGGGGTTGTTTTTTGCTTTTTGTTATAAAAATCTTACCAATTTATTTGACTGAACTATGAGGTGTATAACTATACAAATTATATTAATTTTATAAAAATTACATTAATTTTATAAAAATTAATATAATCTTTAAAGCACAGTGGAGGAAGTTCTGCGCATAAATAAATCATAGGAACAGGGAACTTGGGGAAGGAGTTGAAAGTTCCGAGGAGCTGGGAGATGACAGCCTCCTTGATACAGCAATTACTATATGACAGAAACTATACTAAGTGGTTTGGATTAACTCATATTAATCTTCATTATGACCCTAATGAGGTGAGTACTATTGTTATTCCAGTTTACAGATGAAGAAACCAGGCTAGAAAGATTGTATAATTTGACCAAGATCATAGTTGGTATGTGACAGAGCTCAATTCTGATTCCAGGCAGTTGGGTCCTTGAGCCCGTCTCCAACCACTGAGTCATATGATGATATCCAGGGGCACACACTGGCACGATCTGATGACGTATGTTCTGATCAGTTACTGACTCCACTGTTCAGTTGTTAAAAGTTATGGATTTCTTCCCACACGGTATCCAACATAACCTGAAAGTGGAGAATGAAGGTCAAAAAAGGAACAAATTTCAACCACTGCCACATGAAGAGATTCCAGAAAGTCGTAATATGTTGTTCTTGTACTTCACAGTTCTTTTTTTATATAACTGTATCAGTCTGTTTCTGTTGCTTATAACAAAATACACAGAACTGGGTATTTTATAAAGAAAAGAAAATTTATTGCTTACAGTTTTGAGGCTGGGAAAGGTCGATCTGATGGTGGTGACAGTAACCCAGGGGTCTCATGTTGCAAGATGGTGGAAGCAGAAAGAGACAGACTCTTTTCTCTCTTCTTTTAAAGCCCTCAGAACCATGCCCCTGACCACCATTATTAATCCATTCACTACTGCATGGTCCTACAATCCAATCACCTCTTCAAGGCTCCACCTTTCAATTACCATAATAGGATTTCCCACCCTCTTAACAGTCACAGTGGGGACCAAGTTTCTAACACATAAAACTTGGGGGACACCATTCAAGTTTCAGTGGGTTAGGGGGGGACATAATTCAATACAAAATAACCTAAATTATTTTTGCTGCAATTCAAGCCAGTGTTTTCTTGTTCATTTCTCAGGAAGATAGAAAATATTTGCTCATAATCTCCTGTGACATTTTTTACAAAATGCAGAGAGAAACAAAATATTTTTCTTGAGATAAATTATCTATTAACTTGCAGTCAGAAACCATCTACCAAGTCTCTTCTTTGTGATCAGCACAGTTCAGCTCCAAGGATGGGAGACCCATGTCTCATGCTGTGATCTCACTTAGCTTGTGCTCTATGGCGGAGAAAAACCGCACTGGCAAAGAAAACTGGATCTTCAATAATCTTTACCAAGAACTCAGAGGGCATGGGAGGAATAAGGTAGAGGATGGAGAATGGTTAAGACCAGAATTAGAGTTCAGAAGAAAGGGACATTAATGAGGAAAACCTTCATGAAGAAGTTCAGGCTCAAGCAGATCCTTAAACAAAGGGCCAGGAGACATGCTGCAAGTGAGATCATGGTGCATCCCAAGCAATGGGGTAGAGTGAAGACCCAAAGGGGGTCACAGAGGTCAGCCCACCTGGAAAGGGGTGTTCATGCTGGGGACAGGGTCACTGCACCAAGACAGATGATAGCAGAAAGGCCTCAAAGTTGTGGGAGGGGCTCAAACATCACGAAGTGCTTTTTCTTACAGACCTGACTTTCCAACATTCTTGTTATTGTAAGGACCCTTCTCTGAGCTCCCTGCAAGTTCTCAACAGTTATGACAAATTACAGTGCTTAGTTCTAATAAGGACAAATCGAACAAAAGAGAAATGAAAGGCATTTCCACATAAACCTTATAATATAGCTATGTTAACTCAAAATTGCTAGTCGAAGTTCAGTTGTTCTTAGAACTGAATTCAGTATAAGGTCTTACACATAAATCTAGTAATAACTTCATATTCTATCACCCAGGTATTGACTAAGAGAAGTGTTAATCATAATCTGGATGTTGACCACATAGGTATGTTCGATTTGTTAAAATTCATTGAGCCATACCTTTATGTAACATGCCCTTTTCTGTATTAAACTTTAATTAAGAGTTTCTAAAAGTACTAATTAAAGTAACTCACATTTAAGACTCTATTAAGCACCCAGCAAGATGGCAGAAATTTGACTTGGAAAGTGGGTGTAGTAGGCTGAATTGTGGCACCCAAACAGATATGTCCACATCCTAGCCCTCAGAACTTGTGAATGAGACATTATTTGGAAAGGGGGCTTTGTAGATCTGATTGTCAAGAATCCCAACACAAGATTATCCTGAATTATCTGGCTGGGCTCTAAATTCAATGTTAAGTGTCTTTATAAGAGACACACAGAGGAGTGACACCAAGGGAGAAGAGGAGGCCATGTGAAGACAAGGCAGAGACTGGAGTGATGTAGCCACAAGCCGAGGATTGCTGGCAGCCACCACGCTGGAAGAAGCAGGAAAGATCCTCCCCTAGAGCCTCTGGAGTGAATGGGGTCTTGCCAACACCTTGATTTCAGACTTCTGACCTCCAGAACTGTGAGAGGGTAAAGTTCTATTGTTTCAAACCTCCAAGTTTGTAGTAATTTAATATGGCAGCCCCAGGAAACTAATGCAATAGATATTGTTTTACAGAAAGCCAGTGCAGAGAAGGTAGGAGGTTTTCCATGGCTAGAAAGAGGCACAGCAGGGGTCTAGCCTGGGTCCTGTAACTCCAGAGCCTACCCTGCTTTCACTGCACTGCTTCCAACACTAAATAACCCGTCACACCAGTGAGCCCAGTAACACCACATTTCTTTGAATGACTCTCCTAGCAGCACACAGATTGGGTGATTGATTGCTCAGCCTCTCATGAAAGTCCTTGTAGATGAAAAATGCAGACTGCAGCAGAATGATGACCTTCTCTCGCTATCAAGTGACACTTGGCAATGCTGTAATATTTCATCATGGCCACTACTCCAGTTTTATATGACAGAAAGCTGTTCCTATGGGAGAACTTCAACACATTTTCTCAGGGTTTTTTTTTTTTTTTAAATGTCTGAGAAAAGTTCTACGTGTAATCAGGGGAGAAAAAACACCATAATTATATATGGGTCTATCCAAAGTGCCATGAAGCTTACACTTGAGGATTTAGCATAAAAGATGCTCTTTTCACTGCTGATGTCATAGTCATTAAACTACTGCCATTCTCCTGCAATTTTCTGATGAGCTTTGCTGTTCTCATTAATCATGAAGTTCAGCTAACTAGGTTATCAGCAGCGGATGTTCTACAGGCAGACCCATGGGAAGGAGACACTGCTGTGACCCTGGCTTCAGAGGCTCTTGGACATGAGCCAAAATAGAGGTGAATGAAAATCACTATTGAGTGAGTTTATTCAAGGTCAGTCTTGGTCAAGGAGAAAAGACATCAAATAGAAGATTCCCAGTTGTAATCAAACCCTTGAATGCCCTTGGTTCAGCTTGCTATACACTGGGTGATGCAGCCACAGCTTCATTTTTGTTGCTACAACTGCTTTTAACTGCTGCTTGTAAGAAGGGAAGGTATGGCATCAGAGGAGATTCATACACCCTCATTTGTCTATGAAAAACACTTTCCCAGACCTACTGTGAGAAGCACTATAGCTGCAAACAGACATATGAAGAGCTATTACTCTTAAGCATTCTGTAAGACAAAAGATCAACTCATACTGAGTATATCTTAAAACTGTGAACTATATGAAATATAAGTGCTGCTACAAAGAGCTGACTGGCTCATTGAGGAGTGTCAGAAGACTATTTATAAACTTACTTAACCATGTTTTATTTTCAAAGATTTAGGAAAAAGAGCCTAAACTTCTTTAGAAAACATAGCCTGTACAGTTATTTAGGGAAGGGGCTAATGAAAACAGGATTGGGAAAAAGGGCAGAAGGGTATCTCAATTTTGTGAGCCTTCCGCAGTCAGGTTGAGATCTGTTGGCTACACAAAGCTATGACCAGAGAAGCTTATATGGAAAACCAGACCTTCAAGTAAAACTAGGAAACACCAACAAGAAAAAGCTTTATAGAGGGATTAGCCCGCACAGATAATTAAAACAGACTATAAAGCCTCTATAATTAAAACAATGTGGTTCTGGCCCAACTGACAGGCATTCAAGTGGAATGCAATGAACATCAAGAAAATGACCCAAGTTCACATAGAAATTTAGTCTATGGTATAGGTGGCATCTCAATAACTGAGACAAAATTGACTTTTAATAAATGGTAATGGGCAAGTGGGAAACCATTTAGCTAAAGATAAATGAAATGAAATAAATAAAAATTAAAATAAATAAAATGAGGATAAATAAAAAGAGTCGTCCATACCTCACTATATACAAAAATAAACTCTAAATGGATCAGACATCTACAAATAGAATAAAATCAGAGTAACAGCAGCATAACTTGGTGGGACTAACCTTCCTGCAGATTACAGTGATAAAATCTGTACAGAATTTGCAAAAGTAATCAAAGGCAATGTATAGCAACAAGAGTAAGCAGAGATTGGAGTGAAGTCTTCTTCTGAAAAACAGTAACTGTGCTTGGTGGATTTATACTTCCACAATTTGTACACATCTGGAGGAGACAGAAAGCTGAAACAGCACTAGCTTGAAGTGTCAGAGGTTGTAGGAAGGACTTGGAAGGGTAGTCAAAAGTCTGAGAGGAGATCTTGTGTGGGAGGAAGCTTCAGACAGTGAAAGCCACACAACCTACATGTAATATCTTCCCAAATCCTGGCTGACCTCTACAGTACAAGTTCATGGCTGAGAACCCAAAGGGCCCAGTGAAGAAGCTGCAGCTAAGCAGTAAAAGCACTGCAGAGAGATTTCAGCTGCTGTTCACTGTAGGAGACACAGAGGTTGGAGTTTGAGCCCAACCAAATTAATAGTCTGCTAGAAAGAAATGCCACTTTGAAAAAGAATATGCATGCTAAGGAACATGAAAATATCACCCATACTCAAGAGAAAAAGCGGTCAACAGGAAGCAAGCCCAATGTGACCCAAGTGTTGCATTTAGCAGTCCAGGGAAAGACTTTCAGATGGAATAAAACAGCAAGACCAACAACATATGCCATCAACCACAGTGTCTTTTAGATTCAGAGACGCAGATAGGCTGGAAGTAAAGGATAGAAAACTATATACAATGCAAACAACAATCATATAAATGCTCTATGGCTGTATTCATATCAAAAAAAGAGAGACTTTAAGATAAATAACATTCCCAGAAATAAAGAGAACATATTCACAATGATAAAAGGTCAGTTCATCAGGAAGATTCAACAATTATGAATGCATATAGGCCTAATAAAAAGGTCCAAAATTTGTAAGGTAAAACTGACAGACAAGAAGGAAAAATAGACAATCTACAATCAAACTGGGAGATTTAACATCCTTCTCTCAATAACTGATAAAACAACTAGACAGAAAAAAAATCTTTAAGGTTATAAAAAGTATAAGGATATAAGAATCATATAAATGATTCTATCAAACCCCTTGACTTAATCAATATTTACAGAACATTACTCTTAACAGTTGCAAAATATACATCCTTTTCAAGTGCACACAGCATATTCATCAGATAGTTTACACGCCAGGCCATAAAACAAACTCAATAAATTTCAAAAGATTGAAGTTTTACAGAACATGGGAATTTTAATAATGTAAATTTTATCTCCAAAAAGAAACTGTAAAAAAAAAAAAACAATCAAGAAGTTGGAGATGGGGAAGTGGGTGAAGCAATAAATGAAACAAGAATAAAAAGGTGGTGATTGTTGATGGTGTGTGGAAGGTAGGTGGCCCTTTGTTACACTGACCTATTTGTATTTGTTTGGAAGTTTCCATAATAAAAATTTTTAAATAAATAAGTACTAAGAGAAAATGTGGGTTATTTTCTCTAAAATTTGGGTGCAATTAAAAGCTTTTTATGACTCAGGATTCAGATGTAATAAAGAAAAGATTGGTTAGTTTGACTGCATGAAAGTCAACTTCTGCCTGGCAAAAAAATCGTATAGACAAAAATCAAAAGATAAATGAATAATTAATGGAAAGTTTTGCATCGTATATATTACAGATAAAATGATGTTGTGTGAATACCTTTTTTAAAATAAGGGGAAAATTCCAAAAATCTCATAGAAACTTGGCAAAAAATATGAACAGATAATTCACACACACACACACACACACACACACATGCGAGACAGCGAGAAACAGGGAAAGAGAGAGATAGAGAGAAAGAGATGGAGAGAAAGAGAGAGAGAGAGAGAGAGAAAGACAAAGCAAATATTATTAGGTTCAGGGAGGACCACTTAATATGGAGCCACCTAAAGATACTCAAAATGGCGCTTCCTGTCCTATAGGACTTCTCCATAAAATAAAAAGACAAAGGAACTGATAACTGAACAGAACTCCATGACACTGCTCCCCTCTGAAACTGTACATTACGTACTAAGGGAACAAATGTAAACCTGAAAATCACCTAATTAACATAAGGCCTCAACTCCCATTGGATATTTCATTTAACTCTTCATTAACTTAAGCTATGGCCAATCAGAACAACACAACTTGCCACAAGAAGAAATATAAGCCCAACTCCTGAGGAGGAGGGCAGGCTAGAGCTCATGTTTATGCCTCCCCTGTGCTGCCTGCGCAGGGTCCCATGCTGCTGCCTGCACAAATAAAGACTTCCAAGCCTGATTTCTCCTCTGGGTACCAGCTTTTGTTAATTGCTGGCTTTTCAAATATGGTAAAATATTACCAGTTGGGGAATATAAGTGAAGGGAAAACAGGAGTTCTTGGTATTATTTTTGCAACTTTCTTGTAACCCTCAAATTATTTCAAAGTAAAAACTTTGAAGACAGAGAAGTCAACACAGCAAGTTTGGAACTCTGAAAATGTAACTGGAAAATAGTACATCTAAATTTATTAATTAATAAGCAAAACAATATTATATATTTTTTATGGATACATAAATGTATCATTTTTTAAAAGACATGCTCAGGAATGATAATCATAAATATATATATGAAATGTAGATATGCATGTAGTGTATATATACATATAATATAAATACGTGCATGTAGTATTTATATTAATTTAACATAAGACTCTCTCAGTTGACCCATTTGCCAAGCAAATGCTAAATTTCAAATTTTTCAGCCAATATAACAAAGGGTATTTAGGCAAATTGGATTCACTAGAAACCAGATAAGATGTAATATGCCAGAGTACAGTGTAGTTGACAATTTGGGGGTTATTTTGTTTCTTCTAAGGTTTTATTTTCTCCCTAACATGTTAGGCTTTAAGGCTATATGTTTTTTGAAAATGGAAACATTGTTTTTTGAATAAAAAGCAAGCCTCCTCCTTTTCTCTCAGCTTCATCCCTCCTTCTTCCCTGAAAATTTGAGGCCCAAAGCAGCACCTCTTTCAAATGTCCACCAGTCCTGACACCTACGCAGTCCTCAGCAATGAGTATTTTCACACACATATATTCAAATTAGTTTTAGATCATTTTTCTTTCATCTCCACAAAATGTACCTATCACAATGGAAAGGTAGCAATTAATTACTACCTAGACAGTTCCATAGTTTTGGTTTTGTTTTAAACTTTATTTTTTAATGACTAACTGTCATTTTCTTTTTCTAACACTTTGATAATTCTAACTTAAAAGGTAGTTTGTATCTTTTATAATTGTAGATATTAGAGATATTATTCTCTAACCAACTCGTTAATGGTGATGATAGATTCTTAATTGAATAGTACCAGTAGCAGAGCTAGTTTTTCTGAAAGGATTCATGGTATTCATTAAACAGGTAGGATCTCAATTATTTTAAAATATAAAGAATAACAGCCTGAGCTTATAAAGTTGTGGGCTAAAAAGTGTATGTATATACTGGGGGAAAAAATTTGGTCTTATACGTTACATCATTATTAAACCACAGCAATTTCCTTCTAAGCTGACCATGTGTTTCGTAAGGATTCTAGCTGGAAGATCTGAAACTCACTCCAGCACATGCTCACCCAGGAAATACAATTTTTCCAGGCAGTTTATTTTAAAGCTGCCTCAGGAGAAAATTTCAAATAACAAGGAAATAGTTTCAATATAAATATGTCAGTTTTTCATTGGTGTTAGCTTCAACTAGAGCAATCGAAAAAGAAACTATTTATCTCACAGAGATAGTCTGTTGGGGCTGCTATCAGAATACTGTAAACCGGGTGACTAATGAACAACAGACATTTCTCCCTCACAGTTCTGAAGGCTGGAAGTCCAAAATCAAGGCACTGGCAGATGCAGTGCCTGGTGAGGACCTGCTTCCTGGTTTACAGACAGCGCCTTCTCACCGTGTCCTCAGAAGGTAGAAGGGACAAGGCAGCTCCCTCAGGCCTCTTTTATAAGAGCACTAATCCCATTCATCCTCATGTCTTCAGCACCTCCGACAGGTCCTACTTCCTGATACCATCACCTTGGGGGTTAGGTTTCAACATATGAATATGGGGGGACACAAGCATCCAGATCATAACAGCCAGAGACACATGCCAGGACACCCTGAGCAAAGCATTTTCTCCAGAGCTCTGCTTGTTGTTCCAACAGTATGTCAGATCCTCAACAGCTCTATAATTCCACTCTCCTGTGAAAGTCATAATGCCACCATCTATTTGTGCCAACAGAAATTAGACAGGCCTGGTCACCAGCCCATTCCTCTCCCTGAGCAAGGTGATTCACACTAACATACTTCCTGTCATTGCAGGCCATCAGTGAGGTGCTTGCATGGTTGTGCAAACCCTGGGGAGAACAGAAAAAATGATGGCTGTCAGTACTTCTTCCCTTCCGGAGCCCAAGATGCTGCAGCCAATGTCAATCCCAATGAGGGCGGGAATAATGACATTGGCATAGGCACAGCCATTGTCCTGGACCGCCTCTCTTCTTCAGCCTCCACGTGTGAGCCACAGCAAATAAATCTGTGCCCCTCATTCTCCTTGTTAGAGAGTGGAAATCCTTGGGCTGCAGGAGGGGAAGAGTAAGTTGTTCATGTGAGTAGCATCAAAAGAAGACAAGAGAGTTATGCAAGGAGGAAAATCTAGATTGTGTGAGGATCTTACCTTTCTCCTCCTCTCCCATAACGTCAACCGTTGGTTGCTACAAATCATCGGCTTTCTTCCATGGCATCCAGGGGTTTGGAGCAGGAGAATCCTTTCAGGAAGAATTGTGTGGGGTCTGGGAATGCTTACGCCAGCTGTAGCACCAGTTCCCTGTGTGACTCTGGGCAGGTCTGTGGGGAGCTCAGGACAGGCGCTGATGTTCCAATTCTGTGGGTTTTGCCTCTGTCTGCTCCCCCACTGACACCTGGTCTCACACGATGTGTCACTTAAATTACAGTGACATGTGCCACATAAGCATGAAAGCATTTTTCTTAATTTGGTGGAATATTTTCATTTAATACTAACCAGTGTTTCCCACCTGGCTGGTCTCTCCCTGCTGCACTCCTCCTGGCCCTCCCCACCATACTGACAGCCAGGCTGCGCTGCATGCAGCGACTCAGAGAAAAGACGTGTCTGTTGAGAGAGGCAGAAAAATGAACGAGTTTCGTACTGGATTTTGTATTTCAGAATCCCACGAGCTTAGTGGAACAGGTAGGATTCCCAGCACAGGTACAGACTTGGGAAGAAACCTGAGGAGCTGGGCTTCCCACACTTCTACCCCCAAGCCTCCTCCCCAAATTAGAAAAGAATGGCCCCAACTCAGCTCTGTGGACAGGTGAGAACAGGTCCTTAGTGCCATGGTGCGGCATTGACAAGCCCCAGCTGAGAATGATGGATGCCCTGGTGACCATGTTCATGGCAGGTCATATAGCACGGCAGATGCAGGCTGATGTTCTGTAAGCCTAGAAGACATCCCAGGGAAAGGAGGGGAGACCATCATTTACTAAGACACATTGGCACCCTCAGCAGAGTGGGGCTCAAGAGGGCAGTCAAGTTGGATTTCAGAAAAATTAAGGCATATTTGTCACGCACCTGAATTTGTCCACTGAAATTTGTTCTCAGCACCAGATACTTCTAAACTTGTGCTTTTCTGAGGTTTGATATTCTAACAAGATGTTAACAGATACTACTTTCCAAAAACTGAGAGTGTTTCATGATCAAAACTGCTTGAGAAACGGCTGGGTGAATAAAGCTAAACAGACATTTTACCACAGAACTTCTCACAGCTGGTGACATGGTTCTGTCCCTGGCAATCCTCTGAAGCAGGGATAGGGCATGCAATACCTTCAAAGTTTATGGAACTCTTTTAAAGACTTGCTCACTAATATGTCTTCCATAGGCATCATTTGAGAAATGCTGGCCTACTGAAAGAAAGTCCCTCGTTTTGTAGATATGAATGTCTGGACAAGGAAAGATTACTGCCCAACACCACTCATTATGTAAACTAAAATCTTATGCAGAAAGAAAGAACCTACCCTAGGACTTCAACTCCCTGAATAATAAAAGTATTCTCCAAAAAAAAAAACCAACTCCAGGCCCAAAATACTGCTCCTCCTACATCTTCACTATTGATACAGCCACCAGAGTTGATGAATTGTTGGATCAGTGTTCTTTAGCACCTCTGACTTGAATGACCCCAATGCATGAACTAAGCCATGAATTAATTAGATTTTGGTTTTGCAAGGACACTTTGCTGGCTCACCTACGTTGTGATATAGCTTACAGACAGCATGAAGTGCTAAATTCAGGTACGTTGTGTGGGTAAGAGGTAGATGTCCCAGGTCAGTCCCCCGAGAAACACAGCTGGACACTTGGATGCAGGAAGCTTACTGGCATATGCTCTCAGAATGACACCTGGGAGGGAGCAAGGGCTGTGGGGAAAGTTGAACTGCAGTGCAGCTGCGGCAGTGGCCTCAGCCCATGCAGGGGCAGAGGGGCAGTAAGTTCAGACATTCAGAGATGGCCCGAATTGATGAAAGGGGCCAGGCCAGTGTACCCTGCATCAGTCATTCATTGGCTCCAGGTAGCCCCAGAAGGAGTGGTGTCTTGTGGTGAGGCAGCCCCATTCCTCTTCCAAGGACAGTTCCTGAAAAGAGACCCACCTGTGAGCAAGATCAGCCAACACCCCCAGCCTCTTGGGAACAAGCACCTTGGTCCTGACGAGGGATCTGGTAGCACACCAAAGCATCCCCTACAGTGAGAAAATAAATTGAAAAACAAATCCGACCCCTCCCCTATGGTACTTCCAAACACACCACGAATCTTGTATTCTCGTTTTTGTCCTGCTGTTTTTAATGACTAGCCTCCTTGGAATTCTTTCTATGCCTTCTCTCTTTTTAGTCTCCCTTTATTTTGTAATCTTTGCCTGTTTTTACCGCATTGTTTGCTATAATATTTGATTTGTGCAGTATGAACATTGATAATATACCTCAGTTTCTGTGTCGTTTCCAATTGCCTTTGAGGAGCTTTATTAGAAAACAGAACTTCACAGAGAAGATTGTTGTGCTAGAAGGGAGTCTGGCAGTCATTCAGACCTAACTAAACACTTGCTCTTGCTAATTTGGACAAATACTCATACACTTCTCTAGACTTTAGACTTCCGATTTCTTCAATAGAGATTTGGGGTTGGATGTCTTAGGATGCTTCCATTTGTAAAGTTAGTGAAACTTTATAAAGCCATCTGTCTTAACCTGAATTTCTTGTATGAATATTTGGTCTCCTTTTGGGGTTTTTTCCTAACTCTTGATTCTCTGTAGCGATCAATAGCAACGCATCTTACTTGTGTTTGATTCTGAAGTTCAAATCTCATGAAATTGAAACTACATTTGAAAATCCCTCAAGTCACCCATAAATAAAGTGATATTCTGTCACTATAAGAGAAAATCCCTAAAATCTCCCATAAGTGCAATGAGCTGTTCATACCATGGCGCCTGGGACTGACTGAGACCAGTAGATTCCCTCTCCCACCTCAACCCATTGAGGAGAGTGTAGCTGGGAGAACCACTCGCACCATCACATCTCTCTGTCTCTAGCCAACAAAATATGATTAATTTTGTGACTATTAAACTTTTCTTCTAATGTTTTAAACACTAATTCCCAAATGATTCAAATAAAATATTGTCTGCTTTTATTGCATATTTATTAGAATGAGCAAGAGCACACAAGCGTGTCTTCAGAATTAGAAGTGGAGTTAAGAATACTCGACCCTGTATACTGATGTCTTTTGGGAAGAATGATCCAGTGAAGACTGATACAATGTGAAATAATTTTGTGACTAGATTGAAACATTAGGTAATTTTGTGCATTCACCAACAATTATTTCTAAACACATGGATAGAGAATCAGGAAGAATGAGAATAGAGAATAAAAAGCAAAAGCCTACAGAGTAGTGGTTTGGGCAGAGTTTTACTGAAGAAAGTGACTTACAGAGAGAAAGAGAGAGAGATGGGGGAGGGAGAATATGGTCTATAGCAGGGACCTAAAATTGTTCTCAATGCAGACTATGCAGCTTGTGAAGAGCTTGTACCTTGGTTAAGGAGAAAGAAACTTTATATTGGACCAAGGCATGGTGCTCCCAAGATTACCAAGACTAAATAAACTTTAAAAATGTGAGCAAAAGACATAAACTGGCATTTCACAAAGAAAAAATACAATTTCCAATAAATACATAGAATAAAATTTAAGATTATCAGTAATGAAAAAGAACATCAGAGAAAAAACAAATGCCACTTTTTTTCCAATATAATATTTTTAAAAAATGATTACAACAGCCTGGAAAATGGCCACATTCATACAATTCACACATTCTGCATTCTGAGAGGAGAATAAATTGATCCAGAATTCCCTGTGTGCTGTCAGGCAGTTCTATCAAGAGTCACAGAACTATTTACAGTGGTATCTGGTTTGGTGAAAATGGGTAATCTTTATTTTTTAAAAATACTTTCCTACATGTTTCAAATTTTCTACAATGACCTCATTTTACTTTAATAATTAGAAAAAAATTTCAGTATTTAAAACTTTCAGAAAAAAAAACATTTTTAAATACAGGTCTTTTAAGTAGAAGTTGCTGTAGACTGCAAGATACTGAAATTGCAGATAGACTCCAGAAGGGACCTGAATTGATGCTAAATCATCATTTCTCAGAGGAAAGAAGTGTGTGAGGGTCACATGGAACAGACAACGAGAGCCTCTCAGTAATTTGGTGGCTGATTCTTTCTATTGGTAAATACTAGGCACTACATACTAGCTCAAGTTTTCATACTTGCCTGCTGAAATAACCAGTAAAAAGACTAATGGGAAGATTTTTATAGCCAAACTACACCAGGAAATAAAGGGTTAAGAAGAGCTCATTGTAGGTACTAGTTAAGGATGGTTTTGTAACTGCCAGCATCGTGGGAAACTAGTCAAAATGTTCTTTTTTAAAAAATGGAATACAGGCAACTGGCCTGAAGTCACAGAGCTAATTTATGGCAGAGCTGAGACTCAAAACCAGTTATTCTATGAGACCCCAGAACTGCTCCCAGCAATTCAAGATGGAGTGCTCTCTTGAGGTTGTTCCTGTTCCTACAAACACCCACTCCAGTTGTTCACCGGATGAACTCCCTCCAAATGCACTTGAATTTGCCTGTTTTCCCATTCTCCACTATTGGATGAATGGCTCTGACCAGCCTCCCACCCCACTGATCCATTTTCAGAACATTTAAAAAATAATTTTAAATATCTTAAAATGTTTCATAATTTAAAATTTTTTAAACTTTAAAAAAAATACATCATGTAACATGACTGTTTGAAACACTTCAACAGCTTCCCATTGCACTTAGAATAAAATCCAAACTCTTGCATGAATGGCTCATTCTGGGGCTCACAACTCACTCCACCGTCTCCCCACTGCCCACTGACCACACGCAGCCTCCATTCCCTCACCCTGAAGAACTCTTTCCCTCCTGTCTCAGGGGTGCTCTGTTATTCCTGGTTCCAGGGAGTCTCCTTCCTCCCACCATCCTCATCCTCCCAGAGGTGCATCCAGACTCCTTTGACTGACATGAGACTTTAATTAGAAAAGCAGCACAGCAAAGTAGTGCACAGATGGACCACCCAGCCCTCAACCCCATCTCGGCCACCCATGAGTCACCTGAGCCAGGGCAAGTGACTTGATCTCTTCTAACTCAGTTTCTTCATCCATAAAATGAGGACTGAGTCAACATTTGTGAAGACTCTAGAGCTAAACTTTGTCATAGGAAGTGTTATATGAGTGTTTGTCATGTAAAATGAATACATTAAATAAAAATATCGATTTGTGTTAGATATTTCCATTTGTAGAATAGTAGCTTGTAAATCCTTTTCCTTTATGAGATTATTTTCCCCATTATTTTCTAGCTTCTGTTGCTGCTGCTGAGAATTCTGATTCCATTCTGGTTCCTCACAGTTTATGTGTAGCCTAGGTAAAATATTACAAGTGTTAGCAATTTAGGCTTTACAAGTATTTTGTGGCCTTTCTATTAACCAGATACTTCCATGCACCACTTATTTCTAAGACCCACCCTATAAACTATTGTTCTCACTTTAGGAATGAGGTTGATTGCCCAAGATCCTTTGGATGCAGAGAACTAGAGTAAAAAATTGAGCTCCGGCACTCGAATGCCAAAGCCCACTCTCTTCCCACAGGTTTTTATAGTGCTATGGAGGCTGTGATGGTAGTAGCAAAAAATGCCTCAGTACTGATGAGCAGTGGTGGTGGGAGGTGGTCAGACCCACCCAGCAAGCAATGCTGAGATGCACGGACCCTGGAAAGCGTTCCAATAAGGGCCATGCTCAATAAATCATTAACTCATAAGATGGCCTCATGAAAATTAAACCTACAGTAGCTGAAGTAAAAATGCAGTAAAACGGTTAGAAGCTAAGATTCAGAAAATCTCCCAGACAGTACAACATAAAGACAAAAATATGTTTAATAGGAGAGAACAGATAATAAAAACAATATGTAAGGCAGGGGTGTGATTGTGAATTTTATGTGTCAGCTTGACTGGGCCATGGGATGCCCAGATAGCTAGTAAAACATTTCTTAGTGCTTGAATCAGTAGACTGAGTAAGGCAGATTCATTCTCCCCAGTGTGGATGGGCATTATCTAGTCCATTGATGGCCTGAAAAAAAGAAGAAGACAGAAGAAAATTGAGTCAGCTCTGTCTGGCTGAGTTGGGGCACCAATCTTCTCCTTCCATCAGCCCTCTGACTCTCAGGCCTTCCAATTATACCAACAGCTTTCCCAGGTCTCCAGCTTGCAGACTCCAGATCATGGGACTTCTCAGCCTCCATAATCATGTGAGCCAACATCTTACAATAAAGTTCTTTATACAAAAATGTATGCATACACACATACACACACAGACACACACAATGGAATTCTATTCAATCATAAAAAAGAATAAAATTCTTCCATTGGCAGCAACATGGATGAGATTGGAGGAAATTATATTAAGTGAAATAAGCCAGGCATAGAAAGAGAAATATTGCCTATTCTCACCCATAAATGGGAAGGAGTGAGAGAGGGAGGAACGGGGGAGAGAGAGACAGAGAGAGAAAGAGAGGGAGGGAGGGAAGGAGGGTGGAGAGAAAGAAAGGAAGAAAACAAGGTGACTTTCAGAAGGAAAGAGTTGAACTATGGTTACTAGAGGCAGGAAAGGGGGTGTGAGAGGGAGAGTGAGAGGTTATTTAATGGATACGAAACAGCTAAATAGGAAAAATAAGTTCTGTGGGGTGAATAGTTGATCCAGGCATATATAATTAACAATAATTTACTGCATGTTGTCAAAGGGCTAGAAGAGAGGAAATTGAAGGCCCTCATCACAAAGAAATTATTAAGTTTTGTAATGATGAATATGCTAATTACCATGATTTGATCATCACACATTGTACACACGTATTGATGTTCAACTCTGTATCTCACAAATATGTATAATCAATATGTTTCAATAAAAAAGAAATTAAATAGCTAATTAAATAAATTTCTTTATACATATATTTACAAGGGTACTTCAAAAAGTTCATGGAAAGATTTGTGTTATCTTTTAATTCTATTTTTCCACAAACTTTTTGAAGTACCCAGTGTCTGTTTGTGTGTGTTTATGTGTGTGTCTATCAGTTCTGGTTCTCTGGAGAACTCTGACTACTGCAGGCGGGTGTTATCAAAAATTAATACAAGAAATTTCCCAGCTCTTAAAGACATTGTTTCCACTAAGTGGCACATAATGACAATTCTGATCATCACAGTGGTTACAGGTTCAGTCAGATAATGTGGTTTGCTAACAAATCAGCACAGCTAAGGGAAAACCCAGGAACAAATAGCCATGACGTTATAGGGAGGCATGGGTGATGCCTGTGGGGCTGAAAGGCCTGAGGAAGAGGTGACATCATGGCCAGGTCTTGGAGGCTCCCCAGGCTGCCTGTCAAGTGCAGTACATGCACCTTCACGATCCTTAAAGATCCGTTTATGTCTCACTGCTCCACTCCTTGTGTCAACTACCCAGGGGCCGATATTTTTAATCCACTCATCAGATCTTCACAAATTAAATCATCATTCTTCAACGTGCCAGATAAAAATAGTAGTGGTAAGTAGATTTATCTCATGTCCCGGATTAAATTGTATTAACCATGAATATTCTCCCCTGCGTGGATTATCTATTTTACATGCTCCCTCTTACTGATGGCATGAAGGTGATATCTTTCAATTTAGTTAGAAATTAAATGGAATTACATTGAAGATGTGGTTCACGGTATAGCAGGCAGTGAGCAGCATGAGTTTGAGCACTCCCAGGAGAGACAATTCAGCAGCAATGTGTCAGTGAGAGGAGCCAAGCAAGGATCCCAAAGTCTCTGTGACATACTCTCTCCTAGAAGATGTGGAATTGTTTAGGGAATTCAAAGAGCTGAAAGGGCTGCTATCAGAACGGGACTGCAGATTTTGCTCACCAAGGACAGTTACATAGCAGCACATGGGGATGGATCAGGTTCTGCGGGGCCTCAGCTGAGGCAAATCAGGGAGCCTCTTCAAGAAAAGCATTCAGTATGACAACATGAGGTCTACACACCTGAAAGGCGGGGGGGGGGGCTCTGAAGCTTCAGCTTCACTAGCTTCGTGGTCCATCCACCTCTGGCAGGAGCAAGAAGGTGCTCCTGAATGGGAAGCCTTGGAGGAAGTCCATGTTACTGTGCCTGAACCACTGTCAGATCCTAGTGTTTATTGACTTTTTTATACAGAACTTTCCTCCACCACCACGTGGTCTGTGTGCATATAAATTGGGCAGTCTGTGCCAGCCAAGATGGTTCAAAAGAACACTGATAGAAGTTTCTTGATAGAAACTCAGCCAAGAAAATAGTGATACCCCAGGAAGCAGCCCTGGCCCCTTGCTCATGGGTCTCAAACACCCAATAACAAGCAGAAGTGTTAGATCTGCACCATGGTGCTTCTTTTCCTCAAAGCCTGGCCTTTCTTTTTTTTTTTGTCGTTTTTTTTTTTTTTTTTTTCGTGACCGGCACTCAGCCAGTGAGTGCACCAGTCAGTCCTATATAGGATCCGAACCCGCGGCGGGAGCGTCACCGCGCTCCCAGCGCAGCACTCTACCAAGTGCGCCATGGGCTCGGCCCAAAGCCTGGCCTTTCTGATTATCAGGATGAAACCCCAAATCCCATCAGAGTTTTCTTGATGTATCTGTAGCCAAAAGAAATTCCATATAAGAAACAGAAATGTCTTTGGTGGCACACAAGTGATGAATTTAGAAGGGTAAGACAACCGGGAAAAAAAGAGTAACAAATATTCCACCAGGGCTGTTCACTGAAGGCTGACCACCTTGTTTTGTAGTTCTTTATAAGAAATGTTTCAAAATTCGAACTATCAAATACAAGTAGACTTTGTTTATATAGCTGTAGTGTGTTTAGCCTTCATATTTTATAGCCAGACATCTTTTAAAATAAAAATAAACATTTTATATCATTTATATAATTATGCTAAATCTGAAAATCACTCTTACAAAGTTAAAAAAAAGACTTTCCTTTTATTCAATCATTTTCTACTCTGTGAAAATTCCTTTTAACTCCTGTGTTTATCAGTCATGTCTGAGATCCAAAGCATTCAAAAGAAACACAGATGAACAACCCTGAACACCAAAACAAATATCTGCACCTGTTCTTTTAGGTACATGACAAGTCAAGGATTTCACATGAAAGCCAAGGTTTAGAATGTGAAAAGTAATAACCACAATTAACCATAAAAAGCAGTGCCCACACGTAAAACCTGTCTGAATTAAGTTGGTTTTGTATCTGTCAAGCACACAAGGAGGAATCAATCTTAGGGCCCCATCCCTGGACTACCAGGAACTAGTTCTGCAAACTTGGAGTTCACTTGGAACTTGAGCTCCTCGTTTCCTTCCAGTCTTAAAATCAACGATTCTAACATAATTTCCTTCTTTTATATCTTTGAGCTGGTACATATTTCTTTCGTTCCTGCAGATTTGGGAGATAAAGTCAATACCATGTAGATTTTGTCTAAAAGTTTAAGTAAAAGCAGAGTTCATAAAAGTGGGTTTTGTATAATATTAACTCATGGTCTCTTAATAGGTATTAAGGCAAGATTTTTTACAGTTGGTTGAGTTTGGGTACAGCTGGGTTAAACAATGTTACTTCAAAACTTCTGGAAATATCCAGTATGCTCATGTGCAGAGACAGGTGAGCGTACAGTGGGCATTCACTAAGTGTCCCTGACTAAGGGCACTTCCCCGCCCCCCAAAGCATTTCATGGGGCTGGTGTTCTGTGGATACGTTTAACAAAATGTTTCATTAAACATTTTCCCAATATAGCTTCCTAGGAAAAAATCACTATTTCAAATTTGCTAGAGAATGTGCTCATTAATTTATCAGACTCCAACATACTCATCTCCTATGAAATAATTCTAGTTTTAATTATTATTATCACTAAACAAGGGTGATTGAGAGGCAATTTAGTTCCAGGAAAAAGTGCTGGGCAGAATGCAGGAGATGTGGATTGTGGTCCTAGCTACACTGAGTTCTAGCCATGAGAAATTAGAAATATTTATAAATATATATTTAAATATAATCACAATGTATTAATAATTTATTGATTTAACTTAATAATTTATTAATAGTTTTATTAAGAATTTAAATATGATTTTAGTAGAAGAGATTCTATGTGTTCTATTTTGATGTCTCTGCTGTTCTTGAACTAGAACATCTCTCACTTGATGTGCACAACTGTTCCAACTTGGGTGCATATACTACAGTAACTCTCATCTGTTCAGCTCATTCTCCCATTGCACTGAATGAAACACTTTTAGTCGCCCATCTGCATGGTATAATCTGAAAATGCAGCACCCATCTTTAAAATTGCCATAACCATAATGCCAAATTGATATCACAAAAATTTTAAGTACCATTATGAAGGATTCAGTTGTGTCCAAATGTATTATATTCATGTTAAATTGTCTGAAAATTTGCACTTTGTAATGTATCTGCAATGGGTGTGCTGAGAGAGGAGGAGGAATTCCAGATTGGGCTTGAAGAGTCCTCACTGTGGACATTTCTGGGTTTGTCAGAAGTTGATTTGCATAAACAACAGTAAAGTGATGACATCACTTTAAGGAAGAGAGTCAAGAGAGCTGGGTTCTCCCATGTGGGTTGGACACGGAGCAAGCTAAAAGTGGGGGATGAGCTACATTGAGGACACAGGCCAGTAAGCAGGTTCACCCAGGTCAGGGTGCCCACCTCCAGGGCAGGACAGACTGAAGGGTAGCCTAAAATGTGGAGGACGGCACTGGCAATTTCAGGCGTCAGGAGATGATGTCTGCCAAGATGTCATCCAGCCCTCACTACACCACCAGCACCTTCAGGTAGCAGAATCAGGTAGGAGATAGACATCATTGAGAGGGTCCAAGAGAGGGGATGAGGACATGATCCCTGCTTTCAGCAGCCAGAGTAATTCCTTTGGAACTCTTAGATATGGCTGGGATGAAGGGGTCTTAGCTGGGAGCTGGAGGTCCAACGACAGCAGACAACAGTCACCACCATCAGTGTCCTCCGTGTTCATCCATTTTCATGATGCTATAACAGAACAATTTAGACTGGGTCATTTACAAAGAAGAGAGGTTTATTTGGCTCACAGTTCTGAGGTGGCTGCATCTGGTGCAGGCCTCAGGCTGCTTCTACTCATCATGGTAAAGAGGAAGGGTAGCAGTCAAGGATGCCACAGGGCCAGAGGAAGCAAGAGGGAGAGGGAAGGGAGGTGCCTGGCTCCTTTTAACAATCAACTCTTGCAGGAACTAATAGAGCAGAACTCACTCATTGTCCCCCTCCTCCCTGCCAGGGGCATTAATCTATCCATGAGGGATCCTTACTGTGCCCAGAAGTCAAAGGCCCTCCAACACTGCCACATTGGGGATCAGATTTCAACACGAGCTTAAGGAGGACAAACATATTCAAACTGTATCATCCTCCATTTTTGGAGGTCTCTGCCTCTTGCACCGGATACCCTGAGCCTGGAGTGGCGACTGGAAATGTGGGCTTATAGAGCTACCTGAGAAAGGGAAATATGTGAAGAGCCTCTGAAGAGATGATGTAGACCTGGCATAAGAGACTATTTTATGAGCTGCAGGGAACTCAGCAGAGGAATAACAGGCTGATGGGACAGTGAGAAGAAATGGGCAGTTATGTGAGTAAGGAATATCCTCTGAAACTTTCCCATGTGAACTTAGGGTATACCTCCACATGAATTCAGATAACAGGCATCAGAGAAACATACCCAAGTACATGTGGGATGAAGTAAATGGTAAAATATCAATTCAAGTCACCGGGTAATTTTACAAGTGTGCTTGGAAGGACTGATATGCACAGGAGTGCAAGAATAAGGCAATAAAGTTGGTTGATAATGTCTATTCCCATTGGTCACTGATACATTCTGATTGGTCAGTGCCCATTACTAAAATGCTTTAATGTTACATCTAATGTTTTGGGCATAATAAATGATAAGTAGGTAGGTAGATGATAGATAGATAGATAGATGATAGATAGATTAGATATATAGAGATAGATAGATAGATAGATAGATAGATAGATAGATAGATAGATAGATAGAAAGAAAGAAAGAAGAAAAGAAGGCAGGCTGGAAAGGCATCAGGGGTTACCTGTAGGAACTGAAACCAAAACCCATGGAGTGGAAAGGACTTTTACCCTTCAGTTTCTATCACTCTGTATCTTATTAAATTTATTGCAATGACCATTGTTCCTTTCTTAATTGAGAAACAGTTTGAAGAGGCATACTGAGTGTTTAGGGATGAAATGATGTGGTGTTTGAGATATGCTTTAAAAATATGTCTTAGTCTATTCAGACTGCTGTAACAAAATAACATCAACTGGGAAGCTTATAAACAACAAAAATTTATTTCAAACAGTTCAGGAGGCTGGAAATCCAAGATGAAGTCCCCTGCAGATTCAGTGTCTGGTAGGGCCCACTTCCTGGTTCATAGACGGCACCTTCTTGCTGTGTCCTCATGTGGTAGAAGAGGGAGGAAGCTCTGGAGTCCCTTTTATAAGTGCACTGATCCCATTTATAAGGGCTCCACCCTCATGACCTAATCATCTCCTAAAGGTCCACCTCCTAGTACCATTACCTTGAGGGGTGAGGATTTCAACATATGATTTTTGAGAGGACACAAATCTTGAGTCTATGGTAAAATACTTCCCTAAAAGAAATGGGGAGAGAGGAAATAGATTAAACAAGTATTGCAAAAACATGACAGTTGTTGAAGCTGGATGACTTGTAGGCACGTCAGATTCTTTGCACATTTATGTCTGGAGAATTTCCAAAGTTAAAAGTTAATTCAATGTACTAATACATGGATGAGCCATGAAAACATTACGCTAAGTGGAAGAAGCCAGTCACAAAGACCACATATTGGGGCCGAGCCCGTGGCGCACTTGGTAGAGTGCTGCGCTGGCAGCGTGGCGACGCTCCCGCCGCGGGTTCGGATCCTACATAGGACTGACCGGTACACTCACTGGCTGAGTGCCGGTCACGAAAAAACGACAAAAAAAAAAAAAAAAAAAAAAAAAAAGACCACATATTGTGTGATTCCATTTATAGCAAATGTACAGAATAAGCTAATCCATAAAGACAGAAAACAGACAAGTGACTGCCAGGGGCTAGGGGTGGAAGTGGGGAGTGACTCATTAGTAAGTACAGAGTTTCCTCTTCAGATGATGAAATGTTCTGGAACTAGACACAACATTGTGAATATACAAAATGTTACTGAGTTATAGACATCAAAATGGTGAGTTTTATTTGGATGTATTTTATTACAATAAAAAAAATTAACAATTTCTAAGACTATCATTTAGTTCACCTAAAAAGGAGTTAAAGAGCAGATTTTTGCTTTGGAGTATACATTTAACACTGGGTAACATTTGTTCTGACAGGATAATGATGGATAGGATTGACTAGACCAATATTTAAGAAAGCATTTCTCAGAATTAAATACAGGAAATACCATAGCCAATTAATGATTGATTTGTAACTTATATGTCATCTACTCCAACAAAGAAATTGAGAAGCTCATAAAAGAGGCATATATAAATGAGACAGTCAAATTATGTAAGTAAATGTAAATGTTTTTATAGTAATTTCAAAAATATACTACTCTCTAAGACTTCCACGTAGGTACTAGCACTTTCATTAATGTTCTTACTATTTTTCACTTAAATTTTTATTTCTATGAAAACATAAAACTACCCAGAGACTGATTTATGCTATGTATTTCTGTTTGCCCCTAAACTGTAGTAGGTACTTCATATCTTAATAAGAGAAGGGTGAGGAATCTCAACTGCATATTTAAGTATTCAAGTTAGGCATAAAAGTGATACTAATATTATATCTAGAAAAAAAGCACAATAAGATAAAATACCATTCAGCACACACAAACAAATGTTTACTGAAGCTTGTTTCTTACGGTTGATGTATCCTCTTACTTACTCTCTGTTTTTGAGACTAATAATTGTCTGGAATATGACCAAAAAGAAGGGACTGCTAATCAACACCTTTTTTTTAAAGGATGCCAGTCATTTAAAGGACACCCATGGTAAACTCAGCGATGACCTGTGGTGAAGCTACTGCAAGGCCAGGGTGCTCTGGAAACTGTGTCCTCAGCTGGAGTGGACCATCCTAGGGTGAGGAAAGAGCCAACACAATCCACAGAGGTTCCACTCATAAGTAGAAATAACATTCATGATTGGTGACTGTTTTATTTAAAATCATTAACAAAGTTAAATTTCAAAGTTTAAATTAATATGTAAGGATGTTTACAGATTAGGAATTCCTCTTCATTGTATCTATCTTCAGAATACATGAGTGCCATTTTAGAGAAGTGGGAATTCCCGACACATCGTATACTTTCCCTGCTAAAATGTTATCTACTTGTTAAAAACATAAAATCCCAAGAAAATAAGATAATGAATAGAAGGCAATAAATAAAATCTTTCCTTTACAAATCATTTTATGACTTATGTAACTGGTACTAATTAAGAGAAGCAAGCTTCATTTTATTTTAATGTAAGGTCAATTGACCATATCTTGGAAATTTAGCATACAGTAATCTTTGTATTAGTATGTTTTGTGTTGCTATAACAGAATACCTGAGATTGGATAATTTATAAAGAAAAGAAGTTTATTTGGATTATGATTCTGGCACAGCTGCATCTGGTGTGGGCCTCAGGCTGCTTCTACTCATGGCAGAAAGTGGCAGGCAGCTGGCAGGTACAAGCAGATCACATGGCAAGAGAAAGCAAGAGCGAGAGAGGGGTGGTGCCAGGGTCTTTTAAACAATCTTCTTGCTTATATTTGAAATGTTCACACATAGGGCCGAACCCGTACCTCACTCGGGAGAGTGCGGCGCTGGGAGCGCAGTGGTGCTGTGAGCGCCGAGGCCGCAGGATCGGATCCTATATAGGGATGGCCGTTGCGCTCACTGGCTGAGCACGGTGCGGACAACACCAAGCCAAGGGTTACGATCCCCTTACCGGTCACAAAAAAAAAAAAAAAGAAAGAAAGAAATGTTCACACATATATGATAGAAAAGGCATGAGGCCCTCTACACTCTACATCCCCAAGTAACCATAGAAATTGTTCTCTTGGAAACGAAAAAAAAACACCAATGACATCTACACAGGTCTGAATTGTTGAGGATGTGGAAATCTGCTCCATGCAAAGGAGCCAAACCAAGACATGGTGTTGGGGACACACCAACTGAAGTACTGGTGGTAAGTCTTACCACCGCAGCTCAAGCAGGAAATCAGAAGAACCTCAAGACTTGGCTGATGTAGCACAGGCCATGGGGAAAAAGACAATGTTCGAGCTACCTCAGGGAAATGGTGGGGAGTCCAGAAGTGAAGGGAAATGTCAGTCAAGGGCTGGACCTACTAACAAGTCGCTCAGACTGGGGTAAGGAAAGCATGACCCAGCCTCTAAGGCAGTGTCTGCCAGTAAGCAAAGAATTTTCCTTCTTCAGGAATGAATAAAACGTGAGCTGTTTTCTGGAACATTGTTCCCTTTTGGCATGTAAAAGTTATGTATGCAACCCTGGGTTATTTTTCTATATTTGTCTGCTATCCTAACCCATAGAAGACATGCCTCAAGTTCCTACATAGAAGAGCTGTTAAAACTGTACGAGCTCTCTCTTGGGAGGTGAATAGAGAGCTGGTCTCAGTGTGTGGGAAAGCAGATCTTCCAAGGTTGTTCTTACTAGGAAGCTGTGAGAACAGAGCAGTGAGTGTCATTTTTTCCATTCACAATCTGCAGGCAAGAGTCATGAACAGAGCAACAATGTCCACCGCCTTGCAATAGTGCAAACCTGATGAGAAGGGAGGTGTTCAACACCCCTAAGGGGGTTGCTGACCCATAGAGGAAGATGCAGTAACCTAGAGCAATCCTAACTCCCAGGGCTTGTGCTCAATTGAGCACCTTTGCCTGAGTGGATCGTGCTGAAGGAAATGGACAAAATGGCCAAAAATATCCTGTAACATTCACATACAGCCTTCTGTAATCATATCCCCAAACAGAGCAATAACAAGTCATGGCAGAGTATGAGAGACAAATAGAAGAACCCATTCTTTACTTAATTCAGAACTAGACAAGTGCCAATTTACAGATGTCAGTGGTCCCAGAGAGGGAATGAAAATAGTTACAGTAATGTATGAACAACTCTTCTCTTATCTCAGCCATCAGGCGCCCTATCCATCTTCCCTACATTTGACACCACTAATGGAAACCTGGCAGCCTAGTTAACAGCAGACAATACAGATGAGAAAGGGGAAAGTCAAAGTGAGGAAGGATTTTAAGGGTGCTTGTTGGGAACTCAATTGTTCTAACCATAAGACTCTGAGTATCCAGACTTCAGTTACCAACCAGAAAAAAAGCATATTGGCCCAGTGCAAAGTATCTTAGTCAATTTTCTGTTGCTGATAACAGAATTGGGTAATTTATAAAGAAATGAAATTTATTTCTTACAGTTCTGGAGGCCAAGAACTTCAAGGTCAAGGTGGAGCATTTTGAGGAAGTTCTTGCTGGTGGGGACTCTCTGCAGAGTTCTGAGGCTGCACAGGGCATTGTATGGTGAGAGGACAAGAGCATGTGCATGTGCTAGCTCAGGTTTCCCTTCCTCTCCTTATAAAGCCACTCCTTTGATAACCCATTAATCCATTATTCCATGAATGGTTTAATCCATTCATGAGGGCAGGGCCTTCATGATGCCATCACCTCTTAAAAGCTCCAACTTTCAAATACCATAGTTGGATACTCTCTTAATTCTAATATATTGGGTATTAAGCTTCAACGTGAGTGTCAGAGGAGCACAAAGTGATCATACTCTAGTGCAAAATATATCTTTGTCAAAATACTCAGCATTCTAAGAAACTCTTGTTACTCACTCAAAATTATAACACCAGCTGGAGAAAAATTATATTGCAACTGCTATGGTAAAACTTCCTCTGTCCTCTCTTGCTTTGTAATATGCCTACTCTTCTGCCAAAATGAATTTCTGGAAGGAGTGATGGGCCAGAAGTCGGAAGATGTTGGTGCAAATCCACGTTCTATCCTTTTCAAATTAAGTATTCTTGGGTGAATCTTTCCCCTGTCAGTTTCCTGGGGAATAGTAAGAACATGTCTTTTCTATCTTTGAAGACTGTTGCAAGGATTACTTGATATAATATAGTATGAAAAAACTCTGCAGATGATAAAATGATCCACAAAAGAAAGCCGTTATCCTAGTTATAATTTAAGATACTGTGGATGTGCATTCTGTGTAAGCAGAGGTCGTTTGCTGAAACATCTTTATTTTACATTTTAAAAAGACTCTATTCTTAAACAGAGTATGTATTCATGTCTGATTAGGAACATCTCTTCTGATTAAAAATGCAGATGTAGATGGCAGGAGACAAAAGATGATTGAATAGAAACCATCTAACTCTCAATTATCTTCAACTAGTCCCTCAGAAGTAACCCCAGAATTTGCTACCAGAAAACAATTTCTGGTGTTGGCTGGACTGGAGCCAATTTTTTGTTTTACTCACAAAGTGAGCAACACGAGGCATTATCTTATGGTCATTGCAGCACAGCAACTGTGGGTTGAATTGCTTTGGTCTCTGATCTGGTTATTAATTCTTTCAAATACTTTATCAGGGTCTGGAAAATGATGCTTTTCACTGTTACTTTCTATATACTGAGATCAGTCAGCAGCATTAAAAGATTCTTTGCTATCTCTGCAGGGTCAGTCCAATGGCTCACAGACATCCCCTAAGCATTCTGCATCCACTCTCTTATTTCCTTTGCAAGTTCAAGAGACTGAAGGAACAGTTGTATACCTCACTATTTCAAAATGTTCTGCTAAGGTGAAAAAGTCACGATAAATAAAAGTACCAGTGCTGTTATTGTTTTCAGGAAGAGCCCACTTGTATTTAAATTCAGTTAGTTGCTATACAAAATTAAAGTTGCCAAGCAGAGCCACTATAAACTTCTTAGAAAATATGCTATGCTCAGAGAAGATTTATCTGAAAAATTCTGGTTGGGTGTTAACATTTCTAATGTTTTAAGAAAATATATAGTTCAACCAACAGAAATTTCTCAGAGAATATCTGAAACAGTGAACCATAGGCCAGAAATAAGGCCACATTCTGGGGTCATCCCTGCAATTATTGGTCAAAGCTCAGGTCTTCTCATTTAGGTAAATATCTGGTAACTCTGTGCTGTGTGGTTTTCCTGACAAAGAACCTGAAAGGAATTTGAGCAGATGTCAACTCAAAACCAACTCATATCTTTTAAGTTTTGGTTCAGAGGACCTTCCCAGAGAACCCTAAAGCAAACTGGCTACCACATGTCCCCAATGCAGCCATTCACTATTCCTATAATCTGCTTTATTTTCCTTCAAAATGCTTATTAATACCTGAAAGTACATTGTTTAGGTGCTTCATTGTTTACCATCTATCACCCCACAAGAATGTCAGATTCAGAAGGGCCAGGGATGGATGATTGCATTTGCCAGCATATCCTCGTCATAAAATACAGCAGGTGAGTGGGCACTGGGTAAAGCTCTCAACTTCTCTTTTCAAATAGCATAATATTTTCACACTTTCGCTCTTTGTCTGAGGACCAGCCTCCAGAAAGGGTGAGAATGAAGCAGGACTGCTGGTGACCCAGCCCTTCTTCAACTACCAAAGTTTCACTATTATTTGTGCACATTAGCTTTCCAAAAAAGATTTTATTCAGACAAAGGTTTCAAACAAATGTTTGGAAACTACTATACTCTTATATGTGCAAAATTTATATAATAAATATATGATAAATATATTTCTCTCATCTGTCTAGTCCAGCTCTGCAGTCTGTATAAACTACTGTACAGCTGCACGCCACCTGAGCAGGTGCATGCCAGTGCAGAATTCATCACCTGGGCACACTGCCACTTTTAATCCCCACCCCACCCCAACACACACCCCTAATACATCCACACATTCACAAAATGAAATATCACTTTTCACCTTTAAGGATATTGTTATATATGTGACTAGCTCCTTCTCCACTGTTACAGTGACTGTGGTTGCCACCCTAAGATCCACTTCTAGCTGCTGCTCTTAATTCTATTCTCTTTTCTTTTTCTTTGCCCAACTCTCCTTTTTCATCTTCTGCATTTTTTAATACTTCTCAAATTTCATGTGGAAAGGCTGGACCCAATTTCAGCCAATCCAAGTCTTTTCCTTCTAGTTTCCAGCTGGCTCAGGATTATTGTAAAATCTTGATTTCTTCTTTGTTGTTTTTCTTTTCTTTTCTTTCTAAAGTCTCCTTCATAGCTATAGGTTGCTATCACTTACTGCCAGGCTTACAGCTCTTTAGAGACTGAGCTTTCTAGAAATCTGGGTTTTAAGCAGTCAGATTTTAAAATTTTTAGTTCTGATATCTGTTGTACAGGATGGTGGCTATAATTAATAATAATATATTGTATACTTGAAAATTGCTAAGAAAATAAATTTTAAATGTTCTCATCACAAAAAATCATGAGGATGTGAAATAATGGATATGTTAATTAGCTTGATTTAATCATCACAATATATATCAAAACATTATATTGTGTACTATATAGACACACAATTTTTTATTTGTCAATTTAAATAAATAAATAAATAAATAGGAAAAATAAAGATAAACAACTGGGAAAAATGTCTTGGCAATAACACATGCTTTGCAATCAGAAGTAGATATTTGCTGAAAACTTGGAAGTAAGTGAATTAGCTGGTGGTTAAAGAAATAAGCTTAAAAAGAAGAGGACACAATCAACTCCTGCAAGCACTGTGTTAAGCTCTATCAAAATACAAAATCAAATTAAATTTTTAAAATATTTAAGTACCTATTAAGGGCCAGGCACTGAAGAATTGAAATAAATAGATACAGTTCTTGCCACTGAAGAACTTGCCAGCAGGTCTTACACAGGAATATACACAAGATAACATATTTCAATATAATATGGTGTTAGAATAGTGGCATAACAAGAGTGTTAAACAGCCGTATCAGATTCTAAAGGAACTGAGTCATGAATAATGGTTATAATATATCATAAAAATGTAATTTAAGCCATTAAATGTTAAGCTATTAATGTAATTTAACATTGATCATATGGAGCAACAAAAGATCCAGAATAGCCAAAGCAATCCTGAGCAAAAATAATAAAAATAAACAAATAAATAAAGCCAGAGGCATTACACTACCTGATTTCAAATTACATGATAAATCTATAGTAACCAAAACAGCATGGTGCTGGCATAAAAACGGAAACATGAACCAATGGAATAGAATAGGGAGCCCAGAAATCAATTCACATACTTACAGTCAGCTGATCTTCAACAAAGTCACCAAGAACATACATTGGAGAAAAGACAGTCTCTTCAGTAAAAGGTGCTGGGAAAACTGGATATTCTTCTATGTGTAGAAGAATGAAACTAGACCCTTACCTCTAGCATATACCAAAATCAGCTCAAAATAGATTAAAGACTTAAATAGAAGACCTGAAGCTATAAAATTCCTAGAAAAAAACACAGTAGAAACATTTCAGGAAGTAGGTCTTGGCACAGATTTTATGAATGGGACCTCAAAAGCACAGGCAACAAAAGTAAAAATACACAAATGACATTATATCAAACTAAAAACCATCAGCACAGCAAAGGAAACAATCAACAGAGTGAAAAGACAACCTACAGAATGAGAGAAAATATTTGCAAACTATGCATCCAACAAGGGATTAATATCCAGAATATACAAGGAACCCAACTTAATAGTAAAAACAAACAAACAAACAAGCAAAAAACAAAGAATCTGATTAAAAAATGGACAAAGGAGCTGAATAGACATTTCTCAAAAGTACATATACAAATGGCCAATAAGTATATGAAAAGCCACTCACCATCACTAATCACCAGGGAAATGCAAATCAAAACTACATTGAGATCACCTCACCCCAGTTAGACTGGCTATTATCAAAAGGATGGAGAATAACAAATTCTGGTGAGGATGCAGAGAAAGGGGAACTCTTCTACACTGTTTGTGGGACTGTAAATTAGTACAGCCATATGAAAACAGTATGGAGGTTTCTCAAACAATTGCAGATAGAACTACCATGTGATCCAGCAATCCCACTACTGGGTATATACCCAAAGGAATGGAAATCATCATGTCAAAGGGATACCTACACTCCCATGTTTATTGCAGCTCTATTTACAATAGCCAAGATATGGAACCCACCTAAATGTCTATTGTTGGACGACTGGATAAGGAAAATGTGGTATATACACACCATGGAATACTACTGAGCCATAAACAAGAATGAAATTCTGCCATTCACAGCAATATGGATGAACTTGGAGAAAATTACGTTAAGTGAAACAAGCCAAGCACAGAAAGAGAAATACCAAATGTTCTCACTCATAGGTGGGAGGTAAAAATAAAAAAATAAGTAAATAAATAAATAAGAAAGAAAGAAAGAAACAACCATCACAATAATACATCGAGATTTCAGAAGGGAAGAACAGAACTGTGGTTACTAAAGGTGGGAAAGCGGGAGGAGTGGGGGTAGCAAGAAATGGGTTAATGGACACAAAATGTTTAGAAAAAGTAAATTCTATTGGTGTACAGTTGAGCTAGGTATCTATAATTAACAATAACTTACTGCATGTCATCAAATGACTAGAAGAGAGGAGATTGAATGTCCTCAACATTAAAAAAAAATGATTACATTTTGTAATGATGAATATGCTAATTATTCTGACTTGATCATCACACATGGCACACTGGTATTGATATTCAACTCTGTACCCCACAAATATGTATAATCAATTACATTTCAATAAAAAATAAATAACATAAAACAAATTAATGCAATTTAAACTACTTTAATACATGCCATATGGATGGTTTTACAATCAGATAGATCTGTGTTTGAATCCCACTTCAACATTAAATTAAGTAATTTCATCTCTCTGAGTTTCAATGACCAGGTCTATGGAATGGGAACTGTGATGCTTATTTTATAGGGTTGTGATACAACTGAATGAGTCACGTGTATAAAGCACAGGACTCAGTGGACAATGAACGTACCTCTACTAATTGTATCTTTAATACCCCTCAGGACAGACTAGGCTCATCCTTCCTGAAGAGATTAACACTCTGCATCCATTTTTCCAAAATGAATGTCTTCTACTGGGGTGGAAACAGCTCCAGAATCACAATCTGAGAACTTCTTTAATCATCCATGCATAAGGGACCCTCCTCCCCGCCAGACCTCATCACCCCCACCATCACCAGCTCTCCCTGCCAGTGACTCAGCTAGTCCAGGGCAGAGTCGAGATCTATCATTAATAAGCTCTTGCCAAGTTTGAAAAACACTGCTCTACATTGTTCTGGGATCCACACACAAAAGAGAGAGTCCTTTGTCTTTTTTAAAATTGTAGTTCTCAATATCACTTCTCTGATAGACTTGGTCAGAATGCCACCTTCTGGAATGCCTTATTTGTCTAGTTTTCTGAAATCCCCATGGCTGCTATACTTTTGAATATTTTAATTAATGAACCAGTTTGTACTTACACTCAGAGTGTTTCTAAATAGTAGGCAAATTATTTCCATTCTCCTGCTGAAAGCAAATACGTATTATTGGAAGGTAATTAAGACATTTCCATAGGTTTCGATATGTGCCTACGGAGCTAATTAGATAATTCCTTAAAGAGCCTTTCTCCAGCAACCGACCAATTCAGTGAGTCAAACCTGTTGTTAAAGTAGTTACAGTCTAGGAGATTAAGAACTAGAGACTTTTTAGAACTTGCTGCTCAAGAAACTAAGATCCGGCTACATCTCTCTATTTCCAATGAGCCCAAGCCATTATACAAGTTTAAAGCAGGGGATGTCATATCACTTGCTATCTATTTATTCATATTGATCTATTTTCAGTAGCTTCTTTACTTTTGGTGAAACAGAGGACGATTTTTTGAAAAAAAAAAAATGCTATTTTCGAGTCCAGATCACCTCCCATGCACAGGGTATTCATTGTCAGCATAATTATGCCCTAGGAAGAAATTTATATGAAACATGAGTCACTGTTTAAATTAGAGAAGTTGGCAAATTAATAAAAGAGAGTGTTCCAGGAGAAACCTTCTGCAAATTATTCACAGTTGCTGCCCAAATCCTTGGCAACCTATTTGAGTCTCCAGTACATTAAATATCTTGCTTTTAATACAGCAAGTTATATAAGCCCTATACCTCAGTCACTGTGTGGTGTGGGTGGTTGGCCTGGATGGGGGTGGAGGGCTGGGGAGAAGGAGCAGGCTTCCATTCTAATAATTGAAATGAGGGTATCCATGTACTTTTCAATTGAGAGAACAACAATTAAACAGTGTGAACACATTGAAAGCAGGTGAGTCACTTCTTATTTTTACAACTGTGGAGGTTGAATTAGTTCACAGCTAGAGGCATGCATACTACATTGGTGCATATGTAGATTGGACCAATTCTTCCAAGGCAACAAATTTTTTCAAGTGTACCTTGGCATTGTTTGCTTTGGTCAGATGGCTTGAGGCCTCATGAACAATTGTCAGAAATTATGTTCATTTTTCAAGGCAACCTTTATAAGGCACTGGAACCTTTAAAAAGCAGCCTGAGCTCACATACAAATTCAAAAATAAGCATTCCTATCAGGCAAAGTCTGGCTCAAATACAAAGAAGCAGCAAGACCATTCAAAAATAATGGAAGGATCAACATATTTTGAAAGTTTCTGATTACAGTGCAAATGTCAAGTTACTCTATGTCTGATAAGTATAATACACAGAATGGTAAGCCATTTGAAGGTAAAGTTCTTGAAAGCATTCTAGCTTTAAAGATCTTTGAGAGAGTGGGTGCAAGTGAGGGAGCAGGGGCCTCTATTTGATGTCTGCTTCAAAGAGATAGGCAAGAGAAGCCCTCGGGAGGAACTGCTGAGCCAAAAATAGAAATCCCCCTGCTTGCACCCTCTTCCCTTCTTATTGATTCTACAGCAGTTTACTCTCCCACCTCTTACCCCGCCCTGCTCATACCCACCAGAATCTGTGTTTCAGCTAAGTTTAAACTTACAGAGAATGACACATAAGACTTTAAAAGTGAAAAAATGCTTCAAGAAAAATGTATTTCGAGTCCTTACAGATAAAGGATGGAGGAACAGAGTAACTAGTCCAAACAAACTCAGCTACAGGGTTGTAGACACCAACATTAATTCCAAATCCCCTCTTTTCCACATAGTCAAATATTTATTCCATTACAGCATTCATTTCATCTTGGATTCAAATGTTTTTAACCCTTTTTAAACCTTCCTATTTTGAATAAATCACAGATACAAAAACCATACAAAACAAAAGTTTAGCTTAATGACTAACTGTAAGGATAACACTACTGCAGTGACACCAGCAGCCCCTCCACATGCTCAGACCCAACCTCAACACCATCCTTCCTCTGAAAAGTGATCGATCACTCTCTGACTCCTAAGGCAATTATTCCCTTGTGGTTGTTTCATCCCCCCCCCACACACTTTTTTAATTGTGGTAAAATGCACATAAAATTTACCATTTTAATCACTTTTAGATGTACAGTTCAGTGTCGTTAAGTACATTCACACTGTTGTACAATTATCACCACCAACCACCCACTGAAATATTTTTATCATGCAAAAATGAAACTCTATATCCATTAAACAATAACTCTTCATCTCCTCCCACCCCCACCCCAGCCCCTGGCATCCACCATTCTACTTTCTGCTAATGTATTTGATTCCTCTAGGAACTCCATGTAAGTAGGATCATACGGTATTTGTCCTTTTGTGATTGGCTTATTTTACTTAGAATAGTGTCCTCAGTGTTCATCTATGTTGTAACATGTGTCAAAATTTCCTTCCTTTGCAGAACTGGATAATATTTCATTGTCTGTATTTTCCTGTGTTTTGAAAGATTCACACAAGTAGTCAGCCACAGGCATTATACTTGAATTCTACCTACTCCGATTGTTCACTTTGATAAAGTCTCTTTTCATCCACAGCTTCCACCTCTATTCTTTTCTTTTTCTTACATTTATCTGTTGAAGAACTCAGGCCATTTGGCCTGTAGATTTCATCAGCCTAGATTTTACTGATTACAGACTCGTGGTGCAGGTCAGGTCAGCAGCTGAGTCCAGTGGCTTCCTCAGATTCATGTACCATCTCTCTGGCAGGACTATGGATGGTCCTTGCATCAGGAGGCATATAATGCCTCCTTGTCTGATTGTCACATGTTAGCTGCTATTGATTCTCAATTTTTGGATCCATTAGTTCATTCGAAATACTCACATTCTATTTTTTACATTTATTAGTTGGAACATTTTTAAGAAGAGATAATTTTTCTTGGTTATCTAGTGGTAAAGTACATTTAGGAAAGAGAGGATAAACGTTGATCCTTTTCCTTTATTTACCAGCTTACAAGATAATGAATTGATTCCCTAGCATTCTCTGAAGGTGACCAATTGCGATTTTTAATTTTATAAAGTCATGAATTTAAATATAATTAATGGGTTTCAATCAATTGCAAGTATTATCCTCTTTGAATCTTACATAGTCTCATCTTTGGCCTATAGGAACTTCTTAAATTTGGGTCCTGGATTCTTTTAATATGACTTAAGTAGGCTTTTTAAAATTCCTTGCTTTATGATATAACAAGATGTCCAGGTCCTCTTGGCAATTCAAGTTCACAAATTTGGACACCAAGAATACTCATTGCTTCTGGGTTAGCTATCGTTTCTATGTCTACACAGGGAAAATACCTCATGAATCTACATTGATACTTACCAACCAAATCCAGAAATAAAGGATAACCTCTTAACCTCTTCTGTAACACACCTGTATTTACCTTCTCCCACACAAAGGATTATAGTTCTCAAGGACATGAGGACTACAGAATTAGAATAGTTCACAATTATTCATTTACTTTATCACACATTACAAACACGACAGCTTTAGAATAAGAATAAAATACTACCACCAACAATATATATAATTATTTAGAATAGTTAAATAATTGAATAGGTTCTCACCAATATTCTACCACTTTTTATAGTTGTAGTTTATCTACATTGTCTGGGCATATAGCCATTACCTATTATATTATCTTTCTTTTAATCTTCACTTACTCTGGTTCTACAAGTAACTATACCTTTAATTTTTACCACCACAGTTTTCTATACTAGATTATTCAAAAAGTGTTTATAAGAATAATATTTCCTGAGTTATTGCATGTTGATAACATTTTTTCTGTTCCCTTTATACTTGAGAGTAAGTTTGCTATATATATAAAACCCTTGGCTTATATGTTAATTCCTTGAGTATCTTAAAAATATTACTCCATTTTCTTCTTTTATAAAATTAAAAACTCAGATAGTTATCTTTTTTTTTTTCTTCCCTTGTTAAGTTCCCTTCTCCTTTTAAGCATATTCACACAGGATTTCTTATTATTTAAAGTCCTATTGTTGTGTTAAATATGGTGTTAATCATATGGAATAATAGTCTAAGCTACAGGATGAGGTCTTTAATATATAGTTTTGAATCTTCTTTTGAGAATACTTTCCTGAACAGTACTTTTGTATTTCTGTTCTGTTACTGGTTTTGGTTTTCTTCTTCAGTGTCTCCTATTATTGTTATGTTGGATCTTCTTTATCTATTTCTATATGCCTGCAAACTGGATACGAGTAGCATGGCTCAGTCCAAGTCTGAAGGCTCCAAAGCCAAGGAAGCTGATGGTGTCCTTCGTGTAAGTCCTGGAACCCAAATGCCAAAAATTCTCAAGCTCTAATGTTCATGGACAGGACAGCAGAGTATATCCCAGCTCCAGCAGATAGAGAGAGCAATTCACCTTTTTTCTCTGTATTTTGTTCTCTTGGGAGCTCCAAGCAAGATAGTTCCCACCCAGTTCACTCAGGCTCTCATGCTAATCTCTTCTAGAAATACCCTTATGGACACACCTAAAAAGATAGCTTTACCAGGTTTCTTGGCGTTCCTTAATCTAATCAAGTTGATACCCAGAGCTAACCTTCACACTTACCTTGACATTGTGAGTTTTTGCCAGATCTGATTTTCAGAAGTAACTTGATCCCTTTTTCACCTTTATAGAGACACCATTTTATACACAAACATTGGTGGAACTGTTTCCCATTCCTCTTGCTTCCTATGTGGAAGTGAGGATTATCAGGGCTGAGCTAAGTGAAACTGTCTTATTCTACAGTGGCAGTTCTTCATGCACATGCTGAGCTCTTGTTGTTTCATGTTGTCCATAAATCTTGCTAATGGTGCTCACACTGCCACCTGCCTCACCACTTCCTGAGGTAGGCAGTTTTCCTGCATTCCAAGCACTAAACTACCAAATTTGTGCCTGCCTTGGACTGTTGAGACTGGCTCCTTCTTAGTCATTTTCATTTATTACTCAGACATTCATCACTCACTGGCACCTTCTTATTATGAGAATAATGAATCCAGCTTACAACTTTTTCATGACTTGGCGAGTTTTTGTTCTGACTTTGTAAATGGACTTTCAGCCAGTATTCTACCATTCATTAGCAGAAAATGAAGGTATTGTCTGGAAACTTCTGAAGTTGTGACTTTCCACATCAATGCCAGCACCTTTGTTGTAAAATATGGTAGAAATGTAGAATCAGAAAGAGCCTTTGAAATCATCTATTTCAAATATCTGATTTTGTAGGTGAGAGAAAAAAGCACCATGTAGATTAAGTTCTTCACCTAATTACAGGCAAAATTAGGACTATAGGCCAGATCTCTAGTTGTCTGGTTCTAAACACTGTCAACGTATAGTTCTCAATGTTGTCATGTAAACCCAGTACAATTTACTCTCTTTATATTTTCACTCTTTTTAATTGAGCACTTTTAGGAACTCTGTTAACACTTTTAAGCCATGGAGGTACTACATGGACAATATAAGGGAAAGAGGATAGAGTCTATCCACACCCATGCCCACCATTAAAACATCAATGGATTAATCCATTCACTAGGGCATGGTCTTCAAAATCTAATTTCCTCTTCAAAGCACCACCATTAATTACTATAATAGGATTTTCCACCCTCTTAACACTGTCACATTGGGGGTCAAATTTCTAATACCTGGAACTTTGGGGGACACAATTCAATCCATAGTAAACTTCAAAATTCTTTGTTGAAATTTCTTAAATCTAACTCTTTATACAGCACCTAGCGTGTTGGACTCAATTAAATATGTAATAATTTTTCACCGTGATGTTGTTGATTTTAAATGGAAATATTTGCTTACTTAGGATATCCTGGCACCAAAATCCAAGAACTGCTGAGGAGAAAGCCATTACATCAAAGTAGAGTATCTGCAACCTATCAATGCCTGCATCAGGACAACTAGCAAACCACATATCTGAGCACTGCAGGATACATTGCTTCCCAGGTTTCCCTTCACACATCTTAAAGGAATTCAGTCTGCAATGTTTTCCAGAGTAGCAGCTGTGGCAAGTGCTTCTAAGACATACAAAAAGACACTAGAGTCATGAATATGTCCCCAAAGAGAATGGTAAGGCCAGTGAAGTCCTGCCATAGACATTCCTGCTCTGTCCACAGTGGTCACTCCTGACCAGCTCTATCACCGTCCACTCTGACACCCGACACCTGACCCTTAGATGTGTTGCTCAGTTTCTTTCCTGTATCTGCCCCTTGCTCTTGGCTTTGACCCTTGGTGCTCACAGATCTTTGGTTCCTATTTAGCCTCTGCAGCTTCTCATCATGTTGGAGAGGCAATCACACGGACCAAGTTATCCTCCTTTGACACAGGTAGGACTCAGGTGGGTCAAGTTATTTAATATTGCCAAGCCTCCATTTCCTCATCTGCAAAATAGGTATTAAAAATGCTTCACATGGTTTTGTGATACTTGAATGAGAAGGTGCACATTCAAGTATCACAAAACCGTGTGAAGCACCCAGAGTCTCTTTTCCCATGGTGTTGCCTCCTTCCCATCACTCTCCTTAGAATTGAGTCCTCAAAGAGGTGGATGAAAGTGGAAGAAGCTAGGTCATACCTGGACCAAGTTGTCAGGAAAAGCTTAGAAAATAGTTTCTGATCTTTACTTTGGAGAGGCAAGATGCATACAGTAATCATTCCCCCAAACATAATAAAGATTTTCACATGTTAATAGGTGACCAGTAGCATTACAAGTGACTATCACACCTAAAAATTAAGGGTGTCTTCCTCTGTGACTTATGACAACTCAACACTGCATGTTACTCTATTGCATCATTAGTAATTTTGGTGAAGTTACTTGTTTACTTGACTGTTTTCTACCACTGGACTCTGACTCTCAACAAACAGATATTAAGTTTTCATCACGTTTAGCCTGGTACAGAGAAGCTACTTAATAAATAATTCCCAAACTGTTGGTTGAAAAACATTCATTCCCAGGGCAAGAGCAGCACAGATTCTGTCTCTATTGTTATGTATCCCTTGGGTGTTTGCTGACTAACTCCTGCACTCAACTTTCTCATCTTCTCAAACCTCAGGGTTTGTTATACCTGAATGATTACGTTACAAGTCTCCAACAATGGATTTGGAAAAAGTTTGACTATTCCTTTTACATTAAAATTCTCACCACATCACATTAATGAATAGCATCAAAGAATGTTCTTTTGCTGGAAAATATGACAGCCGGAAAGCATTCAAAGCATTATCTCTGTTTTGTGCCTGGTTTTGAAGGGGACCACAAATGGATTCAATATTCTGAAAATATCATTACATATGATTTTGCATCTTGAGTGAAAGATCCTCAGACAGTTATAATAACTCACTGAGAGAATTTCAAGAGCACAAATTTGTCTGCATTTCCACTTAAATTTTCCTGAAAACATGTAACAGATGTCACTCTTCTGAGCCTCATAAAACAATATATGTTTATAATTGGAAGAGCTACTAACCAAAGAGTGGTATTAAAATGAGGTCTATAAAGCTGTTATGTACAATTGATATAATGCCTATCTCAGAAAAATATACTATCCATATTTAGTACAGAAAATGTTTTTGATGTATCTGCAAGGATTTTTTACGACTTAACAGAAAATCAAAATTCCAAGCTTATTAATGACAATAATACATAAATCTCTTTTCTCCCATGGAAAATAATTTTGTCAAAAACAGGAGGGCCTTAGATCTGACATTTAAGAATATATTAATTTGCTAAAAGAAAACTTTAGCCCCTGTCTTGTATTATGGAGAAAACTAGCTCATTCTTCTGGAGAAGATTTGAAATATTTTACATAAGGACTGATTTAACTAACTCGAATTTCCAGTGTACCTGTTGCCATCCAGGGTCCAGACAAAGATGAAAATGAGATTTGGAATCACTGGTACCTTAATATCAAATCATCTTTCCAATATGCTTACATTTTTATGTCATTTCACAATATTTCCTGTGTAGAATATGACTCCTTCCAATTTTTGGATGCCTCTGTCTAGCTTGGTCTTTCCAGTTAATTGGCACTTCCACAAATACTCATCAATATGAAATACTCAATACTTGGCATAAGAACCAAAGATGAACCAAACTGATCCTAATCCAGGATCCTTCCAGATATGCAGTCCATCTCCAAAGACGGGATTCAGCAAGGCTTTGGTTATTCTCCTTGAGATCAGCGCAAAGCCTGGAGACCACTTGTTGGGGATGTTATAGAAGACTCTGAGCTAAACAAAAAGGCCTTTAGGGCCTTTCAACACTGAGATTCTAGGAGTCCCTCAAGACTGGAGTTGAATGTTAATGGTATATTTATAATTTATTCTCACACCCTACCTACTTCCCCATGTAGTTTGTTGGCTTGAGTCATGAGACTACTAACTGCACATTAGGCTGAGAGAATTGTTGCAATTGAGCCTTAAGTTTTATTGTTTTGTTTTGTTTGCATTTGAAAAGAATGCAAAAGTAGAAGTGGGGACCAAATTATTTCAACTTTTCAGGAAGTTTAGAGTGATCTCACATTCTTGTTTTCTGCAGAGCACTTAGTAGAAATTCAAATGTGAAAGGCCTTGCGTCCTTGAGGCACAAAATTTCTTGTTTCTTTCCTGAGAAGCACCAGTTTATTTCCACCTGTTTTTCATCATTAAGTCAGATTTTTGCTCTTGTTTTTAAATCTTATGTAGATTATAAACAACAATACTTTTTATTCATATATGCATGTGCCCTGGAAAATCTAAATTGGTTAGACTGCCTTCCTTCAACAGAAACAATGTTGCCTTTCACCAACAGTTTGCTTTTCTGAAAGGTTAAGTCATTCTACCCTGTAGAAGCAAACACTTAAGAGAATAAGACTGGCCAATATGTGACTTGCAGAATTTCCTTCAGGAATATTTCAAAAATCTATTATTTATTCCAGGTAATGATAGATACTTGTCAGGCTGGATCTCAGATCCTTCTACCCCTTCCTGTGCAGGCCATGAGTCAGGTAATTGAAAGAAGATTCTCGCAGCTTTAGGCAAGGTAGACATACTTTATTCTTCAGATGTTAGCTTCACAGCCGTGCCTTATCCTCAGACATGAGCTCTAGCTCTACTCCACTGATTCTCTATGGTCTGCTGTTCCTCTGTGCTCTGCTGACCAGCGGTTCAGAGCAGTTACTTTTATACTTTTAGTACACAATAGTGGCCACAAGCCAAGCATTACATAATAACAACAATCATGCTAAATCAGTAAATGGGCACATTTGTGCATTTACACTAGTTTTATAATTTGTTTCCAGTGAACGTGCTGAATCGTGCCCATTTGTAACAGATGTAAGGTGAGAGATCCTGACAACTTTTTCTACTTTCCTTACAATACTTAATCTGTTCCTGTAATTGGGTCCATTTTGTTCTGATCTCTGTGTCTCCCTTCATCCATTGCTCCGAGTTCCTTAAGGGCAGGAGTCACATTTTATTCATCTCTTCCCATGTTTACTCAAAAAGTGGTTGAACACACGAATGAATGCCTGCCTTCATGGCTCTACCTAGGACAAGCTCTGCCACAGGCCTTTCTTGATGACTGTAAGAGTCAAGATAGACTATGTTTTGCCATGGTAACAAACCACCTCAAAAAATCTCTGTGGCTAAAAAAAACAAAGCTTCAGCGCTTGTCCATGCTTCTTACCCATCTCAGGCTGGTGGCAGCTCCACTTCCTCCTCAGACCCTGGCAGAAAGAGTCTACTACACCTGGAACGTGGCCTGTCTCACAGCAGAGGGGAAGGACATTGTAGAAAGTTTCTGTCAGTAAGAGGTGTGGTCACTTCCACTCTCATTCCATTGGCCAGAGCAAGACACTGGCCAGGCCTGACCTCAATGGGGTGTGGAGCAGACTCTTCCCAACAAGGAGAAGCAGAGAGTATCTGGAGGAATAACACAAGCTACCACCAAACTCCTGGAGTAATTAATCCTGTGTGTTCATCAACATGAAGAGGCAATGCCTTACTGGGTTTCTTTTTGTAGACAGAATCATAGAATCTTATTGCTCCGAGAGACCTTGTAGTCCATGCAGTCCAGGGTACACAAAATTAGAAGCCAAGGGGAGCGAGGTATGAAACCTGGGAGAGTGAAGTGGAACAGATAAATGGGGACCATAGGGAGCCATGGGCTATAAGCTCCATCTACAGGGAGCAGCTATCTCTATGTTCCAGCCAACTACTGCCCTAGAGAAATAAAAAGAGGCCAGTGTTGGCAGATATTCCAGTTTGAAAGAAACTAAAAAATCCATATTTTTATGTAAAAATATTTTAATCTCAGGCTGGCCAGGTAGCTCACTTGGGAGAGCCCTGTGATGGTAACAGCAAGGTCAAGGATTCATATCCCTATACCAGCCCACAGCAAAAAAAAAAAAAAAAATTCCAATCTTTACAGCATTAATCAACTAGGAAAAAAAAGTCTATATAACTTTTGCAGCCTATGAGTCATGTATTTTTTTCTACCCAAATTTAGCCCAACCCCCTAACTGTGCACAAGTTCAAGCTGGGAATAGTACCCAGAACTCCCAATATACTTTTATACTAACAGGGACCTTATCCTTACTAAATAGAGGAATTATGGGCAGTCCCTGACTTATGATTTTTTAACTTCATGATGGTGCAAAAGTGATATGCTTTCAGTACAAACCATACTTTGAGTACCAATACAACCATTCTCCTTTTCACTTTCAGTGCAGTATAAATAAATTCCATGAGATATTCAATACTTCATTATAAAAGAGGCTTTGTGTTAGATGATTCTGCCCAACTGTAAGCTAACATCAGTGATCTGAGCACATTTAAGGTAGGCTAGGCTAAGCTATGATGTTCAGTAGGTTAGGTGTATTCAATACATTTTTAACTTACGATGTTTTCAATTATGATGGGTTTATCAGACTATAAGTCTATCATAAGTCAAGGACCATCTGTATAGTTCTGAAAATGTACATACCATGCCAGGCCAGTGAAGTAAATATTTTTCTTGTGTGACCTGTTTTTAACCCTCCAAAGCATATTTTGTAATCAAATACTTTATTTTAAATAGTTCCAATTGATAAACTGAATTTAAGCTGTTCTTTCCTGACAAACTCTGAACTGAGTGTCATTATTCTCTCCCTATTACTTAGCACATTGCCTATTTTGTTGAACAGAATTAAGTAAATATTTAAAATCTCTTGACTAAGGTTCAGCAAATTATGGTCCACAGGTATGCAGCTTTTGTAAGTAAAGTTGTAATGGCTGCTGCCCTAACACAATAGCAGGGCTGAGAAGCGCACAGACCATGGAGTGTGGAGAGAAATGTTTGCCAGCCTCTGCCCAGATCATCCTCATGGAGCATCAGCCGTGCCAGGAACTAAAACTTGAAGACAACACTCAATTCCCCTTGGTAACTTGCTTTACATAAATTTTATGAAACTGGGTCTTTACAATTAAAAAAGAGACCACGCCAAGCCATTTTTCAAAGCCTTAATTACAGCAACTGTAATTTACTGTTCATCAGTAAACTGGAGTCAGCAACCCAAAAGATACATTACTGACTTACATGTGGTACATACCTTCTCAGAACTGAAAAGAATACGTGTTGGAAAACTGTTCTATCAGAGCTTCTCAGTCACTGCTTTTCAAGGTTAGCAAATTCTGAAGTTGAGTTCTCTGAGTGTAGCCAAGCCAACTTTGAAGGTTAATTTTACTTGAAAGTAAGCATAATAAATATTCGATATGTCTTCCCATACCTAGAATATCATCAGACACCAAGCTTTGAAAATTATGAGGAATAATGTCCAGTTTCTAAGAGTAATTACCTGCTTCATACTCAGCCCATGATCACTGGAGTCCCAGGGAGCTCAGCTGAGACTATAGCCAGGTCCTGATGCACAGTATTATGCTCAGTTTGAGCCCTTATGAAGAAGTTTATCTTCTGGCAGGCTAAGATCTCTAACTATATCAGTAGGAACTGGTAATTGCCAAATGGTAGTGGAAATAGAAGGAATTTGACCTGGATTGAAGAGTGCTAGAATGTGAACCATCTGAAAGGAGTAGAAAGATAAAAGAGACCCAATGGTCCAGATGGTTGAAGAACCAGCAATGGAAGCAGTCCTTCCCAGCAGCTAGGAAAGCACCACGTGCTTCAAACTGAACTTAACAGATGCCCAAGTCAGGTTGCAGGTGATACACATGGCTCCTTGTTGTATGCCCCATCTCTCTCTAGGGCCTTGAGGATCGAGGATGTTGATTCCTTGAAACCAGTGAATTTTCCTCCAGAAATCTGGTTCTTTTTCTCCAGCATTCCAGTCACCTCCTGGTCTTCGATCCTTTCAAGCTTGGAGAATGCGCACCCTCCTTGGCTTTGCTTCCAGGGCATGTGATAAGTGAAAAGGCAAAAAATGTTAGCTTGGCACATGTTAAGCACTTGAAACATGCTGAGCAAAAGTGGAATGGGTGACCACCTCTAGATCTCACACTGCAGAACTAGAACACGTTCTAAAGTTGGGTTCTCTGAGTGCTAGTTTTTCATTTGGAAAATAGCATTGGATGATCATGAAGTTCCTTCTAAGTCAGATTCTCTGAGACGCTGAGTCTACCAGCTGTCCTTGCTACCTGAACCTCACTATACAGAAGATCACTGTAAAGATAAAACCACCCTCACCCCACTTCCTAAATTTAACATCTGTCCCAACCCCCAAAAGACACATAAGTAAGAGTAAACAGTAAGCTTCGGCTCCAGCACACACAGGCACAGGAAAGCTTGAGGTAGGAGTGTGAGTGGTGGTACCTTAGAGCTCCACTGTTCTAATCGGAGGCTGGAATCACACACAGCATGGCAAACAGAAGCTCCTCAGCACTGCTCGCTCCTTCGCCTCGTTCTCTCTCCATGTGGTATGCACATGGGACCCACTAAATCACTGGCACACGTTCTCACTGCTCTCATATAAGCTGCTCTGACTAGAACCACTTTTAGTTTTCTCAAACTGTTTTCTAACCCTTCAAATTTGAGAAAAAGAAACAATTAGTCTCCTTTTTTTTTTTTTTTTTTTGGCTGCTGGCTGGTATGGGATCCGATCCGATCCAAACCCATGATTTTAGTGTTATCAATACCATGCTCTCCCAAGTGAGCCACCAGCCAGCCCCTTTCTTGTTTTTTGTTTTTGTTTTTGTTTTTTGGCAGATGGCTGGAAGAGTGATTCTCGATATAAAATAACAGCCAGCATTTATGCAGCAGTCAGCTTCACAGAACATTCTACATTCGTGTTATCTCATTTCGTCATGCCAGGGCCCCTGAAACAGCTATTACTGGATTTCACTGCAAATAAGACATCATCTTTTGAAAAGTTCAGTACTACTTTATGTGTCACTGAGAAGGAAAACAACCTTGCCATTTAAGCTACGAAACACTGTTAGTATTGATGAAAAGCGGTATTTTCCATACTTTTCATATGAAGAAATTGAGGTGGCCAAGGTCACCCAGGTGACATAGCAGACCTGGGGCTTTCACTTAAGACTTCAGACTGTGGATGGCTCACAGCGTACACTCTATGGCACGTCCCTTATGCTCACACAGCAGGGTGGATGCAGTAGCTTGTGTACTTGCTCCTAATGATGCCTGACGCGCCACAGCTCTGGGGCTAGCAACTGAATTCCTGGTATGGGAAGGGGAGAAGCTTCCCTTTCCCTGCTTCTCCTCCTCCCGGACATCCCACTCCCTGCAGCCCCATCTTCCCACATGTCACACCAGAGAAACACCCTTTCTTGTGGTGTTCCCAGGAGGTGATAGCAGCCTGCTAACCAGGGGAGAAACGGGCACAGATTTGGACATTTCAAAATATCAACACAACGGAATCCCACATTTAAAGTCTCCAGAGAAGGGAAAGAAAGCGATCTTTCTGGTTCTCTGAGAAACTGACTTCCTGGCCACTCTGTGGTGGGCAGGCCCCTTGGTCGGGCTGTCACCAGTCTCCATGTATGGTGAGTGTGATTCACACTGCAGCTTGAAATGAGCAGGGAATGAAATCCCACCAGGGACGTGATGCTGGTCACAGCCAGTGGGTGGGTCTGTCGACTTTCCCAAGGCAGGCCATGCCAGTGACCTTTGGTTTCTTGGAGAAAGTGAGACACCTATGGTAGGTGTTAGCAGTTGTTAGAACTACTCCCCAGATGTCTCTAGTCCTCCCTGCCCTGCCCTGGATCTCTCCGTGTGACTTCCTTCAGCTAATGAAACGCAAACAGAAATCATGAACATCACCTCCAAATGGAAGTTTCAGGCCACTGAGAGTTTGGTGTGTCCCGTTGTCCTGCCTCAATGTGAAGGAATATGGAATCCCAGCCCCCCGAACCTGGGTGCACATGGGTCACCACAGAGCAGAGCCTTCCAGGTCAAAGTCATGTACATGTAGCAAGACCAAGAAATGATGATTTTTCTTTCAGATCTCTGAGATTTCTGAGCTGTTTGTCAACACAGTATAACCTGGCCTGACCTGACGTTTTCTGCTCTCCTGTGCAGTAAAATAAATTTTAGGTGAAATTTTCTACATCTGCAATGTAAGCCTTTGGAATGTTTTGGTACATCTATAAACACAATAGCAGCAAGAACAAACATTTGGGATAACACAAAAAATATTTACAAAGAAGATATGTTTGGTGACCATGATGTTCCATGCAATAATAATAATGAAAATAATTGCTTGCATCTGTATTATTATTATGCCCCCAATGCTATTCTGAACGTTTCTCTGTCATTTTATTTGCCAGTCTGCTGAGAGCATTATGAGATTAAGTGTTCCCCAATGACTTTTCACATCTGCTAATTAATTCAGCAAAGCATTTATTGGTGACTTTGTGTACTCTAATCGTGGCAATAATTTAACATGACTGAACTCAACCAAACACCATGTCAGTATATGAAGCATTATCTTTTCCACTGATGAAATTCATAAATGAGCAATTGTGGTTCATATGTTCTTTTAAAGTAACTTTAGAGGATGCTTCTGTTTAGGTGTCCACAAAGTTACATAATCAGGAAAATTAATTGTATCACATGCTCAGAAATTTGGCCAAGTCATCAACCTGGGATCTCAAAGACAGTTGCAGCCACTAGACTTTTATCAGCCTTCAGCCAGAAGCTTCTGCTGTGGAGGTAGGAGATGAGAATGAAGGCTGCTGCCTCTGGGTTCCTTATGGCCCCTTGTTAATTCTACCTCCACGACATCTTCCCGATGTGTCATTCATTCCTTAATCCCAAGCCCAATTCTCTGGTTCAAGGCCCTGTTTTTTCTTGCATTGCTCTTGCCATATTCTAGAATATTATTTAGACTAACAATTGGTCATGACTTGGAGCAAAAGACACATGTGATAAATATGACAAAAACAAGAATCAACACTGAGCAAAGATAACGTGGCAAGGGAGAGGTTATATCAAAAGCCTGGGCTCAGTGGATTTACAGAGATGAGAACAAACTTTCATTCTGAGTTTCCTGGCAGCACAAATAAATAAATAAGAACATTGAGAGTTATAGTTTCATAATCTAAGAAAACATACTCATTTCTCTGGAGAGAGCTTTTATGCAGTACTAAATGCTAACAACTGTAACACATGTGTCTTTTTTTTATGTAAGAGATATTGAATGACAGGATGGGGAGTGCCTTCGAAACCAAGTTTTCTTTCCTTCCCCATGTGGGAAGGACCAGTCTTCTTCACTGGTCACCTCACCCCAGAGCGCCAGGCACCCAGGGCTAACAGGAGTTTGTCCTGGACACCACGAACAGGGCTCACCACATTCAAATTAGGTAGAAGTTATGACTTTGCACTCTCAAAGCATGCATTTTCTCTCTGTTTCTCTGATCCCAAGGATTTCCTGGAAATTTTCTGCCCTTCCTTGCTGACAACCAGGATGCTACCTCCTCCCCAACTCTAACATTCCCTTTGTGTTCAACTCTCAAGTTGAAGGCCAGGGGACTTCTTCCATGATTTTTCAGGCTTGCTGCAACTAGAGAACCTCACTCCACAGACTCCAGACCTGCACCTGCCTCCAAGGGGCCCTCGGGCCACTCTGATGTCAGAACCACCAGTTTTCTATGCGAGCAGACTGTACACTTAAGCTCCTGAGAGATTAAAATGCACGAATTCTCCAATGTATGCTTCTATGCCTGATCTCAGCATTTCTACCTAGAGGAGCCACGGAGGAGCATCAAGGAACAGTCTCAACCTGAAATTCCACATCTGCCCTTTGTACTCTCCCTTTACGCCACTTCACCCCGACTCTCCTTTAATTTCCCAGAGAATGAGGAATCTCTGAGAACACGGTCACCTGCCCAGCCTAAGGACACCATCAACTTCCTAACTCCCCACAATGTTGCCACAAAGAATGTTGTTCCAAAAAGCAGTTGGAGAAAGAGGAGGCAGGCAGGCTTCAGACAGCAAGAAAGGGAGACGGACGAGGGGAGCAGACAATGCCTTGTGTGTGCTCTGAGGTGGGGCATTGTTCTCCTTTCCTTTTTCTTATGAAAGTTCCTCATCATTATCTCCATTGTGGGTCCTTGTTATGTGCCCGAGTCCTCCTCTTGTAGTGGGGAGGGAGGGAGAAAGACAGAGAGAGAGAGAGACCAAGAGAGGCAGAGACAGAGAGACAGAGACACATAAACAGATTCAGAGAGAGAGGCAGAGACACAGACACAGACAGAGAGAGAGGCAGAGACAGAAAGAGATAGAGACCAAGAGAGACAGAGACAGAGGGAGAACGAGACGGAGAGACAGAGACAGAGTCAGAGACAGAGAGAGACAGAGAAGTAGGACTGAGATCTGTGAGGTCACACCACTCACTGGCTGATGTGCAAGATCAGAGGGAATGCAGGAGGCTCTAATGGGTGCCTACATTTGCCAACAAAAAACAAATATAACAGTAAATATTGAGCTAAAGAATGAATGTCAAAGCTTGCACATACGTTATGACTCAAAAATTCTCATCCTTAGATATTTACCCAAGAAAATCTCTTGCGTATGTGCACTAAGAGACATGTACAAACATGTTCCTGTCAGCATTGATTGCATTGGCGAAAACTGAAAACCACCCAAATACCCATAAACAAGAGAAGGGATAAAGTAATTGAACAAACTAAATACAGCAACATGGTGGAATCCTAGAAATATAAAGTTGAATGAACAAAGCAAGTCACAGATAATACAAGGATATGATAACATTTTTATAAACTTCAGAAACTCTAAAAAGTATATTACATAAGGTATTTAAACTATTTTTTAAATGAGGGGATAATTTATATATATATTTTTTTCAGTTTTATTTATACTTATTTTTGTGGGGTACAGAGTGCTGTTTCAATACAGGTGTATACTGCACAATGATTCACTTAGGGTAGATAGTATAGTTTTGTCCCCATCAATTCACCCCTAATCTTCCCCCCCACCCCAAACCCTCCCAGCCTGTGGTAACCATTATTCTACTCTACCCTCTACTTTTTTTTTAAACAAAGATTAACATCCTTATTGCAAAAATAACTCTTAAAAATGAATTAGAAAAATCTAAGCAGAAATTCAGTGACGAACATGAGCAAATAAGTCACACACTCCAAAGAAACAGGTCATTAATAAGTACATTCTAGGATCAGGTTGCGGGCAAGGGCAGGGCTGGTCCAGTCCCCATCTCAGGATCCCAGGCATCAGCTGGTTCCCCTGCTGGCCTAGATGTGTGGTGGGGATGGGGCTAAGGCCCCCAGCCCCTCTCTCCCAGGACCCCCAGGTGGGCGATGAGCTGGCTCTATTGCAGGGGCGGAGACTGGACTGAGGCCAATGGAATAATTTTTTTAAATGCGAGAGTGTGGTGTAATATCTGTCAGGGTAGTAGGAGCCCAGGATCAGGAAGGAGCCCACAATAGCTTTCGAGGTTTGGGGGATATTCCATATATTGTGATGAGTGATGTCTCCCCGGGTGTTTATTTTGTTAGTATGCTTCAAAGCTTCCATATAAAATCACGTCTGTATTTACCAAATCTTTGTAATAAAAAATAGCAGTTAATTTTCCTTCCTTAATATCACCAAAACCTTAAATTTATGTAACATTCTAATAAGTCCAGTGCAGCATTATTGTTCAATCATTGAGTGATAATCGGAAAGTAGCTTTCCCTTATAAGCATAGAGGCTCTGGATTAGGGCAAAGCAGGAGTTAGAAGCCAGTGTCCCTGGCAGCCAAGTTGATGCTCTTTTAATCACAAACCTGCTGGAATCTATATGTTCTTTCACAAACTGTTAATATGTAGATTCTATCCAAGGACTCACCAGCCTCCTTGGGAGAAGAGCCAGTCTCCTGAAAATTCAGAAGGAGATTATTATGCTTGATGATTTGGGAGAGTTTGATCTTCACTAACAACCAGGCTACCAAAGCTGGGACCTTGTGTGGGACTGTGATTATGCACCTAAAAGAGAGTATGCCAACTTCTAAGGAAAATGGCTGATTTCTGCAAAATCAAGCCTGGATTCATTCCAAGTTAGTTATAAATCACAAATCCTCTGTACTAATCAAGTTGGCCGAGGTTACATATAACCCAACAACCTGGTGGCTTCCCACAACAAAGCCTGTCTATTGCTCACACTGTACACAGGTGGCCACAGTCTCCGTGTATTTGCCACACAAGAGCCTGGCTCAAGGGGTAGCCCCTACCTGGAAGACGCCTTTCTTGTGCAGAGCAAGAGAGAGAGCCAGCCACACAATGGCTCTTAAAGTTTTGGTTCAGCTTTGGCGTATACATGTCTATTCATGTCCCATCGATCAAAGCAAGTCCATGGCCAGCTGGCCATCAAAGGAACAGAAAATTATAGTCCACCCAGAGGGTAGGTGGGGCCCTTCTCTTAGTGCAAAAGCATGTACTCGTGTATAATAATACAGCCTTCCACATCCTCACACTCTAGCCCTCTGCTCTCAGCACCTGGACTTATTCTTAATTTCAGTCATACCTAAGCTTCACGGGAGGCTGAAAACCTTCTATAGAATAGACAGCTAGCAGCAGGTTTGTAACTTCCTGTGTTCAAATCCCTGCACTGACACTCAGTAGTTGAGACTGGTCTTTCACGACTAAAACTAACTGCACCCGGGAACTTGTTGTATTGAGGGACCTGACAGGTTTTCTTACATGAGACCAGCTGTGGACATCATTGTTACCTTTCCCTGTTATCTGCAGAACTCTTGGGGCACATGCTGGCATTACTTTCCCTTTGGAGGGTGCTGTCTCCATTTGTTATTCCGGAGTAGATGTTTTGATATGCAGCTGGCTTCCCTTTAAAAGACCTCATTAAATAAATACACCTTTCTCCCTTCACAGTGCAGCCCTGTGAGATTTTGTCTGTCAGGATGTTCAACTAATTGGCATGTTCTGTTTCCGCTGGGGGAGATGCTCCATTTAAAAGGATTAAACAAGTTTCGTTTTAAGTCTCTTTTATATATTGCTCAAGTAAGCCTTTGTATTTACTTTAGATTTCACAAGATTCTTCTTGCGTGTTTAAACAGATGATAGTCCAATAGGCAGTTTTGTCTGCCAGCTGCTTCCTGCTTCTAAATCCCAGCCTCACAGAGTTTATTTATATAAGATGTTTTCTAAACCGATGAAGCACAATTCTGAATGTACAAAAGAAAAGTGACGTTTTCTCTTCATCTGCAGTTGTGTACAGCCAATTTATTCTCCATGAGCTGTGCTGCAGAAAGAGATTTCTTATAAATGCCACTACTCCTGTGATATGTGGGGATTAATATTGTCAAATGGAAAAAATACTAGAAGCTTGAGAGAGAAAAAAGATAGCGTTACTATAATATTGTATAAAAGAAATGCCATAAATGAGAAAATACAAACCCAGTCTTGTCACCAGTGGAGATAGTGTCTCCAATGGGACATAGGAGGTTGAAAAGAGCCTCTTGAGGGATATGGTGAAAGAACCAGGACATTGTATAGAAAGAGAACACAGAAGTTGAAAGAAGGGTCCCCAGAAATGAGCCTGGGAATGGGGGTGCAAGAGAATGATCCCATAGGCATACATATGACACACACATATATGTGACACATATGTAAATATGTAATATACATGATATTATGATATGTAATATAAAACAAATACAACTATAAATATAAAATACTACTAAATATATTAAATGTTTGATATTTTCAACAAAAAGTAGTAGATTAGAAGTCCAAACAGGCTGGATTTGAGTCTGGCTCTTTCTCTAATCATATGTGAGTGTTGGAGCAATCCACCAGTCTTGTCACTAAATGAAAGATTAGGTCCAACCACCTCTAGGGGTCCTTCCAGTGCTTTGATGCCAAGTATAATCCACTGGAGAGCATGCAGAACCATAATTTGGCTATTCAAGAAGCAAATTCTGCCTAAAACATAAAATCCGCTACCTTTAGTTGTCTTCTAATGGAGGCCCTAGCAGCAGCGGACAGCCAGCAGGCTGAGACCCCTCTCCAGCACACCAAGGCTGCCTCCCTCCTCTGGCTTCTGGAGAAAACGTTCTCTCCTCTTGTCCTGTGCTACAGACCCTCACTTCAGACCCGGTCTTAAATCCACCTGGGATTGAGATGCTTCAGGAGGCCCCTCAGCTCTGGAGCTCGGACCCCAGCTGCCAGTTTCCTTTTTCCTGAGCCTGGTCCCTGCTCACATCTGCTGGCACCAGAACAGTTTATACATGGAAAGCACAGTTTATGTGGAGACCAGAGAGGAAATCAAAACACATTTTTCTTCTCTAGCAATCAAAATAAAAGAGAAGATGAAATAATTTGTTCAGCTATAATCCCTAGTAAAAAATATATTTTATTTCATTAGGACTCTTATCAAAGGTAAGCTGGAGAAAAGAAAAGGAGAAATAACCTCAGATAAAATAGAGGCATACTAAGAACAAAATAATAACTCAGGGAGGCTGTCTGAGAGAAAAATTTATTTTCAGATATGGCTTACCGTATTTGAAAAACATAGAAAACCATTAAACTTTTCTACTATGTCAGTCTTATTGTAAACGAGCTCTGTACAATAAACAAACACTGGGAGGTTATTCTGGGCGGTTTAGTTTGGAGAAAGTGGAGAACCCAGAAATACAGAGCATGCCTAAGCAGAAACACGGGTTCTTGCACTTAAATGGAATACTGAAAATACGACTTTGCTGAAAATCAAACCATTACAAATATCCTTTGAGAAAGAATAAGCAGAGCATGCATGAGAGGGATCAGGTTGGCCTCACACTTCACAGTGAAACTCACAGCCAGAAGACTGTGGCACAGTATCCATACAGCTCCGAGAGAAAGACAGTGTGATTCATTATTAATCAGCCAAGTTTTCCTTTTCCTTTAAGCAAAAGATAGTTTTTCTCAAGCAATCAGAAACCCAGAAATCCATCTAAACCAAAAAAAAAAAAAAAAAAAAAAAAATAGAAAGAAGGGATGAAAAAGCCAAGAACAATGGTAGTAACATTAGAATTTACTTAGAACTGAGACTAAACAAGTGTGGTTATCATAGATAAAGAGAATATAAATGTTATGAAACTTAAAAATGGAAAAACTGGAATATAACTGAAAAGATGGCTCTTTTATGGCCCATGACTCTTCCTGCCTTTATAGATATTTGTCTTTCTGGATACCAGAAGACATCTTTCTCTGTCTTTCAAGGCAAGTCAAGGTATTTTACAGTATTGATCTTTCTGTCACTTTTTTTCTTGAAGCATAATATTAATAGATACAAAATGTTTGGGGTTTTTTTAAAGATACTTTATGCTCTCATGTCTTTGATATTCCCCCTCTTATTTACTGTTTTCTTCTTTAAGAGCACTAATGCACCTGGGTTGTTTCCCCGTCATCTCCACAGCTATCATCTTCAGGGCGGTCACTTTACCACGTTGCCATTTTGTGTGTTATCCTGTGTGATTTCCTCAGATCCGCTCCACATGTCCAGGGCACTGTTTTCCATGCATTTACTCTACATCTTACAGCTTCTGTTTAGCCCCTTCTCTACGGTTCCTTCCCCTTCCGTTTGTTTCCTAAGCAGTCTAGGCTCGTTCCACAGTCTCCCACAGTTCCCTCACATCTCCCTAAAAGAGCTTGACTCCAATTTTTTAGTGACTTGGTTGTTTCTTTGGATAATATTCCCTTTTAAGTTTTGAAAAATTTAAGAGATAGGAAAAGTACAAAGAATTTTATAAAACACACCATGTTCCCACAACCCAGAATTAACAAAATATTTTGTCATACAGCACTTGTTTCTACTATTTGTTTCTTTAAAAAGGAGAGCACGACAGATGAGGTTAAGAGAACCTATAAAAACAATACACTCACAAGTTTAATCCTCACCCACCCGGTGGCAAGCAGTGTAATGTGTTTGGTTTGTATTTTTATATTCCTGTTTTTCTTAATTTTGCATATCTATATATTTACATTTATCTATTATATACAATTTTTTGAGAGTGTTAGTTTACATAAATGGTGCCAGGCTATATTAATTATTCTGCCCCTTTCTCTTTTCACACAATCTTGTTCAGTGGGTTTTCCCCCACATGGAAATCCAGTCTCACTATGTTACATGTTGAATGTCATTGTCTCTCCAACCTGTAATGCCACCTATGTCATATTACCAAACTCCCACACACGTGAGTCTGTTTCTGGGCTCTCTGTTCTTTGCCACTGGTCTATTTTTCTACTCCTGCACCAATGTCACACTGTTTTTATTACTGCACCTTTGTAATATATTTGCTTTCTCCTAGATTCTCCCAGTTCGACTTTTTTTTCCAAAAAAAAGTTCTTACTATTTTTCCTTCTCAAACCTTTTCAACCTTATATTACAGAAAATTTTAAACATATAAAAGTAGACAGAATAGGATGGTGGGCTCCTAAGTGCCCATCCCCCAGCACCAACAATCATCAGTTCAGGCCCAATTTTGTTTCATCTGCCCCCATTCCCACCTGCCCCTACCCCCAACCTAGGTTCTTCTGAAATAAATTCCAAGTACAATATTATTTCATCTGTGAGCATTTCTTAAGCTATTTCTTTACATATATTCTCTCATGTATGCTTTAAAATCTATTTGTTGAATTCTCTGTATACCCTGATGAATCTTGATGAAATGTTCATTGAATGTAAAGATTTTGGAGAATCCACTTTTTTTTTACAATGTTTAATCTTTCTATTCATGAAACTGGCATTTTTCCCCATTTATTCAATTCTTCCTTTATGTCTTTCAATAACATGTTTATAGTTTTCTCCATAAAGGTCTTGCCCATATTTTAGATTTTGCTGCAACTATGACTGTTATGGATTTTGCTGTATCTATGAATGACACATTTTAAAATTGTATTTACCGTTTGGTTATTGCTGGTGTAAAGGGATGCTATGAATTTTGGGTATGCTCTTGTCCTCGGCAATCTTGCTGAATTCTTTTATTAATCTCAGTAGTTTATAGATTCTCTTGGATTTTACATGTATAAAATCATACATCTGCAAGAAATGATGGTTGTGCTCTACTTTTTAATTCCTTATATCTCTTATTTGTTGTTTTTTTTAAAAAAATTTATTGCAGTGTCTTGGAACTCCAGTGCGTTAAGAGCAGTAAATAATTGGCAGCATTGTTTTGTTCCTAATTTTTGTGGGCAATGTATATTCTCCATCTGCCTAATGTCTTTTTGCTGCCAAACTGTTTAACTTTTTCCCAGTATCTCTGCATAGCCCCATGCCGATTCCCATCTGATTGTCATTCGTGTTTGGAAGGGAACAGTTCTGCTGAGCCAGCTACCTCCTTAAAACTGGAGGTAGGAGGGACAACACATCCTTCCAGCACTCTCTGGCTTCTGTGTTCTGCACTACCCTAGATCACCATGGGTGATAGAGGCTTCTTCCTGCCGCTATCCACCTCATCTCAGGCAGACTCCCTTAGTTAAAAAGCTAGATCACAGACAATCAAAACAGGTCCTAGATTCACCTTCAGTTTGACCTCCCTGCCATTTGAGATGAATGTGCATCTCAATTCCTCCTCTCTTTTTTCTAGTTGACAAATCATAGTGTATACATTTATAGGGTACAATATGATGTTTTGATATATGTGTACAATGTGACATAATTAAATTAAGCTAATTAACATATTCATTACCTCACTTAGCTATTTTTTTTAATAATGAGACATTTGAAATTTACTCTTAGTTATCTTGAAATTATTTATTATTATTGACTATAGTCACCTTGGTGTTCAATAAATCTCAAAATCTATTCCTTCTATCTGAAATTTTGTACGCTTTGATCAGCAGCTCTCTGTTCCTTTCCTCCCTGCCCCTAGCCTTCTTTTCAATGGCCGCTCAGCTGTGGGTACCTATCTGCATCCCACCACTGGGGCAGAACCTGGCTTTGGGACTATAACGAGTACTCCACCAGGCAGGTCAAATGGGGTGGTGTATTTCAGACAGAGGACAATCCCTCATCTTTGGTGTGCCGGGGTCCCCAATAACTCTACAATGGCCATGCCTGGCAGGGATCAGAGATGCGTGGCCACAGTTCTGGCAGGGCCTGTTTCCATTCACCTGCCTGCCCACCTCTCTCTCCCTCTTCTCCCTCCTGCTCTTTGCCCCAAGTGTATGCAAGACATGAGCTGTGGCAGGGACAGAAAGCTCAGAAATGGGGTGGACAGGAGGCTCTGGGAATGTTGGAAACCTGCTCAGCCCAGACCACATCAGCTCCTTGCCTCCCCTGCACCTGGCTCTAAGTTGACTTCCCCGATCACAAAATTTAGGTTCCACTTTCCAGCTGTCTGTATCATTTATGTTGAGACACTCCCAGTAGTCTGCTTTTCCACCCTATCCACCTCAGGACATTTAAACAATTAAGAGTTTAGCAGCAGGGAAATAAGCGCCACATAAGCAGTTAGTTTCCCGTTAGAAAACAAGCAATCAGAGAAAGTATATTTTAAAAAGAAGAAGAATTAGTGGGCGGGCTGAGTTTTCTATCTCTCACCTGGTAGATTAATGATTGTTTGTCGACAGAGTGGCAGGCTAACATTTTCAAATAGGAAGACATATGATTAAATCTCTTTTGATGTTTTCTGCAAATTGTGTCTCTAAGCTCTGCTTCCAAAGGGTAGCTCTACAATTAGAGTCAGAGATTATTATTATGGAGTTAGTAATCACTATCCACTGCTTCTGTAGCTGATTTATTCTTTAAAACACTAATTAGCAATACATACAGTATCTCGTATTATATTTGACCTTCAACATTGTGTTCTTTTCTAATTAGAATCGTTTCTCCTCATGCCTTTCCAATAAGACAGAGAAATTGTTCTGGGATTCTTTGCCCTTCCTTCAAAGTCCCCCTTGATCTGCTAGGAGGCATTGAAAGATCAGCTGGCGCTCCCCTCTCTCTGACCAGTTCATTCTTTCCTGGAGGTTGATGATTTCATAAGCTCACTCCCATGTAGCAAATTTACCAATGCTTCTCTTAAAGTAACAGATTGTTTGCTCTTAACAACTTGTTATTATTAAAGTGCACCTGAACTAGGGTCGAGAATCCCTAAATTGATATCTAACAGTCACTAGTGAGCAAAAGGAAGGTGTCAGAAGTTAGGACATCATGCCATGACATCTACACTCTGTTGGGGCTGGATAAGAGCAAAGGCCTGGGATCCATCAGTTCAGGGATTGATCGTTCATCCCATTTCCCCTCTCCCTGCTTTGTATTTTCTTTTTTAAAAGATTAATTAAATGGCATTATATAAACCACATTGATATACTTTTTTCAAAAAACAAAATTCCCCCCTCTCCTTTCCAAGTGAGTTCCAGTTCCTAGCCAACAGCCCTGGGTGACATCTGTGCCGTGGGGTTTGCGTGGACAGCATCTCATAGCAGAGGTGATGAGGAGGAGACTGTGACTCACTAAGTTCCAGGCCCTGTCCTAAGTCTAATAACAAGTACTCACAGCTCACTCAGTCATCTCAACATTGCTATGAGGAGATACTACCTTGATCCCTATTTTACTAAAGAGGAAACTGAGGCACAGAGTGGTTAAGGACTGGCCTGTGGCAGAGCTGGCACTTGAACCTTGTCAGTCTGAGTCCAGGGCCTGCTCTATGAACAGTTATCACTGATGAACATACAGAAGCTGTTGGATGATTTTGCATCCTAACAACCAGACAGCCTCCAGTCAACTGCTAAATCAGTGACAACATCGCACTGTGAATATGAGTCTTCCCCCAACAGCTGCATCTCCTGCGGTTCATCGTCTTCTGTGAATCTCCACTTCCACCAGCCTTCATTCAGGGGGCAGCTTGTTCATTCAGTCATTCATTCAACAAACATTTATAAAGTCTGTTCTAAGTGCGGGCATTGTACTGAAGCTTCAATGAGGAACAGAACAGAGTTTCACTTCCCCGTATCATATCTCTCCTAATTAGAAGAGATAATCAAATCACTCGGCTAATAAATGGAAGGTTCTAACTGACATAATTGCTAAAAGGGACAAGTACAGGGAGAAAGAAGAGTCTACTGTCAACTTCACTCTGGAGTGAGAGATTCAACAGCATTCTTGTCTACATCAAAAATTATATTTATTTTGAGGTGGAGAGGCACTGGTAGGGAATGGCTGTGCTTACAGAAGTCAAATAGACAGTGGAAAGGAGGCAGAGAATGTGGTTGCCTTCTCAGTGGGAACCAGGCAGAACCTGGAAAGGTGGGATCTGCAGCAGGTGGGGAGAGTGGGGGCAATTCTGCCTCCAGGCAGACATCAGATGGTCGACAGCAATGCTAGACAGGCACAGCTTCCATCTGCCCGAGCGGAACCATTGTTCTTATGAAGGCACAGTCATCCATCCGTGGTTGGCAGAACAGCATTCCCTGTAGATGTCCAAATCCTAATTCCTGAAACTTTGAATACATTGGGTTACATGGGAACAGAAATATAGGCTGCAGATGCAATTCAGATTGCCATTCAGCAGCCCTTGAGACGGGAGATGGTCCTGGATTATCCAGGTGGGCCCAGTGTAATCACAAGGGTCCTTATAAGCGGAAGGCAAAAGAGAGAGGAACAGAGAGAGGGTAGGGTGGGAAGACTGACTGGCCATTGCCGGGTTTGAAGGTGGACAGGGCCACACGCCAAGCACTGTGGGCACCTCTGGAAGCTGGAAAAGGCAAGGAATGGATTCTCTCTTGGAGCCTCCATAAAGGAAGCAGCCATGCTGACACCTGGATTTTAACCCAGAGAGACCCATTCCAGTCTTCTGACCTCTAGAACTGTAAGATAATAAATTTGTTTTGTTTTAAGACATTATGTTTGTGATAAATTGTTATGGTGCCATAGGAAACTAATATATCACTCAACAGTTTTCTTTTTCTTCTTGAATATTTATCAGATTGATTTGTGCATGAAATGACTATTAACATGCAGCTAACATTTACTAATCCTCCCAACAGTTATGTCAAGCACACTTCTGAATAAGGCCCAATGTGGTATTTGTGCCTTAAGGACTAAAAAAAAGTGATACTTATAGAAATATAAAAAAAGTCTTAGCACTTTTCTCTAAGAATTTGGACAAAGAAGTATAGAATTTAGCATGGTATTTTGTTTCTCTTCTTTATAGAAGACGGAATATTGTCAAATTTGTCAAACCAGAGAGACATGTTCGATGCTTGATATGTTTTTAATTCAAGGAGAAAGCAGAATTGGTGACACCTTTGTTAATATAGAAGCACTAGAGACTCTGGACCAGCATCACGGGATCCAGCACCATCATTTGGAGATCTTTGCTGGTTTGGTCACTGTGAGAGTCTATCATCTAGGAATGGCAGTTTATAATCACTTCTTTAATATGGCTTTTTATTTACTATAGCTTTTTAAAAGATAAAATTGCTTATAAAAATTATTTTAATAAAAATGTAAAGATACTTTCACCTAATTTCTAGAGAGTTATAAGATTAATGTTGTTGGGAGAATGAATTGTGGCTACTTAAGGAAGACCATGGGCCACCTTTACGTTCTAGCTCCCCAGGTGCTCAGGTGACGAAAGCTGTGTTTCACCAACTATGAGATATTCTTAATTGTCAGACACACTTGGGCCAAGAAAGAAAGAAAAAAAAAAAAAACACTTCCAACTAAGCTATTACAAGTCAGGTAACTAAAGATATATTCTGCTTCCAGAAATGTTAACATGTGAAAACAGTGTGTGCCACAGAATCTTTGAAATATGCTGGTCTTGAGTGAAGACACCGAGGAACCAGTAGCAGTGAGCCAGTGCCTGGTACAGTGGGACACAATGACCTCCCAGACAAGTGTGTCTGTCAAGCTATCAGAAGTTTTAACAGACAACTTTTTAAGGCACTACAGGAGAATGAGGCTTACAGGAACCATGCACTGTGGCACCTTCTCACAGAGCACCTTCTCACAGAAAGCTGCCAAGCCAGGCAAGCTGGAACTCCAATCTGCATGTCACCTCCCCGCTCAAGATGACACAATATGCATTCCTATGGTTTTTGCAGGGTTCCCAACTTTGTCCATATGAAACCTAATTTATCTCAAAATTTCTCATGAATGCAGGCTTGATATTATTGTACTCATAATATTTGTTTACTGGGAAAGGGCATAAGGACAAAAAGTCACCATTTGCTCAGTAGGTGTATTAGTCCATTTCTGTTGCTTGTAACAAAATACCTGGACTGGGTGATTTGTAAGAAAACAAAATTTATTGCTTACAGTTTTGGAGACTGGGATATCCAAAGTCCTGGGAATACATCTGGTGAGGGTCTTCTTTGGTGGTGGCTTTACAGAAATGCAGGGGACTAACATGGCAGAAAATTATGGAGGAGAGAGAAAGAGATTCTCATCTGCTCTCCTTTTAAAGCCCTCAGAACCACACCCACAACTGTCATTATTAATCCATTCACTAAGCATAGTCCTCAGGATCTAATCACCTCTTCAAGGCCCCACCTTTCAATTAGCATAATAAGATTTCTCACCCTCAACAGTTACAGTAAGGATTAAGTTTTTGGGGAATGTTAAACCCAAGGCATTCTGCCCCTGACCCCCCAAAACTTATGTACTTTTCACATACAAACGCATTCATTTCACCCCCAAAGTCTTAACTTGTTTTAACTCAGAAGTCCAAAGTCCCATCTGTAAAATCAAAGCAAGTTATCTACTGCCAAGGTATAACGGTGGGACAATAATGGGGTACATATTCCCACACAAAAATGGAGAAACAGGCCAAAAGAAAGGAGTAATAGGTCCTAAGCAAGTCTGAAACCCAGCAGGGCCGGCATTAAATCTCAAAGCTGGTGAATCATGTACCTTGACTCCATGTCCAATGTTCTCTGCATGCTGGTGGGGGGCTTGGGTCCCCTAGTCTTCAGGCAGCTCTGCTCCTATGGCTTTCCTGGTCTGAGGCCATGCTTCAGCTCTCCCAGGTTGGTGTTGCATACAGTAGCTCCACAATTCTGGGGTCTCTACAGCAATCCCACTCCCAGAGCTCTAGTAGGCATGGCCTTGGTGGGGTTTTTGTGCTGCAACTCTGACCCCACATTTCCTCTTGGCATTGCTGTAGCAAAGGCTCTATGTGGTAACTCCGCCCATGTGATAGAGCTCTTCCTGGGACCCCAGGCTTTTCCATACATACAGCCTTTGAAATTGAGGTGGAGGCTCCTAAGCCTTCACAGCTCTGACATTCTGTGAGCCTGCAGACCTGACACCAAGTGGATGCCAACAAGGCTTCCAGCTTGTATTTTCCAAAGCTATGGGTCCAGTCACATCTGGGGCCAATTTAGTCACAGCTGGAGCAGCTAGGGTGCTGGTGCTGGAAGCAGCTTCCTGAGCTGGCCCTGGGCAGCAAGCTTGTGCCTCAGGCCTGTTCCCTAAGACCATTCTGTCTCCCTAGGCCTCTGGGCCTATAATGGAAGATACAGCTTCCAGGATTGCTGAAGTGCCTTCAAGGTCTTTTTTCCCTTTTCTTGATAATCCCTTTCTTCTGTACTAATTTCCCTAGCAAACAGTCTCAGGGCTACACCATTGAATTTTTCTCTTGAAAATGCTCTCTGCTTCTCTATCACATAACCAGACTGCAAATTTTCCAAATTTTTATGCTCTGCTTTCTTTTAATTATAAATTCTTGCTCTACACCATGCCTTTTCTGCCATAACTCAGCATGGGCTGTTGCAAGTAGCCATGCAGCTTCCTGAATGTTCTGCTGCTCAGAAACTTCTTCTGCCAAATACCCTGGGTCAGCACCTTGAAGTTCCTATATTCCATAAAACTTTGGGGCATGAACAGAATACAGCCAAGTTCCTTGCCTGTTCATAGCAAGGGTGCTCTTTGCCCCTGTTTCCAATAAGTCCCTTCTCATTTACATCTGAGACCTTCTCAGAATGGCCTTTACTGTCCATAATTCTATCAGCATTCTGCTCATCAACAATTAACTAGTCTCTCAAACATTTTAAACTTTACCTGGTTTTCTCATCTTCTAAACTTTCACCAGCATCTAGGCTTTTTCTAGTCTACTCCTCCAAATTTTTCCATACTTTCCTTAATACCATGCTGAGTTATGGCAGAAAAGGCATGAGGTAGAGCCAGAATTTATAATTAAAAAGAAATCTTTAGGAAAAAGAATCTTTAGGAAATTCAATGGGATACAAGAAGATGCAGTGAGACAACACAATGAATTGAGCAAAACTATCCAGGACATGAAGGAGGAAATCTACAAAGAGATTACTACTTTAAAAAAGAATATAGTAGAACAAACAGAACTGAAGAAGTCATTCAATGAAATAAAAAACACAACTGAAAGCTTAAGCATCAGGAGAGAGCAAGCAGAAGAAAGAATTTCTGATCTTGAAGACAATCTCTTTGAAACAAATCAGACAGATAAACAAAAGAAAAAAGAATTTAAAAATGAAGAGAATCTAAGAGAGATAGCAGATAACCTTAAACATACAAACATCTGAATCATGAGTATTCCTGAAGGTGAGGAGAAAGGAAAAGGCACTGAGAACATATTCAATGAAATAATATCAGAAAACTTTCCAGGTATAGGGACAGACATGGACCTTCAGACTCAGGAGGCTCAAAGATCCCCAAGCAGCTTCAATCCAAAAAGGTCCTCTCTGAGACACATTGTAGTCAAACTGTTCAAAGTCAGAGACTAAGAGAGAATTCTAAAACAACAAAAGCATCAAGTCATATATAAAGGAGTCCCCATCAGACTAACAGCAGACTTCTCAACAGAAACTCTACAAGCCAGAAGAGAATGGAATGATATATTCAAAATACAAAAAGAAAAAAATTGCTGGACAAGAATACTATATCCCATGAAACTATCATTCAGAAATGAAGGAGGAATAGTGTATTTCCAGACAAACAAAAACTACAAGAGTTCTCCACCACAAGACCAGCCCTACAAGAAATCATCAAGGGAGTCTGGAATCCAAAAAACAATAATCACTTCCATGAATACAAAAGAAAGAACAAAACCCACAAATAGAACAAAAATGCAAATGAGAAACAGAAAGAAACTGTATCTTACCACTTTGAAAAACCAAAAACACCAAAGAAAATCAATAACATGGGAAGAAAGAAACATGAGATATTCAAAACATCCAAATGAAAGTTGATAAAATGCCAGAAGCAAGACAATACTTTTCAGTAACAACCTTAAATGTAAATGGATTAATCCCCACTCAAAAGACACAGACTGGCTAATTGGATTAAAAAGCTAGACTGTACTATATGCTATTTACAAGAGACACACCTCACCTGTAAAGACACACACAGATGAAGAGTAAAGAGATGGAAAAAGATTTACCATGCAAATGGAAACCAAAAACAAACAGGTGTAGCTATTCTTATCAGATAAAATAGACTTTAAGCCAAAAGCTTTATAAAGGACAAAGAAGGCCATTGTATAATGATAAAGGGATCTATTCAGCAAGAAGACATAGCAATCATAAATATAGATGCACCCAACATTGGAGCACCCAGATATGTAAAGCAAACACAATTAGACTTAAGGAAAGAGATAGACCTCAACACTGTAATAGTAGGGGACCGAAACACCCTCCTCTCAAAATTGGACAGGTCATCTAGGCAACAAGTCAACAGAGAAACACAGGATTTAAACCACACTTTAGACCAATTGGACTTGCCAGATATCTACAGAATATTTCATCCAACAACTACAGAATATACATACTTCTCACCAGTTCATGGGACATTTGCTAGGGTAGACCACATGCTTGGTCACAAATCAAGCCTCAACAAATTTTTAAAAATTGAAATCATTTCAAGTATCTTTACAGACCACAATGCATTAAAACTAGAAATCAACAAGTGAAACTCTGGACTCTATACTAATACATGGAAATTAAACAACATGCTCCTGAATGACATCAGGGTCCAAGAACAAATTAAATAGGAAATCAAAAACTTTCTCAAAACCAAAGAAAATAATGAAACATCACACCAAAACATATGGAATGCTGCAAAAGGAATTGTAAGAGGGAAGTCTATTGCATTAAATACTTAGATCAAAAGAATAGAAAGTTTCAAATTAACAAACTAATACTACAACTCAAAGAATTAGAAAAACAAGAACAATCTAATCCCTAACATCACAGACAGAAAGAAATAATTAAGATCAGAGCAGAACTAAATGAAATAGAAACCCAAAAAACAATACAAAAGATCAATCAAAGAAAAAGCTGTTTTTTTGAGAAGATAAATAAAATATACAAAACATTAGACAGACTAACTAAAAAATGATGTGAGAAGACACAAATAAAAATTAGAGACAAAAAAGGAGACATAATAACTGATACCAAAGAAATACAAAGAACCATTAGAAATTATTATGAACAGCTATACAACAACAAATTTGTAAACCTGGAGGAAATGGATAAATTTCTGGACACATACAAACTACCAAGACTAACGAAGAAGAAATAGAAAGCCTGAACAGACCAATAACAAGCAAAGAGATTGAAGCAGTCATCAGGCATCTTCCAACAAAGAAAATCCCAGGACCAAATGGCTTTACTGCTGAATTTTACCAAACATTTAAAGAAGAATTAATACCAATTCTTTTCAAACCATTCCAAAAAATTGAAACAGAGGCCATTCTCCTCAGCTCATTCTATGAGGCCAATATCACTCTGATATCAAAGACAGACAAAGATTCAACAAAAAAAGAAAATTACAGGCCAATATCCTTGATGAACATAGATACAAAAATCCTCAATAAAATATCCACAAACAGAATATAGCAATGTCGGGTCTGCCGCTGGCCAACTCGAACAGCCCTAGCCTCGTTCCTTTTGGTGGGCGAGCGAATGGCCTGGATTCCTCTTTCCCTCTGGTCCCCTTTGGAAGGAGACGGGGGAAGAGAGCCATGAAGAGAGGTGAGCATAGCCGCCGGCCCCAACCAGCCCAGTTTAAAGGACACTCAGATGCAGCGGGGGTTCTGTCGAGTAGTTCCGTTTATTATCACACAAGCACTTGCTTTTAAAGGCAAATGGGGAAGGGAGGTTTTTTACATAATCCTATCAGCTTAAAGGTCAAGGGCATGCATCCTGTCTCAATGCCTAGCTATTGCAACCACGCAGTGTTCATGAGCGCAGAAGCACGTATTTGGCTAATAAGGGCTAAGGCAAGGTTCCCGCAGACACCCCCACCCTACTTCCTCCGGGCGCTGTCTTAGGCTGCCACATTAATACACCCTTGTGGGCCCATAATGGCGCCACTTGTAATGTCACTTAAGGTGGCGTTAGTTTTTAAGGCCTGACAATTCCCCCTTTTTGTTTTAATAAGGCAGCTGGAGGCGGCTAACCTTCCCAGCCTTGCCTCCATTCCCTCTGGTGGCTGTGCCTGTCTTAGGTTGTTTCCCTCTGGAAATCTTACCCGTCATTGACTATCCAGCCAAGCAGGGGTGGGGCGGAGCCTTAGAGATTGGCATTGATTTCTTGAAGGGCCATATTGACCCAAGGGCTGTCAGGGCTTTCATTATGGGCCACCTCCTCTACCACCTGGGTGAGCATTAGGAGAGAAGTGGTGTTGCGCCTTATAAGGGACACAACCTGGCAAATGGCGTAAGGCCCCAAGATGATTAAGACAAGGAAAATGGCTAGGGGGCCCACCAGGGAGGACAGGGTGGTGAGCCACAGGGAACTTGAAAGCCAGCTTTGGAACCAATTACTATTGGCTTCTCGCTCTTCTTTGTGCTTTTTTAGCCCTTCTCTAAGCTTAGCTAGGGAATCTTTGACCACTCCAGAGTGGTCAGCATAGAAGCAGCACTCTTCTTTGAGGGCAGCGCATAATCCTCCTTGTTGTAAGAACAACAGGTCTAGTCCACGTAGATTCTGTAAAACAACTTCAAAAAGTGATGTTAGCAATTTTTTAAAATGTGATACAGACACCTCCAAGCTGCCAAGATCTATGTCCACTGCCTCCCTAAGGGAAGCTACCTGTTGATGTGCCAAGGCTATTCCGGCGGTCCCGGTACCCACTCCAATAACTCCCAAGAGGGAGCTGATGGCCACCTCAGCTGACCCTGTGGCCTGCTTGCTTCGGGTCCGCTTATTTCGGGTTTTGGGGGCAGTGAAATTTGCCACGGTGCTGCAAAAGGGTTTGTTGGCACCTACTCAGGAACGTTTGTCAAGGACCCGCAGGAAGGTGAGTCCAGGGTTGGTGGCATTGGGCAATGCTACTGCTTGATTTATCTCTGCCTGCATACGGCACTCTTCTTTAAAGAAAGCATAGAACTTGATAAACAAGTTTGGGGGGAAAATGCCTTACAGAGCATTTTCCAATCTTGGGTCGTGCAGGGTTGGTGCGCTAAGCCCTAGAGGATGGTTTCTGCCCATGGGGAATTGGGCCCATCCTCTGTGACAGCCTTTTTCAGCTCTTTAAGGTCATGAGCTTCCCAAGGGTACCAAGCAGCCGGCCTATTTCCACTGGGGGCAATGTTGACTGGATAGGCCTGAGGGGCCACTTCCCCCCATGGGCTGCAGATGGCTGGGGGTTCCCAGCGAGCCATAACAGGAAAAGCCTGTGGCTCTGCCGGGGATGTTTTTAAAGGTGGGCTAGCCTCCTCCACTTCTTCAGGTGCTGCTTTCTCTCCTTCAGCTAAAATTTGGTGGGGTGACAGAGTAGGGGCATAGATATCACTCAATGGCTCAGGGCCTTGCATTGGCAGCTTTGTTTCCTTTTTTCTCTCCTCATCAAACTGCCCCTAATCCCTTTCCGCCCCTTCCTAATGCTCGGGATGAAAGCAAAGCTTTAGGGCAGAGATGGTTGGGTAGAACCCTAAGGGGGGGTCTAGCCCGTGACTAATCTCATTCTTTCTGGCCAGGGTCTGAACCCAGTCCCAAGTCTCATACGAGAACAAGTTGGACGAAGGTGCCCAAGGGGCTACCTACATCACATGACGCCAGGCATTGGTGGCCGTGGAGTCAGATATTTCTAGGCCTCTGCTTTTTTACATGTACTTTAGAGCCTTGCAAGCTGTCTCATCACTCTTTCCACACACACCTCCCATGTTGCCCCATGGGGAAGGGACAAAGGGAGCAACAGGGCAGAGAAGTGCAGGGACTTCCCCCTGTTATGGTACTCACCCTGACACGCAGGTGGATTACTTCACGGCAACTACCGCGGTTGCAGGGGCCACTCCGCTGGTTGATCACCCTTCGTCGACCTTCTTTCAGGACCAAGCAGCCAGGGGCCTCACTCGCTCACCTTTCACCCATGCATTTTAAAAAATGCCTCACATGGAGCACCACTCTGTCGGGTCCGCTGCCGGCCAACCCAAACAGCCCTAGCCTCATTCCTTTTGGTGGCGAGCGAATGGCATGGATTCCTCTTTCCCTCCGGTCACCTTTGGAAGGAGACGGGGAAAGAGAGCCATGAAGAGAGGTGAGCATAGCCGCCGGCCCCAACCAGCCCAGTTTAAAGGACACTCAGACACAGCAGAGGTTCTGTCGAATAGTTCCGTTTATTATCACACAAGCACTTGCTTTTAAAGGCAAATGGGGAAGGGAGGTTTTTTACATAATCCTATCAGCTTAAAGGTCAAGGGCATGCATCCTGTCTCAATGCCTAGCTATTGCAACCACGCAGTGTTCATGAGCGCAGAAGCACTTATTTGGCCAATAAGGGCTAAGGCAAGGTTCCCGCAGACACCCCCATCCTACTTCCTCCTGGCGCTGTCTTAGTCTGCCACATTAATATGCCCTTGTGGGCCCATAATGGCACCACTTGTAATGTCACTTAAGGTGGCATTAGTTTTTAAGGCCCGACATAGCAACACATCAAAAAATTATACACCATGATGAAGTTGGATACATGCCAGGTATGCAAAGATGGTTCAACATACACAACCAATAAATGAGATACACCACATCAATAAAATCAAAGACAAAAACAATATGATTATCTCAATAGATGCAGAAAAAGCATTTGACAAAATTCAATGTCCCTTCATGATAAAGAATCTCAGCAAATTAGGTATAGAAGGAAAGTATCTCAACATAGTAAAAGCTATATATGACAGACTTTCTGCCAATATCATCCTGAATGGGGAAAAGCTGAAAGTTTTTCCCTTGAGAATGGAAATGAGACAAGGATGCCCACTCTCACCACTCCTATTCAACTTAGTATTGTAAGTACTAGTCAGAGCAATCAGGCAAGACAAAGAAATAAAGGGAATCCAGATTGGAAAGGATGAAGTCAAATTGTCCCTGTTTGCAGATGACATGATTCTGTATATAGAACAGCCCAAAATCTCTACAAAAAAACCTTCTTAGAGTTGAAAAATGACTCTAAAAAGTTGCAGGATACAAAATCAATACGCAAAAATTGGTAGCATTTTTATACTCCAACAACAAATTAGCAGAAAAAGAAATCAAGGAAGCAAGCCCATTTACAATAGTCACACAAAATAAAATTCCTAGGAATCAATTTAACTGAGGAGGTGAAAGATCTCTACAATGAAAACTACAAATCACTGTTGAAAGAAAGTAAAGAGGACACAAAAAGATGGAAAGTCATTCCTTGTTCATGGATTGGAAGAATCAACATTGTGGAAATGTCTATACTTCCCAAAGCAATCTACAGATTCAATGCAATCCCCATCAAAATACCAATGATATTCTTCATGGAAATAGAAAAAAAAAATCCTAATGTTTGTATGGAACAACAAAAGACCCTGAATAGCCAAGGCAATCTTGAGCAAAAAAACTAAAGCTGGAGGTATAACACTACCTGATTTTGAACTATACTACAAAGCTATTGTTACCAGAACAGCATGGTACTGGCATAAAAATAGACACTCAGACCAATGGAACAGAATAGAGAACTCATAAATCAACCCACACACCTACAGCCAACAGATCTGTGATGAAGACAACAAGAACATACACTGGGGAAAAGACTGCCTCTTCAAAGAATGGTGCTGGGAAAACTGGACATCCATATGTAGAAGAATGAAACTAGACCTATACCTCTCACCATACACCAAAATCAACTCAAAATGGATTAAAGACTTAAATATAAGTCTGGAAACTATAAAGCTCCTAAAAGAAAATGCAGGTGAAACACTTCAGGAAGTAGGACTGGGTAAAGATTTTACACATATGACTCCCAAAGTACAGGCAACAAAAAGAAAAATAAACAGATGGGATTATATCAAACTACAAAGCTTCTGAATAGCCAAAGAAACAATTAACAGAGCAAAAAGACAACCTACAGAGTGGGAGAAAACATTTCCAAAGTATGCATCTGACAAATGATTAATATCCAGAATGTATAAGGAACTCAAGCAATTTAACAGTAAAAAAGCAAATAACTCAACTAAAAAATTGTCAAAGGAACTGAATAGGCTTTTCTCAAAGGAAAATATGCAAATGGCCAACAGACACATGAAAAAATGCTCAACATCACTCAGCATCAGAGGAATGCAAATCAAAACCACGTTAAGATACCATCTCACCCGTTAGACTGGCTATCATCAAAAAGATGGAGAACAACAGACACTGGTGATCATGTGGAGAAAAGGGAACCCTCCTACACTGTTGGTGGAACTGTAAATTGGTGCAGCCATTATGGAAAATGGTATGGAGTTTCCTTAAACAACTTCAGCTACAACTGCCATAAAATCCAGCAACCCCACGGCTGGGTATATACCCAGAGGAATGGAAATCATCATGTTGAAGGGACACCTGCACTCCCCCATTTATTGCAGCTCTATTTACAATAGCCAAGAGTTGGAACCAACCTAAATGTCCATCATCAGATGACTGAATGAGGAAAATGTGGTATATCTACACAATAGAATACTACTCATCTATAAAAAAAGAATGAAATATTGCCATTCACAGCAACATGGATGAACTTAGAAAAAATCATATTAAGTGAAATAAGCCAGGCACAGAAAGAGAAATACTGTATGTTCTCACTCATAAGTGGGAGCTGAAATTATAAACATACAAATAAGAGAAAGAAAGAAAGAGACAACTTTCCCAATAATACATTGAACTTTCAAAAGGACAACTGAGGTACTAGAAGCAGGCAGGGAGGGGGTGGGAGGAACTGGTAAAGGGCCACCTATAGCAATGATAGTGTACATTATTGAATATAATAATTATTCTAATGTAAGCATCACATATTGCATGTGGATGTTGATGTTCAACTCTGTTCAATATGTACAATCAACTTTGTTACAATAAAAGAAAAGAAAAGAAGGTTCCTTATGAAATCTCTGCATGTTCCCAAGGGTCCCAAGAACACAGCCTGGGAACTTTGCACCCTAAAATGAAGACCAGCTGTTCACCTGGTCTGCAAAGTCTTAACTTCTAGAGCAACCTCCAAAATGGGAACCTTATTTAGAATGACCCTGTACACTCCTTGAGAATTCCAACTCTGAACCTCCCCCATAATTAGTCATTGTGCTGCCATATGAAATTACTGTTATTGCTATTTTAAAGCAGTGTTTAAACACTTCACTGCCATTCTTCGTAGTCATGTACATATGCCTCTACTTCCAGTAATACGTAAAATTGTGCCTAAGTGGATTTAATTCTATTTTGCTGGTAAGACTTGTTGCAGATCCTTTTTCAAGGCGGGTTATTACCCCCAATTCACATTCTATGTAAGTCTGGATTTTTATTTGTCAGTTTGTTTTAAAGAAAGAAGTAGCTGTATTGCATTTTTCTTTCACCTCTCTCCCTACTGCAGGTTGGAAGGAAGATTAGTAGGAAAGAGTCCGCAATAAAGGGAATGTTTTCCCTCATCTCTATGCTGTCCATACAGGTTGTCTTAATCTTATCGCACAGCCAATATGGAATTAATCAAAACCCAAAAAGCTGCTTCTGGAGTCAGGAGGAATGAAGCTAAGAAGTTGCTGATAATGCCCATCAGGGTGATCCTCTCTCTTTAAAAAAAAAAAAAATTTACTTTGGTTTCTGTTGGATTGTTTTCTTCCCTAGGCAACATTGCAGTGATGCCCAGATAAGGGGAAGGATAAACACTGACAAAGGCGGATGGAGAGGCCACACTGGGCTTACACAACCTGGGGGCCCTAGTCAGATGGGATGGTCTGGCAGATGCAGAGCACTTGAGGAGTCAGAGGTCTCTCTGGGAAGTTTGCTCTGGGGAGGGGCCGTTGGTAAGGGCAGAAGCCCAATCCTGAGCTCGGGAGACCACACAGTCAAGAGGAACCAGGAGTCTGAAGGACTTACTGTATGGTTATTGCTCTGAAGTGAACACAGGCAGATCAGAGCTGGCTATCTTCTGTCCTTCCACCACCCACAACGAAAGCACTCCCCTGCACTCCCCTCCACTCCAGTCCCCAATTCTCTGAATGTCCCTACCTTTGACCCAAGCTTTCTCCCAAACTTTCCCATGGTGTCCTTTCTACTTGCCACCCCACAGTCAGCAAACCCCTCCCCTGTCTTAGTTTCCAATGGCTGCTGTGATAAGTTGCCAAAATCTTAGTGGCTTTGAACAACACAGATGTAGTATCTGACAGTTCTGGAGGTTGAAAGTCCTAGAGTGAAGGTGTTGGCAGGGATCCTATTCCTTCTGGAGTTTCTAGGAGAGAATCCATTTCTTTGCTTTTTCTAGAGGTACTTCATGGCTCCTTCCTCTATCTTCAAAGCCAGGAGTATAGCATCTTCCAATCGCTCTATGTGTCTCTTTCTTTCTCTCTCTTCTTCTCTTTTCTGCTTCCATAATCATAGCTCCTTCCCTGTCTCTCTCTCCCCTGCCTCCCTCATATGAGGTCTCTTGTGATTATGTCAGGCTCACCTGGATAATCCAGATCATCTGCCCATCTTAAATCTGCAACTTAATCACATCTGCAAAATCCCATTTGCCATGTAAAGGACATATTCATAGGTTCCAGGGATTAGGACTTGGAAGTCTCTGGGGCCACCTTCAGGCCCACCTTTTCGGAGCATCCTGCACACCATCTGGCCTCCTGAGGACATCACTCACCCTTCAGCCTTCTCAAGGGCTGGTGTTGGCTGTGGAGATCCCAGATATCTCAAATGATGAGGGGGTAGGGTTGCCTTCCTTTTAGATTCCACTGCCACTTCTAGACTATCACCGTCTCACATGCTGTACATAGACAAACAACATATTCCTCTACAACCGGTTGTTGACCATATTCTGTGCATCACCATCCCCGCCACGGCCACAGCTCTTATGCAGCAGAGACTTGCTCTCCACCAGCGGGTGACTTTAGTTCACATGAACAACCAGACTTGACTGCTGCCTTCCTTCCGGCATCTTCCACACCACCTTAGTGCCCATGCAAAACCTTCACCCTGGACACTGTCATACCTGAAACTGCTCAACCTAAGCATAAGTCATTAATTCATGCTCCCCACTTCTGTTTGCAACTACCTCTCTTTCTGGCTTGTATTCAAAAAGGAGCTCCCCGCCGGCCAGCCCCTCCTCCACCCCATCCTCATCCAGCCTGGAGGCTTCATCCATCATGTCAGGAACACTATGGCAAACCTCGTACATCCTCTTTATCTTTGCTCTTTTCACAGAACAGAATATAAACTCTTATCTGAGAATATCGTGCCTACCTGTATCTCTACAGCTTTTATTTAAGCCCAACTCAAAAAAATGACTTTCTCTAGCGGTATTTTTGCACGATGCTGTCAGTAGACATTGAGAAATGCTTTAAAAGAGATGCGTACATGTCACCATTGCATTCCTGTGAGGATGTTGCCCACCATGTTACTTAGTATTTCCTAGATAAGAATACACGTAAAAACAATTATTTTAGACCAACATACCAGGGATGTTTTTGGTTCTCTTAAGAAATGGAACAAGCTTTGGTAATGGACAATGCAAATCATAAAATTCAAGGGTCAACATTTTCCTTTCTTCTCTGGCTATCAGTCAGCTTTATAACCTCAATAACAGTACCCAAGTGTGCGTGTGTGCAGGCTTTCCCCTGACTTACCACTCTTCTATTCTGTCAGTTTCCCTCAGTTTTGACTTTTATATGTTAATATTCTTTAAATTTCTTTGTATATTTTTGTAAGTAATCTTATAAACTTTGTGGGGTGTGATAGAATATCAATAAATAGACACTCAGTTGTACTGGTTTTTGCTTCATCCTCAAGTTCATTCTCTCTCTCCCAATCTCTCTCCCCCTCTTCCCTCACGGAGCTTATGGTTTAGTGCAAACTAATTACTCCCCCCAAAAAGTGTGAATTCAATATTCCAATTTTATGTATGAGAAAATGGAGACTCAGAGTCAAAGCAACTTACTTAAATTAGTTGGTGACTAGATTGTGTAGTTAGTTGCAGGTTTAGATCAGATTTCAGAATTTCCATCCAGAACTCTTTTCTCAGCCAGGATAATAATCCATACTTTCACTGCAGCCATATTCGGGAGAATAGCAATGTACACTCCCAACTTCTATAGGAGAAACTGCGGGCTGACATTTAACCTGGATTATATGTGTATGTGTTGAACCGAAATTGACGTAAGAGTCAGTTCTTTATTAAGCCTGATTTATTCACATTGATTTAAGAATCTCTGACAGAGAAAAACAAAAAACAGCATCAGTGAAATTTGCATAACATTTTTTGTCTCTGGGTAGATGGAATACCCAGGAGCTGCTGTTGCCCCATCCCATCCTCCTCACCCTCCATCCAGCCCAGAGCTTGCCCAGGGACCTTCCCAGAGCAGAATGTGACCTTCACACACCAGCAGGAGTGGGAGAAGCAGCAGCGGCACCTCACCTCCTCAGGAGCAATGGACTTCAATCACTCAGCCAATTGGCCACTTGGCCACCCAACATGCATTATTAAACACCTTCAATGGACCAGGCATTGGGATGCAGGATGGACAAAACACACTTCTAGCCCTTGAGGCATCAGTATATGCTGGAGGAACATAGAGAATCACAACTCAATATGGTGAGTAAAGGGATGGAGAGATGCCCAGGTTTAGGGAATACACAACGAAAGACCTCGGCCCTGCCCTCATGATGACTGATTCCAAAGAGTAAAAAGTAGAAGCAAAACTAACGAGTATAGAGCTAGAATCCAAGTCCATGCTGACACATAACTGGCTGTTATTAGAGTTATAAGATTTTCTCTTCAACGATCATTTCTACCATGATTGTAAAAAGAAAAACCATCTCCCTTTGGTGATCTTGTTTTGCCCTGAAAGAAAAGTCTGAATCAAACTTCAATCTACTGCTTGAGTTGCCTAAGTAGTTCTCTTCCCACCTGTAGACCCAGAGGGTACACCATTAGAATGAGTATTTCTTTTGAGCCATGGCCATTCTATCAAGTGCGGGTGGGTAAGGAAGGAAATTTGCCTCCATAAGTGCATCTTCATAACTAAGTTTTCTGATGAGAGCCACAGTCAGGCAACCAAGGTATAACTGAGCTCACAGGTAATTGCCTTTCTGAATTCCAGGTTCCAGTTTCTGACCAAGCATGTAAAGAGCCTGGAAGTCATCACTCCTATCCATGCCAGAAGAAAAAAGATAAACTGAAAATCAGCAACTCTTCTTAGACCTGTCAGAGAACTGAGGTCAGAGGGCAAACTGCTGCCACAAAATTGGAGGCTCAGATGGGCGGATACAATCACAACATACCTGAGCGGAAACCTCCTCAGGAATCAGTTCTGGAGTAGGGAAACCTAAACTGTGATTGATGAAGCAGGAGACTCAGTGTGGATATCTCTAAAAGTTAAAAATTCCAGGGGGACCCATGTTTAGGGGTCCCCCACACTTTTTTTGAGTCTTACTTCTGGAGCTTGACCAGGTTCTGACAGTAAATACCAAAGAAAAATCCCCTTGTGATACCGGCAGGGGAAGGTGAAAAGGAACCACTTTGAAACAGGTCAGGGCATTCTATTCTTAAAGAGGTCTGCCCTCAAGAGGAGTTATTCTACCAGAGCCTAAGAGACTGGTGTTTTAATTAGAGTCTAAACTACCAGAAGAAACAGAAACACTCAACTACAGTCCACTTTAGCCATCCCGTCCTCAACAGGGGAGAACACAACTGAGGAGCACTGGTAAGTGTCACAGGCCAGGGCACATTCTGATTAAAACACTGAGACCTGGTCACAGGAATGTGGGATGCTTCCCCTCCCCACACCTTGCCACTGTATCAGTAAAGCTCCTGTATATTAACAGGGAAATACAACAAAAAGAGCAGCAAGTCTCTTACTTAAGGAGAACTGCCTTTTCTATGTTGATCTTACAGAGGTCTCACTTCTAAACCCAAGATTAAATTGTTTAGTTATACATTGAACAAACTACTCTTGTGAGAGCCCGAAAAAGAACCAAAGCTCGCATGCAAAGGAACTGTAAGCAGACCCATTTCACCTCTACTCATCATCAAGAAGGAACTGTTAACGTCTTCTCATAATCTTCATAAACGTGTTGTCCTGGATATCAGAAAGTCTTCCCTTTGACAACTGGTGTGACGCAAACCTTCCCATATCCTGTGGATGTTTCCCCTCATGTTTCTGCTGACAAGCACCAACAAAGAGCTCAGCTCTCACTAGCATCATGCCTCGTGGCTTTTTAAAACCCTGCCCACAAGTTTGTACACAGTCCCTCTATTGAACCCTCCCTAAATTATCCAAATTTGAATATTTCATTGGTCTTCTACTGGGACTGACTTGTACACCTGAAAAGGTAGAGAAGGATCAAGTATGTAATGTAGACCTCTTTCCATTCCCTTTGGCAAAATAAAATGCCATGTAGTTGTTCAAAGCATTGCATGTTCTATATCTTGATCTGAATGGTATAAATATGTAGCATTTCATTGATCTCTCTGTCACCTCTTCTTGGGAGGAGCCTAGAGGACTAGACAATAGAATGTCAAAGCCACAGGATACGACATGAGGAGAATTCTGGCATAGCCCTGCCATAGAATACTTTTAATAATTAATTTATTTATTTTTTCACAGCTGGCTGGTAACAGGGATTGAACCCTAGATGTTGGTGTTACCAACAGCATTGCTCTAACCAACTGAGCTAATTGGCTGGCCTTTATTTTTTCTTTTTGCATTTTTCTTAACCAAAACACTATTTGAAATATTTTTCCCATTTTCCCATTACACCATAAAGAGTGCTCTTTGGAAATTGATATTGTGTCAAGCATACAGGAATAATTAATATTTAGTTTGTCTCAGAAACTGTGGTCACTGTGTTATTCATAGCATCTACTGGAAAATGGTTTTGTTTGATCTTAGAAACCAGTACTGTTAATAGGATGTTAAGCAAGTGTTTTCTGTGCACACAGAGTGTTTATATAGTGGAGTTGATAGCATTTTGATTTTGTCCTTGTGTACAAATTTTGGCACCAACCCTGGGCAAAGTTCCAGAACTTGGTGAACATCTGAGTGAACTGGGCTTTGCACCTATATGTCATTCACTCCATGAATGTTTATGGCATAATTACAAGTCAGCCTCTCTATGTCCCCTGTGGAAGGTCAAATAAACAAATACGACTTGGTGCTGTCTTCAAAGAGGCTATATAGTTCAACCCCTAACATGAGGTCACCACAGAGGCCACTTTTTACCCAGAGCTCCCTTCAGGACTAGTTTGGGGATACAGGGAGCCTGAACCCAGATTTCTCTGACACAAACAGAACAAATTTGCTTTTATTTATTTTACATAGTCATTGAAAGCTCGGTCACTGGGACAAAGAGTTTGAGGGTTTAGAAGTAAGAGAGGAAACTAGTGATCAATTGGAAAGATGTTTGATAATAGAGTTGTGCAGGCTTTATCACAATTAAGCTGAACAAGATCTGGTGGGTGCGGGATCAGGATCTTTACAGGCTCTGTAGGTAGTTATCGTGCATAAAGCCTAGCTGACTTGAGAACTGTTCATCTAGACCTGTGGCTGAAGACAGTACTGTGCATTTGGGTCTCCCGAGTAGCTTGTTTATGATCAGATACCCAGAAAAGAGACCCAGAAATTCCGATTGCATAAGCACTATGGATCCTGGGAATCTGCATTTGAAATAAACACTCCTGATGATTCTAATGCAAGCAGTCTGAGGCCCATAGGCAGAGAAATACTGTGTAGAGAATCCCTGGAATATGGAACGCAATTATTGAATATGTGCTGTATTTGTCCATTTTGTGTTGCTATAACAGAATACCTGAGACTGGGTAATTTATAAAGAATAGAGGTTTATTTGGCTTATGATTCTGGGACAGCTGCATCTAGTGCGGGCCTCAGGCTGCTTCTACTCATGGCAGAAAGGGGTAAGCAGCCAGCAAATACAAGCAGATCACATGGTGAGAGGAAGGAGAGAGAGTGGGGAGGTGCCAGGCTCCTTTTAAACAACCAGCTCTCAGGGGAACTAATAAAGCAAGAACTCACTCACTACCCCCACCCCCAGGGAGAGCATTAATACATTCATGAGGGATCTTCCCCCATGACCCAAACAGCTTTCAACACTGCCACACTGGGGAGCAGATTTCCACATGAGTTTTGGGCAGAAAACACATCCAAACTCTATCATGTGCCCAACACCTGGAGCTCTGCAGTTGATGGCTTCCCACTGCACAGATGATTGTCTCTCTGATAACCAGCTGAGATTTCAAAATAGGGCTTCACTTAAAAAGAACAGTGGTTATTTCTGAGTGGTGGAATTACATATGGTTTATAAATATGTCTACCTTATACTTTTCTGAATTTTCTGTCTTTTCTGTCTTTATTTATTGATTCAACAGCTATTTATTAAGCATACAGCATATGCCACCTATTATATTGTTTCAATAATAGAATAATAGTAATTGGTAATTTAATAATATCAAAATATATTTTAATGCTAATTAAAATAGGAATACAACTAGAAACCTGTCTGCTTTCTAAGCAATAATTTGAAAAAAGGCATTTTTCCCAAATTTTAATAGTTTGGCTCTTGGCCTTCTCTTTCATAGAAATCATATTATATATACTTCCCGGGAGATTGTCAAAGCCTGTTCAATCAACAGCAGGTTATTCTTCACATCATCCTGAAATATTAGGCTTTCAGTAGTACTGCACTCACTGCTGGCTTATGTCACTTATACTGCCCTGGGTTTTACGTTGGAATAAAAGTAAAGAGAATCTATAGGCATACTGAAGCAAAATTGTTGATAATTTTGTTGTTCTTTGCTTCATGTATCCATTGAGGTGGATCAAGACACCCAGAAAGTGGGTTCTTTGAATAGGCAGACAGGGAAAAGAGGAGGCTATTGCTAAGCTGGGAAGTGCCTCCCTCATTTATAATTAACCAGTGTACACTGAATTTGGCTGTCTGTATAAGACTGGGTTCTGGTATTACCAAAATAAATCCTGGCCTTTATACAGACTTATTCTCCAGGCCATTGTTGGTCCTCACCAACTTGATTCTGAAGATTCAGACCCCATCAGCATGAATTCATTTCATTTTCCATCTTGCCACCTTCAGCCCTTTAGATGGAGCTGAGGTTTTCATTTAAACATAGTAGCTAAATTTCTGTGTTCTGATTTTATCTTTTCCATGGGTACATTAGGCATTTCTTTCCAAAAGATAAGAATCATTTACATTGAAATTTTCACTCATTCAGTTAGGTTCAGAAACTCCAATTGGATTCTTACTAACTTAGTAAGAATCCCTGCTAGTTTAATTTGCTTTAACTTCTCTTTCTCCCAGAAGTTACTGGAAGAATGGTTAATGCAGCCCATTAACTGTTTCATCATTTGATTACTTATAACCAAACCAGAATTAATTTTTCAAAATTATGTAGCACATTACTATAATGGTTTACTACAACCAGATGCATTAAAAATACTGCCTTCCTATTGTCTCTGAATTTTTTAATTCAATCAGAAAATCAATAAACTGCTGACAAGTTTGCTTGGAAAAACCCACACTGTTTGACATGAAATTTTGGTATCTTCAGTTTTTTATTGTAACCCTGGTGACTGAACAACTGTGGCAGGTTGTCATCATTTATACAACTAGTGACCCTACCCAAAAACTTGGAAAATTCCCACTACTGGACAATCTGGCACTTGGAAACACTCTGATCAAGATGTGTTAGAATGAGGTTTCATTCAGAAATGAAAAATACCATCTTTTGTTGCCTATACTCTTTGACATGACATAGCCTTGGCTGTTTCCCCCCCTCCCACTTGGGAGTTTGCAGTGTGGATGCCCAGCAAACATGATGGCTGACTAGAGGTGGCCAACCCTTGCCTCTAATGCACAAAAAGCCCAAAGCAACAAATAGTCACCTGTAGAGTAGAGTATCTAGGAGAAAACAGTGAGATCCAGCTACACAGTAAGGAAAACTACCTAAGACCTGGAAACTTGAGACAGCAACATAGAAGGACAGGTGAAATACCTGACATGGACTGATGTGGAGACTGCAGAAACCCTGCACTGCTGGGAGAAGAGTTCTACTCAATTTAGGGGAACCACCCATGCCAGTAGAGAGTGGGAGGAGTGTGCCGATCATCTCAATCTATGCCCTACTTCCTCATGGAGCTCGAAGTCCCACCTGACTTAGTGCACCACCCCCACCCCAGTGGACAGCAAGCAGAGGCTGCACAATTTCCTTGTGCTGATTGCCTGGATCCATGCCACCTTCCCCAGGAGCCCAGTGTCCCATCCAACACAGCAGCCTGCCAGCACCAAGAGAGAAGGTGCAGATAGTGAGCTGTTACTTACTACTGTACTCACTCAGAACCAAACCTATGAAGCCCAACCCAACTATCAATAAAAAACACTTCTACAAGTAAGAGTCTCTCCCCTTGAAAACCACTCCAAAAATTAAAAGAAGTAACTATGCCACTAGATGCCCAAATATCAATGCAGAGATAAAAGAAGCATGAAAAAACAGGGAAACATGACTCCCCCAAAAGAAGACTGCAATTCTCCAAAACCAGACCCCAAACCATAGGAAATGGGTGAATTGCCTAAAGAGGAATCCCAAATGGCAATATTAAAAAAACTCAACATGATGGATAAAAAATAGACAAAAATCACAATGAAGTAAAAAAAAAAAAAAAAAAAAATCCAGGTCATGTATGAGAAATTCAACAAAGAGATAGAAACAATAAAAAAGAACCAAGTAGAAATCCTGGAACTGAAGAATTCTTTCAAGGAAATAAAAAATACAATCAAGAGCATAAGCAGCATTCTAGAACAAGAGGAAAAATGAATTTCTGAACTAGAAGATAGTCTTTTTGAATGATTACAGTTGGACCAAGGAAAAAAATGATTTTTTTAAAAATTAAGAAAGCCTATGAGATCTTTCTGATAATTTTAAGTGTGCAAACATCTTTATTATGGGTGTACCAGAAGTAGAAGGAGAGAAAGGAAAAGGCATTGAAAGCCTATTTAATAAAACATAGCTGAAAATGTCCCAAGTATTGGGAGAGTTATGGTCTCACAGATCCAGGAAGCTCAAAGATCCCCAAACAGATTCAACCCAAAAAGGAACTCTCCAAGACATATTATAGTCAAATTGTCAAAAGTCAAAGACAAAGAAAGAATTCTAAAATCAGCAAGATAAAAGCATCAAATCACCTATAAGGGAATGCCTATCAGGCTAACAGCAGACTTCTCAAAAGAAACTCTACAGTCCAGAAGAGGGTGGTATGGCATATTCAAAGTGCTAAAAGAAAAAAACTGACAACCAAGAATACTATGTCCAGCAAAGCTTTCATTCAGAAATGAGGAAGAAATAGTATCTTTCCCAGATAAACAAAAACTGTGGCAATTAACCACCAGAAGACCAGGCACTCAACAAATCCTCAAAGGACTCCTACAACTGGAATCAAAAGAGTGATATATGTCACCATAAATACACAAGAATAAAAACTGCAAATGAGATAAGCAAATGAGAAAGAGAAAGAAAATGTATCTTATCATTACAAAAAACACCAAACAGCACACACAAACAATAAAAGGGAAAGAAATGAACAAAAGAAATATAAAACAATCACGAAAAATTAATAAAATAGCAAGAACAAGGCAATACCTTTCAATAACAACCCTGAATGTAAATGGATTAAATTCTCCATTTAAAAGATATAGACTGGTTGAATGGATTAAAAAACTAGACCCAACCATATGCTACCTGCAAGAAACTCATTTCACCAGTAAAGACATACATAGACTAATAGCGAAGGAATGGAAAAAGATATTCCACATAAATGGAAACCAAAAATGAGCAGGAGTTGCCATACTTATATCAGATAAGATAGACTTTAAACCAAGAACTATAAACAGAAACAAAGAAGGCCATTATACAATGATAAAAGGATCAATGCAGCAAGAAGACATAACAATAATGAATACATATGCACCCAACATCAGAACACCCAATTACATAAAGCAACTGTTACTGGATCTAAGGGGAGAGAGAGAATCCCAAAAATAATAGGTGGGAACTCTAACATACTACTCTCAGCACTGGAGAGATTATCTAGACAAAAAATTAGCAGAAGAATATTAGATTTAAACAGGACTTTAGCCCAAATGGACATGTACAGAGCATTTCATCCAACAACTACAGACTATACATTCTTCTCATTAGCAAATGATTGTTCTTCAGGATAGATCACATGTTAGGTCACAAATTAAGTCTCAACAAATTTTAAAAGAATGAAATCCTACCAAGTATATTTTCAGACCACAATAGAATAAAATTAAATATTAACAACAAACAAAATTTTGGAAAGTATACAAATACATAGAAATTAAACAACTTGCTCCCAAACAATCAATGGGTCAAAGAAGAAATAAAGCAGGAAATAAAAAAAATTCCTTGAAACAAATGAAAATACAAGCACAATTTATCAAAACCTATGGGATAATGCAAAAGCTTTACTAAAAGGGATGTTTAATGCAGTGAATGCTTACGTCAAAACCATAGAAAGATTTCAAACAAACAACCTAATGTTACACCTCAAAGAACTTGAAAAACAAGAACAATCTAATACCAAAATTGGTAGATAGAAAGAAATAATTATGATCAGAGCAGAACTAAACAAATTAGAGACCAAAAAATGATACAAAAGATCAACGAAACAAAAAGTTGGTTTTTTGAGAAGAGAAACAAAATAGACAGAGCATTACTTAGGTTAACTAAAAAAGGAAGACAGAAGACCCAAATAAAAAAATCAGAAATGAAAAAGGAGACATTACAACCAATACCATAGAAATACAAAGAATCATTAGAAACTATTGTGAACAATTGTATGCCAACAAATTTGAAAATCTGGAAAATATTTATAAATTTCTGGATGCATGCAAACTACCAAGACTGAATCGAGAAGAAATAGAAAACTTGAACAACCAATAACAATCAAAGAGATTGGAGCTATAATCAGCAATCTCCCAACTAAGAAAAGCCCAGGACCAGATAGCTTCACTGCTGAATTCTAACAAACCTTTAAAGAGGAATTAATACCAATCTTTTCCAAACTATTCCAAAAAATTGAAACAGAGGTCATTCTCCCAAACTCATTCTATGAGGCTAGCATCACCCTGATACCAGAATCAGAGACACAATGAAAAAAGAAAAATACAGGCCAATATCCTTGATGAACATAGACACAAAAATCCTCAACAAAAATTAGCAAACAGAATACAACAGCACATCAAAAAGATTATAAACTATGATCAAGTGGGATTCATCCCAGGGATGCAAGGATGGTTCAACATATGTAAATCAATAAATGTGATTCACCATATCAAAAAAATAAGGACAAAAATTATGTGATTATCTCAATAGATGTAGAAAAAGCATTTGACAAAATTCAGCATCCCCTCTTGATAGAGACCCTCAACAAATTAATTACAGAAGGAAAGTATCTCAACACAATAAAGACCATATATGACAAACTCACCACCAATATCATCCTGAATGGGGAAAAATGGAAAGATTTTCCCTTAAGAACGTGAACAAGACAAGAATGTCCACTCTCACCAATTGGAAGTATTAGCCAGAGCAATCAGGCAAGAGAAAGAAATAAATGGCATCCAAACTGGAAAAGATGAAATCAAATTGTCACTGTTTGTCAATGACATGATCCTATATACAGAAAAACCTAAAAACTCTACCAAAAAACTCCTAGATAGACCTGATAAATGAATGCAGTAAAGTTGCAGGATACAAAATTAATACACAAAAATCAATAGTATTTTTATACACCAACAATGAACTAGCAGAAAAAGACATCAAGAAAGCATGCCCACTTACAATAGCTACCAAAAGAATAAAATACCTAGGAATAAATTTAACTACAGAGGTGAAAGATCTCTACAATGAGAACTACAAAACCCTCTTGAAAGAAATTAAGGAGGAAACCAAAAGATGGAAAGACATTCTATGTTTATGGATTGGAAGAATTAATGTGAAAATGTCCATACTACCCAAAGCAAATTAAAACCCCATTAAGATATCATTTCACTCCAGTTAGACTGTCTATTATCAAAAGACAGAGAACAACAAATTCTGGTGAGGATGCAGCAGAGAAAGAGAAACTCTTCTACACTGTTGGTGAGACTGTGAATTAGTATAGTCATTATGGAAAACTGTATGGAGTTTTCTCAAACAGTTACAGATAGAATTACCATAGGAACCTGCAACCCCACTTCTGTGTATCTATCCAAAGGAATGGAAATCATCATGTGAAGGGACACCCTCACTCCCATGTTCATTGCACTTCTATTTACAATAGCCAAGCTATGGAACCACCCTAAATGTCCATGTATGGCTACTCAGCCATGGAAAAGAACGAAATCCTGCCATTCACAGCAACATGAATGAGCTTGGAGAAAATTATGTTACATGAAACAAGAGAAGCATAGAAAGAGAGGGAAATATCACGTCCTCACTCATACGTGGGAGTGAAGGAAGGAAGGAAGGAGGAAAGAAGGAAGGAAGGAAGGAGGAAGGAAGGAAGGAAAGAAGGAAAGAAAGAAAGAAGAAAAGAAGGAAAGGAAGAAAGGAATGAAGGAAAGAAGGAAAGAAAGAAAAGAAAAGACCACAATAATACATTGAACTTTCAGAAGCAGAGAACAGAACCGTGGTAACTAGAGGTAGGAAAGTGGGAGGGGGAGGGGGTTAGCAAGAAATTGGTTAATCGGCACAAGGAATGATTACATTTTGTCAAAATGAACATGCTAATTATCATGATTTGATAATCACACATTGCACACAGGTATTGATATTCAATTCTCTACCCCACAAATATGTACAATCAATTACGTTTCAATGAAAAAAAAGAAATGGAAAACACCAACAGCTATCATGGACTGCAATAGGCATGCACCCAGTGGTGTGCTGGCACTGGTTCAAGTTGGCTTGTGAGAATTGAAAATGCATCCCTTCCCAGCTCCTCATTAAGTGAGGCCGCCTTGTTGTGAGGTTGTCACCCAGGAAAGGAACCAAACATTTAATTAAGAATTTTAAAGGAGTCTTTATTGGACGGCCAGTGACTGCCTCCCCTAGGTATCTTGGGAGAGCAGCAAATTGTCTTGGTCTGCTGGAGTTTATAAAGGCAAAAATCACATCCCATTGGCACACGGGTTTGTCCAGGTGCACAAAGCAAGCTAGGTATCTAGGTTACAGAAGCCAAAAGTGAGCAGTTAAAGCAATCGAACATAAAAATTTTCATTGTGTATGGTTCTTGTTCCTATGTAACGGTTCACTGTGTATGGTTCCTGTTTCGATGCAATGGTCTTTGTTTCTATGAGAAGATCAATGGTTTTTCACACAGAGGAGGGTAGTCTGACAATGAGAATGGAGCACCTACCCAAGATGGCGTCGGTATTGCTCAGGATTCTCTGCTACAACCTGAGTAACTTGAAATTGGCCATGGTTGGGAATATATACACCACAGAAATTAGCAAACACTATAAACAAGGGCTTCTTTACATTCCTGCCCCTCTTCTTAAAAGCTGGTTTGCCAGCACACCACCAGACATAATCCAATTGACTACCTGGGCCATCACTATGGTCTGAAGGTTTGGTTTCCCCAAAATTCATCTGTTAAACCTTAATCCCCAAGGTTACTGTATGAGGAGGTGGGGCCTTTGGGAGGTGATTATCATGATGGCTGATCCCTCATGAATGAGATTAGCATCCTTATAAAAGAGGTTCCAGAGAGCTCCATTACCCTTTCACCTTGTGAGGATGCATTGAAAAAGTACCATCTATGAACCAGGAAGCCAGTCTTCACCAGACACCGAATCTGCCACACCTTGATCTTGGACTTCCCAGTCAGAGTCATGAGAAATAAATGTCTGTTGTTTATAAGCCACCCGGTCTAAGGCATTTGTTATAGCTGCTCAAACACTAAGACAGCCATGATTTTTCAGAACTTCATAATTCCTTACAGCCGTTGCCCTCTCATGAGGACAATTACTCCCAATTCATTTACAGTCAGTCCTTAGAGCTCATGTCCATGTATGGATGATGAGTTCACTGACATCATCCCACATGTTGATTTTCTCTCCTTGCTCTTTGAGCCACACTACTGTAGTATCTAAACAGTGGCACGATGTCCCCACTAACCCTCTATTCAATAGTCTGCAAGCTTATCTCCTCTCTGTTAACAGTCTGTCTTGCTTTCCTCCCAGCTTCCCTCTTTGTCACTGAGAGCCCTCTCTGCTTTACTCATGCTTCCCCATGGCCTCCCCTTTGAAGAAGGTTCCCCTTAATAGACTTTGCTCATTCATCACCCAGAGGCTGGGTCTTTGTGCTCACTCCCAGGAGGACATAATCAGTCATTCCCACTGAAGCAGTGGACAGTCACGATGGGTAAGAGCCCAGGGTGACCTGAGATGACTGATGGTCAGAAGCAGTCTAAGGACTAATCCAGCCAGTGCCCAGAGGTCCTGTTGTACATTAAAAGGCTGTGGACACCTAGCCACCAAGCCCATCCGTGGTAGTCTAGCCTTTGATGGACATAAAAAGAGGGCTCTTGGAATTCCAGGAACAGATGACAACAGACAGAAACCCATGTGTTGTGTGAGAGAAAGAAAACTATGTGTGCAGCCAGGACGCTTGGCTCTGGTCTGAGTTCTGCTATCCTTGTACTGGCTGTGTGTGCACTGGGAAGTCATGGGCCTTATCTGCAATGAGTTAGGCTCCATGGCAAAGGTCTCTTTCAATCATAACAATCCATTGCTAGTTTATTTTATTGCTTGGATCTCATATGAGGCAATATAGAAATAAAATAAGCCCATGTACCATGGAAATAATCATAAATATGATGAGCTAACATTGATATCATATCAGATGGGACTTTGAAGTTTAGACTTGTTCCCAACATTTCAGGAATGGCTGTGCTGTTTAGATTGAGCATTTCTAGCTAGAATCAGCCAACAATTCATTGTGTCTCTCTCTCCCTGCCTTCTCCACAGAGAATTAGATTTTCAGGGCTCCAAAAAGTATAACAATTTTGTCCCTGATTACAGAGAGCTTTCGGTCTTCATGGGGAACTGAGTATTTTTTTTTTTTTAATTAAAGTAGATATCAGGGCTGGGCTGAGATTTGAGTAACTGAAATAAATCACAAGATGCTGTGATTGTCTAAGGAAGAGTAAGGACAGTAAATCCCCAGGAGGCTGGGAGGCAGAGGGAACACTTGATACAGGCCTAGTCAGTGAGGAGCTATACAGGGACAGCAGACAAGCAGGTTAAGAGTGCAAGGTCTGGGTTGGAAGAACCAGCAATCCAACCCTGCACCCACCTCTGCCTACTTATGTGTGTGCCTGCCCCCACTTTGAGGGGAGAAACCAAGGTTCAGAAGGTTAAGCTACTTGCCCAAAGTTGCACATCCAGGAAGCCAGATGTCCCCCTTGTTGAATCCTCATCCATGCTCTATTTCTAGGACAACCAGCCACCGTTCAGTAGGACAGCGGGGCAGCCGAACCATGGCATCGCACCAGGCTCAGCAGGCAGGGCTTCAGTGTTGTAGCACATCAGGTCAGGGCAGCCAACTGGCCTCTGTTAGTATGAATTCTACTGCAGATATGCTTAGTTTGGCAAGTACAGGGTTTCAAAAGTTGGGGGCCAAGCAGCCCATGGGCGGCTGAGCAGCCTTCACCTATGACTTCCCATTCTGATGTCACACACTCCACAGGCTGCTATCACTGCAGGCGCCTGCATGTACAGCCCTAAAATTGTATTCTAACCCATTATTTGTAAGTCCTTAAAGCCCTCATTGCCCTATTTTCTGTTTGCCATCCTATATCTGCCTCAGGCGGTAAGCTCCTGGAAATCAGGGATTTCCACTTAGTATCTAGCGTCTCTCACAGTGCCTGACATGCAGTCTGCATGGAGCATTAACTCTGAGACACAAATTGATATATAAGTATTACCTTCCTAGTTCCATATCAAAGTGCTAGAGTTTTGTTTGGGTGTTTTGCTTTGGCACGTTTATCTCTTATCACAATATCATTGCTGTATAGAAAGCAGAAGTGGTCTTTCACATGCTGTGGAAAGACCCCCGTTAAACATTATTCTAAGTGTTCCTGAGGGCATGAGCAAGAAGAACAAGAAGATTCTCTGAGACTGGAGGGGACAAAATCTAGGCTGTCCCAAGACTGTCAGGGACACACACACACTGTCTGTGTAGCATTTGGGAAGGTCAGAGGAGACAGATGTGGAGTGTTGCTCCAAGAAGCACAGGACCGCTGTGTTTGCCACCACCCAATCTCCCAGTGAGACATGGAGCAGCTAGTGGAGTCTGTAAGCAGGGACAGTCCCCAGCTTACTGCCATGAGAGACTTGACATTGGGGAGGGGCTATGGCAATGAGTTTAAATTTCCCCAACTCTTTGGATACTGTCAGATTTGAATTACTTTAAAGAGAATAAAGAAACATGATATTTTTCCTCACCCGAGTATATAAACTTGTTAAATGAACTGAATGCTAACAAGTGTATTTAGTAAGAAGGCACCTCTTTCCCAGTCACTTTTCCCCATGCAGAGCCTTCCATCTGGGTAACCTCCCTACAAACCCCAGCTACACCACATGTTTAGAGAAGAGTTTTTCCTGGCTCCTCTGGGTGTTTTCTCTTTCTCCATTGATGAAATTCCTGAGGAGACAGAATATGTTAATCTCTACAAGCAGAATAGTCAAGTACAGTGACTAGAGCAAAGTACACACTCAATGACTGTTATTGATCTGAACTGTCCTAAACCACTTTGTGGGCTCCTGCTGCTACTCTGTGGGTTCCTACTGCTTGTCTGTGAATTCTTGATTTTACTCTGTGGGTTCTGCGGTTACTCTGTGGACTCCTGCTGTTATTCTGTGCCTGTTGTTACTTTGTGAGTTCCTACAATTACTTTGCCTCCTCACAATCTAGCCAATGGAATTCCTTCCCAAGTTGTGTGGATGCTGGAAAATTAGATTAAATTTAATATTCTCTGGCTCCTATTGTGATGGTGGGGGTCTTTGCTTGGCAATATCTACTACTCCCTGTGCAGTTAACCTTGACCCAACAATCTCATTTATAGCAATGTTTTAGTCTGTTTTGTGTTGCTATAACAGAAATACCTGAGACTGGGTAATTTATTAGGAACAGAGGTTTATTTGGCTTATGATTCTGGGATAGCTACATCTGGCAAGGGCCTCAGGCTGCTTCTACTCATGGCAGAAAGCGCAGGCAGACAGTGGGTACAAGCAGATCACATGGTGAGAAGAAACAAGAGAGAGAGAGGAGGTGCCAGGGTCTCTTTGCTCTTGCAGGAACTAATAGAGTGAGGACTTACTCGTTAATCCCCCCTCCCTCAGGGAGAGCATTAATCCATTCAAGAGGGACCTGCCCCCACGACTCAATCAGTTTCCAACACTGCCACACTGGGGTTCAAATTTCCACGTAAGTTTTGGAAGGGACAACACATCCAAACTCCATCAAGCAACTTACTTGCAAATACACTTCCACAAGTTAAAAACAAACAAAAAACACACACACAATCATTAGGTGTTATTCATAACAGCAAACTTGGAAACGACCAAATGCCCGTCCATGGAAACTCTCTGAATAAATTATGATACATTCTCATAACGGAAGAATCTGCAACCATTAAAAAAAGAAAGAAGGAAAGAGAATAAAAGAGAGAGGCAGGAAGGGAGCGAGGAATGAAGGAAGGAAGGAGAAGACCTGTGCTTAAATTGGAGATGTGTATGCAATACTGCCTACTTCAGTCCATAATCACTTTTACATTTGTTTTTTGGTGGCTGGCCGGTTCCAAACCCTTGACCTTTGTGTACATTATATTCAAAGCATGCAGTCAAGAAGTACATCAGAAATAATTTACAAGAATATTTTCCCAAAATATGAATACCTACAATATGCTTCCTGCAATGTCCTCCAAATATAAAAACACACATTTTAAAAAGAAAAATACTAAGATTGAATATTTATATTTGCTTACTCTACACTAGACACTATTTTAAATATTTTGCACATAACTCATTTCTTATAAAAATCCTGTCAGGCAAGTACTATTACTTGCTGTGGATTGAGTGTCCCTGCAAAACTCATTGAAGCTTGACCCCCATTGTAATAGTGCTAAGAGGGTGGGAAATCCAATCATGGCATTTGAAAGGTGAGGCCTTTAAGAGGTGATTAGTTTTTGAGGACTGTGCCCTCATGAATGGATTGATCCATTTGTGGAGTAAAGGGCATGGTTCTGATGGCTTTGTAAGGAGGGCAAGTGACAAGGTTGGTTCACTCTTGCTCACCCCATTTCTCTGTGTCACTGTAGAGTCACCACCAAGAAGGCCCTCATCAGATGTGTTCTTTGGAGCTTGGACTTCCCAGCCTCCAAAACTGTAAGAAACAGATTTCATTTTCTTTATAAATTACCCACATTCAGGTATTCTGTTATAAGCAAAAGAAACCAACTAATACATACTATTTCCATTTTACTAGTGAGAAAAATGAGGCATAGCATGGCTAAGGCCTTAACCAATTCGCACACCTCCTCGGCAGCCATTCCTGGACTCAAATGCCATCTCCATCCCCTCACCTAGAGTCAGGGCTCTTACCCACTGTGGTCTTAACTCTGCCATGTAATGTCACTTTGCTCCTTCCCTTCCCTCCCAGTAACCCCCACATTATTTTTTCCTAATTGGGAAAAGAAAGAAAAAAAACCAAAAAACTCAATGTTGAAGCTGCTTCTCCAGGCCATTTCCAACCTTCTAGAAAGATTAAAACAATATTCTAAATTGTTTACAAATAGAAAGTGCTTGAGCCTTAAAGCTAAGTACTAAAGAACTAAGTGCACAGGTTTGGAGGCAAAACTAAGCTTTGTTCTTGAAGCTCAGATTGTTTCTGGAGCAGTGGTTGGGTTGGAAAATTTAACAGGTTGGGATCAGTGGATTTGAGCGTCTGCCTGTAATCCAGATGGTCATTAGGTCTAGATCCTCTTAAGCAGCCAATAGTCAAAATCCTTTCCTGTTCTTGTGCCATGAATATAGGTAGGGTAAGCCCTTTTCTGTTCTTGTGGCATGAACTTACTGGTATGAAGATATACATATATTTTAAGGGAATATTTCGTTAAGGATACATATGCCTTTCAGGATTCTGAACCAATATTGTACCATAGACACAGTAAATGGCTCCACCACCCAGCCAGGACAATAATCCCCTTCAAGAAGGCCCATAAGTCGCTTCAGGAGCATCTGCCACACAGAGGTTAAATCAGAGGACTTCTAAGTGATTACAGTCGTCACTGGCACTAACCCTGAGCTTGTCCTACCCACTCCCGCCCAGGCCCACGGCCTCCCTCCATCCCCATGCGGATTCAGACCCGGCTCTTCCACGACCCCCGCGGGCACGAGCGGTCAGAGCGCTCAGCGCCCACTGCGCACGCGCGCTCCGAGGGCCTCCGGGACCGGGTAGCAACGCCGCCACGCGCAGCCGCGCTGGCCAATCAGCGCATCCGGAGGCGGGGCTTTTCCGCGGCGCGCCCTTAGAGGCGGCGGACGACTTCCGGCAATAATCTCCGACGCGTCGCCGTCAGGTGCGGACGGAGGCCGTTGGCGCGTCAGGTGGGGACTGGCGGTGAGCGCGCCAGGTGGTGATGGGGGTTTGTGGTGTGTGAGGTGGGGACGGGGACTGTGGGCACGCCGAGTGGGGACAGAAGCCGTCCGTTGGTGCGTTAGGTGGGGACTAAGGCCGTCCGCTTGTGCACCGCACAGCCTCCTCTCAGCCGACGCCCACCTTTCGGGACCCCTCCTCACAGCAGCCCTCCCAGGCTCTCTCCCCCCAGCCCGCGCTTCCATCGGGGCCTGCGACCGCCTCTTGTCTTGACTGCCTTCGTCTCGAAAGTATTGGCGATTCCTCCCCACCCTCGACCCTGGGGCCTCCCGTGGCGTCTGTTCGCCTGTTCTGCGCCCCGTCCCCCGATGGACACCTGTCTGGGTACGACCCCACTCTCCTCCAGGCCTCTCTGTGCATCGTCTACTGTTTAATCTTCCTCTATTTCTCTACTCCTTGTCTGTAGCTCCGGCGCCGTCCCCTTCCTTCAATTGCCTTGTTTGCTTTTTTTTTTTTTTTTTGCAGCTGATACTTGTGAATTTTGCGTTCTTCTCCTGCCAGTAAGCTCAGTTTTGACCTTTTTTCCTGTTATTTCATCTCTGTCCCAGGGCCTATTCAAACTCGTTTTGAAAACTTAGGACTCTAGAGAACTGTTTCTTTCCCTGTAAAGCTCTATTTTCTTGCCTCCTCCAAATCCTTACCATGCAGCCCTAATCAGAATATATTCTCGCTTATTCTTTCATATTCCGTTTTCCGCTATTGTTTGCATGTTTCCTTTTCCATGAAGCATCTGCTATTGTCTCTCAGGCCTTAGAGTATATCCCATCTCAGCCCTCAGTTTGCCATTTTTTGATATCCTTTCTGGATGAAATTTGTCCACACTTACATGCTGTATTCACGTTTGACCCTAAAATTGCTTGAATATGAGTTATCTGGAAATATTGTAAGAAAAAGAGCAATAAAGGAAAATGAAACGCTTATCAAAATGAAGACCATTCTTTCTTATCCCAGAAACCTGAAAATTGTTTTCTCATAATTTATAATGAAAGATAAGGTATAAGGGAGAAGATAAATTTCTTTGCCAACTTTTTTCTCAGAATATGAAATTGCCTTGCTGTTATTTTCATGTAACTTGTTGCTTTTTTGTTATTGCTTATTCTTTGTATAGCTCTAGCTCTTGCTTTACACTTACAGCTTTTATTGTTTTTGAAGATCAGCTTAATTGCTGTAAGTACTGGTTATTCCATTTTCTTTTCATCTAACCTAAAAGCAAATAGCAAAACACAAATAGCTTTTTAAAAATATATTAGAGTTTTGTTTCCTGTTTGTTTTCCTTGTCTTACTGCTTTTATACTTAGGTCCATCATTACTTTAGATCATGTTGGTGATATATGTAATGCTATATAAGATAAATGTAAAAAGAAGAAAACCTTGTAATTTTATAGTGTCTTTTAACAGGGTGTTCAGGAATCGCTATTATAAACATTATGGTTAAGAGCATGGATCCTGGAATGAGACTTCATAATTTTGAACTCCAGCTCCACCAAACTCTTTGCCTCAGTGTCTTCATCTATAAAATAGAGAATTAAACCTGTAAAATGAAGTTAATATTTCCTACCTAAAGGAAATAATGAGACAAAATGTGTAGATTATTTAGAGTAATGGCTAGCCCATACTAAGCTAAGTAATGTTTGCCATTATTAAAAAAAAGCATGATTGTTGAAGGAAAGACATTTATTGGTTAGTTCGGATTCTCTCATACCAGTAGTTTTCACTGGCAAAATGAAATCCTCTTCTCTTGCAATACCCCAGACCCGTATCCTGCCATATAAAATAGAGATTAAGGGAAAATTTAAAATAGTTCAGCCCCATGTGCTCTCTGACATAAGTTGTCATAAAATGTGTTTAAAAATTGCTAATTATACAAACTATGTCACAACTGAGTAGACACGCTTTGAGTAGTTGCTCTTACACATTAAATGTTTCTCAGGAGTAATTTTTAGTTTTTATTTTGTATTTGCAAATTCTCAACAAATGTAATTTTAATTAAAATAAATGTATAAGCCCTAGTAACTCTTATCTTTAAGCCGAACAGATAAATAAATGCCAATATAAAGTGGTGGGTCGTCATCATTCCAAAAGTTTAGTAATAGTGTTTTTGATTTACAAAATCAGATGCCTCACATTGGGAGTATTTTTGAAAGTTTGATACCCAGACCTTTTAAATTGCAACTTGTCTATTTTTTTTTTTTTTCTTCTTTTTCCCAGTGTCTTTTTTGGTTGTTATTGTTTTTGAATAGATCTACTTCCAGAGTCTGTGATTTAGTTTGTGAACTGTAAAGATTATACTTTAAAATAAAACTTCATTGTGATCCGAAGAACATACCATGGCCAATCTCTGAGATATACACAACTGCAGAAAAACAAATTTTTTCCTTTGTGTTGAAAATAATTTGCATTGGAAATAAAAACCTTGGGCATGGACTACTTTTTATTTTCTTGGTGCATTAGCTGCATTTCATTCCTTCCAACCTGTAAAAAATCAAACTCAGCAGCTGAAAAATTCTGACCAAATTATATTTCTCACTGAGTTTAAGGTCAAAATAAATCATCTGTTGAGTTCTGGTGGCTTTAAAAGAATTGGTTATATTATTAGAAACACCAAGCCAGCTCTTTACCTGAATTTTATAGTGATGGTTTCTGAAGCTAGAAGATAAGTGTATTAAATGGTGAGTTGGCATAGAATCTAAATAAGTACAGCATTGTGTGTCATCAAATTTTAAAATATTTCAGTAGATGAGGAAACAGTGGTGTGCATAGGGCAGTCATCAGGATAAGGGTCTTTTGGCAAGACGTTTTCTGTTGCCTAATTGTTTTCTCTGTCTTCATTCTCCCGTTTGATCTATGGTCCTTAGAAAATTATCATTCTCACAGCAACACTGCTCACATTAATATGTTGCTCAAAAACTTAATTACTTAGAGAATAAAGTCCGGACACCTTTGATGTTCAAAGTCTTCCATAATCTGGCTTCTAGTCATCTTTCCAGCTTACCTACCAATTCTCTCATAAGATTTCTCTATTTCAGCCAACCTATTATGTTTATTTTTCTCAGATATGTCACATACATTTTGGCCTTTGTATGTATTCACCCACCATTCCTGTGTTGATATTTTTTTCCTTACCTCTCCATTCATGTAAGAGCTAACTATGCTTTCAGGTGTAGCTCATGTCCTAATTTCTGCTCAGAGCCTTCCTAGCCAATTTGCTTTTTTCTCTTATTTTCTCTTTACTACTCATTTGGCGGGGGGCGGGGGGGAGTGTGTGTGTGTGTGTGTGTGTGTGTGTGTGTGTGTGTGTGTGTGTGTGTGTGTGTGTGTGTGTGTGTGTGTGTGTGTGTGTGTGTGTGTGTGTGTGTGTGTGTGTGTGTGTGTGTGTGTGTGTGTGTACACACTTTATTACATTACATGAGTATGGAGTTTTTCTCTGTGTATGTTTTGGTTTATTTTGCTGTTGCTTTTTTAATTCCTCAACTACATGGTATATCCTTGGGGGCAGGGACACGTAGCATAACATTTAGTTGGTACTCAAATGTTTGTCATTGAGCTAATCCTGTGTTTGGTCTGTTAGTAATGTTTTTCATGGTTACCAAATATTTTTTTTATCACAGATTTCTGAGTTCACAGTTTTAACATGATATTGAGAGATATTTTGGCAATTATCAGAGATGATCATAACAGCCATCTTTCTGTTGTATGTGTTTTAGGAGACTAAAGTTGCCATTTAAAGTAGTCATCTGCTACTTCATAGTCCTTGCCTTCTTTTGTGGGAATGTTCTCTGGCCTATATCTGAATGTTCTTGAAAATCAGAAAATCAGGTGCATGCTATTGAAATCTGTCTTAGAGAACTCTGGATTGAACGGACACAGGTGGTGGCTTTTGCATTTTAGAATGATCAGAAGTTGTGAAGCAAGTCTATGAGACGAGGCTTATCAGAATAGTGCTGAGATGTAAGGAGTATTTTTAAAGTATGTTCTAAAGCAAAAATTTAGGTTAATCAATATGTGACTAAAAAAGACGTGTTCTTACTATAAATTATTTTACAAAGGTTTTGAGATCTCAGTGTAAAGAAAAATTACTTTATACATTTCATACACTGGTTTAAGAGTTGAATACTTGTAGTTGACCCAGTAATATTGTCGAAGTCTGTATAATTTCCTTCCTAATTTTTCATATCTTCTATGATAGTATAAATGCCCATTTAATAGCCTGTTTTTTGTTAGTTATACTAAATATTGTTGGGAGATGGTACTCCGAGTCTACTTTTGACAGTCAACATAACACATTACAAAAACTATTTTTGCTTGATGCATCAGCTACCTTTCTGTCACTAAATTCAGTATATATTTTTCAACTCTTCCCCTGCTTGGCTTTTTTGTAACATCTTCCTGTCTCTCATTTCTTTCTTAATATACATTCTTCTCTTGACTTTCTACTTTTCCCTCTACCTCTTTGGCTCTAACTTTCCAGTGTTCTTTCTTGGCTCATCTTCATCTACTTGTCCATTAAGTGATGATGTTTCTTAGGGTTTTTTCCTTGGCTCTCTTGATTACCCACTCTGCATACTCAGTGATATTGTTTCCATGGCTTTGATTACTATCTAAATGCTGATGGTTTTCCTATATTTCTCTTCAGCCTAAGTCTCTTCTGAGCCATGAATCTGTATATTCATTCACTTATCAATCGATCAACAAATATGTATTGAGTTTCTATTGCATGCCTGGTATTGTTCAAGGTTATTGGGATCAGAGCTGAACAAGAAGACATTGCATTCTCTTAGAGGAAAACAAATAGTAAACACAAATCATTTCAGACAGCCCTACTGCTATGAACACACTAGATAATGGCAGAGAGACTAATGGGGGTGGGGGCAGAGGAAGTGGAAGGGAACTGTTTAGACAGTGTGGTCAGGGAAGCCTTTCTGGGGAGGTGAGATTTTGAATCAACAGTGTGAACATCTAAGGCAGTTCTTAGCCCTCACTGTGCATGAGAATCACCTATGGACCTTAAAAAATACCCGTAGTTAGCCCTCAGCCCCAAATATTCATATTTCGTTGTCCCGAGATGGGGCTAAGCACTTATATTTTTAAAGAGCTTCCCAGACTGTGATGTTAATACACAGCAGTAGTTGAAAACCACTGATCAAGAGGAAGAGAATTCCAATCAATGGGAAGTGCTAGTATTCAAAGTCTTACTCTCATGAAATTGTAGCTTCATGATAGGGTAATAATGTCTGTTGCATCATTTTTTAAATGATGATTTTCATAACTGGAGTCTAGTCCATGAAACTTAACAGGCATGTTCCAAACTGAAACCAACATCTCTCATCTCCCCTCCCCTAGCAAAAACCTATTCATTCTGTATTTCTTATCTCAGAGCCAGGTGCCCCAAATCAAAATATGGATGTCTTTGATTTCTTCCTCACATATCCAGCCAGTCTTCAAGTGCTGTTTGGCTCTATTTCCTAAATATTTCTACCATCTTTTCCCTTCTCTCCAGTCCATTTGCTGCTGTTCTGTCTCACCTTTTAAACGGAACATTCAGCAGCCTCCAGTCCTAAATATTCATTCCTCCCAGTGTCCCCCCACCCCATCTGTTCCCTAGAGTGTAATCCTTAGTTGTTTGTAAAGCTCAAATATATTTGAATCACTTACCTACTTACGTCACTTTCTGGGTCCCTCCTTGCTCTCAGAATAAAGTCCAACTCCTGTAACTTGCTCTGGCCTTTACTGACTTCATTCTTCTAGCTGCTACCCATTTCCTCTCTTCTATTTTAAACTTCAAATTCAACCACATTGTATATTGACAAAATAAAATAAATCTAAAAAAATAAAATCAATAAATCAATAAAATAAAATGAAAAAACAAAAGATTTTATAAAAACTAAAAAATAAATTAAAAAAAAAAAAAACTTCAACCAAATTGATCTACTTAGAGTTGCAGAATGTAAATACATTTCATGTTATGTTGCATCTAAGTTCTGGCATAGAGAGTGCTCTCTGTTTAGAATAATATTCCCTGTTCTTTCCCATTCTCCGATTCCTGCTTGTTCTTCAGGTATGAGCATAGATGTGACATTTTACCTCTGGTAAACCTTTTCTAACACGTGCAGTATTGGGCTAGTAAATCTGTCTATACTCATGCCATCTTATCAGTTTCGTATAACCAAAGAATTATGTTATCATCACTGTTTACCACCAATGTCTTGCCAACATTTCAGTGATAAGCAGACATGTTAATATTAACTAAGAACTTTAATCTTTAAAAATCAATGAGGGGTTGACCAGTTAGCTCAGTTGGTTAGAGCATGGTGCTGATAGCACCAGGATCCAGGGTTCTATCTCTGTACTGGCCAGCTGCAAAAAATTTTTTAAAAATACGTAGTCAAAATAAATGCTACAAATGAAGGAAACTTTTGTTAATTACGTATTCACTTTTAACATAAATTAACTTTTCCTTCATAGGAGAACTATGCCTTTTTTGGGTCAGGACTGGAGATCTCCTGGATGGAGTTGGATTAAAACAGAAGATGGCTGGAAAAGATGTGAATCCTGTAGTCAGGAACTTGAAAGAGAGAATAATCAGTGTAACATCAATCACAATGTGTAAGTTACAGGTTAACAAAACCACATCATTTGTCAGCTTAACATCTATGGCCTTTTCTATTTTTCAGTTTACTGCAAAGCTCCATAACTGGTAATTTTGCTGAGAATTACAGAGGATCAGATGAGTTATTTAGCTAAAGAATGAGCCTAGTAGATTGCCTAATAGACACACATACATGCTGTTTTCTTCTTTTTATTTAAAACGTTTAATCCTCACAATAATCTGAGAGATGGGTGTTGTTATTAATCCTACATTATAGCTGAGGAACCTGAGGATATTAAAAGGTACAAGTTTGTTGGCATATGTCAGGGACATGATAATAGTGGCTTACACAAGACAGAATTTTATTTTTCTCTCTTGAAAGCCTGAGTTGGTATAAGGGACTTTGCTTCATAACATTTCAGGGGCCCAAGTGACGTTCTGTCTTGTTGCCCTGCCATCCCAAGAGTGTAGCCACATTGGCATGATCTAAGAGAGTGTATTGCCTACCCCATCTGTATTCCAGTTCATCTGTGCTTTAATGGCACAGCCCAAAAGTTACACAGATCAGATCATGTCTGTCCACTCTCTATTGGCTAGAGCACTAGCCATACGGGAAGCTAGGGTTTGCGGACTATCTTCTGCATAGCTGTATATATAGATAAAAATCAGAGATTTCATGAACACAGATGCAGGGTAGATGGCTATGGTGTGGTAACTAGCAATCTCTACCACAGTGATATTGAGAATTTGAAGGGTTAGGAACGTCTTGAGACCTGTTCCTCTAGTCATGGGTCTAGTCATTGATTTTATTGTATATTTTTATTTGACATTTGCATAAATACCAACTATGTGTGTGATAGCCATCTGTTTTTCTGACAGAAGTTTAGTAGCTTTAGACCAGAGACTGTTTTTTGCAGTATTCGAAGCAGAAATTAATTTTATATTTCAGTTAAAGTGGAGATAACACATAATAATTGTTGAATTTATATCATTCTGAGTTTTGTTTAATATTGATGGCTATAAAATTTATTAGGGTTGGTAATTATGCTTTTGGTATCAGATAATTAATGTTTCACAGTTATGAATTTTCTAGGTCATTTTTTTATTGTCTTACGATTTTTATAACAAATTATTTAAAGTTGGTTGAGTATATGTAGAAATGTTAGTTGTCTCACATTTACTCCCAATAGTCACAATTAAATGTGGAGATTCCTAAGGTTACCATTTTAGGATGGGGAAATAGGTTACAAAATGTCAGTTTACAAGAAGTTGTAGTGCTGGAAATACAATGTTATTGCTACTTCTACATTATGTAATTTGTGTGAGTTTCTGTTTTTTTCCTCATGTACTCTTTTTCTCATCATTCCAAACATGTTTTAAAAGTCTGAGAATTAATTTTTTCTATATACACATAAACTTGGAGAATATAGTCAGGACATGTTTTCTTTATGTATCTCTGTGCCCTGTCTGCCTCCTCCGTTCCCAGCAAACTCACCTACATATCCACACCCATTCAGACTTACAAATCCTTTGAAATAGCACTGCTAACAGAAGCGTCCCTGTGCAGAGTGAAAACGTCCAAATGTCTTCGCTTACGACACAAGGTGTTACTGTAGCAACCATGGCTACCCACCATGAGGTGACATGAAGGGAGGATTAGTCAACACTCATTTCTTTCACCCCATCCAGTTGCCTCACAAATCTATGGACCCTCTCTTTCCCCTTCTACCTTTGTTCTCTATCTTCCCCTGACTTCTCTCCATTCCTACCAAAATGTGTGAAACATAGCACTCCTGATTCTTTGATTTAGAGTGGGCTTTCTAAAATTAGAAAAATTACTGTAGTAAAATAATTTAGGTGATCAAGACCCTAACTAAGTTACTTAATTCTATTTTTTGTAAATGGGCATGAAAATAGAAGGCCTTTAAATATTCCCCTGCTTACTTTTCCCCTCATTTTGGGACAAAAAGTTCAGAAGAAATAGGTAAGAAATTACGCAATTCATCTTGGTAGATCTAGGAGCAGCCAATCAGTTCTTACTTTGAACCCTTGATTAAGTTGCTCCTTCAAGGAACATTCATGATATTATTAAGGTTACCGATGATGGAGCAAATACTAAACCATGTTTTGAATGCTTAGTTCTTCATTTAAAAGAAGTCATGTGTTAGAACTTACAGAGTATCTTACAGAGCACAGTTTAATATACAGAGCACTCATCTTGAACCCCATCCAAGGAAGTGTATTTAATAAGCTGTAGATGCAGCATAGAATGCAGATTGGCTGGGTTATAGATGGAAGAAAAGACAACCATTTCACAATTCTAGTATACCAGATGAGTCTACTGGGTGAGTACTTGCCTACAGTAATGTCTGTGCAGCTGGATAGAGGGTTAGAATCAGTAGGAGAGTGGGTAATAAATTGATTTGACAAGCAAAAAGGGGAGCCCTTAAGAATAACTTTCAGGTTTTGGCTAGGAGAAAATGGAACTAAGTAAATAACCTGGCTTGATTTTCTCTTCATTGTGGGGTTGCTGCCACTCAGTTTTATGTTTGATGACAAAAATTATATGATTTTTATAAAGAGAAAGTATTGAAGAAGAGTGTCTAGGTACTATTTATCTTTAAGAATTCCTCACATTTTCCATTAGATTTCAATGTTGTTAGTAACTATAGGATTGTTGAGGATGTACAAGAAGTTACTCATTGTCTTTTGTAAAGCTGAAATTTGATGAGGGAGTGTGTAGTCAAAATTGTGTTTATTTATTTTTAAATTTTTCTTTTAATTTATTTATTATGAATATTCATGAGATACAAAGATGATTGTCCCCCCTCCTGCCCATGATGTGAGGGCCAGATTCATACTGGACCAGAAATTACTTTTGTACCCTTTGTCCCCTCCCAATTATCCCCCAACCTCCCTCACCCTCCTCTTCTCCCCTCCACTCCAATTTGTAGCCCTAGGAATGTTCCCTCCCTCTGTTGGATCACAGCACTGCTGTGGTCTTTCTTTCCTACCTTTCTCTCTTAGCTCCCTCATATGAGTGAGCACATGCGGTGTTTATCCCTCTGTGCTTTGCTTGTTTCACTCAACATAAGTTTCTTCAGGTTCATCCATGTTGTTGCAAATGGGAGTATTTCATTCTTTTTTTATGGCAGAGTAGTGTTCCATAGTGTATGTATACCACAGTTTCCTTATCCAGTCATCTATTGATGGACACTTAGGTTGGTTCCATATCTTGGCTATTGTAAACAGAGCTGCAATAAACATGGGAGTGCAGGTATCTCTCGACATGATTTCCATTCCTCTGGATATATACCCAGAAGAGGGATTGCTGGATCATATGGAAGATCTATCTGTAGCTGTTTGAGAAACCTCCAAATTGTTTTCCAAAGTGGTTGTACTAATTTACAGTCCCACCAACAGTGCAGTAGTGTTCCCTTCTTTCCACACCCTTGCCAGCATTTGTTATTCACCATCTTTTTGATTATAGCCAGTCTAACTGGAGTGAGGTGGTGTCTCAATGTGGTTTTAATTTGCATTTCCCTGATGAATAGTGATGTTGAGCATTTTTTCACGTATCTGTTGGCCATTTGTATGTCTGCCTTTGAAAAATGTCTATTCAGCTCCTTTGCCCGTTTTTTAATTGGGTCATTTATTTTTTTACTGTATAATTGCTTGAGTTCTATGTATATTCGGAATATTAGTCCTTTGTTGGATGCATAGTTAGGAAAAAATTTCTCCCATACTGTAGGTTGTCTTTTCACTCTGTTGATTGTTTCTTTTGCTGTGCAGAAACTTTTTAGTTTGATATAGTCCATTTGTTTATTTTTTCTTTTGCTGCTTGTGCTTTCGGGCTCATGTTCATAAAGCCTGTGCCCTGACCTAACTGCTGAAGTGTTTCACCTATATTTTCCCTTAGTAATTTTACAGTTTCGAGTCTTATACCTAGGTCTTTAATCCATTTTGAGTTGATTTTAGTGTATGGTGAGAGATGCATATCTAGTTTCATTCTTCTGCATATGGATATCCAGTTTTCCCAGCACCACTTGTTGAAGAGTCAGTCTTTTCCCTCATGTAGATTTTTGTTGCCTTTGTCTAATATCAGATGGCTATAAGCCTGAGGAGTGATTTCTGAGTTCTCTATTCTACTCCACCTGTCTGAATGTCTATTCTTATACCAGTACCATGCTGTTTTGGTTACAACAGCTTTGTAGTATAACTTGAAGTCAGGCAGAGTTATGCCTCCAGCTTTGTGTTTTTTGCTCAGGATTGCTTTGTCTATTTGGGGTCTTTTGTTTTTCCATATGAAAGGTAAGGTTTTTTTTTTCCATTTCTGTGAAGAATGTCATTGGTATTTTGATGGGGATTGCATTGAATCTGTAGATCGCTTTGGGTAGTATAGACATTTTCAGTGTTAATTCTTCCAGTCCAAGAGCATGGAATATCTTTCCATCTTTTTGTGTCTTCTTTAATTTCTTTCAGAAGTGGTTTGTAATTCTCATTGTAGAGGCCTTTCACCTCCTTGGTTAAGTTGATCCCTGGGTATCGTATTTTTTTGATGACAATTGTAAATGGGCTTTCTTTATTTCTCTTTCTGTTAATTCATTATTTGAGTATATCAATGCTGCTGATTTGGGGGCATTTGTCTTGTATCCTGCAACGTTACTGAAGTTATTAACCAGCTCTAGTTTTTTGATAGACTCTTTAGGTTTTTCTCTATATAGTATCATGTCATCTGCAAATAGGGAAAGTTTGACTTCATCTTTTCCAATCTGGATTCCCTTTGTTTCTTTCTCTTGCCTGATTGCCCTAGCTAGTACCTCCAGTACTATGTTGAATAGAAGTGGTGAAAGTGGACATCCTTGTCTTGTTCCTGTTCTTAAGGGGAAGGCCTTCAATTTTTCCCCATTCAGAATAATACTGGTGGTGGGCTTGTCATAAATGGCTTTTATTGTGTTAAGATATTTTCCTTCTATACCTAATTTGTTGAGAGTCTTTATCATGAAGGATTGTTGAATTTTGTCAAATGCTTTTTCAGGATCTATTAAGATAATCATATGGTCTTTGTCCTTGAGCTTGTTGATGTGATGTATCACATTTATTGACTTTCATATGTTGAACCATCCTTGCATCCCTGGGATGAATCCCACTTGATCATAGTGTATAATTTTTTTAAATATGTTGCTGAATTCTAATTGCTAATATTTTGTTGAGGATTTTAGCTTCTAGGTTTATCAAGGATATTGGCCTATAATTTTTTGTTGTTGTTGTATCTTTATCTGGTTTTGGTATCAGAGTTATGTTGGCCTCATAGAATGAATTTGGGAGAGTAGCATCTATTTCAGTTTTTTGAAATACTTTCATGAGAATTGGTATTAACTCCTCTTTAGAAGTTTGATAGAATTCAGCTGTAAAGCCATCCAGACCCATACTTCTTTTTGTTGGAAGATTGCTAATTACCACTTCAGTCTCCTTGCTTGTTATTGGTCTGTTCAGGTTTTCTATCTCTTCTTGGTTCAGTCTTGGTAATTTATATGTGTCTAGAAACTTATCCATATCTTCCAGATTTTCAAATTTGTTGTCATACAATTGTTTATAATAGTCTTTAATGATTCTTTGTATTTCTGTGGTATCAGTTGTAATGTCTCCCTTTTCATTTCTGATTTTTGTTATTTGTATCTTAGCTGTCCTTTTTTTGTTAATCTAACTAATAGTGTGTCTATTTTGTTTATCTTCTCAAAAACCAACTTTTAGTTTTGTTGATCTTTTCTATTGTTTTTTGGGTCTGTATTTCATTTTGTTCTGCTCTGATCTTAATTATTTCTTTCCATCTACTGCCTTTAGGTTTGGATTGTTCTTGTTTTTCAAGTTCTTTGAGGTATAGTGTTAGGTCATTTATTTGAAGTCTTTCCATTTTTTTGATATAAACATTTACAGCAATAAATTTGCCTCTTAGTACTGCTTTTGCAGTATCCCACAAGTTTTGGTTTAATGTATCTTTATTCTCATTAGTTTCTAGAATTTTTTTGGTTTCCTGTTTAATTTCTTCTTGGACCCATAGGTCATTCAGGAGCCTATTATTTATTTTCCATGTATTTGTATAGCTTCCAGTGTTTTGCTTATTGTTTATCTCCAGTTTTAGTCCATTGTGGTCTGAAAAGATTGTTTGAATGATTTCAGTTTTTAAAAATTTGCTGAGACTAGATTTGTGAACTAATATGTGGTCTGTCCTGGAGAATGTACTGTGAGCTGATAAGAAAGTGTACTCTTTAGCTGTTGGGTGAAGTGTTCTGTATATATCTGCCAAGTCCAGTTGGTCTAGGGTGTAGATTAAATCCTGTGTCTATTTGTTGACTCATTGCCTGGAGTCCTGTCCCATACTGCAAGAGGGCTATTCAGATCACCCACTATTAATGTATTAGGTCCTATCTCCTTCTTTAGGTCTAAGAGTGTTTGCTTGAAATATCTGGGTGCACCTGTATTGGGTGCATACATGTTTATGATTGTTATGTCTTTTAGCTGAATAGTTCCCTTCATCATTATATAATGGCCTTCTTTGTCTTTTTTAATGTTTTTTGTTTTAAAGTATGTTTTGTCCAATATAAGAATAGCTACTCCTGCTCGTTTTTGGTTTCCATTTGCATGGTATCTCTTTTTCCATCCCTTCACTTTTAGTCTATGAGTGTCTTTACAGGTGAGGTGGGTCTCTTGAAGACAGCATATACTTGGGTCTAGCTTTTTAATCCAGTCAGTTGGTCTGTGTCTTTTTAATGGGGGTTTAGTCCATTCACATTTAGAGTAGTTATTGAGAAGTGTTGTTTAATTCCTGTCATTTAATTGCTACTTGTTTAGGTGGTTTATATATCTTTTGATCATTATTTCCCCTTTTATTTCTCTTCTTCAATGTGAGTTGAGAATTTAAGGTGGAATGATTTAGCTTCTTTCTCTTTCTTGCTGTCATTTTTGTTTTAACTGTGGGTTTTGCTCTTTCTTGTGTATTTGTGATGGTGGTCGCCATTATTCAGATTCCAGATGAATGACTCCCTTGAGAATTTCTTGCAGGGCTGTTCATGTGGTGGTGAACTTCCACAACTTTTGTTTGTCTGGGAAATACACTATTTCTCCCTCATTTCTGAAGGAGAGCCTTGCTGGGTAAAGAATTCTTGGCTGGCAGTTTTTTTTCTTTTGGTATTTTGAATATATCATTCCACTTTCTACTGGCCTGTCTGTTTTTGGTTGAGAAGTCTGCTGTTAGTTTGATGGGGGTTCCTCTATAAGTGACCTGATGCTTTTCTCTTACTGCTTGTAGAATTCTCTCTTTGTCTTTGAGCTTTGTGAATCTAACTATAATATTTCTTGGGGAGGATCTTATCGGGTTGAATCTGTTTGGCGACCTTTGAGCTTCCTGGATCTGAAGGTCTGTATCTCGCCCTACACCTGGGAAGTTTTCTGTTACTATTTCCTTGAGTAGGTTTTCAATACCTTTTCCTTTCTCCTGCCCCTCAGGAATACCCACAATTTGGTTGTTAGAGCGCTTGAGGTTATCTGCTATCTCTCTTAGGTTTTCCTCATTATTTTAAATTCTTTTTTCCTTTTTTTTTTTGTCTTCCTGAGTTATTTCAAAAAGACCGACTTCAGGCTCTGAAATTCTTTCTTCTGCTTTCTCTACCCTGCTGCTCAAGCTCTCAGTTGTGTTTTTCATTTCATTGAGTGAGTCCTTCATTTCTAGAAGTTCTGCTACACTCTTTTTTATGGTATTAATCTCTTTGTAGATTTCCTCCTTCATATTCTGGATGATTTTTCTTGTTTCATTGTGTTCTCTAATTAAGTCTTCCTTTATTTCTTTAAGTTTTCTTAATATCATTGCTCAAAATTCTTTTTCAGATATTTCACGGATTCCCTGTTCCATGGAGTCTGACTTTGGGCATTACTGTATCCTTTTGGTGGTGTCATTTCTTCTTGATTGTTTGTACTTCTAGTATTTTTTCGCTGACGCTTGGTCATTTGGTGGGGGATTTGCTTCTTCTATTACACCGAAGTTGGCCATAGAATGGCCCTGGCTGCTACTGTGGAGGGTGAATTGTCTTTGCTTGACAGTAGGTGTGGTGGTGGCTATGTTAAACCACCTTGGTTCCCATTCCAGACTCTGTGGTCATAGAATGAGCCCCTAGCGCTGTGGAGTTCTGCTGGGCCAAACTCAGTGGGTCGGATCTGTGGCCTGGTGCTCCCCCTGGGTCTGAGGTGGGGTGAGGGGCCGCATCCAGCCGCGCAGTTCCAGCTGGCTGCTGCTAGTGGGCTCACCTGCGTGGTGCAGGTTCAGGGTGCAGGGGTAGGGTCTGGAGCTCCCCCGCTGCCTGGATCCGAGGCAGCCGGGTGAGGGGACCATGTGAAGCTGCACGGTTCCACTGGTTGTTGCTGCTTCCGGCCACTACCAGTGGGCTCACCTGTGCAGTGCTGGTTCAGGGCATGGGGTGGGCGGAGTCTGGAGCTCCCCCCTGACTGGGTTGGAGATGACGGGGTGAGGGAACCGTGAGGTTCCCCTGGCTGGTACTGGCGGGCTCCCAAACAGTGTCTTTAGCTCAGCCTTGATGATGATGCTTCTAGGGTTCTTTCCCTTTGCATCTCATTTATTAAATCTTTTTATTGCATTATTTTTATTTACACCTCATTAAACATTCTATTTCCTATCCAAATTTTAATGTTAAAACATTTTCTTTTGGGTTTAATTTGGGTTTATTTTGGTATTTGGTTCTCAGAGGCATATCAGTGGGGATCATCATAAATTTAGGGCTCCACAAAAATTATCTTCAACCTTAGTACTTCCCAAGATATCCCAAGATTGTTGAATTCAGTAAAAGTTTTTTATACTCCCCTTGGTGGCTGGCCAGTGTAGGGACTGAACCCTGGACATTGGTGTTATCAGCACCACACTCTAACCAACTGAGCTAACTGGCCAGCCCTATAAAAGGCATTTTTAAATTGTAGGTCTCCCAAGGGAACAAGATAAAAGAAGCTAAATTTTTGGTTCTCTGCCGAGTATGTGAAAATGTTCTCTGGTCACCGTGAGAGATAGAGGATTCATGGGATTCTCATGGCCCTTGAAGTAAAAACTGGGATACTAGAGCTGTAGTATCTTGGTGAGGAGACCATTCTGAATCCATTTATTTAGTTAAATAAATACCCCTGTTGTCACATTGGTGTTTTCCCATTAGGATCTTTAGAGTATCATTACAGGTTTCAGTAAACACCCAGACGGGCTTCCTTATATTTTCTTTTTAGTGACTGGAAAGAAAATTTTAAGTGATTTATAAAGTTAGTTTCAACGTCAGTTTCAACTCTAAGTATTTCAGGCAATATTTATTATTAATTGCTTTTTAATTAATGATTTCCTTTGGATTACAAATTTCTATCTCTGACTTTAATACTGTCTCTCCCACATATGTATTTTTTGTCAATTATAAAGTAATGCATGCTCATTGTAAATGAACAAAAGCAAAATCATGCAGTCCGAAAGTATATGATATGAAGAGGGAAGTTCTCCTTTTCCAGCTCCTATCCTATTTCGACATAGTAACTAACTGTGTGTCACTATTACCAAATGGTAGAGTATACAAAAAATCATGGTCTTTTTCTCTATCCCAAACCCTGCCATCACCTGATGCTTTCTTTGTCCACCTTTAGGATTCACAACCTCTGGCCTTGGTGCTTGACTGCTTTGTTTGTCTTCTCTGTCTCAGCCGCCCACTCCCATGATTCAAAACCATGAATTCAGGCATCCCAGTCTTTAAGCATAATCTTCCTTCTTGCCAAGTTTCTTGGCTGCCACCTTGTCTTTTGACCTATTTTTTTCATCCTATCAACCCTTTCTTTTTCATATTTCTTTTTGTCCAGCTATTGTTCCATGATCCATTGTTTTAATAACATTCCTGCCAGTACCCTAAACTTTCATCTCAGGCTTTTTTTTTTTTTTTTAATACACCCAACCCTAGATGAACCTACACATGAGCAGCCAGGAAATGCTATCAGTTTGGATTTGGTTTTTCTCACTTGAAAGAACTCTAACTGCTGTGGTTAGTGTATATCTTAAGTTAAGAATTTAGCTCATCAGCCAGATCTTCAGTTTCCTCCTATTACCTGTGGACTTAACTACATACACCCCCCCACCCGACATCTATTCATCCTGTGTCTATAACCACTCTTACTCTCTGTTGGTTCTCAAAGTGTCCTAAGAATATTTCTGTCATTGCATTTAACACATTTGGATAGCTTGTTTATCTAAATGCAGCATTCTCATAGAACAAGGACTTTTCCTAATTCATTTTTGTGCCCCAGTCCATTCCTACTTAGTGTCTTGAACATATTAGGTGCTCAGAAAATGTCTGGTGTCCAGATGAATGCAGAGGCACATTCATAGAGTGGTAGAAAAATTCTAACTATAAACCAACAGCTAAATCTATTGAAATTGGTTTGGTTTCGATTATGGATTTACTTATCTTTCAGGAGCAAAGGCCTAAATCACTTTTTTCAGGTTAAATTAAATTATTTGTTTTAAGCCGGGTTTAGACATCTTTTGCTAATGTAGGCCATGAGAACAAAACATCCCTTTTCAAATCCAGGTCACTAAAGCTTTGCATTGGTTGTATTATGTCTGCTGTACGATGTTTTGCAGATGAAAGCCGTGTACTTATTTTCTGCCAATTAATGTAAAAAAATGGGCCAAACCACATTCAGAGAACGTGTATCCCAACCTAATCCCTTTGTTCTGAAATTGATCTGTCTTCCTTTTCCTCAGTCATCTTCAGTTCATTCTTCTAGCTTGGTTATGTTCATAAGCTGCTTTTGACATTTTGCCGTTATCTGGTTTTGACATTCTGATTAATTTTGTTTATTTTCCATTTTATGTATATATTTTTAATTTAAAACTTTCTCATATCTTATTTGAGGATGGCAGTAAAAAGGTCTTAAATTTTCCAATATTTCAAATGCCTAGGTACTTTTTTCTTTTCTTTTTTTAATGTTTTTATTGTGAAATGTAGCGTTCATACAGAAAACAACACAAAACAAATTTTACAATTCAGTGATGTGTCACAAAGGAAATATACCAGAGTTCCCAATACAGTAAATAAATAAAACATGGCCAGCATCTACAAAGCTCACCCCCATTCTCGCTTTTCTTTGTAGTTAACCACCAAGGGTTGTATTTCTAAATGCTGTATTTTAGTTTTGTCTGATTTTTGAAATACTTATAAAATAGGGATCATACATTATGAATTCTTTTATATCTGGTCTCTTGTGGTCAACTTGTGAGATTCATCCATGTAACTAACTGAAGATATTGCAGTGTGTGTTCCATATAGGAAGGACATATGGCTTGTTTTCAGTTTGGGATTTTTACAGATACTGCTGCTGTAAACTATCTTGTGCAAGTTTTTAGGTTTACCCATGTAGTCATTTTAGTTGAATGTATACCTAGGATTAAAATAGCTGGGCCATTTAGTATGTACGTAGCCACCGTTAATATGTTATGCCAAACTGTTTTCCAGAATGGTTGTGTCATCCATTCTTCTATTAGTAGGCATAAGAACTGCCATTGTTCCACAGTCTAAAATGCCATTGCATTGTGGGTTTATTTTGCTTTTTTCTTCTTGGAAATAATCAAGACAGTGGGATATTAGGGTAAGAATAAACAAATAGATCGGTGGAATAGAACAGAGTGTGTGAAAAAATGATCCACATTTACGAGGGCAGTTGTTTCCTGACAAAGGTGTCCAGACACATGGGCGGTGGGGCACAGGGAGGAGGGGAAAGCAGTCTTTTCAACCAATGCAGTTCAATTGGGAAAGGAAAGTTTTTTCAACTGGATAAATATATGGGGGAAATGAACCTCCACTACTAACTCTCACCATGGACACATCAATTTTAGATGGATTGTAGAATGAATTGTGAAAGCTAGTTTCAAGAAGAAAACACAGAAGAATATCTTCACAACCTGGAGGTAAGCAGATTTCTTAGCACACAAAAAACACTACAAAATAAAAAAAATGCTAAGTTGAACTTCTCAATATTAAAAACTTCTTGTCTAAAGTCATTATTAGAAAGGCAGAGAAACTAGAATAGCCAAAACAGTTTTGAAAAGAACAAGATTTCAAGACTTAACTATAAAGTATAAAACTACTGTAATCAAGAGAGTATGCCATGTGGTATTGGTGAAAAGATAGATACACAGGTCTATGAGACAGTATAGAGGGCCCCAAATAGGTACATATAAACAGTCAACTGATTTTTGACAGAGGTGCAAAAGTAATTGAATAGAGAACATATAATCTTGTCAGCAAATGGTACTGGAAAACTAGATGTCCATATGCAGAAAATGAGCATTGTCCTACAGCTCATACTTTATACAAAAATTAACTTAGAATAGGTGATAGACCTAAATGTAAAATGTAAAATTATAAAATGTAAAGCTATAAAACTTGTGAAAGAAACACAGAAGAAAGTCTGTGTGATCTTGGATGGAGTTTTTAGATATGACACCAAAAGCACAGTCCATTAAAAAAAATCAATAATTTGCATTTCATCAAAATTTTTAAATTTTGCTCTCGGAGAAAACATTTGTGAATCACATATCTGGCAAAGGACTAATATCCAGAGTAGAAAAAGAACACTTAAAACTCATAAATAAGAAAACGAACAACCCAACACAAAATTGGGCAAAAGATCTGAACCTACACTTCACCAAAGGTGATGCATGGATTGCAGAGAAGCACATGAAAGAGAGCAGGGGAAAATAAGCATATTGATGCTCAACATCATTTGTCGTTAGGGAAATGCAAGCAATCCAGAAAGTAATCATTGCAACTAGCCTGAGGTCACAGTACCAATTAGGGCAAGCAGCTGACCAGCTAGAAATAGAACAAAGTTCTGGGGATTGAGTTAGCCATAGTGGGCCTAGATAAGCCTTCACATGTCTGTGGTGGTCTGGAAGGCTGTGCACCTTCTGTGTAAGATACCATTACTCACCTATTACAGTAGCTGAGGTTAAAGAACAACAAAACATTCTAGTGCTGGTGAGGACAGTACCATATGCTGGCAAGATTGTACTCTCACAAATGTTGATGGGAATGCAGAATGGCACAACCACTTTGGAAAACAGTTTGGGAGTTTTGTGCTAAGTTAGCTGTCATATGACCCAGCAATCTCACTCCTAGGTATTTACCCAAGAAAAATGAAAACTTATGTTTACACAAAACCTGTATGTGAATGTTAATAGCAGTTTTATTCAGCAATTGCCAATGCTTTGACTAAACCCAGATGTCCTTCAACTGGTGAATGGATAAACAAAACAGTGGTAACATCTGCAGTGGAATACTACTTGAAAGTAAAAAGGAATGAACTATTGATCTGCACAACAACATGGGTGAATCTTAAATTCATTTTGCTTAGTGAAAGAAACTAAACTGAAAGGCTTACATATTGTATGATTCCATTTATATGACATTCCAGAAAAAGCAAAACCATCGGGATGAAAAACAACTCAGTGGTTGCCACGGACTAAGAGTTAGGGGAAAGGAGTTGATTACTAGAGGAGGCAGTTTTGGGAGTGATGGCACTGTGGCATTAGATTTATGACTGTGCATTTGTCAAAATGCATAGAATTGTGCAGCACAGAATTCACTAAAATCAACTAGGATGTTTGTGTGTGAGTGAGGGAGGTAGCCCAAATGATACAAATGTGACAGATGGATCTAATTGCATTACAGACGAATCCTGTAACCACCCCGAAATGGAGGTAGAAGGAGCTGACAGCATGCTGTAAGACTAAAGACAAAAAACTCTAGTTAGTGCATTTGTTCCTCTTAGGAGTATGGGTTAGCAGTCCTGAAACTACTTTATGTGTAAACTAGGTTAAACAAATATGAGTGAATATAGATAATGGGAGCCAGCTTTTTCACTTTAAATAAGGAAAGTGGTAGTGCTAGCATTAACTGTGGTTCTGCATTGCAGTTGGAGGTGCCAGTATGAACTCAGGTTTTTGTTAATTTTTTAGAAAGAGAAATCTGAATTTGTGTGTACATGAGTTAGTATAATACATCTATGTCCTAGCTCTGTTCAGGAAGAGGTGGTAGAGTAGTGACGCACCAGCAGCAGTGAGCAGATCCAGCCACGTACCAAGATCATGGTTTCTAAGGACTCCTTGAAGAAGGGCTTGATTCCAGGGCTGAAGTACAGAAAACACAAGATAAGCCTGAAGCATCTGAGCGTCTTGTGGCTGAAAGTCAAGAAATGATATTAAGAAAAAAAGATAGCAGCATGTCAGAAGTGCAGATGTCAACCCCAAAGTGCTCCAATGGCCAAAGCTGTAGCAATTTGAGCAATAAAATAAATAATGATAGTAATGGATTATAACCCAAAGAAGAAAATAAATATCCATGAGTTCATGCTGATATAAAGAAATAATATAAATATATAAATAAATAAGGGATAAGGAACAATTCTTCCTTTACAGAAGGCTTCCAGTTAATGTAGAAGGAATAAGGGAAATAGAAAATCATTATTAGATACCCATGGTAACGGTTGTTGTAGTCAAGATCCATTGATAGATACTAAAATTAATAGGTGGAAGGTTAAGGAGAAACAGTATCTGCAATCTTCTCCAAAATAGCTATTCATAGCAAAGGGAAAATTAATAACTGTACAGTTGAGAAACTTGGCAGACACTACCCTAAACAAGCAATCAAGTTTGGGTTTGGCATCATATTGGCTTCATAAACCCCTGGGGTGGTGCAGTGTGAACAGCATAACCAGCGGTATTCTTCCCAAAAATGTAAGACCTCAAATCTCATCAGAAGAAATACTGGACAAATTGAAGGACATTCTACAAAATAATTAGCCAGTACTCTCAAAATTGTCAAGGTTACGAAAAATGAGAGAACTACAAAACTGTCCTGGATGGGAGGAGACCGTGGAACTGTGTCAGCTAAACATGGTATGTATCCTGGATGGGTCCCCGGAGCACAAGAGGGCATTAGTGGGAGACCAGGTGAAACATGAATAAAGCCTGTAGCCACCTTGATAGCATTCTACCAATGTTTGTTTCTTGGTTTTGATCCTTGTTCTGTGGGTATGTAAGATGCTTGGGGAAGCTGTGTAAAAAGTCAGGAATGTCCTCTGGACTGTTTCTGCAACTCTTCTGGAAGTGTAAAATTATTTTTAAAAGTTTTTTATTTTTTAATTCATCTCTAAAAAAATTAATAGGCAAGCCAAAGACCAAGAGATAGTATTGTATTATATTGTCTGACTGTGCAAGGCAATCAGGTCTAGGGTCTATTGTCAGTTCAGGGGCACACAGTCATGGCAGGTAAGATTAATGTTGAGCCCCTCCCCAATTATTGCCTTAACAGCTTTAGGGGGAGGGCTGGGACTGACTGAGAGTAGCAGGAGGCAACTTTCTGTGGTGTAGAAGCATCGGGGTCTTGATTGGGTGTGTGTTACAGGTGATCGCATAGATCGGAACCCCTGAACTGTACTTAAAAATCTATTCATTCTACCGTTTATGAATTATACCTCAGGGGGGAGAGAGAGAGAGAAAGAGAATCTCTGCTCCATTTGAAATTCATCTGAGGGTGTGATGTGAGGAACAAATCTGTATCTTTGTGTAGTAACTATCCAGTTACTGCAACACCATTTATTTAAAAGTCCTTTTCCCCATTTTTTGAGAAGTCCCCTTTATTGTATACTGAATTTTCATGGGACCGCTTTTGGGCTTTCTATTCTGTTGGACTGCCATTGTAATGTGTTTTAATATCAGGTAGGACCAGACTCCTCCCCCATTGCTGTTCTTGTTTAGAGTTGTCTGGTTATTCTTGCTTGCTGCTTCTTAAATGAACTTTACAGTTAACTTGTCTAGCTCCAGGAAAAGAAAACCTGATATTTTTTATTGAGATAGTATTAAATTTATATATTTTTAAAGAATTGTTTCATATGCTTCTAACTTATTTGCAAAGAGTTGTACCATGTAGTCTTTTGCAATTTTTAAATTTTCCTCTGTTAGCATTTGTATTTTCTTCTCATCATTATTAATTTCATATATTTGTGCTTTTTTTTTTTTCTTTTTTCTGATAAAATATCTAGTGGTTTGTTTTTGTTCGTTTCCTCCAGAGTACCAGCTTTTGGATTTACTTTTTAGTTCTATTCTTTTTCTACTTAATATTATCTGTTTTTATCTTTAATAATTCTTTTCTTTCTTTTGGTTTGCCTGTTCTTTTTCTGGCTTTTTAGGTTGTATGTTTAAATAATGTATTTTTATTATATAAATTTGTATTGATATAGGCATTTAATACTATAAAGTTTCTTGTGACAATTGTTTTTCCTGGGTTCCATAAATTCTATATATATTTCCCAAACCTTTTATAGGTGTGTGTCTTATATGTATGGTGTTTGATTTTGCTCTGTGAGCCAATCCAAAACTCTTTTTCCTTTTAATAGGTGAGCCGTGCCCATTCACAGTTCTGGCTCCATCTGGCCTCAGTTTCTGTGTATAATGTATATCTACACCTGTATGTATCTGTACATATGTGTGTATTTTTTAGATCACAAAAATAGGGAGCCTCTCACCTTTTGTTCTGCTTTATTTGCTTTTACTCTTTTGGTTTTTCCCCCTTATGATTTTCACCTTTATACTAATACCTTTGCATCATACCCTTAGTTTCTTCAGGATGTGATATTGCAATTAGCTAGTGTTCTCCTCCTTCCCCTCCCTCTGCCCAACGTCTGGTCTGAAGCAGTCCTGTCCCCCTTTTCTCCCAGTTGGCACCTGACACATCCTCTCCCCCATTCCCACCACCATTTTTTTTTTGGTTGTTTTTCTCTGTTTACTTTGTCCAAGCTTATAACCATCACATGCTGTACTTTTATCATCATCATTTACCAGTAGTTCTACAAATAAACATATGTGGCCTATACAGCCCCAGCCTCTTGCCTCTGCCTCTAGTCGTTTTGATTTCCAGAACTCATTCTTCAGTGGATTCCTCTTCTCGGTGCCTGGTCATGATACTTCCCTGTGTTTGTGCATGCTCATAAAAAATGTGTGTGGCCTTTACCCTTGACACTCAGTTTATCTAAATTTTAAATCTTCCACTCACTTTTTTTCCCCTTGAGTATCTTAAATATGTTACCTGAACCTATTTCATCCTAGGCCTGTTATCCCTACCACAAAACCACTTACAAGTCTAGTTTTGTTATTCTCGGTTTTACAGATATACATTGTAAAAATTAAGTGGAGAATTAATTTATAGAACTGTCAGCCATGTGAATACCCTGGCCATGAGTTGGGTGAGATTCTGTCTGTACAGGTGAGATAGAGGTCAGAATTGTGCACACAGGAAGTCATAGAATGTAAGAGGCAGCAACTCTGTATACCCTTGTGCGTCTGTGTTACTTTTTGATGGGTTTACAGCCTCTTCTGATGGACTTTCTGATACAGCCCTTCCCTAACAGAGCTACATTCTGCTAAATTGCATGGTGTGCATGATTCAGTTGCTTCTTCCTGTTGAATGAGGCCTAGGCATGAATCTACTACTGGTCTATCTCACCCCAGTGTTCTGTTTGCTGGTTGCTCTGGTGCGCCCTTCATGTAGTAAGCTTGTGTTAGATTCCTTAAGCATGTCATGTCACATATTTAGGAAAGAAATATTAATCCTAAAAATAAGTTTCATATCTTTTTTTAACTTATATAAAATTGACTGGACTTTTTCTTTTGGAATATTCTATTACAATTAAAGGCTAATAATATATTGATGGGAAAGTAACTTTACATCAGGAAAATGAGTAAATGTGAGCATTTGCCTACCAAGAGAAAATAATACAACCCCCAATCTTTTTTGGAAAATGTGTAGATAAAAACCTAAGTTTAATAGGCAATCATTGATGAATAGAAGTATAACTTAAAACAATGATCGGGGATTGTTACAGCAGAAATTGTAGTGCTATTGGGAGAATGAACTAACTAGGATGAAGAGTAAAAGTGATTCTGAAAGAAACATAAGAGGTGGTCAGCTGAAGAATTATTTATCAATGGCTGTGTTCAAAGGTTTGTTCTGTTTTGTTTTTGGTGAAATGATTACGTTGTGTATGTCATTGTTACCTTGTTTATAAAATCTTTCAGACAAGTTGTCACATTTATGCTGAGTTTCTCTCTCCCTAAAGTCTCCTCTATTTGAATAGTAGAATTGATAGCATACATGTGCCTTTCAAGATCAATATCAAACTGAGCTAACTAAAGAAGATAGATAATTGTCTTAGTTTTTGTATTCATCTGTTTTTGTGTTGCTATAACAGAATACCTGAGACTGGATAATTTACAAAGAAAAGAGATTTATTAGGCTTATAATTCTGGCACAGCTGCATCTGGTGTGGGCCTCAAGCTGCTTCTACTAATGGTGGAAAATGTCAGGCAGCCAGCAGGTACAAGCAGATCACATGACAAGAGGAAGCAAGAAAGATAGAGAGGGGAGGTGCCAGAGTCTTTAAACAACCAGCTCTCACAGGAACTAACAGAGCAAGAACTCACTACCCTCCCCTCAGAGAGAACATTAATCCATTCATAAGGGATCCATCCCCATGACCCAAACAGCTCCTGGCATTGCCATGTTGGAGACAGATTTCCACTTGAGTTTAGGGGGGACAACATATCCAAACTCTGTCAGTTTTCCAGGGTGCTATAATCACAAACTTGGTGGCTTAAAACAACAGAAATTTATGCCCTCGCAGTTCTGGAGGCTAGAAATCCAAAATCAGGGGGTTGGCAGGGTTGGTTCCTTCTGGAGGCTCTGAGAGATAATCCATTCCATGCCTCCTCCAGCTTCTGGTGTTGGCACAATTCTTGGTGTATAGACACATCACTCCAATCACTATCTCTGTTGACACATGGCCTTCTCCCTGTGTGGCCTTTCCTCCTCTTCTTATAAGGACACCTGGTTAATCCAGAATAGTTTTACCTTGAGATTTTTCACTTAATTATATCTGCAAAGACCTTTTTTTCCAATAAGGTCACATTCACAGGCACCACAGGTTAGAACGTAGACATCTTTTGAGGAGCCACCATTCAACTCACTACAATAATAAATACATCTGGTTTTCTGCAGTTTACAAGATTCTGATTCCAAGAAATTGGATGGATGTATTTTACAGTTTCCCCTCCTATGTTAAACTGTAGAAATGATAAAAGGATGTATTATTTTAAATACTGTGTTATGGATTGGATTATGTTCTCCCAAAGTCCGTATGTTGGTGCCCTAACCGCCAACTTGACTATATTTGGAGATAGGGCCTTTAAGGAGGTAACAAAAGTTAAATGAGGTCATAAGGGTGGGGTCCTAATCCAATAGGACTGGTATCCTGATAAGAAGAGGAAAAGACACCAGGGATGCTCACACACACATATAGAGAAGACCGTGGGAGGGCACAAAGAGAGGCAGCCACCTACAAGCCAAGGAGACAGGCCTCAGGAGAAACCATCCCTGTTGACACCTTGATCTAGGAATTCCAGCCTCCAGTTCTGTGAGGAAATAAATGTCTGTTGTTTAAGCCACCCAGTTTAGTGTTCTGTTACAGCAGCCCAAGATGACTAATGTATACTGTAAATATATATTGTACTTGAGAAATTAAAAACAGGGAGGGGGCAACTCTGAACATCTCAGTGGACCTGAAATGATGGAGAATCTGCGAGACACTGAGCACAGTATTTGATTGAAGGACAGAAGACAGCCTGGTGGGAAAGATTGAGGGGGTTGCCACACAGGTGGGAGCAGCCAGGGGCCACTCTCAAAAGTGGTGGAAAACACTGTAAGGTGAGTATCAAGGACAGCTTCAGGATACTTAATTGAGAAATGCAGTAGAGGCAAGCAACAGAACAGATGGTGTGTATACCTCCATCCATAGGCCCTGGAGGTCTTGGGGTCTGATCCACACAGAGAGCAGTCGTGTGGGAGGGGTGGCCATGGTCAGGGCAACACGCTGGGTAGCTGGAGGTGTCTAGAGCCCAGATCCGTGCAGTCTAACAGCACGTTCCACCGTTCCCCACAGTAAATATGCTGATCACAACAGGACAGTGAGTACAACCCAGAAATACTTACACATGAAACCATGTCCTGTCTGGGGCTTACTTCACAACACTCAGGTTTGGCAGGGGAGCAAAAGATGGCAGGGGAGAGAGTAAGATTGGCTGTGAATTGATAATTGTTGAACGATGAGCTGCCAGTCAAAATTGAGAGGAATGTGATAACCATCTTAATTCCTTATCTTTTATAGACAACTCAAGAAATAGAGGTAGGTGTATCTTTTTTGGAATTATTAAAATTAGCACCCAGAACAAATAAAAATAGAAATAACATTTTAGCTAGTTCAGACATGGGTTTGATAAAGGACACTTTTCATTTTATACTCTTGTATTATTTGATATTTTTATTATAAGCAATATATTACTTTTATAATTTTTAAAACTTAAATCATTCACAAATTTTGGTAATTTGTGTTAGTTGCAACAAAATTTTTGTGACATATCTTAAAGCACTATAATTAAAAACTGCTGCCCTTTATTAACCATTTTAAAAACTATAGGGTTATCCTAGCCTGTCTCATTTCCTAGAATTGTGGGAAAGTTATTTTAAGAGGATGGCCCATAACATCATGTAAAGACCATCCCTAGTACCCCTGACTGGTCTGGAAAAAGAAGCTTAAAGCTATGTTATCCTACTCTTCAGGATGTCATCAGAGGAAAATGTAAATTTTCTAATAGGTCATCAATAGACTAAGGATGATAATTTAGGGAAAGGATCAGATCACACGACAATAAATATTAAAGCAGCATTCTAACTTTTGGAGTTGAATTATGAGAATAATTTCTATTCTTGGCTCTAGGTTATTTCTGTTTGGTTTGTTGATTCTTCTCTACATTCTCCTTTTCTTGATTGGAAACGAATTTGGGGGAAGAAGTCATTCACCACAGGTGGATTTATCTGAGAAATCCTGGAGTTTCGTTGCCTTTTGGGCATTTTGCCCAGAAAAAGGGTGGTTGGGGTGTCGGTGGGACAGCACACTGTCGATGTGGAGTTAAAAACTATAACCTTTATAAGTCAGATGCACTTTAAATATATAGGTATTCTGTGGTTCTTGCAGGTACATCTGTGCCCTGTATTTTCAACTTGTCTTATTGTGTGAGGTTCTATCGTTTGTTGGTTTTTAACACTTGCTTCCTTCCTCCTCTCTGTCCCCCTGACACACACTCTACACTACCTGAACAAGACACGATTAGCATGCTGCTTCCTCTCTCTCTCTCTCTTTTTAATTGTGGTAACATGCACTTAACATAAAATTTACCATCTCAACCATTTTAAAATGTACAGTTCAGTGGCATTGAGAACATTTGCATTGTTGTGCCACCATCAGCACCATCCATGTCCAGAACTCTTTTTCATCTTCCCAAACTGAAATTCTGTCCGCATTAAACACTACCTCCCCAGTTCCTGCCCTGGTAACCACCATTCTACTTTCTGTCTCTATGACTTGATTACCCTAGGGACCTCATGTAAGTCAGATTAGATAGTATTCGTCTTTTTGTGACTGGCTTATCTCAGCATGAAATCCTTAATGTTCATCCATGTTGGAGCCTGTGTCAATATTTCTTTCCTTTTTAAGACTTCCATTGTATGGATATACCACATTTTGTTTATCCATGCAAACATGGATGTATAAATATCTCTTTAAGACACTTCTTTCAGATCTTTTGGATGTACTAGTATACTCAGAAGTGGAATTTCTGGATCATATGATAATTCTATGTTTAATTTTTTGAGGAGCCACCATACTGTCTTCTACTGTGGCTGTAACATTTCATATTCCTACCAGTAGTGCACAAAGGTTCCAGTTTTTCCACATCTTCAGCAACACTTGTTATTTTCTGGGGTTTTTTGATAGTAGTCCTCCTGATAGGTGTGAGTTGGTATCTCATTGTAGTTTTAATTTGCATTTCCAAAACAATTGTTTCTGTGACAATTAAGATGTTGAGCATCTTTTCGTGTGCTTGTTGCCTATTTGTATGTCTTTGAAGAAATATCTATTGAAGTCCTTTTTTAAATTGGGTTGTTGAGTTTTTTTGTTGTTAAAGTTTCCATTGTTTTTTAAGTCTGGATAGGTGGTGTTTATCTTGCTCATGGAACCAAAGGTTATGAAAGAAGTGTTTGCTGTGAAAAGTAGTTGATTGATGGTTTACATACATGCAAAATGGGAAGATTCGTACGGCATTAAATTCTATTTTATCAATATTTATGGATGTTGGATTTTAATTTCAGAAGCGTTAGTTTTCTTCCCCACTTTTTAACGTTTTTGTTTACCTGACAGTATAAAAACCACTACCAAAAAATATGGCTTTTTTTCCCTGTATACGAATAGCAACTAAGTTAATAGTTTCTCTAAAGTAACCATTTTTCCTTAATTGTCATTTGTGGGCTCGGGCTTCCTATTCAAATCTGACATAGACTCTTCTAGGGCCTAACTCCAAAGTCCTTTGAGTCCTGTTGCTGCCCACAGTGGCCCAGGAAGCATCCTGGTGATGCCCACTAAGGTTGGCTCCACCTACAGAGTCCACTGGTATGGGGAGCCCCAAGGGAGCCACAGCCAACACAGTGTAGGACTAGATTTGCAGGAGGATGTAGTGACTGTAGGCAGCCATACCCAGGTCTCAGCCAGGAAGAAGATGAGGCTGTTTCCTCATTGTGGAAGCATCTGAATGGTGGCCCAACACCCTGGGCAAAGCCCAGGTCACATTCCACATGTCTAGGCTTACCTTCCTGCCCCACTCACATGCCAGAGCCAAGGTGCATAGGGAAGTCCCTCTCCCTTGACTGATAAGATCAGTCGGCAGTCTTCTGTTCTTCCATATCCTGTTTTCATTTCTGTGACTATTTCTGGAGAACAGTGTATTTCTGCTTTTCCTTTGGTATGTTTGTGATTTAGTTAGAAAAGCTTTTTCAGACTTTAGAACTTCTACATACAATATTTCAATCAGTGACAACAAACTATAGTAAGATTATTTATAAGATATGAGGATCAGCACATTCCCATGAATTGGTGTTATTTAATGCCTCTCATGGAATTTTAAGTTGTTTGTATGTTTTTCAAATGTGCCTTTGCTTGTCTTGATGATTTACAGCTATTGCCAGTGCTATTGTCTATTCCCACAGTGATAAATAGGTTCATTTGGCAAACTCAGCTGGTTTTATTAAAAGTGAATACTGGTGAGTGGAGAGGGACTTGTGTACAATTTTCTTGTCAAATAACAATGATGTGGAAATAAGCAATTTTAGTTCCTTGGCTTTGAGTATCATTCCCATATGGCTCCACTGGCCAGCTTATCTCTACAGAGCCTCTTTCCTCGCTTTCAGAGTGAAAACAATCTCAGTTATCAGTGTGCTGAAAAATAAACATTATATACATATTTAGTTTTGAGCGTGTGGATTGCTGTTCACAGGGTTTTTGTTGTATTTTAAGGAATGAACTTTTTTAAAAAAGAAAAGATGTTCAAGTTATTTATTGCCTTTCCTTATTTCATATAAAAAGAATAAATAATGGAAAAGTTTTTAATTAAGTGTATTTAAGTGGTAAAAATATATGTTTTACTTCATCTGGTTTCAGTTAAGTGACTTAAAAGTATATTTGGTTGATGCTTAATAAGAAAATGTTCAGTGGAGTAATGATTAGCTTCGGATAAATCTTTACAAATCTAGGGGATAAACAGAAACGTTGAGCATTTGCTTAACATTGGCTCAGTGATATAGCAAGTCATTGATATCAAGTGTCACACTGTCACTAACTTTCTTCCAGAGTTTTTATATATTTGTTTATAATCTCTGTGTTTTATTAAAGCATTTTGATGTCTGAAACTACCTTGGTTGAACATGTCAAAACCTTTGGGATAGTCTAAAACATGTCCAGCACTTTCTGGTACAACATTCTTAAAAGAAACAGGACACATCTCAGATTTCTTAAAACGAAAAAATAATATTAGACATTGCCCTTGTATTTCAAGCCCATGATCTGTCACTTTGAAAATTAACTGGTACTTTCAAAATTTAACATGATTTTTATTTTGGTCTCCAGAATTGCAAACCAAGTATTTATTATGTTCTCTTACAAAAGAAAAGCCAAATGAAAAACTATTTTAATAAAATGTATCTTTATTTCAGTATCTTAAATAGTGAAGATGAAGAAATATTCAATAATGAACAGCATGAATATACATCCAAAAAAAGGAAAAAGGACCATTTTAGAAATGACACAAATACGCAAAGTAAGGTCATTTTATTAATGATTTTTTGATATTTTACTTGTTGAATATTTTGCTTTGACAATGCTGTCTTATGAAATAAAAAGATAATACAGATATGTAAATAACAGTGCTGTATCCTGTGTTGCCCACTGATTTAGTGGTCACTTTTTGCAACTCAGCCATTTTAGTTGATAAGATGTGCAAAAACAGAACAAGAGATAGCAAAACCCACAAAACAGCTCACATATCTGAATGACTGAATTGTGGTCATGAATTCAGTTCATTCCTGAGCAACGAGGCTAAACCAAGAGGGGTCTTGACTTTGGTGCAGGAGTCACTGAAGTTTCGGAGCAGGAGACCAGGTCAGAACTGGAGTTGAGGACGTTGGAAGCCATGTAGTACAGATGAGGGTGGAGGAGGCAGGAAGAGGTCACTGATCTGTGAGGGGGTACCTCTTTTAGGACACTGTGTTAGGGCACAACTAGGAGTCACCAAGACGTGTTCATGTATGAAGAAGGTAAGGTCACGTGGAGAATATAGTTAGTGTGATTCTTGATGGTTTGGGATTTGAGTTAAATTAAAAAGTTGTTTCTATGGAATACCATGTAGGGCAACAAAAGAACTTTATTAGGGTATGTAAGAATTTATTAGTAATTTTATTGAATTTTTATAATCATTTATGTTTTGATATGACTGTAGTCATTAATAATACTAATTTTCTTGTAAGTTACCAAGACTTGGTACTGTCTTAAATAATTTTTCATGTGAAAGTGTTTCAGCATCTCTTAAACTGATATTGGGAAACAAAACAATTCGGTTTACATTTAATCAAGTAAATGCTCTCTTATCAGTACAGTAAATCAGATAATTTTGTTAGTGTATCCAATTATAGAAATTCCATCAAAATATTCATTTTGAAATGATTCACCAGATTTTAAAAATAAAATTAATTTTTATTCTAGGTTTTTATCGTGAAAAATGGATCTATGTCCATAAAGAAAGCACAAAAGAAGTAAGTATTTATTATGAATAAGAGCATATCTTGTATTGTTTCTGTTGAATATGTAATATTAAATAAATTGTTTCTTTTGCAGTGTTAAGCCTATATTCACATTCTAACAGATGAAAGCATATGAGGATTTTTTGAAGCAGTGATTCTCAATTTTGTGTATGGTGTGTGTGTTTGTGTGGTGTGTGTGTGTGTGTGTGTGTGTATGTTGTGTGGTATGTGTGTATGTTGTGTGGTATGTGTGTATGTGAGGGTGATATGGTTTTGTATGTGGGTTTTGTGTGTGTGTGTACGTGTGTGTGGAGTGTGTGGTTCCCGCCTACCTGATACACATCTGAATCGCACAAGGGCTATTTCAAACCAAGCATGGATTCCTACAACGTTAGATTTATTTTCTCTCTGTTAGTGTGAACCCTGTTGCTGATGGGGATGTGCCCTCTCTCTCGTGTGTTTTCTGGGGTTAGGACATCTGTGAGACCTTCATTCAATTTGGAGAGTGGCTAATATGGAATTAGTAGTCACGTTTGAATCTGTGCAGAGCTATTTGAACTCTTTCCTTGCCTTTCTTTTGCCAATTGGCTAAAGCTTTTTTAATGAGCTATAAAACAAGACAGTTCACTTCAAGCTCTGTTTCATGTTTCTCTGCTTAGTATTGGGGAAGCTTAGTTCTTCGTACAATCCTAGAAACTGCATTTACTTGATTTTGCAACAACTGGGGAAAATAATTTAGGAAGCAGTTGTTTATCACATATTATGTTAGGATAAGTCAAATGTTCCAGAAATGTTGATAATGGATGTTCTGAAACTAGCACAGTTTCCTAGAAACTGAGGGATTAGATTCTGAGAAAGAAAACTTACCTGACCTATTTGGTGATGGCTAATATTGTTAAATGGGTATAACACAATTTTAATCCTTAATGTATACTTCAGTACACCATTAGAAGGCTGTTTGACAGAATCTAACCTAATGTGTAAAAAACAGAGCTTAGAGCTTATGAAAGACCATTAAATATTTCATCTGCTCTGTATTACCGCACTGATCACAGAACAGAGAACCCCATTTAAGCTAGCATAAGCAGCAGAAAAGAGGAATTTATTGTGAAGCTGTGGGAACATTCTGTGTGTCCCGGGTGCAGAAATCTAATCAGGCTGAAGAAGGGACCAGACAAGGAATGAGAGCAGGCACTTCTCTGCATCTTGTCATGCACCTTAATTCCTGTCACCTGGTTTAGACCAGGTGTGTGCTGCCTGTCCACGTGACCAACTGGCTTCCCCATGGCATCCAAGGTTACATGTTGTGGGGCAAGGCCCCTACAAAAGTGGGTATGCTTTTGTGGTGCAAACATGCTATTTGCGGCCCCTCTGTGAATTAGATTTAATTTCCCGTTGTGAGATGATGGCAACCTAGAAAAGGTGTGTGCTGTACCACCATGGAGGATTCTGTTCCTTGGGAAAGTAGGAAAGGAAGGAAGGAAGGAAGAGGATATCTAATTAACCCTTTCTTCCCCCACAGCTCCAAGGAACGTGTCTTGCACACAGTAGTCACTCAGTACACATACGTATTGTCAATTTGTGCACACAGTAGGCCTGTTCTTGGGATCTGGGCACGAAACCAAATGAGCCTCTGTAGTGCATCTGTTATCTGAGTGTAAGGGGTTACTGCTCCAGCTACTTTCTCGAGACCATCTCAAATCACATGTTTGAAATCTGAGAAATGATGTATCACGTTTTCTGTTTTTGTCCTCTAATTTATCTGTCCCCACACCTCTAAATAAAAGTCTGTTTATATATTTTTAAATATTTCAAATACGGAGGCTGTAGTTTAAAATAACTCCTGAAACCTAATGTGCAAATCTGTAAAAACCAATAGAAAATATAGGATATATAATTAAAGAAAAACATCTGAAATAGAATAGTAGTGTTCACGGTACTGAAAGAAATTACTCACGTTTCATTTTCTTTCTTTGACTCTTGGACTTGTGGGTCTCCTTACCTGCTGTTTTGGTTTTTTGGGTGCTTGGACTCCATACTCCCAGCCTAGAAACTGTGGTTACATCCAGCTGCATGCCTTCAGCCCTTTTCACCCAAACGCAGTTTTTCTGAGGCTCCTTACTGTTGCCAGGCGCCTCTCTGAGCCTTGGCCTTTCATGGTTAAGTATACTTCTAACCCTGGGCCATACATACCTCCCCTGCAAAGAAATCCTGTCCTGATAATAGAGCTAAATAATGATTTATGTATTTTTTAGTTGCATAGCCTAGAATATATCCAGGTTTTAAAAATAATCTTAGGCTTAATTTTGTTCACCGTCCAACTTGTCCCCAGCAAAAGAAACTAGCAAGATATTTAATAAATATTTATTTGTCATTACATTAGCATTGGTGTAAAAAATGTCAATACATAGTATCTTGATTATATATAAATGGTTTAAATTTAGCATTGCTAGAATTTTACTTTACTGTCATCTGAATCTGAAATAAATCTTTAAAATAAAAAGAAATGTCCTTTACCAAAAATTTAAAAAATTTTTGCAGAGCCTAATTACCATTAACTGTCAGTTCATTTAGACTAACTGCCTACTTTGTAATTTTAACTATTCTGTGTTGCTTTTCCAGAGGCATGGCTATTGTACCTTGGGGGAAGCCTTTAATCGATTAGACTTCTCAAGTGCAATTCAGGATATCCGAAGGTTCAATTATGTGGTTAAAGTAAGTGTTTTATTTCAAAAACTACTTTGATGACTCTTTTGAATAACTGAATTTTGAAGATTACAAGAGTAAGATGTTTATGATGCTTTGGGCAGCTGCATAAATATGCACCTGTTTGCTGCGTCAGAAAAAAAGGGGGTAAGTCCAGAAGAGAACACTAAAATCCAAGGATTTCCCCAAGGTTGGTGTCATAGGTTGCTGGGCCTTTAGCACTTGAGGCCTCACCTGCCTGTGCTCTGCAGTTGTGAGGATGCTGCAGGGCATCTCTCATGGGCTCGTACGATGTGCCTATGCACAGCATTGGTGATAGCAAGAGAGGAGGTAGGCATTTCCAAAGGAGCTTTACCTGGTGATTTCAGGTGCATTTTCTACTTCATGTTGTTCACAAACAATGGACCTTGTTTCATAGAGGAAGAACTAGCAAACAAGAAAAAAAAAAGAATTTTATACAAAATAGAGCTCCACAAAAGTCTTACTGCATTAATGGTGTATTTTTAGAAGAAATGTTTATCTTGGGGTACATTCAAAAAGAAAAGATCTTAGCCATATTTATTGTTTGCTTTTATTTGTCTGAAGATTAATTACTATGTGGTTTGTTCACCTTCATTCTGTTATAGGTAAAGTATGAGTTATGGTTTATGAAGCTATTAAATTTTGTGTTTTTAATGGTGCTGGGAGACAGTGGAAAGATTTTTCTTTTAATGGCTTTTAGGCATTTAAAAGTATTATTGGAAGGACAAAAAAAGTGAGAGGTTAAATAACGTTAAGGCTCAGGTAATATTATCTGTTTGGTTTGGTTCCAGGCAGAATCTGCCAGGGCACCTACATAACTTAGATCTGTGGTTCCTCTTGTGTCCTATGCTTCACTGAATCCCAGCCATCACTGAGCTGTTTTTAGGCTGAATTTCCCCATTGTTTTTCTGAGTTTTTCTATAGATATTTATACATTGGCCAGCAGGGTGTCTCCCTTAGTTACCTCTTTTATAGATGATGAAACTGAGACTTTTGACTTGGCCTCATTGAAATTTTCAGGAATTAAGTAGCCAGGAAAAACGTATGTTAGCAGAGAGGTTGTTTTATAGTTTTATATTAACAACTTTTCAATAAATAAAAATTTTAGAAACAAAAACCAAAAACAATAAGTACTTCTGTGCATAGCTGTCTGGTAATTCAGACTATATTTATTGTTTTCTTAGTAGCAATTCTTGACCATCTACCTACATAAAAGGATTTAATTCTTGGGGTAGGTGAAAGTCAGAGTAGGATAGAGGCACAGGAGGAAAAAGCCAGCTCCTGGTCGCTTCAGGGCCTGATATTCCGCTTCATCTTTTTTGTCTGTTGATGGTGGGGAGGGTCTGAGTATTATGTGGTTTGTATGAGGAGAGGCCATAGACCAGGGCCCTTGTTTTGTCAATTTCAGTCATTTGAACCATTTCATGATTTTTTTGTTTTGTCTGCATACCACCCACTACTATTATTTACTAAGTAGCTTTTCTTCAAGTTGACTTTTTAAAACAGAAATACTTACTTCAGCTGCAAGCTAAACAATAATACCTGTGAAACTACAAATTTTGTGTTGTTTTCTAATACATAAAAAATGAATACATAACTATAAGAATTAATATATATTGTGTGCCCATGTACCAACTAAACTCACCTTACAATACTTTAAGAAACACTGTTTCTAGATACCACCTCCCAGAGGTGGCGGGAGGGAGCTAGTGAATTTAGGAAGCCTACTGGGTGCGGGCACGTGACTGCTTGTGTTGCACCCACACTGACCCACCTTCTCACAGTGGACCTCACACATTTAGGTCTCCTCCTTAGGAATCCCACCTTTTCCCTCCTCCAGTACCTGCTGGCCTTCCAATTACCCTTCACAAGTCCAGCAAAGTTATCTTCTAAAAATTGGTTTGCTTGTATCCACCTTTTGCCAAAAACAAAAACAAAAACCAGCCTTCAGTGATTTTTTTGTAATGACCTCCATGTGCCATGCCCTTCATGGGCTACTGTCCTAGTCTTAATTCCTGCTTCCCTTCCCATGCCCAGTGCCCTCCCGTATTTGCTCGCTCTCAGTTGTGGTCTGCTTTTTCACCTCTGTGCTTTTGCTTGGGGTAAATCTCATCTCCTCCATTTGCTGCCACATCCTTCAGGGATACATGGGGACTGTCTTCCCTCCTTGAGCCACTCGCGGGCTTCAGGTGTAGAACTTGAAGAATGCTGCTTTCCCTCAGTGCTGATGCATTGATACTGTGGTTAGGGGCCATCTTTTACAAACTTGGGTGTTTTTCTAGCATAGGCATTGTTGAGTAAATCCTTGTTAAACTGAATTGAATCTTTGTTCGCTTTACCAACAGGATATTTTTTTTGCTGCTTTAAATGTTTATAACAACACTTACAACAACTGAGAGGATTCTCTTGCAGTTCTTCTAAATAATATGATTTTCAATAATTAATTCTAAGCTATTCATAAAATCACTCATTAGTATTATGAGAATAGTGATAATCAAGAAATATAGAAGCATTTTATAAAATGCCTGATAAAAGGGTTTTCTTCTCATTCTAATGGCATTCAGTAGTATCTGCACTCAAGAATTTATGTGGAAAAAAAAATTCCCAGTATGTATTTTTCAATGAACATTTACATAAAAACTTTTTGTTCATCTAAAATAAGCCATTTTAAACTGAAACTAATCAATAATTACAACATAGTCTTTAAATAAAAATTAATATTAAATTGTCTCTTCCACAATCCTATATATAAAATGATAAGCCAGTATTGGTATTGTCAGTTAAAAATATTTGAAACTGTCATATCTTGTGTTCTTTCATAATTTTTCAAAATTTCAATAGGATTTTGAGGAATATATACTGTTTTTCCAAGCTGCATACACTCAGCTTTTTAAAGGAGAATATAAAACTACTTCATATGTGCTGTGTTTTTCAAAACACTTGCACCTTCCTTGGAATCACAGGTGAACTATTCAGTCAGTTATGACTGCTGGTAATTGTAATGAAGGCTGAAAATTTGGGATAAGTTGCTCTTCCTGGAAATGGAGTAATGATTGAGTGACCTGTCACACTCTTCTTGGGCAATTGACAAAGTTTCTAAATATCATACACATGGGCATTTTTGTCCATCTGGTCATGTCAGTGCAGTTTGGGAAGCATAAGTCCACACATTTTTCTTGCTGTGTGCTAACACCTATATAATTACAGACATGCAACCTACTCTGCTGAAGTTTGTGCACTTGTAAAATAGCTGTTTTCTATCACTGGGGTTCAGTAGAACAAACCAGTGTTCAGAATTATTTTTATAGCACGCATTGGTGGTTCAGTGGTAGAATTCTCGCCTGCCAGAATTATTTTTATAAATGTAATGGTATATATTTAGTTGCAGACTATTGGTTGTCAGTTATACCACCATTTTGTTAAATTACCATTAAAACCTGTCTGTAATACAATAACAACTCCTTATTATTATAACATATTGTGAAAATTGTCCTAGTTTGTTACTAAAGAATCCTTAGCATAATTTATTGAACTATTAAATTTATTTACATCTAGAAAAATAAATAAAAACTGAAATACTTGAGTAAAAAGAATTTTTCTCTCATTAACTATTTACAATTATTATTTTATAATATGCCCTGAGAAACTTCCATATTGAAAATAAATGACAAATCAAGATGCAGTATAGATTTGACCTTGGTGAGTAAATAATTCTCACTTCTTATTTATACCATTTATAAATAATATGTAAATAAATTAAATGCAGTTTTGGTCAGTTTTATTGTCTTATTTTCATTGACATAAAGAGTTAAATTTAGAGGAATTTTGAAAAATTTTTTAAGTGATTATGCATATTCATGGGGTCCAAAGCTGACTGTCACCACCTGTACCCAATATGTGACCAGATCAATATGCCCATTACTACAAATAGCAATTGTTCCCCATGTCACCCACCCAATTAATCTCCAACCTCATTTGCCTTCTCCCACTTCACCCCACAGCCCTGGGTAAGCTCTCTCCCTCTGCAAGTCCAACATACCACCGTGGTCTTTCTTTCCTTCTTCCTTCTTTTTCTTGTAGCTCCCACTTATGAGTGAGGACATGCAGTATTTTTCCCTCTGTGCTTGGCTTATTTCACTTAATGTAATTTTCTCCAAGCTCATCCATGTTGCTGCTAATGGCAAAATTTCATTCTTTTTCATGGCAGAGTGGTATCACATGGTGTATATATACCACATTTTCCTTATCCATTTGTCTGCTGATGGACATTTGGGTTGGTTCCATATCTTGGCTATTGTAAACAGAGCTGCAGTGAACATGGGAGTGCAGGTATACCTTCAATATGATGATTTCCATTCCTTTGGGTATCTAACTAGAAGTGGAATTGCCATATCGTATGGTAGATCTATCTGTAGTTGTTCGAGAAACCTCCATACTGTTTTTCATAGTGGTTGTACTAATTGACAGTCCCACCAACAGTGTAGGAGCGTTCCCTTCCCTCAGTATCCTTGTCAGCATTTGTTATTCTCCATCTTTTTTGTTATAGCCAGTCTTACTGGGGTGAGGTGATATCTCAGTGTGATTTTAATCTACATTTCCCTGATGATTAATGATATGAGCATTTCTTTAAGTACTTGTTGGCCATTTGTATGTCTTCCTTAGAAAAATGTCTATTCAGCTCCTTTCCCAATTTTTGAATTGGGTTGTTTGTTTTCTTATTGTGTAGTTGCTTGAGTTCCTTGTATGTTCTGGATATTAATCCCTTGTCAGATGTAGAGTTTGCAAATATTTTCTCCCATTCTGTAGGTTGTCATTTCACTCTGTTGTTTCCTTTGCTGTGCAGAAGCTTTTTAGTTTGATATAATCCCATTTGTTTACTTTTTCTTTTGTTGCTTGTGCTTTTGGGCTCTTGTTCATAAAGTCTGTGCCCAGTCCTAGTTCCTGAAGTGTTTCCCCTATATTTTTGCTTTGTAGTTTTACAGTTTCAGGTCTTCTACTTGAGTCTTTAATCCATTTCAAGTTGATTTTGGCATATGGTAAGAGTTGCAGGTCTAGTTTCATTTTTCTGCATATGGATATCCAATTTTCCAGATCCATTTATTGAAGAGGCGGTTTTTTCCCAATGTATGTTTTTGTTGCCTTTGTCAAATATCAGTTGACTGTAAGTCTGTGGGTTGATTTCTGAGTTCTCTAATCTGTTCCATTGATCTGTCTATTTTTATCCCAGTATCATGCTGTTTTGGTTACTATAGCTTTCTAGTGTAATTTGAAGTTAGGAGGTGTTATCCCTCTGGATTTTTTTTTTTTTTTTTTTAGTCAGGATTGCTTTGGCTATTTGGGGTCTTTTGTTGTTCCATATGAATGTTAGGGTAGTTTTTTCTATTTCTGTGAAGAATGTCATTGGTATTTTGATCAGGATTGCATTGAACCTGTAGATTACTTTGGGTAGTATGGACATTTTCATAATGTTAATTCTTCCAATCCAAGAGCATGGAATGTCTTTCCATCTTTTTGTGTCTTCTTTAATTTCTTTCTGTAATGATTTGTAGTTCTCGTTATAGCAATCTTTCACCTCCTTGATCAAAATGATTCCTAGGTATTTTATTTTTTTGGTGACTGCTGTAAGTGGGCTTACTTTCTTGAGTTCCTTGTATGTTGTGGATGTACATCCCTTGTCAGATGTAGAGTTTGAAAATATTTTCATTATTGGAGAATATAAGTGCAACTGATTTTTGGATATTGATTTTGTATCCTGCAACATTACTGAAATTATTAACCAGCTTTAGGAGTTTTTTGATAGAGTCTTTAGGTTTTTCTATATATGGGATCATGTCATCTGCAAATAGAGACAGTTTGACTACCATCTTTTCCAATCTGAATATCCTTTATTTCTTTCTCTTCCCTGATTGTTCTAGCTAGTATCACCATTTTTATGTTAAATAAGAGTGGTGAGAGTGGGCATCCTTGTCTTGTTCCTGTTCTTGAGGGAAAAGCCTTCAGTTTTTCCCCATTCAGGATAATATTGTCAGTGAACTTGTCATAGATAGCTTTTATTGTGTTGAGATACTTTCCTTCTATACCTAATTTGCTGAGAGGCTTTATTGTAAAGGGATGTTGGAGTTTGTTGAATGCTTTCTACATCTGTTGAGACAGTTATATCGTTTTTGTTCTTGATTTTGTTGATGTGAGGTATCACACTTATTGACTTGCATATTTTGAATCATCCTTGCATCTCTGGTATGAATCACACTTGATCTTGGTGTATGTTTTTTTGACGTGTTGCTGTATTCTGATTGCTAGTGTTTTATTGAGGAGATTTCTGTCTGTGTTCACCAGAGAGATTGATCTGCAGTTTTCTTTTTTTGTTGGATTTTTGTCTGGTTTTGGTATCTGGGTGATGCCTCATAGAATGAATTTGGGAGAATGGCCTCTGTTTCAATTTTTGGAATAGTTTGAAGAGAAATGGTGTTAATTCTTCTTTAAAGGTTTGGGAGAATTTAGCAGTAAAGCCATCTGGTCCTGGGCTTTTCTGTATTGGGAGATTGTTGATTAGTGCTTCAGTCTCATTCCTTGTTATTGGTCTGTTCAGGTTATCTATTCTTGGTTCAGTCTTGGTAGTTTGTGTGTCCAGAAATTTATCCATTTCTTCCAGGTTTCCTAATTTGTTGGCATATAGTTTTATGTAATAGTCTCTAATGATTTTTTGTATTACTATGGTATCAGTTGTAGTGTCTCCTTTTTCATTTCTGATTTTTGTAGTTTGGGTCTTCTCTCTCTCTCTCTCTCTTTTTTTTTTTTTTTTTTTTTTTGTTAACCTAGCTCGTGGTTTATCTATTTTGTTTATCTTCTTAGAAAACCAACTTTTTGTTTTATTGACTTTTGTATTGTTTTTTGGGTCTCTATAGCATTTAGTTCTGCTGTATCTTAATTATTTCTTTCCATCTACTAACTTTGGGATTGGATTGTTCTTGTTTTTCTAGTTCTCTTAGGTATAGGATTAGGTTGTGTACTTGAAATCTTTCTGTTTTTTTGATGTAAGCATATATTGCTATGAACTTCCCTCTTAGTACTACTTTTGCAGTATCCCAGAGGTTTTGATATGATGTGTCTTTATTTCTGTTGTTTTCCAGAAATTTTTAAATTTTCTGTTTAATTTCTTCTTGGACCCATAGATCATTCAGGAGCCTATTTAATATCCTTGTTTGTGGATAGAATCCTGAGTTTCAATTGTTATTAATTTCTCGTTTTAATCCATTGTGGTCTGAAAAGACCATTGAGATTATTTTGATTTTGTTAAAGTTATCGAGACTTGTGAGTTTCAATTGTTATTAATTTCTCGTTTTAATCCATTGTGGTCTGAAAAGACCATTGAGATTATTTTGATTTTGTTAAAGTTATTGAGACTTGATTTGTGACCAAACATGTGGTCTGTCTTGGAGAATGTTATGTGTGCTAATCAGAAGAATATATATTCTGTAGTTGTTGAATGAAACATTCTGTAGATATCTGCCAGGTCCAATTGGCTTAAAGTGTAGTTTAAACCCTGTGTTTCTCTGTTGATTTGCTGCCTGGATGATCTGCCCAGTGATGAAAGGGAGGTGTTCAGGTCCCCTACTATTATTGTACTGGGATCTATGTCTTTCTTTAGGTCTTAATAGTGTTTGCTTTATATATCTGGGTACTCCATTGTTGGAGGTATATATATTTATGATTGTTATGTCTTATTGCTAGATCTATCCCTTTGTCATTATATAGTGGCCTTTTTTGTCTCTTTATGGTTTTTGGTTTAAAGTCTATTTTATATGATACAAGAATAGCTACTCCTGCTCGTTTTTGGTTTCCATTTGTGTGGCATATCTTTTTCCATCCCTTCACTATTAGTCGGTGTATATCTTTACCAGGGAGATGAGTCTCTTGAAGACAGCATATAGTTGGGTCTTGCTTTTTGATCCAATCCATCAGTCTGTATCTTCTGAGTGGAGAGTTTAATCCATTTACATTTAGGGTTGTTATTGAGAGGTATTGTCTTATTCCTGGCATTTTATGGCTTTTTGATGAGATGTTTTGAGAATCATTTGTTGCTTTCTTCTCCTTTGATTGTGGGGTTTTTTGAAGTGGTAAGATTTAGTTTCTTTTGTCTTTCACATTTGCATTTGTGTTTTACTCGTGGGTTTTGTTCTTACTTGTGTATTTGGTGCTAGTGATTATTGTTTTTTGGATTCCAGATGCAGAACTTTCTTGAGAATTTCTTGCAGGACTGGTTGTGTGGTGGTGAATGCACATAGTTTTTGTGTGTCTGGGAAATACACTATTTCTCCCTCATTTCTGAAGGATAGCCTCACTGGGTATAGAATTCTTGGCTGGCAGTTTTTTTCTTTTAGTGTTTTCAATATGTCATCCCATTTTCTTCTCACTTATAGAGTTTCAGTTGAGAAGTCTGCTGTTAGTCTGATGGGGGATCCCTTGTAGGTGACTTGATGCTTTTCTCTTGCTGCTTTTAGGATTCTCTGTTTGTCTTTGAGCTTTGCCAGTATGACTATAATGTGTCTCAGAGAGGATCTTTTTGGATTGAATCTTTTTGGTGACTTTGAGCTTCCTGGATCTGAAGGTCTGTATCTCTCCCTATACCTGGGAAGTTTTCTGTTATTTTTTCATTGAATAGTTTTCAACACCTTTACCTTTCTTCTCCCCATCAGGAACACCTATGATTTAGATGTTTGTATGCTTAAGGCTGTCTGCTAGCTCTTTTAAACAGTTTTCATTTTTTTAAAATTATTTTTTCTTTCTTTGCTTTTTTTTTTTTTGTCTGCCTGGGTTATTTCATAAAGACCATCTTAAAGTTCAGAAATTCTTTTTTCCACTTGTTCTATTCTGCTGCTTAAGCTTTCAGTTGTGTTTTTTATTTCATTGAATGCATCTTTCAGTTCCTGGATTTCTGCTACATTCTTTGTTAAGGTGTTAATCTCTTTGTAAATTTTTTCCTTCATATCCTGGATATTTTTTCTTGTCTTGTTGCGTTGTCTTACAGAGTCCTCTCTTATCTCATTGAGTTTCCTTAAGATAGTTACTCAAAATTCCTTCTCAGTCATTTCAAGGTTTCCTGTTCTGTAGAGTCTGTTACTTGAATTCCTTTGACAGTGTCATATTTTCTGATTTTTTCATATTTCAAGCATTTCTACATTGATTTCTGGTCATCTGGTAGATCAGTTGCTTCTTCTAGTACTCTAGAGTGGACTTTGAGGAGGAGGACTTCTCCTTTTCCAGGCTCCTCCAGTGACTCTTCCTTGTATCAATGAAGTCAGATATGTGGTGGGCTACCTGCACCGTGGTCATGGATGTTACTAATGCAGCCAGCTGTCCTTATAACAGTAGTAGCTGCAGTTGTGGCTGTTGTGGACCACGTCTGGGGAGGCTGTGCAAAGTCTCATGGTGGTGGTTTGAGGTCCTGCCTTGTGTGTGGAAGGGTGGGGCTGGTCTCGTCTCCTGCCTGCCTGGGGCTTCCAGCATCGGCACAGGGTCCTACCTTCTGCACTGGCAGACGGGTGGCTGGCCTGATCTTTGGCCTGATCTCTTGTGGCCTCCCCACATTGGTGGTGGCACAGTGAAGGGTACTGCCTTCTGCGTGGGTGGGGCAGTGGTTTGGGTGGGTGGATGGCCTGGTCATCTCAGAATTTGAAATGTTTAATTCAGAAATCTTACCAAACACTTGGAATTATTACCACATATGTAGTTATTTCACCCCAAAATAGATTTAGAGCAGCTGGAGTTTGAATTTTAAAAGGTTTTGAAATTCACTTTTAGGTAGGTATCATGTTTGGAGACAATTTAAATGGTTAGCATCTTTTATTTATTGCCCAATAACAGATATTCTTTATTTGGGGTTGGGGGATTGAATATGTCATTGCCTTTATTTGCTGAACACCCTTGTGGGAGAGTGTGTCTCATACTTCTGTACAGAATTAACATACTTTGTCTTTCCAAAGTGACTTTCAGGAAATCTTTGAGATCCAATTCTAGTCACACGTCCACCATAAAATGTTGTTATATTTGTTAGTGAAACCACACTGAAATTTTAACAGAACAGTTTTTAAGAGGATGGTCACAGGGTTGTTGCAACACCTGTTCACAGCCAATTAGCTGGGACTGCAGTAGGTATGGGCATCATGAGCCATCTTGGGAACCACTGCCCCTGAGCACGCCATCCCTGACCACATTATATGGGTGGCACCCCTTGTGCCCTTTGGAGAGCGCCACTGACAACCAAGAGTGTGATGATATCTGAGTCCCTCATCTCAGGTGAGCCCAGGGAAGCAGGGAACTGATGTATCCACTGCTGTGCCCCATCACCAGAATGACACCAGTAGTCAAAGTGGATGTGTTCTGACTGGTTACCTCCACCTCCATGAGCTCTTGGATTCTTGGCAAACCTAGGACAGCTGTAAACTCAGAGATGGAGACCGTTCTCTCAAAGTGATTCATTTTTCTGTAGGAAGGAAGTTGAATTGTGTCCTTTTTAGGCTTATAGGTTAGTTTGGCTTCATTTTATACACTCTTTGTTGTCTTTCCCATGGAGTCCTAGGCTCCCCCACAGCACTGAGAATAGCAGACTGCACCATCACCCTTTAGCAGCTGAGAGAAATGGCTTCTGACAGCCAGAGTGGCCATTACAGAGATGTGGGAACACAGCAGCAAGGGCACCCTGTGCTGGGGAGGACATGTTGAAAGGCAGCATGCCTCCTGTACAGACTTTCTGAGAGCCACTTAGTGTAGCAATTGGAATTTACAGAAATGTTAGATATGCTATTTCACATCTTAGGGGGAAAAAAGCTTTCAAAATTGTGAAGTTTATATACCTTAATTTTAGTTATCTGGAAAATTAACTTATCTGAAGTACTTAATTCTCTGTTTATGGATGGATCAATGAGACAGTGCATCCAGTGTCAAATACTTTCAGGGATAGTGTGTATTTAGTTAAATATCTAAGTATTTCTTGCTACTGTGTATTTTTACCTTTCCCTGTGCTGTTGATGTAGTTAATGAGTTGGTCACTCTTGTCATTAAAACTTTTCATGTCCCTGGGAATTGCTGTGTTCTTCTGAGGACTCACTGGTCCTGGTCCCTTTTTGTATTTTTTAAACATTTATTATTATTTATCATTTTTCTAATTATTTGCTATCAATATACAATGTAGTTGATTTTTGTGTCCCTTTACAAATTCCTTTTTTTCTCTCTCCCTCTCCTCCTCTCCCCCCATCAACATCATATCTGTTCACTTAAGTTTAAGGAATTGTTGTGACTGTTGTATCTTCTGTACCCTCCTCCATTTATTTGTTTGTATATTTATTTATTTATTTTTATTAACTCCCACATAAAAGTGAGAAGAGATGGTATTTCTCTTTCTGTGCCTGGCTTGTTTTACTTAATAAAATTTTCTTTGAGTCCATCCATGTTGCTGTAAATGGTAGTATTTCGTTCCTTTTTATAGAAGAGTAGTATTCTGTTGTGTAGATATACCACATTTTCCTTATCCACTCATCTGATGGTGGGCATTTAGGCTGGTTCCAACTCTTGGCCATTATAAATAGCACTGAAATAAACATGGAAGTACAGGTATCCCTTTGACATGATGATTTCCATTCCTTTGGGTGTATATCCACCAGAGGGATAGCTGGGTCATATGGTGAACCTATCTGTAATTGTTTGAGAAACCTCCATACCATTTTCCATAAAGACTGCACCATTCTGGAGTCCCACCAACAGTGTAGGAGGGTTCCTTTTTCACCGCATCCTCACCAACATTTATTATTCTCTGCCTTTTGGATATTAGCCATCCTAACTGGAGTGAGATGATATCTCAAAGTAGTTTTGATTTGCATTTCCCAAATGCTGAGTGAAGTTGAGCATTTTTTCATGTGTCTGTTGGCCATTCATATATCTTACTTTGAGAAATGCCTATTCAGCTCCTTTGCCCATTTTTTAATTGGGTTACTTGTTTTTTTGCTGTTAAGTTGTTTGAGTTCCATGTATATTCTGGATATTAATTCCTTGTCAGATGTATATTTTGGAAATATAATCTCCCACTCTGTTGGTTGTCTTTTTGCTCTGTTAATTGTCTGTTGCTGGGCAGAAGCATTTTAGTTTGATATAATCTCATTTGTTTATTTTTCCTTTGGTTGCCTGTGCTTTGGGGGTCATATTCATAAAGTCTGTGCCCAATCCTACTTCCTGAAGTGTTTCCCCTATATTTTCTTTTACAAGTTTCAGGATGTATATTTAATTCTTTAATCTATTTTTAGTTGATTTTGGTATATGGCAAGAGGTATGGGTCTTGTTTCAATCTTCTACATATGGATGTCCAATTTTCCTAGCTCCATTTACTGAAGAGGCAGTCTCTTTCACATTGTGTATTTTTGGTGCCTTTGTCAAAGATCAGATGGCTGTAGGTGTATGGGTTGACTACTGGATTCTGTATTTTGTACCATTGGTCCATGTGTCTCTTTTTATGTCAATACCATGCTCATTGGTTACTATAGCTTTGTAGTGTAGTTTAAAGTCAGGTAGTGTTATGCCTCCAACTTTATTTTTTTGCTCAGGATTGCTTTGGCTATTTGTGGTCTTTTGTTATTCCATGTTAATGTTAGAATGTTTTTCTATTTCTGCGAAGAATGTCATTGGAATTTTGATGGTGATTGCATTTAATCTGTAGATCACATTGGATAGTATGGAAATTTTCACTATGTTGATTCTTCCAATCCAAGACCATGGGATATGTTTTTCTTTTTTCTTTTTTTTTTTTTTTTGTCTTTTTGTGACCGGCCACACTGTGCTCAGCCAGTGAGTGCACCGGCCATCCTTATATAGGATCCGAACCTGCGGTGGCAGCACTGCTGCGCTCCCAGTGCCGCACTCTCCCAGCGCCGCACTCTCCCGAGTGCGCTACGGGGTCGGCCCTGTTTTTCTTATTCTTGCGTCCTCTAATTTCTCTCAACAGTTGTTTGTAGTTCTCAGTATAGAGATTTTTCACATCCTTGGTTAACTTTATTCCTAGGTATTTTATTTTTTTTTGGTGACTATTGTAAATGCACTAGCTTTCTTCGTTTTCTTTTCTGCTAGTTCATTGTCAGAATATAGAAATGCTACTGATTTTTGTGTGGTGATTTTGTATCCTGCAACTTTGCTGAAATCATTTATCAACTCCAAGAATTATTTTGTAGAGTCTTTAGGCTGTTCTGTGTATAGGATCTTATCATCTGCAAACAGGGACAGTTTGACTTCATCTTTTCCAGTCTGGATGCCCTTTATTTCCTTCTCTTCCCTGACTGCTCTGGCTAGTCCCTCCAACACTATGTTGAATAGGATTGGTGAGAGTGGGCATCCTTGTCTTGTCCCTGTTCCTGTTCTTAAGGGAAAAGCTTTCAACTTTTCCCCATTCAGGATGATATTGGCATTGGGTTTGTCATAAATGGCTTTAATTGTGTTGATATACTTTCCTTCCATACCTAATTTATAGGGAGTCTTTATCATGAATGAATATTGAATTTTGTCATGCTTTTTCAGCATCTATAAGAGATGATCATATGGTTTTTGCCTTTGATTTTGTTGATGTGATGTATCACATTTATTAACTTGTGTATATTGAACCAACTTTGTATCCCTGGGATGAATCCCACTTGATCATGGTGTCCAATTTTATGGATTTGTTGCTGTATTCTATTAGCTAGTATTTTACTGAGAATTTTTGCATCTATAATCATCAAAGATATTGGCCTGTAGTTTTCTTTTTTGTGTTGTGTCTTTGTCTGGTTTTGGTATCAAGATGATGTTTGCCTTATAGAATGAGTTTGGGAGAATGGCCTCTGTTTCAATTTTTTGAAATAGTTTGTAGAGAATTGGTATTAATTCTTCTTTAAAGGTTTGGTAGAATTCTGCAGTGAAGCCATCTGGTCCTGGGCTTTTCTTTTTTGGGAGACTGCTGATTACCGCTCCAATCTCTTTGATTGGTCTGTTCAGACATTCTCTGTTTTCTTGGTTCAGTCTTGGTAGTTTGTGTGTGTTTAGAAATTTATCCTTTTTATCCACATTTTCAAATTTGTTGTCGTATAGTTGTTGATAGTAGTCTCTAATGATTCCAAGGTATCGGTTGTAATGTTTTCTTTTTTATTTCTAATTTGTGTGATTGGTGTCTTCACTCTTCTTTTCTTTGTTAGCCTTGCTAATGGTTTGTCAATTTTAATTATTTTCTCCAAAAAAAAAAAAAAAAAAAAAACCTTTTTGTTTCCTTGATCTTTTGTATCCTTTTTTGTGTTTCTATTTCATTTAGTTCTGCTCTGATCTTAATTATTTCTTTCTGTCTACTAACTTTGGGTTTTGATTTTTTTTTTTTTTTTTACTTCTTTAAGGTGAAATGTTAGGTTGTTTACTTGCCATCTTTCCGTTCTTCTGAAGTAAGCATTTGTTACAATAAATTCCCCCTTTAGTACTGCTTTTGCAGTATCCCACAGGGTTTGGTATGATGTGTCATTATTTTTATTAGTTTCACTAAATTTTTTGATTTCCTGTTCAATTTCTTCTTGGACGCATATGTCATTAAGTAGAGTGTTGTTTAATTTCCATGTATTTTTATAGTTTCTAGAGTTTCATTTGTTATTGATTTTTAGTTTTAATCCATTATAGTTTGAAAAAATACAAGGAATAATTCCAGTTTTTAAAAATTTGTTGAGACATGATTTGTGACCTAATATGTGGTCTATCCTGGAGAATGTTCCATGTGCTGATGAGAAGAATGAATATTCTGAGGTTGTTGGATGAAATGTTCTGTAGATATCTGCCAAGTCCAGTTGGTCTAAAGTGTTGTTTAGATCTTGTGTTTCTCTGTTGATTTTTTGCCTAGATGATCTGTCCAATGTTGAGAGTGGAGTGTTCAGGTCCCCTACTATTATGGTATTAGTGTCTATCTCTTTCTTTAGGTCTAACAGTGTTTGCTTTATATATCTGGCTGCTTTGATGTTGGCTGCATGTATATTTATGATTGTTATGTCTTCTTGCTGGATGGATCCTTTTATCATTATATAGTGGCCTTCTTTGTCTCTTTTTATGGTTTTTAGTTTGAAGTCTATTTTATCTGATATAAGAATAGCTACTCCAGCTTTTTCATTTCTATTTGCATGGTATCTCTTTTTCCATCCTTTCACTCTTAGTTTATGTGTGTCTTTACAGGTGAGGTGAGTCTCTTGAAGGCAGTGTATTGTTGAGTCCATCTTTTTAATCCAATCAGTCAGTCTGTGTCTTTTGAGTGGAGAATTTAATCCTTTTACATTAAGAGTTATTACTGAAAGGTGTTGATTTCCTCCTGGATTTTTTTTTATTTTTGATGTTTTAAGTATCTTTTGCTCCTTTCTTTCTTATTTATTGTTTGTCTTCTGTGTTTGTTGGTTTCTTGGGTAGATAAACTTATTTTTTCTTTATTGTTATTTTTATTTTACTGTAGGGTTTTGTTCTTTCTTGAGTTTTCATCGTAGTGATGGTTGTTTTTCAGGTACCAGACAGAGTACTCCCTTGACAATTTCTTGTAAGGCTGGTCGTGTGGTAGTGAACTTCCACAGTTTTGTTTGTCTGAGAAACATACTGTTTGTCCTTCATTTCAGAAGGATAGCCCTGCTGGGTAAAGTTTCCTTGGCTGGCAGTTTTTGCCTTTTAGTATTTTGAATATATCATCCCATTCTCTTCTTGCTTTTAGGGTTTCTGATGAAAAGTCTGATGTTAATCTGCTTGGAGCTCCCTTACAGGTGACTTGACACTTCTCTCTTGCAGCTTTTAAGATTCTCTCTTTGTCTTTGAGCTTTGCCAATTTACTATGACATGTCTTAGAGAGGGCTTTTTGGGGGGTGAACATTTTGGGGGATCTTTGAGCCTCCTGAATCTGAAGATCTGTATTTCTCCCTTTACCTGGGAAATTTTGTGCTATTTTTTCATTGAATATTTTTTCAATGCATTTTACTTTCTCCTCCCCTTCTGGAATGCCCATGATTCAGATATTTGAGTGCTTAAGGTTGTCTATTATCTTTCTTAGATTTTCTTCAATTTTTAGTCTTTTTTTTTGTCTGCCTGTGTTGTTTTGAACAGGCTATCTTCATGATCAGAAATTATCTCTTCTGCTTATCATAGCATGCTATTTAAGCTCTATTGTGTTTTTTATTTTGTTGTATGAATCCTTCAGCTCCACAAGCTCTGCTACATTCTATTTCCGGACACTGATTTCTGTGTACATTTCCTCTTTCAGGTCCTGTATAATTCTCATTTCATTGTGTTAACTGAGTCTTCTTATATCTCATTTAGTTTCCTTAGAATTGTTGCTCAGAATTCTTTGTCAGTCATTTCAAGGTCTTCCTGTTCTATAGGATCTTGTACTTGAGAGTTATTATATTCCTTTGGTGGTGTCATATTTTCTTGTTTTTTCATATTTCTGTTATCTCTCTGTTGGTGCTTAATCATCTGGAAGAAAAGTTACTCATGAGTGGTGTTAGTGGAGAGGAAGTTCCTGGTGCATGTGTGTTTTATAATGATAGTTGAATGGAGTGTTTTAATATTAGATCTAGGTAGATGCCATAGTATAGTCTCTGTGAAAGTATTTTGGCCAAATTTGGTATTGGAGTTGCATGAGAGTGCATCTTTTACCTATTCCCTAGGACACTTTCTATTTCTTTGCTGAGGTTGGTGACACTATATTGGATCATCAGGAGACAGGCAAGCTCTTAAATATGGGGGGATAGCGTCTTGGAGTCTTGTCACTCTTAGGTTATAGTGGGTGCTCTTGGGCAGGACTGTTGGCACTGTGGCTAGCTTACCATGACTCTATTAGGTGCAATGGGGTATACTAGTTACCATTCAATTTGAATGGGTGACTCTGAATGGGTTTTCTCTTTTTTCTTTCCTCTTTCCCTGGGTTCTGGTGTCACTCCTTCTGTCTGTGCCAATGAGTAGTGACCAGGAAACCTATAAGGTAGTGGTGGCTGCTGTTTTGGCAGCAAGCTGTCCTTATAGCAGCAGTTGCTGTGGCGGAGGCTGTCATGGCCCACTCATTCCACCCTGGTGTCTGCAGCAGTGGCAGGGAGTGTTGCTGATGCTTGGCTGCCTGTTGCTGTCTTGGGGCCTCTGCGGCAGTGGGGTCAGCTTCTTGGGGGCAGGGTCTCACCTGGCTGAGTTCCCTCGGTGGCTGCCGGGTCAGTACTGCCTCCTTGGGGCCTCTGTGGCAGAGTTGGCTTCTTGGGGACAGGGTGTCACCTGCTGGGTTCCCATGGACGATACCTAGTCAGCGCTGCTCTCTCGTGGCCTCTGCAGCAGCAGGGTGGGCTTCTGTGGTCCTGATGCCTTTAACTCCAAAATGATCCTCACTTTTGGAGATGGATTCTCCCTGGTTCCTGGGTATCTCAGGGATCTATTAAATAGTGGAGACATAAAAACAACTAGAAAGATAGCTCAGGCTAGAATATCTGGTTATATGAACATTCTAAAAATTTTTTTCATAGTTTCTACAAAGGAGTACTTAAAGCAGCAGAGGAACCTAGGTCCTCCCAGGCATCACCCACATGTGAGAGGCAGCCACAGCGTAGGAAGATGGCTTGTGGAGCCACACAGACGGTATTTGAATTCTGTCACTTTTATTTATTTATTTACCAGGGGATCTCAGGCAAATGACTTAACCTCCTCATCCAAGATATCTGATGGGTTTTAGTATCTACTACCTTGGAGAACTGTAGTGAGAATAATATTACTTAAATCATATAAAGCTCCTGGAACAGACTGTACTCTATAAGTGTTAACTGCTATTTCAGTAATCTTTTGAGGATAATTTCGGCAAAAGGATAACAGCTGTGTGCACATCCATTTAACACCCAAGATTTAAAGATGAGAAGACAAGGCTGAGAGATGTGCCTAAGGTCGCTTTGGGAGCAAAGATACAGATCAATAACATAGCTGTCCTGATAGCAGAGAAGTGCTTCTGTCGTGGCATTATTTTTCCTAATTCTGTAAACTTTTCCTCTGATGGAAAGCAAATGACTTTCTTAAATGCCTCATATCACATTTTAAAATAATGTCTGTCAAGTTAAATGAAACTTGAAATGGAGTCTTTAAAATTTCTGATAATGGGCTGAGCCCGTGGCGCACTCAGGAGAGTGCGGCGCTGGGCGCGGCCATGCTCCCGCCGCGGGTTCGGATCCTATATAGGAATGGCCGGTGCACTCACTGGCTGAGTGCTGGTCACGAAAAAGAAAAAAAAAAAAAAAAAATTTCTGATAATATTGCTAATCAAGCCTTTGTTTGCTTTATTGAACCTTGTCTTAAGGGGCACAATCAAATGCTAATTTATTATCATATAATAATTTGTTTAATAAACACTGCTGTATCCAAAGCACCTGGCAAATAGAAGGTACTTATTATTCCTAAAATAAGTGAATGAATGAATAAATGAACAAACCACTGTTAACATGAATTTTTTTTGTAAGTTACTCAAATTATTTTTTATTGCTGTTAAACATTTTCCATAAATTCTACTTGAGGTATGAAGTAGGATACTGTAAAATAATTAAATTTTTGCTAGTTGTTTTACTGAATCCGCAGGTACCTCCTCTTTCCAAGAAAACTTGGTATTCAGAAATAGAGGATGTTGTTTCCACATTATAAAGATTCTTCACAGAGGGATGTCCTCTGATTTCCTAAATTAGCAGAATTTCCTTTATACAGAAAAGATATTTATATGCATATATATATATATATTTTTAATGTAGTCAGTTTTATTTTATTTTATTTTATTTATTTATTTTTTTTAATTTTATTTTGTCAATATACATTGTGGCTGATTATTGCTCCCCATCACCAAAACCTCCCTCCCTTCTCCCTCCCCCCCTCCCCCCCAACAATGTCCTTTCTGTTTGCTTGTCATATCAACTTCAAATAATTGTGGTTGTTATATCTTCTTCCCCCCCCAGTTTGTGTGTGTGTGTGTGTGTGTGTGTGTGTGTGTGTGTGTGTGTGTGTGTGAATTTATATATTAATTTTTAGCTTCCCACCAATAAGTGAGAACATGTGGTATTTCTCTTTCTGTGCCTGACTTGTTTCACTTAATATAATTCTCTCAAGGTCCATCCATGTTGTTGCAAATGGCAGTATTTCATTCGTTTTTATAGCTGAGTAGTATTCCATTGTGTAGATGTACCACATTTTCCGTATCCACTCATCCGATGATGGGCATTTGGGCTGGTTCCAACTCTTGGCTATTGTAAAGAGTGCTGCAATAAACATTGGGGAACAGGTATACCTTCGACTTGATGATTTCCATTCCTCTGGGTATATTCCCAACACTGGGATAGCTGGGTCGTATGGTAGATCTATCTGCAATTGTTTGAGGAACCTCCATACCATTTTCCATAGAGGCTGCACCATTTGCATATATATTTTTAAATCTTCCTTATCGTGTTGATTCAAGAATTGGTTGTAGGCTATTTCATTAACTCCAGGCATTTCCTATAATTTTTCCCCTTAAAAAATGCTGGATTAAAGTGTATCAGCAAAATATGTTAATGCTCCTAAGAGCAAGATTAGTTAAAGAGGAAGGACCAAGAAATAACAGTGTTGGGACCTCTGAGACACCTATTTTCAATTGAAGAAAGTGCTCTTCAACTTGAGAATTGACCTTGGTTAATTCAAATTTGACCTTGTAGCTCTGATGTTTTTAAGAAAAATTGAATATAAATTGATGATTATGGTAGATAGTTTGTGTGGGGCCATTTTGAACACTGGGAATCTAAGCCTTTATTCATTAGATGGCATGCCAAGAAAAGCTTGTCTTTCTCATGAATATCCACATTATATTAGAAATTTGAAATGCCAGTATTAATACAGTCTGTAGTTATTCAGTGACATCTTTATTTTTCTTTTACTCAGATTATTTATCCTATCAACAAAGTAATTTGTGGAGTATGACTAAACACAGCAACTAAGTGTTTTGCCAAAATTAAAATTATAAGTTGTGTAACAGTTCAATTTTTGGTAAAATAGTAGTCTTTCTTTCTGCCAGTGCTAGAAGTTGGTGAACAAGTTGAGACTCAAAATGAGATGTTAATTCCCAAGGTGGGTGGAGAGAAGGGACAACCCAAAGAATAGAGGTCTCTTCTCAAAGACCACTGCTTAAGCAGCTTGTGAACTGTATGTGAGAGGCGCTGGTTCCTAGTGGAGAACCTGTTTCAATCCAGCCTGCATTTGTCTGTAGTGTGACAATTCCCTGACTTCTGGGTAGGGGTAGGCAGGGAGCCCATAGACCTTTGAGCAACTGAGGAAAGCTTCTGAAGCTCTCCCCAGAAAGTTTACATAGATTACAAATTCTGCATGCAAATTCAGGGACCTACCAGGTCTGCTTTGGCTTCCTATCATAGAGTGTAGGTTACCATCCTTTTTTGTTAAAGACAGACTTTATTGAGACGACTTTTTAAAACCTGATAATCAAACTTTAGATCATTGAAGGCTGTTCAGAGTTCTTCTTTATGTCTGATACACACACACTAGATGGAAGGTGGCCTCTCAGGAAGGTGGAAGATTGCCTGGGCTCCAGTCCTGGCTCCTCCCCCCTCCTCACCCCCCCCCCTCCCCGGCCGCCTTTGATGTGGCTCTTTGACGAGCCTCATCATCTCTCTGTGCCTCAGTTTTCCCATCTGTGGAGCAGAAACAGTAATAACACCTACCACATAGGGGTGTCATGATAATTAAATGGATATCACGTACTTTCAGTAGTGCCTTATAATAACCACTCAATAAATGTGTACTATTAGTTATAAATCTAAATAAATCCAAAAGGAAAATTGAGCAGAGTTGATTTGCTCTGCCCACGAAGAATATGTGTTACATATTGTTGCTGTTTTTCCTCCCCACACTTCTCCATGCCTGGGAGAGCCTTTATACACTTTCACACACCACACTATGTGTTGATTTGCTCTCTTATCCAAGTGTATTCAGGAATGTACCTTGAATCTCAAATAGCTACAATTTTATTTAACTTTATTGAATTCTAGTTTTATTATATTATCATGAGAGAGTTTGGCAATAAGATCTCTGCTTCTTTGAAATTATTAAGTTTTCCTTTGTGTCTATTTCCATCATTGATTTTTGTAAATGTTCTATTGACACGAGAAAAATGCAAATTCTCTATTTAAAGGATGTAATTTTTTTCTGTTTATCTAAAAAACAAGTTTTGCTGTTATATGACTTAATTCTTCCACATCCTTACTTGTTTAGAATAGTCAGATTTAAAGAGATATATAACAATTTCCCACAATATTTGTGTTTTTAACAAATTTCTTATTAAATTTCCAACAAATTTTGTGTTATGGCTAAGTTGGGGCTTATAACTGGTGATATTCTCTTTGTAAATTGTGTGTTTTGCTCTTTTATCTTCATTACAGTTTTAACCTAAAATTTCAACTTGTCATTTATGAACTTGGCCTCTCTTGTCACTCTTTGTTGGCACATGAAGGGCAGGATCTGTTGTCTAGTCCTCTTCTGGTAACTGGTGTGAGTGAATGTACTAACCCCGTGCCTTCTGCTAATGATTTCAGCGTGTTTTTTAAAGAGTTTTTAAACATGATATTAGAAAAATGTGTTTATGTTGATGATGGGAAGGGGGTAGTTGGGAAGACTTGCCTCCTAGAAGACACAACGCCCATTCGTGATATTGCTTCTGCTATTAGAGCAGTAGTTCTCAAACTCAAACTTGGTCACAGGTGTCCTTTTCACTTTTTAAAATTACTGGGGACCCCAAAGATATGAATTATAACTATTAATATTTGCAATATTCGAAAGTAAAACAGTTTTTATAAAAATTTCTGTTTATAAGTTAGGAGTGGCATGGTCTGACATCTGTACACATCCTCCTGGTGTCTAGTGTGATAGGAGAATCCTGCTCTCTGGTCCTGAACTCAGTCTGCTGGATGCTACATGTCAGGAAGCCTCTGAACACTTCACCACACACTTATGAGAGTATGGCGCAAAAAAGGAAAATGACATCTTAGTAATATTATGGAAATAATTTTGACCTCGGGGACCCTCTCAGAGGCTCCTGGGTGATGCTTTGAAACTCTTGCAGTAGAACAATACCCTAGCCTCTTTGTCTTCACTTCTCTCATTAATGAGAAACAGACCATCTATATCTCTGCTCTTTTTTCTTTAAGGAATAAGAGGAATAGAATTTGCATATTCTGTTGCTTCTTTCGTATCCTCAGTGTTGTAGGTCAAGAATCCTATTTGGGAAGGTTTTGGTTGTTAAACAATGCTTGTGGCTGGGTGACTACATCTCATTCTAGGATTTAGATTAGGAAATCCATTGCTACTGCATATGTAAGTTGCACCCTCCAATCCAGCTTTTATTCGCAATAAAGCTGATAACCTCAGTTGGCCTGAATCCTTTGTGTCTAAATTGATTGTAAACTGAAGCAGGAAAAAGGGGTGCTATTCAAATTAAAATAGTGCTTATTGTGATGATATTTCAAAACAAGAAATTTAATAATAATATTCAGCTAATTTGAAAAGATACAGAACAGCATTAAAATTTTAGCAATGGGCTTTTTAGCATTGTTTGGTATAATCTGATCTGATCTTGGCCAGTGCCCTAAAAGATATACTTTTTAGGTAAATATACTAGAAGTTGTAGAATTTTTTTTTCCCCCTAAGAGTATCATGTGATTGTCATATACGTGGTGTTATTTGTGGCTATGTGAGTTAGTAGTTTTTTTCCTTCCTCTGGAAATCAACAAAGGCTAGAAGGAGAATTAGAAGGAAGGGATGAATAATTCTCTTTTCAGAAAAATAGGAGGTAGATGAAATTCACAGATGCTAAAATATGTGTAAGTCTTACCAAAAGCAGCTGAGATTGGGCTGGAATAGTACAGGCAGAAGTGAATAGAGATGTTCAGGTTGGCAGAAAGACTTAGCAGGGCAGGTCTAGGAGACACCAGTGCATACGCCTCGCAGAGCAAGAGGCAGAGTCAGAGGCGAAGCTCCTACTTACAACAAGGGTGATTGTTCTTGGGAAGATGGCTGACAGCAAAGGATGTCTTGAACGCAGTTTTACTCAGAGAAGGGGGCGGTGGGTTTCCCACAGGATTGCACATTGGAACATGTTTTGTGGGGAGCAGCGGTTGGAATAGTGCATGTTGGGACTGGGCAGCCTGGGACCACCCTGGCTCTCCCTTCTGGGGCCCCAGGAAGTTCTGCCCCACTCAGGAGTGTGTGTTAAAAAAGAAGGTGACTGTCACAGCATGAATGTTCCTGAGGAAAATGTGGAAAAGAGCAGCAGAACCTACCAGTAAGTAGATGAAGAACACCAGACAAATGTGTCCATGAAGCAAGAAGGGAGTCATGACCAGACATTTCATCATGAATGAAAAACAAGAAACTCATGGAGCTATTCTCTGAAGGAAGATCCCGGTGCAGAAATGCTACAAATCAGAAAAGAGATGTTAATATAACCAGGTGAGGCAACAGGAGACAAAACATGAGTTGGCAGAACTAAGGATAGAGCAGCCCAAAAAGTCATCGTAGAAATGAAGACAGAAATGAAAGATACTGGAGAAAATAGACACTTTGGGAGACATAGTAAGGGTGATGGGAATGAGAAAATTAGTGAAAATGAGACAGTAATGGTGAGTTTAAAAGGATTAGAAAGAAAATTATAGCCGTAGAGGACAGTAAGAGATTTAAATCCAGCATATTTATCTTTGAAATCCGCAAAGATGAAAACAAAACAGTGGGACTGAACAAGCATTTAAAGATAATGTTCAAAAAAACTTTCCTGAGGTAGAAATAGACTTAAACCTACACTGTGAAAGGGCAGATTGTGTGCCAGAGAAGGTTGAGCCAGACAGTCACAAGTATGCCATCTCTAGAGGAATGACTCAATTCTGCAGATGAAGTGAGAATCCTCTCAACAGATAAACAAAATGTTAGTGGCCTAAGATTTTTCCACATTCTTTAGGTGGTGGAGTAATCCTGACAGGATCCTCCAAGAAGAAAGGATGACCCATGAATTTTAGGTCCAAACTGTTTTTTATATCAGGGCTGCAGATAAACAGTACTGACTATGTAAGCTCTCAGGTAATATTGTTCCCATGAGTATTTTTGAGGGAACTAACCTCAGCCAGCCAAGAAGGATGGCTGGAGAAATGGTGGCAATAGAACTGGACATCAGTGATTACCCAGTGCATTAGCTGAAGACTGAAATGAGGATGCATGTGAGAATAGGGTGATAGGGCAGAATGTGAATGTTGTGGACCCTGAGAAGAAATGGCACAATTAACCAAACTGGGGAGGGAGGGATAGGGAGAAAAGGTGTGTGGTGGACATCTGTTGACTGTCTCACATGCAAGGTGCTGAAATAATGTATTCACTATAATCGAGTTATAGAGGGAAGGAGCGGAAGGAAGGAGGAGCAAGACGAATGGCAGTTTTATCATAACTGGAAATAGGAAACTAACATGCTAGGATGTATGATCTAAGTATTTAGGAGGGTAAGACTATTATGTAGAGTTAACATTACTGTGGGGAAAATAGAATAGTTTAGTCAGGCTTCTTCACCTAAGGCCCGGTTGGGGGTCGTATAGCACATTCTTTGTAAACAGGTTGTGTGTGGGTGGAGTTAGTGCGCATGTGCACCCATGTATCTTTTTAGTTTGTTGCTATTATATGTTCTTCAGTTTGTGATGCAGCCCTAGCTGGCAGAGCTTGTGTCTAAAAATAGAGTATGTTTACTTTGCTGACAGCTGCTCATTTTGTCAAGTGGGCTTTGCCAGCAGTTGAATTTCTGAGTTTCTCTTTGTTCTGCTTAACTCTTAGACGTGTGTGTGCTGAATAAAGATTACTCTTTCTTCAACCAAGGCTCCGATGACCTTTTTGCCAGTTACCTAGCTCATAGACCTGCGTGTGAAGGGTTTGTGATCCAGTCTGGACAACGGGCTCTAGGGGTCTGTGAGCTCCAGACCCTAGCCCTAGCTCTACAATTACAAAAGTAACCTCTAGGACAAAATAATGCAAACTTTCCTGAATTTCAAAAGAACTACAGAGCAAGCGAGAGAGAGAATGAGTGAGAGAAATAGAGAACTAGAACTTTTTTAAAAAGCTACAAAAACAGAAACATGTCATAAATTAAGATGAAACATGTATCAATAAATGTAAACAGGCTATCAAAAGATTTTCAGATTGGATCAAAAAGCAAAACCTGATGCCAAGTTGTAGATAAGAAGCACACCTAAAAAACAGTGACTCACAAAAGTTGAAAATTTAAAAATGAGAAAGGTATACTGGGAAGATATAAACAAAAAAAAAAATGGGACAACAAGCACTACAGGCAGGAAGCACTTTGTAGTGTCGAGAGACACACATAAGAGCGAGGGTGCAGTGGGCAGGCAGAGAATGGAGTGGACGCAGCCCTCTTCCTTCCCACAGAAAAGGAATGCAGGTCACATAGGTTTTGTTATGTGTTTATTGTTGTTTTGTAGATATTCTGCAATTTGTTTATTCTTTGACCAAAGTGCTATTTAAAAAGCAGTTTGTTTCGTGTTTTCTTCTTAATTTCCAGATGTAAGGGATTTTTGATTTTCTGTCTGTTTAGCAAACCACAGCAGGTCTGGGAGTCATCTTGTAAAAATATCTGTAGTGACCGAGTATCCATTCTGGCCTCTTTCTGGTGTGCCCCCGTGTACAGTAGAGGTTGGAAAGCCAAAAACTACATTTCACAGACTCTTACAGCGAAGGTTCTGGAAGTAAATTAGCTTCCACTAACTAGATGTATTCATGCGAGATTGGAGAGTAGAAGCTGCTGCTGCTTGGGTTAATGTAGGTGGTGACTATTTCCTACAATTGGACTCAGACTGACACGGTGACTTAATTTAGAATGCCTCATGGTAGCATATCTTTATGCTGTATTTGCGATATGTCACTATTGTTTATATTTCCATGTTAAATACATTTATTTATTGCTCAACTTTTTTCCCCTCTTTTCTTTAAGCTATTGCAGCTAATTGCAAAATCCCAATTAACTTCATTGAGTGGTGTCGCACAAAAGAATTACTTCAACATTTTGGATAAAATCGTTCAAAAGGGTAAGGTAATCACTGATATTTTTAATAATGTAAATCTTAATTAGAAATTTGGTGCAAAGAGATGGGATTTTTCTTTTATCTTTTCTCACTATGTATGCTGTCAAAAACAACAGTGTAAATAATGTGATTCCAGACAGAAATACAGGTCATCCCTGCAGTTCTTCTTCTGTGTTACTGCTATTTACTTTTTCAAAGTTGATTTTGCATACAAAGGGATGTATTATAACAGAAAATGTAACTAATCCCAAAGTTTTGAAAAGCTATTTTACCTTCACATGTTTAGCCAATCATAGTTCATTTTAGCTATATGGTTTCATAATTAGCAAGATTGTGGCTTGTTCGTTTAGGCACCAAATAAGCCAGTAAATTTCATTTTAATTTAACAAGCTTGCCTTGATTAATCACTGACTATTGGTAAATAGAACTTTAAATTTCACACAATGAGCTTATGCATATGTAGGAATTTATGACTGCATTGTTAAATATTAATTCTCTTTATGATACCTACAAAAGTTTTTAAAATCTCATTATAGTTGTGATATCTCAAAAATGATGCCACTTTTGTGTTGCAATGAAATTAGATCTTTTTTTATTGTGGTAAAATACACACATAACATAAAATTTACCATTTTGACCATTTTTAAGTGTAAAGTTCAGAGGCATTAAGTACGAGGGTACTTCAGAAAAGTTCATGGAAAAATAGACTTTAAAAGACAATGTGAAACTTTCCATGAATGTTTTGAAGATCCCTCATACATGGATGTAGTGCAGCCATCACCACCATCCATCTCCAGAACTTGTTCATTGTCCCAAACTGAAATTCTGTCCCCATTAAACACTAACTCCCCATTTTCCCACCCCCACCCCTTGGTAACCACCACTCTACTCTATGTCTCTTATGATTTTGAGTACTGTAGGAACCTCATATAAGTGGAATCATACATATTTGTCCTTTTGTGACTGACTTATTTCACATAGCATAATGTCCTCAAAGTTTATCCATATTGTAGCATGTGTCAGAACTTCCTTTCTTTTTAAGGCTGAATAATATTCCATTGTGTGGATAGACCACATGTTATCTTTTCACCTGTCAATGGACATTTGGGTTGTGAAACTAGGTCATCTGTAAAAGTGGTGTTTAATTGTATCAATCCATAGTTTTGTTTTTGTTTTCTCCAGTTCTTGATGACCACCAAAATCCTCGCCTGATCAAAGATCTTCTCCAAGACCTAAGCTCTACCCTCCGCATTCTTATTAGAGGTGTAGGGAAGTCTGTATTGGTGGGAAACATCAATATTTGGATTTGCCGATTGGAAACTATTCTCACCTGGCAACAACAACTACAGAATCTTCAGATGACTAAGGTGTGAATTTCTTGACCTAAGAATTATTACACTCTGTTTTTATATTGCAAAGTCATTAGCTCTTGTAAGTACTCCTGAAAGACTACTATAGCTTTTTGAAAGATTTTTTTTACCCTTTCACAAGTAGTAATTAAGCTGTTTTAAAATAGAATAGGACCAAAAGACCCCTTAATGGCTTATACTTGTTGTTGGAAAAGCATTGGGGGCAATAATCATTAATAAGCCTGGTCCTGAAGGTGATTGGGGGTGAATTACTTTACCTTTAAAAGAAATTAAGTTTTTCAGGGTAAAATAACATTCAATAAAAGAAGGCTAAATTGTATTGCTAATAATACTCCATTTATCTAATTGTTGCTTCTCCAGGGTTAGTATTTTCTTCTTCACTTGCTTGCTGTCTTTTTTGCGACATGTGCATTTATGTTCTTTGGCAATAGTGAACAAAGTGAAAAGAAGGTACAAATTATATCAGTTGTTCTTGATATTTTTTATTTATTCTGGTAACTGGTTTCAGTAAGAAAAATGTAACACCATTGACCAAAGTGTTTTAGATTGTGTTTTTATTTACCTCCAGTACTAATGTAAGAGTAAGAATAAACTGAGTATATATCTTAGTGGCGTAAGTTATGTGGCCTCAGTGGTACAAATGGTTCTCCAAATTGTACTTCTGGTAGTGTCATCATTACCTTTATCACTGCACCCTAGGTTCCATGTGAAGGGAGTTGTTTTCAAACAGCCTTGGAATGCCTTAACTTTTTGTTGCTTATTTGCCACCCAGAAAAGGGATTTACAGAAAGAATAGCAATTCCTTAATTATGAGTCTGAAGTTATCATTAATAATATAATATTCAGTGTCAGTAAGAGCTGAGCAAATTTGTTGTAAACATCGGATTGTTTGCTCTGTTGTCTTACACATGATACTACCAATCATTCAGAGCTCTCCACAGTCTGGCTCCGTGCCACCTGTTTTACTTCATTCTCCATGTACAGGTGGGTTATGTTATAAAAGTCTGTCTGCCAGACATTTAAACACAGCACACAGTTTGTGTAGATGGTGAGGCCACACTCTCCACATCTCATTCATCTCTCATGTAGCTAATCTGAGGTAGTGATGACATCCTAGCTAATGACCCTCTGGGGAGAGTGAGGTATGTCATTGTCAGCAGTGGGGCTTGATGGTCAGGATCCCTGAAGGAACGGAGTGTTTGGGAAAAGCCATGAAGCAGTCTTTCTGGTCTGACTGGGAAGTTCTAGGCAGCCTGCATCTATCTCGAAGGAGAGAGAAGGGAGAAAACAAAGAACAGTCTTCCATCTTTGCATAGGTGGACTGTGGCAGAGCCAGAAAATGCATGAATGTGACATAAGCTTCCTTCTGGATCTTCACTTCCATATACACTAGCTGGGAATAGGAGCAGAAAGAGGGATGTGGGAACTACACATGATCCCAGCTCACCCTGCGCAGGGCAGCTAAGAGCCACCCTAAGAAGATGACGCTCAGGAGAAGGCCTCTGCTTCAGGCCTGGGGGTCCCAAAGCCTGGTGGTCGGGGTGCATTTATGTGGTGTCATCTCTGCCTTGGCACACATGACTGTCACCATACTGCCCTTTGATCAAGTAGGAAAAATAAGGCACAAAATGAAATTAATGATGATACTTTAAATGAGGAATAAGAATTAATAACAACACGAAGGTACTGGTTTTCATGGTGTCCACTCAGATCTTATCATCTGAGACCTTGAACTTGCTCCTCTGGTTCTCATGTGGGTCGTGGGTTTTTTCTGTGTCCTTCCCACCAACTCTCTGAATGCTTCTCTTGTGCTCTGCAGCATTGTTCAGAGCAAGAGACACCATGTGCGCCCAGTGATGGCTGTCGCATCTGTGCCTTGTTCCCAGCCTCCTGCTGGGTGATACTCCATTGTGTGAATTGGGCAGAAGACTTGTTCCCTCCTGGGAAGGGCTCTTTATCATGTCAACAGCTCAGCTGCACTTGTAGGCTCCAGACCAAGTCAGCCACGGTGGTCAAGGCTGCTTAACATAGTGAGTCCCAGTCTCACGACCTATGGCTGATGGCAGGTTGCTGCCTATGTTTACTCATAGTCAATTTTAAGGCGATATGAGCAGATGGAGGGCAGAACAGAACAGCTGAGCACTTCATGAATTCTGAAAGCAGAGGTCCGAGCACACTGCCTGAAGCCCCATCATTTCAGCCTCATGGGACACGGTTGCCCATTTTCTCCAGTGAGCTGGCAGTCTTTTTTTTTCTTCTAAATTCTCCTAACAAAAAATATCTTGACAACCCTTAAATCTAAATTCTCATACTCCCAGAAGTAAGTAGAGGCCTAGTATACATATATTAGAGTTGAAAAGTTTCTAAGATCTGAAATCCTTCTCATAGTCCTCTTCCAAAAATTTATCAACTGAGAGTTTACTGATATTAACACATACCCAGGGAAAACTTCAATTATTTTTATACATGCTTTTGGGGATTAAAATCTATCACTATTCAATAAAAAATTCTCCACCACCCTGATAACACTGTGAGGTGAAACAAAAAGTAATATTCCAGTACGGTAGACAGATACCATGTCTGTTCATCATTATCAAACTACCAGTTTCTCTTTTTTAAAAAATTTCTTATGAGAAAAAAAAATGACAGTTTAGTTTGTTTTATTGAAACAAGTGATCATACATATTTGTGTGGTATAGAGTTGACTTGGCATTTGTGTACAATATGTGATGATCAAACCGGATTATTAGCATATTCATCATTGCAAAATGTAATAAAAGTACAATTTACTGTGTGCTATCAAACTACCAGGTTTAAAATACCTTTAAACTTTTCATAAATTTTCTGCTTCATTTTTTTTGTCTGGAGAGAAAGTCTTGGGTATATGAAAAGCTGTGCAGCTTGCTTCAGCCTGCCCACTGTCCAGCATCACACATTGAAGTCTGGCAGTACTTGATCTGCAAGCTGTTAGTTTTCTAGTCTTAGAATCCCTATAGTAAAAATCCCAAAGAACTTCCTCAAATTCAGTCAACAGTATATAGGGAAGTAATCATAAGTAAAGAGACAGGGGCAAAAGGGAACCAAAGCTAAAATCAAAGAATTTTGTGTATATATTGCCAAGGATCTTGGTAGAGTCTTTCTGCTTAATTGAGTAGCTTCATTATGATGACTAATTTCTACAAAAAGGCAAAAGAAGAGCTAAAAGGTGGTTTTTAATCCTCCAAAACAAGTGTCAGTGCTTCACTGAGCCCAAGAGTGCAGGGCACTGATCTGATATGTTGGTGAATACCTGGCCCTCCCTGTAGTAGAGGTGATGATACCATAGCATACACAGAAACTCCCCCGCCAGGATTTACGCCTGCCGTTTATTTTGTTAAGTCATTTTCTTGTGAACACAAGTGTGCATGAATTACAGACTTCTTTTCTCTTTCTTCTAAATCAAATATAATTTGCTTTTCAAAATCTGCATTTGAAAGATAGTAGTGCTGATGAACTGGAGTGCCTTCATTGATATCTCCTGGTATCTCCTGCATGACCCAGTTAGGACAGGCATGCAAACATGTACTCACAAGTCCCCTCACTAGTCAGCGCTTATAGATGCCTGCTGTGTGCCGGGCCCATCATGAGGTAGCACTCATGGATAGCAGGAGTGGCCTTCAGCATCAGACCTCCAGTCGCCCCAGGGAGATGCACCCAGGATGCACATGGTAATCTGTTGGGGCTGGTTTTATAACAGAGATATGCACACAGGGCTGTTGATGAGTTAATGTTGTCTCACAACACACTTTAGGTGGAGCTTAAAGAATGAGTAGAAATTGCCCAAGTGGTGTGCTAGTTAGTGCTTAATAATCAGCTCTCTGGTGCATGAGCCCTGATTTGTGGCATTTGCTAGTTTCCCACCACAGCTGGTTTCAAGCTACCAGCAAGAAGTCAGCTGGTTCACAAAATTTCCAAAAGTTGCAGAGTTGGCTGCTGTGAACAGGTACAGGCTCTCCAGCATACCACAGGATGTAAGGGCCTTTCAGGCAAAGAAAGCCCTGAGTCCAGGGTGTGGGGACTTCTACATTAGGAGCTGGGGTACCTAGTGTATGGAGCAGTTAGAAGAAGGTGTGGAAGATCAGGCCAGACTTGAGGGCCTTGCAGGTATTGAAGCCCAAGGTGTTTGGGGGCGTCTGTGCTTAGAGGGACCCTCAGGTACCAGGGAGGGACCAGCGTGGTTGGAGGGAAGCAAACCCCATTGCAGTTGTGAGGGGACCTCTCCTGAGGAATGACAGGGTGAAAGGGGAGGATGAATTTGGGAGACGTTGAGAAAGATTAGACAGCACATGGTGACTCAGAAGTGGGTGCATGGGAAAAGAAGGATCAGGGAGACTTAGGCGACCCCACAGGGAGGGCCAAGCAGAGCAGTGAGGGGCCTAGGCAATGCCTCAGGACCTCGACCTTGGGCAGGCCACCACCTCATCTGTAGCTCAGTTTTATCCTGTGTAAGATGGAACCCTGATAGCAGGACAAGTTTCTGTTAGCAGAAGTGCCCCACAGAAGTGGGGATCACTGATATTCGCATGCAATCCCTAGGACTATCCTAAAGCAAGAAAAGAAGAGGCAGTGTCCCTTTTTTACTGTTAAGTGTAGTTGTGAGGGACTTCACAGCAGTGAGGAGCATTCAGCTCATCAGAGGAGGTGGTATAGCTAAGGCTGCATGTAGTTTCTGACACAGTGCCATATCACAGTTGAATGGCACAGTTTGATTCAGATGAGAAGCACCAACATTCCTCCCATACTCCCTTGTTTGTAGTCATAATGGGACTATACATTTGAGCCTACCAGAAAACCCAGGTGCCGAGCTGTCACGCGTGACTAACTCTTTACTAATCAGGATTTTTTTCTACCACTTCATGACACCTTAAGCTTGGTGAGTTTAGCAGCAGAATATCCTGTCTGGATAGAAATATCTGTCAATAGGAAGAAGAATAAAGCAGCTGTTCAGAGTAACACTTATTTCTTTTAATAGTATTATTTGGGGATTAATTTATATACATGTTATCTTTCATATGTGCTCTCTGCCATGTGCTAGACAATAAGGACAGAAGGACCAGCTAAACTTGAGTCAGACATGCTCAGACTTGTCAGTGGCGAGTGCCCCTTCATCTGTTCTTGCACTCAGAGAGTACTTGCTGGGAGCCTGCAGACACCATGCTGAGTCCTGGGGGCTCCACAGCCCATGGAAGGGGGCTCTGTACAAGGTCCCGTCTTGCTGTGGAGGCAGAAACACACACGTGTACCACGGGGTGCCTGGCAGATGCTTAGCGTACTTGATGAGGTAGAAATGTAACTCAGAATAAGGCGCCAGTGTTTGTTCACCCTCATGATGCCCCATTTGGATGCACAAGAAGGTTCCTTCAGTAGTTTATAGTTTTGAAGTATTTCTATAGCCAGGACTATAATTAGGGAAGCAATAAAAAGAGAACAGTTGCATGGCAGATCACGAACACCCCATCACCCATTCCTATACCCCACTCTTCACAAAGGGCAGGTCGTTTCTAGAACTAAACTGAGGGAATTAGTTCATTTAAGCAAGAAATGGATGGTCATTGTCCATTGTGAACAGCAGGATTATAGAAGGGCACAGAGCATTTTGAGGAGAGCACTGCCTTTATGGCAGAAGAGTGTATTGACCAGCTGGGAACAAAACAAATGAGGAAGCACAAATCAGAAGCTCGCAGATGTGCACGTGGTGCTGAGGCACCTGCTCAGAACAAAGGGAGGGAGTGAGGCGGGACCAGCAGCTTCATCAGATGCCCCAGAACCCATCCTCAGGAAGTGGTACTTCTCATGAGAGTGAAGGGATGTGTTCTAAGACAACTTCATTGAGGCCTGAAAAGCCTGAGATGGTTTAAGCCCAAACCTGATCCAGGGCTAACCAATTCAGCTCCCTCCAGGTGGAAAGGCAGCCGCACCTCTCACAGCGAGGGGCCCCTGAAAGTATGGAATGTACGTAGGCATGGTCATCATTCTTCCAGCCTTCCAAGGGGAAAACCCAGTGGCTGTGTAAGGGAGGAAATGGTTTGTAAATTTGAAATCATAGAAATGTAAAGCTAGAAGGTGGGAAGATGTTGGACAAAGCATACCAGGTTTCAGTTATGCAGGAGGAGTAAGTTCTGGAGATCTGATTATAGTCGTGGTGACTAATGTATAACATGGTGGTTAATAATAATGTGTTGTTACTTCAGATTTGCTAAGAGAGTAGATCTTAAATATACTCCCCCCACACACAAAAAAATTACTACATTGAGGTGCTGAATATGCTAATCAGCTTGATTGTGGTAATCACTTCATCATGTATTCTGTAAATATATAAAATTTTTATTTGTAAATTATACCTCAACAAAGAAAAATAATTTTTTAATTAAAAAATAAATATAAATAAAGCTAGAAAGTACATAAAGACAGTTTAGTCTACTTCCCCTCATCAAGTTGAAAGGCTGTGGCCCATCAAGGCCCATGTACCTTCCAGGCCATGTAGATAGTGGCGTGGTGTGGACTCAGGGCGCAGGTGCTGACTCAGGCTGAAGCACCCCCCACCTGGTTTCCCTTAAAATGCATAACTTTGTTGCCCTCCTGAAGCATTTGATTCATTTAGTTAAAAATTCTATATTCTCAGAAGCTACTATTTTCCAGGTATGTCAACTACTGTCTTCCTAGTGTTGAGAGTAAACCTGGTGCATGTAGAGAGAGCAGAAGGAGCCTCCATGTTTCTGGCTGCTCCATCCTGGCCTTGGGAGACAGGACAAGTCGTGTTGTGCACCTGCCTCTGCCCTGAGATCATGGATGCAGTGCTTCGCCCACTGCCAAGTTCAGAGTAAAGGGATGCTTTAAGTGGTCGCATTTCTTTTGTATTGCCATATTTCAACGTATTTATTCAAGCTTGACCATTGAAAAAATGGAAAAATGCTGTTCATTGTCTTCTCATCGAAATGTCACTGGTGTTTTCCTTTCAGCAGGTGAACAGTGGCCTCACTCTCAGCGACCTTCCTTTGCACATGCTGAACAACATCTTGTACCGGTTCTCAGACGGATGGGACATCATAACTTTAGGCCAAGTGACCCCCACGCTGTACATGCTCAGTGAAGACAGACAGTTGTGGAAGAAACTGTGCCAGTACCATTTTGCCGAAAAGCAGGTGAGTGTAGTGCAGTGGTGTCCGCTTGTAGTCACGTGTGTAGTAGATTCCACCCAGTGATCACAGTCCATGAAATCACGTGGGGAGAATGGCTGGATGTTCCCATTTTTAAAGAATCAGGAACAACGACAATTTATTGAAATTCTTATGGTTTCTCTTCTATAGATAGTAAGATTTATTTTTCATATTCAAAAAGAATCATGATTCTAAAAAATAACCCAAAACCAAACAGCAAAGTGAGAGCTGAGTTCTTTCATCACATCTGTTGATCACAAGGTTTACCGTAGTCACTGGCTTTTTCTCTTCCTCTTTATTTTGATGAACCGGATTCCAGTTCTTCCCTTTACCAAGCTGTGTGTCCTTGAAAGGTTGCGCGACCTCCATGAGCTGCCGTTTTCTGCCATCACTTGGCAGACACCCCCAAGCATCCACAGAGCATCTCCTCCTCTTGTGTTGCTCACTGCCTTCAGTCATGGTGGGAGCAGCACAAACACATTTAAGTGTCACTCACGCTCTTTTCAGGAGGTCTGCTTACCCTCACCCAAGGGGAAGTCCTGCTGTCACCATTTCTAACCTTTGCAGGACTCAAGTGTCCCCCATTCATCACACAGATATGTGGGGGGAGCTGCTCTGTGCCAGGGTGAGGGGTGCACCAGGGAGAGCAGCTGCCTACAGGGAGATGCTTACACAGTTCAGCAGGTGTGGGGAGCATTGAAGAGGAGGGACGGAATTGTGCACTTTTCACGGGCAAGTGCTGCTGACCCTGGGAGCACAGGGAGGAGGTCAGGGTGTTCGTTGGGAAATCACAGTCACCTCGGCCATGAGCAGGCCCTGCAGAGGGAGAAGGCCCTTGGGAGGGTGATGTGTATGTGAGGAGGTGAAGGGTGAGGGGGTGAGGGTAGAGTCCGGGCCATGCCAAATCATCATTACCCAGCCAGCTCAGAAGAGCCAGCAAAGCATTTGCAACACGTTGCAACTTTCAGAAGCTCCTGTCTTCTCGTTTGAGGAATAGACTAGAGTGTATGCAGGGAGACCCATGAAGAGACTGTCCAGGGAAAGGCCCAGGGCAACAGAGAAGATGAGGAGATGACCCTGACAGGCTGAGTTGGGGGTGGATCTTCCCAGCAGAGGTCGAGTGGGAGGTTCACATGAGAGTGGTCAGCAAAGGCAGGGCCTGGACAGACTTATCAAGAGAGGATGGAAGCAGAGCCTTGAGGAGCTGAATGACAGGGAAACTGCAGAGAACACAGAGTAGAGGTTCACAAGAGAGCTCAGAGAGAAGCAGACACTGAAGCCCGAGGCGAGCAACCTGGACAGAGAGGTCAAGAAGGAGGACAAAAAAGAGCCCACTTAATTTAGCTTTATAGAGCCCATGGGTGACCTCAGGAAAACTTGTAGGTGGACTTGTTGGGCAAGAAGCAAAAGGATCCAGATATTCATTTGAGCTGGAAAGAAAGTGGATAAAATTCTTAGTCAGCATTGGAAATGGGGGACAGGGAGGAGTGAATAACTTTTTGGAGGGAGGGTTTAGAACCTAGGAAAAGAGGATTAAGGTAGGTGCATGTGGTAAGGGCCCCCGCATCTCATGGCTTGCCCTAGATGCTGACACGCAGCAGGTGACCGGGTGTCCTCACTTCCTCCCTACATTCAGGTCTGAGCTGTTTACCAAAGGTGTTGGTGAGAGTGCCTGACAGTATTTATACATCCAGACCTGAAACACATTTTAAGGATATCTGTCGACCATTTGTGAGGCCTTGCAGTTCCTTAAAGGAATGACATTAAAGAAGTTAAAAGTCTGTTCTGCACCAGTGTTTAATGCCCTACCAGAATGGTTACATTAAAACCAGTATTAGCACCTACAGATGCGTATCTTGTTTGTACACATTTTCTTGACTGAATTATAAAAACACAGCATCAGAGAAATAATTATCTGTTCTTCAGGGCCCAGTAACTAACAGTAAGACTGAAAAAAGACAAGCATATTAGCAATCACTTTTATGAAAACAGCACTGGTTAGGAAACATCCTCAAAGTGAAAACTGAGTGGGCCGTGAAGACTGGATTAATAAAATTAGTCTAAAACATTGTTAGAAGGAAAAGTTGACTTGAGCATCTGATCTGGATGTTGGATTTGAGTTCAGGAAAGTCACAGATGGCTATTTAGGAGAAAAACGATGAAGGGAATGGGAGAATTCTTTGTGTGAACGTGGGTGTAGCAAAAGATTGATGAGAAGTAGAAGTGAGACAACAAATAGTTGTTCTCTCTAGGAACTAATGTTTTAACAGTGCTCCGAGGATACAGGAATTGATATAACCAGGCCTGTAACTACATCTCTTTATTTTTAGAGCTATTCTCTTTTCAAATTTTATTAGAAACAAGTTTTCTTCATTGACTTAATTATAATTTGTAAAGTTCTCAAAAGCCATGAGAAAGTATGAGTATGTTATACAAGTGATTACTTTTAGTTATAAAAAGTCAAATGTTGCTCATTGCAACAACAGTCTTAAAGACTAGTACAGTGTTTTACAAACCAACAAGGGAAAGGCCTTCCCACCCCAAGGATAACCCTGTTAATCCTTTAGCCCATGCATTTTGTTTCAGGCTTTATACATAAGCAAACATAGCTATGCACTGTTATTTTCCCATAATTGAAAGCATATCACTCTAACATTGTTTTTTGGTAACACCTTTATTAAGATGCCATCCACTTTGTGCAGCCATCACTACGATCGATTTTAGGACACTGTCGTCACCTCAGAAAGAAGCCTCTTACCCTTCAGCAGTCACTCCCATCCTCTCTTCCAGCCCCAGGCAACCCCTAACCTATTTTCTGTCTCTATGGATTTACCTGTTCTGGACATTTGATATAAGTGGAATATGAAGTATTTGTCCTTTTGTGTCTGGCTTCATGTCCATAAGGCTCTGTGTTGTAGCATGAATCAGAACTTCATTCCTTGTTAAGGCTGAATAATATTCCTTTCTATGTATTTACCACATTTTGTTTATCCATGCATCAGTTGGTAAACATTTGATTTGCTTTCACCTTGCAGCTTTTACAAGGAATGCTGCTATGAACATTCATGTACAAGTTGGCGTGTGGACATGTGTTTTCATTTCTCTTGGGTCTTATACCTAGGAGTAGAATTGCTGGATCATATGGTAATTCCATGTTTAACCTTTTGCGGGACTACCAAACTATTTTTCCAAAGTGACTGTACCATTTTACATTCCCCCAGCAGTGCTTGAGGGTTCCCAATTCTCCACATCCTCCACAACACTTGTTATTTTCTGACGTTTTGATTATAGCCATCCTAGTGGGTTTGAAGAGGTATCTTATTCCATTTCCCTGGTGACCAGGTTGTTGAGCATCTTTTCATGAGGTTATCGGCCATTTGTATATCTTCTTTGGAGAAAGATCTTTTCAAGTCCTTTATCCATTTTTAAATTGGGTTGTCTTTTTTATTATTGACTTGTATGTGTTCTTTATTTATTCTAGGTACAGGTCCCCTTATCATATATATATATGATGTATGTAACTTATTTTAACTGATTGATCTGGAATGATGTCCATGATATATCAGAATATTTAAAAGTGTTTAACAGCTGCTTAGTATTCTCTTATACAGACATACCATGATTTATTTAATTCTTTATGATTTATCCAGGTGAGTTTAATGTCAAATAATTAAATGTTTCATGGACTACACTGCCTTTAAAAAATAGTTTTGCCCCTAATATTATGTTTTAAAATATCTTCTGCTGATTCTGAACAGAATTTTTTTATGTTTAGTTTTGTAGACATTTGATCCTTTCAGAAAAAGGTCATATCGAATGGAAGTTGATGTATTTTGCACTTCAGAAATATTACCCAACTAAAGAACAGTATGGAGACACTTTACATTTTTGTCGGCACTGCAGCATTCTCTTTTGGAAGGTAATAACTTAAATATACTCTTGGAATTTGAGGATTGAAATTTGGTGAAACAAACTATATATATTTTAAGTTTAAAGGTAGAAAAAAATAGAAAACACTATTTGTGATAAGAAAATTAAGAAGGTATATTTCACCAAATATTGGGGTAGGGGAACAGGTGTGTTCATCAAAGTAAAATGTACAACTTGTGGTTTGAATCAGAAATATTGAAAATGAAATACTGCCATCTTTTTTTCCCTGTGGATGACTGCTTCTCCCCTTTGGTAGATGTTGGCCTGTGGGAGGCGTGTTCCAGGGAGCAGGTGAGGTGAGAGCATCCAGTCACGGGCAGGTCATGACCCTCAGGAAATGTCTCAGCCAACCCAACCTGAGGACAAAGGGGCTTACAATTTCCACCCTTTTTATAAACCTGAAGAAGAAATCTCCTTAATTGTTTCCCCAAACTCAGTTCTCAGCCTACAGCTTTGATGACCAGGCTCTCCCTTTTGTGTTGCTGTTTGCAGAGTCCTCAACAGTGTGCACAAGTGATCAGGACTAGTCTCAGGATTCATTTCTCAAAGCCAAGTTATTAGAGCAAAGGGGTCTGTATAGTCACATACAACCTGAACTTTTCTCATTTATTTGATCAAAACTTAACATATCTGCAAGTCTTGACCTTTAGTGAAAAACATAGAAACATTTTCTTCAGCAATTTCAGTATCCAAAGATTAGGAATCTTTCATCCTGCTACCTCCTGTTTTTTTTTTTTTTTTTTTTTAATTTTATTTTGTTGATATACATTGTAGCTGATTAATGCTCCCCATCACCAAAACCTCCCTCCCTTCTCCCTCCCTCCCTCCCCCCCAACAATGTCCTTTCTGTTTGCTTGTTGTATCAACTTCAAATAATTGTGGTTGTTATATCTTCTTCCCTCCCCCCCCCCGATTTGTGTGTGTGTGTGTGTGTGTGTGTGAATTTATATATTAATGTTTAGCTCCCTCCAATAAGTGAGAACATGTGGTATTTCTCTTTCTGTGCCTGACTTGTTTCACTTAATATAATTCTCTCAAGGTCCATCCATGTTGTTGCAAATGGCAGTATTTCATTCGTTTTTATAGCTGAGTAGTATTCCATTGTGTAGATGTACCACATTTTCCGTATCCACTCATCTGATGATGGGCATTTGGGCTGGTTCCAACTCTTGGCTATTGTAAAGAGTGCTGCGATGAACATTGGGGAACAGGTATACCTTCGACTTGATGATTTCCATTCCTCTGGGTATATTCCCAACAGTGGGATGGCTGGGTCGTATGGTAGATCTATTTGCAATTGTTTAAGGAACCTCCATACCATTTTCCATAGAGGCTGCACCATTTTGCAGTCCCACCAACAATGTATGAGAGTTCCTTTTTCTCCGCAGCCTCGCCAGCATTTATCGTTCATAGTCTTTTGGATTTTAGCCATCCTAACTGGGGTTAGATGGTATCTCAATGTGGTTTTGATTTGCATTTCCTGGATGCTGAGTGATGTTGCTGCTACCTCCTGTTATTTGTTTTACTTCTCTGTATCCAGACTGTCTCTGATAACAGTGTTTTTTCCACAATCAGAGGTAACCATTATATATCTCTTCTTTGGTACAATGTATTTTCTTAACATGTTAATATTGTTTCACCCTGGAATGCCTGTCCATGGTTTGCCTTGTATTTGAATATATTTAGTGTTGTGAGATTTCAATGGGGGAAGAAAAGTGTTGAAAGTATAGAAGCTGACTCCCTAGAGGGAGCGATCAGCCCTGACCCTGCACTCTGGGCTGGTGTGGGGAGGGAGCCCCTTCTAGACTGCCCCCAGGTCTAGACAAAGCTCTGACCCTCTCACATGGGCACAGCTGTATCTGCCTCACCATCTCTGGGTTTAGGGAGATAAGGCTTTTGCCTGATAGACACCATAACCTGTTTTGATGATTTCTTTTGCTTAACATTTATCTAAATTTGTTATCAGTTGGGTCATAAGACAAGCTCTAGATTGTTGGAAAAGAGACAACTGCTTTTAATTTTTTTCATTTCAAACTACATTTATAATAATGTGGCTTTTTTATTATAATTCATGATTGAGCAGAGAATGAAAAGATGTTTAGTTTTTCTTGTATTATTTTAATAGGTTTACACTATCAAAGGTAAGCAGCATCATGAATAGTTACCGATGCCTCTGTGCATGAATAACTCATGAGACTGTGTTATTTCTGATTTATATTTTGGTGTGAGTCTCTTCTTTCCCCAAATTAAAAAGACACAATATGTGTTATGTGTTTTTGCTGTAGAACATTGTCCCTCAAGAGCAGGGAATATCTCGTATTCAAATTTTTTCTCACGCTTGTGAAGTCAGCAAATCAGTTCATCAGTGAGATTACAGAGAGAGTACCCTTATTCTGTTCTCTTTGCCCCAGTCATAGGGCACAGAAAACATAGGCAAATGCTATGGAAAGAAAGAAAGGTGACTGAGAATATGGAGTCTGGGTTTTCACCCCAGCTTTGATACTTGACCCTGGAGGGAACCGGCCTCCATTCTCTGCGGTTCCTTCTAGATCAGTGCTTCTCTGAAAATCATTAACACTGACTGAAAACATGAGGATGTGTCTTCATTCACATAGTAAGAGTACATGAGATGCTATAATTTCTACTTTGAATTAATCCTTCCCCTAAAAGTTGCTTTTTTTCCTCCTGAGCAGATTATATAATACTGTACAAATTTTAAAAGCAATTATTGTTTTATAGAGGGAAATACTATTTATGGGATAGAAAGCTTTCAATTTTGTATGTGATAGTCAGTGTTTTCCTCAGAACAATGTTTAAGAATATTGGAGCTCTCCTATCTGACAAGTAATTAACCAAGAAATAAACACTCTCCTTAGTTTATGCATTTTTAGGCAGTATAAGAATATGCTGCTTAAATTTCCTGAAATATATAAGTTCTGATTTTTTTGAGAGATGATTTTTAGCTTTCTAAAAGAATTTACCTAGAAATTCTTGTATTTAGTGAACCTTCCTACCTTACTTCATTATGTTATGAAAAGTCAGAACATACCTTTCCTAATGAATAGTTTGCTGGTCTTTTCTGTAACACTCCTTTCCTGTCCCTGGAGGTTGTGTGATGTCATACTCCATGGCCACAGCGGGCTTTAGAGCTGGCCTCGGGGAGTGGTCATTGCTCAGCTACTCCCACCAAACATCATTCAAGACAGCATTGGTTGCAGTCCATGTTTTTATTTCTGAATCTGTGTCTGAAAATGTTTTTAAAAAGATCAGTCTCTTCCTACCTTGCCTGGTGTCTGCTCTGCAGTGCTTTCCCTGGCATAACTATCTAAAGGCAGGCAGCATCGTGGGCAAGGCACAGACTTGGAATCAGGCAGAGCCAGACCTGTCCCAGTTCCTGTGGCCTTGCACGGGTTGCCAGTCTCACAACAACCATGCAGAGTTGTGAAGATTAAATATTATTGTACCTGGCACATAGCTAGTGCTCAGAAAATGGTATCTACTGTTACTACTCATTTTCTTTAGTATCCCAATAAATAACTTGTGTTGACTGAAAAACTAAAATAAATTGGGGGGGGTGTGGGGTGTGTGAGCGACTCCAAACCCTTACCTGACCCTCAGACTTGTCATGAGCCTCACCTTGTCACCATGGCTGTGCATCTGTCGCGCTCCATATCAGGTGTCTTAACCCTTTCCACAGTAGATATATTTGGAGGTTTCTGACCAGTCATCACCACAGAACCTCTTCACCTGCTCCCGAGTTGGTTTTCCATCTGTTCTGGCTTCACTGTTTGGAGTTATTTTTCTAACTTTTCTACCTGCCTTAATCAGAAAACCTCCAACAGTCTGTACAGTAACTCAGCTGAGTTAACTCTGCGGCCCAAGACTGACTGCAGTAGTCCTCATGAGGGTCCTCTGAGGTGACCCCCACCCAGGGTCATCAAGGGTGCCTGAGAAAGGGAGAGCTGTGCGTGACTGTTTAGTCCTTACTCCTCCCCACTCTCCCAACTGTATGAAACCTCTGTTAAAAACTGTAGACTTGTAGGGTGGGTTAGGGAAGCAAGTATGAGGATTTGGCATTTCTATGTCCCTTTTTTATCTCAGTGTGTCAGTTGCTAAAATCAAGGACAGGATACCCAGCGTTAACCCTGCAGGCCCATGTGGGCGTCAGGAGCAAAGTCGTAGCTGGGATCTCAAATGAGGCCGTAGCTCCCAGATCCAAGGTCCAATGGTCTTGGTTGTGCTGGTGAACTGTTTCCATATGAGTAGCAGGGACAAGACAGAAACCCCCCTAGCCAGGGAAGACAGCACAGGAGAGCAGCAGCAGGGCAAGGGACAGCAGGGTGCCAGGCACTGCCATGCTGAAAAGCAGCAGGCGGAGGCCAGTCTTGCCTTGAGAAACAGAAGTGTTAAAGATGGAGGTTGCTACATAGCTTCTGGGCGCACATGGAATCAATGTACATTATTTAGCGTAGATTGCACCCTTACAACATTCCAACAAAGAAGGAATTCCATTAAAGAAGGAATAAAGGTCTGTCCAAAAGAAGCTATTGTAAACTTTTCAATATAAACTGTACATGGAAACATCAGCATTGCTTTATATATTTTTCAGTGAACAATTTTGAAGATTTAGCACTTCAGGCTCATTAGTTGTCAATTTGAGAGACCTAAAATGAAATGGAAATATTTTTGTCATAAGACTGTATAAGTCATGTGGAAATTTGGGGTGTCTGATGGTACCTTGCGTGCTTACTTTTAACAATATTTCATATTGCCCAAATTTTGTTACCTGGTGTTTTTAGTTATTTTCATAAAAAATATCCATTAAACCTAAATGCCTAAAATATAGTCCGGCTCTTTCTAATCTTAATTTTTCCTTTTTTCCCTCCCTTCACTGCATTCCTTCCTGATTCTTTCTTCATGATCTCAAAGGACTACCATCTTGCTTTATTATTCAAGGTACTTCCATATTTTACCACACATGCTGTATTTGGGATAAAAAACAATGAGTTGTGTTGCATCTCCTACACATCATCTTTGTCCCTACCTGGTAGACAGTCACAAGTAGATTTCGGCTCTTGCAGACTTGAGCTAAGTCTCAGGATTGCGCAGAGGTTGATGAGCTGCCCCTCTGATCATTTCAAAAGAACCAGAGTATTGCCATGTAATACCTCAGAGCAGACTAGCACCCAATGGATAAACACTGAAACTTGAGGGAAAACTGTAACTTGTCCATAAAAACTTCATGCAGATAGAAGATGCTACACATAGCACCTCGGGGTGACATGCCAGGCAGGGGCCTGTGGGGAGGCCAGCACTGACCTCACACAGTCTCTGGTCCTCCTAAGATTCTGTCGGTTTTCTTCCACAATACTTATTTTTCTTTTGTTGCTTCTCCTGTTAAAAATACTTCAGGATCTTTGGTTGCATGAGTGCTGCTAGCACCTCACACCCTGCTGTTGGAGCAGACGTCCAATGTGACGTGTGATGTCCCCTCTGCAGCAGGAGCTTCAGGTGGGCTGACATCTGCGCCTCCTGGCCTGTTCTTGGAGCCTCCATACTGATTAAAGGGATGAATGACAGGTAGAGGGAAGTCTGAGTAGCAAGGTAAACTAGGAAAGGCCAGGATCAGAGAGGCAGAAAGGCCCCAGTGGTTTCGTTTTTTGCCCCATAGGCTCTGGGGTAGCATCATGCGGGGCAGCAGCTCCTCTTACTTAGGGCCAGGCACAGCTTTCCAGGGCTGACTCTGGGACCACCTGTCTCCTTCACGTGAGCAGAAATTCCACAGGAAATCTCTACTGAGAAACTACTGTGGCTGCCATTGTTTTAATAATCCTCATCCAAGTTATTGTCCATACACCTTTGTGGGGTCCAGAGTCCACTTAAACAGCTGATGGCTTCTCTCCAGATGTGGCTGACAGTGGTGGTGACACAGCTTTCCTAACTGTGTCTCTCTCCTCCCCACAGGACTCGGGACACCCATGTACTGCGGCCGACCCCGACAGCTGCTTCATGCCCGTGTCTCCACAGCACTTCATTGATCTCTTCAAATTTTAAAGGCAGCCCTCACCCCTGCTGTCCCTGTCAAAGGTTGTGCATTGTGCTTTTTGTGCGATAGCTGGTAGTAAATGTTCTTTGTGATCAAAAGCATTGACTAGGTGGGTGACTAGTGGCGTCCTGTGAGGCCTGTGCTTCCAGAGAGAACATGAAGAGTTATTCCTCAGCAGCTAAGGGGTAGGAATGCATTGTTGCATAATTTGATCTTTGAAGGGGGTCAAGGGACCCAAGCAAAATCATTTTTATTTCTTTAAAAACTTCTTTCTTTCTAAGCATATTAAAATTTGAAATTTTGCATATTTATAAATGGTTCAAAAAAGATTTGGGGTTTTCAGCCCCACATTCTATGCTGAACTGGCACTAATGGCCAAGATTGTGCTTCTTAATTGTCAAATTATTGTTTCCCAGTTTTATGGTAATTGGGGTTGGGAGACACAACAATTGATCCTTGTAAATATATTGTGCAGAATATTTATTTTTTCTTAAAATGTATTTTAACAACTGCATATGCTGTGCCCAGATGAGTCTTCTTTAAATATACAGTGAACCTAGGGAAATGCTGGCCATATTTCATCATAGTGTTTATCAATCAGGTTGTAAATTGTGCCAACTGTCCACAGCCTGACAATGGTATGGTGGGCTCTGTGCTCCTGAGAGCCCCTAGTGTGGGGGCTAATCTGTGTATTCACATCTGGACCAAGGAAGGGACCAAACCCACATTTGGAGCATTTGCCAAGACTGAGTCAGGAGCAGCCCAATGTAGTCTAAACTTTACTTGTGTTGAAACTACTTTCATAGACAAAGTAATAAATTATGTTTATTGATTTAACTTTACCAGTTTTGCATCTTGCTGAAAAATGTAGTTTTAATGATTTTGATATCATTTAAGTCTTTAAAATATTGTTTTGTTTTTAAAATAATGCATGTCTATTTTAGAAAATTTTGAATACAAAAGTATATGAAAGAAAATAAAAATCACCCACCCATAATCCTGCCACCAAAAGTTAACTGCTCTTGCTAAAAAAAAATATGCAAAATTGTCCCTCACAGCTATAAGGTAGAAATGTATTGTTGTATATTTTCTTCTTTGAATAGAGTCAAGGGACCCAAGCAAATCATTTCTACTTCCTTTAAATTTTTTTTCTAAGCATATTAAAATTTATAATTTTGCATAATTTAAGTATGGATCAAAAAAGATTTTGTATTTTCAGCTCTACATTCTGTGCTGAACTGACATGAGTGGCCAAGAATATGCTTCTTAATTGTCAAATTGCAGTTTCCTTCCAGCTAGCTTGCAAATAGCCAGGGCCTCTGTGTGTATACACTGGAGAAAGGAGTTTTTCATAAAACTGTAAACATCCCATATACCGTTTTAATTTTATAACCAGCGCTTTTCTTTTCAGAAAAATTTACCTGTATCTTTAACATTATTTGAAAATATATTTTTATTGGCTGCATCACATTACAGAGATGGAACAACCTTCATCATCACAACATTCAGGTGAATCCTGAGTTTTGTTGTTAAAATCAGTAACTCTGATGCATGTTTGCACATAAATGTTTGTGCATGTGACTCTCTCCTCATGATAAGCCAGAAGTAGACCCAGTGTAGTGAGTCAAACATTTCTTAAGGCTTTTAGCATGTATTTTCAGATTGCTTGAGAGAATAGAAATTGTTATAATCTAAGAGAGGGAGCATTATCTCTGAAGCATGGATATTATTTATTTTTCTTTTGGTGCTATTTTAATAAGCGGAGAATTAGATGTGTGATTTATTGTGAGGTTGAACATGTCTTCTGTTTCTTTGGCCATTTTGGGTTTTTTTTTTTGGGGGGGGTGCTGATCTTCTTTATATTAATTTCTCCCTAAAAGGATATTAACCTCTTGAAGTTACAATTCTTTCCCCAGTTTGTCATATGACTTTTGTTATGACGCTCTTTGGCTGTATACATACATACATTTAACTTGTATAATTTGAGCAGGGAAAAAAAAAAAAAAAAGTGGAGGGACAGGATTCCAGCTACTCCATCCCATTGGCATATACTGCAGTCAATGGCTGCAGCTGATCCCAAACTGTAAATGTGTGCTGGCACAGCCTACTACAGGTGTGCCCAAGGGGATGCAGTGTTGGGGGCCAGTCAGGTGAGCGGGACGGATGACTCACATTGCTAGGAAGAGATTGAAGGGTTAATGGAGGGCATAAACAAAGTTAGAATAAAGACAATTTTGAGGCAGATCAATTATTTACAGAAGATCAGACATACCAAACAGAAAGATGAGAAGAGGAATCATGAATTTACACATTTGAATGGTATCTTTGAATACAAGTTCTGCTAGACAGCCTGCCAAAAGTAGGGATCCCACTCCTTGTTGGATTAAACTAAACTTTGATTCATTTATTTGCAATGAATTGGAGATTTCAGGACACTAGGAGCCTGAGACCAGGCAGTAAGTTTCGCATGCCCTTTGTTCCTGACAAAGACACCAGACTCTCTACAGATGGTTATCTAGAGGCATTCCCCATACCTGTCCCAGTTAGTGCTGCTCATTCAGAGCCTGCCCAGCGGGGCCAGGAAGCTGGGGTCTGTGTTGACATCCAGTCACAACTTCCTTTTGCCTATTTTGAGATTTGAAAAGACATTCTTCTCACCTAATCTGTGAATATATACAAATCAGAAATAGCCAACCAGCCGCATCTTTGTAGCAGATCAAGGTGCAATTCATTAATAGTTTACCAAATAGTAGACTATATCTGTGTATATATTATAAATATATATATACTGTAGATGGTTGTATACAGAAAACTGTCTAGTTTGTGGTCAATTTTTACAGATCTGTATACAATTGACTGTGTACAATTTTTGCTTTAATACTGCTTTTAGAATCAAACCCTTATAATAAGACTTCTTTATATCAATCTTCTATCCTGCAGCCTTGCTGAAATAGTATATTAGCTCTAATGTTATTTTTGTAGATGTCCTATAAAATCATGTCATCTGCAAATAGGCATGGTTTCACTTCTTCCTCTCAATCTAGATGCCGTTTATTTCTTTTCCTTGCCTAAAGTTGCCTGGCTAGAACCTCCAGTACAATGTTGAACAGCAGGGGTGAGAGCAGACATCTTTGTCTTGTTTCTTATCTTAGAGGAATGCTTTGTCTTTCACACTTAAGTATGATGTTAACCGTGGGTTTTCCATAGATGCCCTATATCAGTTTGATAAAGTCCACTTCTGTTCCAAGTTTGCTGAGTATTTTTGTCGTAAAAACATAATGGATTATCTCAAATGCTTTTTCTGCATCTGTTGAGAAGGTCACCTGGTGGTTTTTTTTTACTTCATTCTAGTAATGTGGTGTTATTATATTGACTGATTTTTGTATAGTGAACCAACCTTGCATTCCTGGGCTAAATCCTACTTGGTCATGGTATATAATACTTTTTATATATAATTGTTGGACTTGTTCTTTTGGTATTTTATTGAGGATTTTTGCTTCTTTATTCATAAGAGATATTGGTCTACAGTGTTCTTTTCTTGTGATATCTTTGTCTGGTTTTGATGTCAGGGTAAAAAACGGCCTCATAGGATAAGCTCGGAAAATGTTCCCTGCTCTTCTGTTTTTTTGTAAGAGTTTGTGATCATTTCTTCTTAATGTTTCTTTAAATGTTTGAAAGAACTCTGCATAAGATTTGAAGTCACTGAGGAGAAGCTTCAATTGTCAGTTTAGTGGCATCTTCCCTTTTGGAAATTTCTTTGCCTTGTTATTCTTTAACAGGATAAGGCTGTTTTTTCTGGGGATATCTTGATTAAGGCTTTTTCTTTTTATGGTGAAGGCCTAACCTAGCAGGTAAATGGACTGTGGAACTTACTCGTTCTGCTTAGCTCCATGATCATCGAAAGTGAGAGGTGATGCCCTCTGAAAATTACAATTTTAGAAGGCAGAGGATACCTTGACTACGTGTGTATGCACGTATGCTTGACTCTCCACCTCCCTATCACGTACAATATCAAATGCCACCCAATGAAATAGACAAAAGATTTGTAATAAGTGCAAAGAAAAAATAAGAAGGGCCTGCATTGACCAGCATCAACGTACTTAGTGCCACTGAACTGTACTTAGGTAAAGATGGTACATTTTATGTTATGTGTATTGACCTCTGACAGCTCACCCCCTCTGGGCTGGAAGTCCCAATGTCCATGCTGTTATCAACTTGACTGCACCCTTCGTCTGTTTGACTATAACTGCTTCTTCTACTTTTACTCCAACAAGCCTCCTCTCCTTGTCCCTTCCTATAGTTTCTGCACAGAGGAAGAAGACCCATGGCTTTGGAAAGCGCTATCCTTCTGCACCCCATGCATCCAGTGCCAGAGAGTCGGTTGTGACTAGAATGAACTCAACCAAAAGCATCTAGGAAACTGCTCATTGATGTAGTCTGTGCCTCTCAGAATCCCAGTAGGGAACTGTACCACTGTGTGCCTAGAGAGAAGCACCAGCTCACATAGGGAAACAGTGCTGCTCCAAGTGACTCTGGGGTACCTCCGCCTGCACACGTATGCCCTCAGCCGTCCCTGGAATGCTTACTTCTGCTTTCTCTGCCTCTTACTTAGCTCCCACACCATAACCAGGGATCAGACAGGTTTTGCTTAGGGTGATGGGTTCCCCAAACAGATGCTTTTGTTCTTCCTTTTTAAATAAGGTACATTTAAAAGATAAGGTCTTCTGTGTCAGACAAGAGAGACAACTCAATTGTTTTGTGTTTTGCATGGAAATTTCATTATTATTTGATAGTCATTTAAGAAATGTGCACAGATGAAGGCAAGTAGCTTTTTATTATCTAACTTATGTAGACAATTCTGTCATTTAAAATTTTTCTAATTATGGTAAAATACACGTAACATACAATTTATCATCTTTACCAATGAAGTACATTTCAGTGGCACTAAGTACATTCACATTGTACAACCATCTCTATCATCCACCCACAGAACTCTTTTCATCTTGTGAAACTGAAACTCCATATCCATTAAACAATAACTCCCCATTTCTCCTCCCCCAGCCCCTGCAACCACCATTCTACTTTCTGTCTCTATGAATCTTCAACTCTAGGAACCTCATATAAGTGGAATCAAACGGTATTTGTCTTTTTTTGATTGGCTTGTTTCACGTAGCATAGTGTCTCAAGGGTCATCCATGTCATAGCCTGTGTCAGAATTTTCTTCCATTTTAAGGCTGAATAATATTTTGTTGTATGGATAGAGCATAGTTTGTTTATCCACTCATCCATTGATGGACGTTTGGGTTGTTACCAATCTCTTGGCTATTGTGAATAGTGCTGCTATGAACATAGGTGCACAAATATCTTTTCAAGACCCGGCTTTCAAATCTTTTGGGTATATAACCAGAAGTGTAATTTCTAGATCACACGGCAATTGTAAATTTATTCAGGAATCACCATAGTATTTTCCACAGCAGCTGTACCATTATACATTCCCACCAGCAGTGTGCAAGGTTCCAATTTCTCCACATCCTCACCACCACTTGAAATTGTGTTTTTTTGTGATAGTAGCCATCTTAAAGGGTGTGAGGTAATATCTCATTATTGTGGTTCTGATTTGCATTTCCCTAATGATTAGTGTTTTAGTCCATTTTCTGTTGCTTATAACAGAATACTTGAAACTGGGTAATTTATAAGAAAATGAAATTTACTTTATACAGTTTTGGAGGCTGGAAAGTCTAGTCCAGGAGGCACATCTGGTGAGGGCCTTCTTCAAATGGGAACTCACTACAGGGTACCATGGCATTGCAGGCATTCACATGGTGAGGATGGCAAGAGCTCTCTCATGTCCTCTCCTTATATAAGCCACCAGTCCACACCCATGATTAATCCATTCACAAGGGCATAGTCATCAGATTTACCACCTTCTTAATATTGTTACAATGGGGATCTAGTTTTCAACACATGAGCTTTTGGGGGACATTTAATCCATGGCAATTAGTAATGTCGACTATCATTTTATGTGCTTTTTGGCCATTCATATGTCTTCTTTAGAGAAATGTCTATCAGGTACTTTGTTTTTCAGTCAGGTAGTGTGGTTTTTTTGTTGTTGAGTTGTAGGAGTTCTTTATGTGTTCTGGATATGATTTGCAAATATTTTCTCCCATCCTGTGGGTTGCCTTTTCACTGTTTATTATTACGTCCTCTGATACACAGAAATTTTAAAATTTTGATGTAGGCCAATTTCCTAATATTTCTTTTGTTGCCTGTGCTTTTGGTGTCATATTCATGAAATCATTGCCAAACCTAATGTCATAAAGATTTTCCCCTATGTTTTCTTCTAATTTTTTTTTTTAGTTTTAGCTCTTAAATTTAGGTCTTTGATCCATTTTGAGTTAGTTTTTGTATATAATGCAAGGCAAGAGTTCAGCTTTATTCTTTTGCATGTGGATTTCCAGTTGTCCAGCACCATTTGTGGAAGAGACTGTCCTTTTCTCCTTTGAATGATCCTGGCACCCTATCAAAAATCATTTGACTATATATGCAAGAGTTTATTTTGGGCTCTGTATTCAATTCTGTTGGTTTATATGTCTGTCTTTATGCCAATACCACACTGTTTTGATTACTGCAGCTTTGTAGTAAGTTTTGAAATGGTTTTTTCCTTATTTCTGTTGCTGTGGTATATCACATTTATTGATTTGGGCATGTTGAACCATCCTTGCATTCCAGGGATAAATCTCACTTGGCCATTGTATTAGTCCATTTCTGTTGCTTATAACAGAAATACCTAAAAGAAGTGGGTGATTTATGAAGAAAATGAAATTTATTGCTTACATTTTCTGAGGCTGGGAAGTCCAAAGTCCAGGGAACACATCTGGTGAGGGTCTTCCTTGGTGGTGGCTTGAGTGACAGAGGGTATCACATTGCAAGATGGCAAAAACAGAAAGAGAGAGACTCTCAGGTGCTCACCTTTGTAAACCCTCAGAACCATGCCCATGACCACCATTATTAATCCATAATAGGATTTCCCACCCTCTTAACAGTCACAGCAGGGATCAAGCTTCTAATACATAAAACTTGGGGGACACAATTTAATCCACATCAGCCATGGTATATAATCCTTTCAGTGTGGTGTTGAATTCTGTTTGCTAGTATTTTGTTGAATATTGATAAAGAAAATCTTCATGAGAAGTACTGGTGGTGTGTGTTTTCTTGTCGTGTCTTTGTCTAGTTTTGGTATCAGAATACTGGCATCATAGAATGAATATGGAAGTGTTCTCTTCAGTTTTTTGGCAGAGTTTAAGGAGGATTGATTTAATTCATCTTTACATGTTTGGTAGAATTCTCCAGTGAAGCCATCTGATCATGGACATTACTTTGTTGGGAGGGTTTTTTACTACTGATTCAGTCTCCTTACTAGTCATTGTTCTGTTCAGAGTTTCTATTTCTTCATGATTCAGTCTTTGTAGGCTAGTTTTTTGTCCAGTTCATCTAGGTTATCCTATTTGTTGACCTACACTTGTTCATAGTACTCTAATAATGATTTTTATTTCTATAAAATTGGTTGTAATGTCCCCTTTGTGATTTTAGTCATTTGAATCATCTCTTTTTAAGTCAACCTAGCCAGAGATCTGTCAATTGTGATTTTCTAACCAACTCTTGGTTTCATTTTTCTGTTGCTTTTCTATTCTCTATTTTATCTCTGCTCTAATCTTTATTATTTCCTCCATTCTGCTAGCTTTGGGTTTTGTTCTTTTTCTAATTCTTTAAGGTATAAATTTGTTAATTTTAGATCTTTTTTTAATGTTTGCAGTTATTAATTTCCTTATTGCTGCTTTTGTTGTACCCATAAGTTTTTGTATGTTGTTTTCATTTGCATTTATCTCAAGATACTTTCTAATTTTCCTTGTGATGATTTCTTTGATCCAGTCTTTTGAAATGTATCAAGACTGGTTTTGTTGCCTAATATATTGTCTATCCTTGAAAATGTTCCATTTGCACTTAAGAAAAATGTGTGTATTGCTGTTGTTTGGTAGAGTGTACTGATATGTCTGTTAGGTCCAATTGGTATGGTGTTGTTCAAGTTGTTTCCTGATTGATCTTCTGTCTGGTTGTTCTATCAATTATTGAAAGTGGGGTACTGAAGTCTTCTACTGTTATTGTAGAGCTAATCTACTTCTTCAATTCTGTCAGTGTTTGCCTCATATATTTTGGAATTCTGATGTTTGGTACATATGCATTTGTTAAAACTTCTTGTTGAATTTTTAACTATTTTTATTTAAACAACATGAAGATCAAATTATCTGATGTCTGGGATTTGCTTCAACAAAATCCCTGAGCTGGGTGTGAGGAGTAACTGCAGACGAAATAAGATTGGCCAGGAATTGACACTTATTGAGGCTGGAAGGATGGGCACACATAGGAATTTGTACTGGGTTTGGCACACTCTTTCTATAAAGGGCCAGACAGTAAGTAGTTTTGGCTTTGCCAGCCACATGGTCTCTCTCATAACTATTCCATTCTGTCATAGTAGCACAAAGCAGCTGTGGATAATACGTACACAAATGAGTGTGGCTCTCTGTGTTCCAGTCAAACTTTATGGACATTGAAATTTAAATTTCATATACTTTTTATATGTCTTCTTTTACATTCTTTCACCTTTTAAAAATGTAAAAACCATTCTTAAATTTGGGAGTGTGCAAGAACGTGATGGACCAAATCAGGCTATATAGTTTGCCAACCCAGTTTGTACTTTTGTCTCTTCTTTTGTATATGTTGACATTTTCCATTTATTTTAAAAGTTACATTTTTATACTTGTTACCCTGTTTTTTGATTGCAAAAAATATGCTTATTATAGAAGTTTTTTAAAAAAGCAAAAACACAGAAATCATTTAAAATATTACCCATAATTCTACTTCAGCAGTTATTCATATTTTAATATATTTTTCCAATATTTTTTCTTGTATTGCTTTTTGAAGATACATAACATGCTCACAAATATAAAGTGAGAGAAACAGTTAAATATTAGGATACACCAGCCTCCTCTCCCCTCCTACTTGGAAATCAAAGCATCTGGAGTTGTGTGTGTCACCCAAGAAAGGTGACTCCAGAGGGGCCTGGAATCCCAAGGGAAACTGGTTTTCTCATGTGCTTCTGTGTGTTGAGCTTTGATGATACCATATATAGCAAAAATTGTTGCCATCACCTCTTATTTTTGGGGGCTGGTTCTAAAGTCTACAGGGAGAGGAGACCTTTGAAACCACAGTATAAAGGGGAAAAAAATCATTTCTCAAAAAGAAAACTCAAAGCAAATGGTATGTCCCATCACCTTCACCCACCCATATTTTTTCAACTTCCTTGAAAATGGTTAAATAACCTAAACTTTGTAATTTTTAAAATCATATAAATATTTCCCTAAAATGCCAACACTAATTTTATGACTTAGTAACACTTGTTTTGAAAGCTAAAATACTACCCAACCTTTATCACTGTTAAATATCTTATTTGCAACTCTGAAAAACCATGCTGAGACATTAACTTCTAAAAATATAAATTTATCCATTTAAATTTATAGACTTATACTACAGGAGGGCCACTCTTATTAACTGAGATAAATACACCCAAAAGAGGTGAAACCATGCACAGACACTAGTGAGAAGATGGTTGGTCATCAGAAGACAAAGATGCCAGCATCCCTGTGGTGACCTTTAAACAGAATCAGAAACTTCTTGGTGATTTACCAAGAAGCAACAGGCCTTGGAGCTCTATTATCCACTGCCCAGGAAATGTCAGTGAGTGTAAGAACCATGTGTTCAGCAGTGGGTGACCAAGTGTGGGGGATTTGTGAAATACCTTGTGAAGACGATGACCACTCTGTGGTACAATCCCAGTCCTGGGTAAGAGAATGGTACAAAGGAAAATTGCCTCTTTCCCAAGGCACTGGAGAAAACAAACCAACTAGTAGGGAGGTCTTCTTTCCCATCTCCTCTGTTGATCTGAGAGAAAGGAATGTTGGTGCAAACCCACTGACCTCCACTTCCCGTATTTAACATTTACTCAGTGTTTACTGAATGCCCGACAGGCCATTCATGTGCCATATAGGTTACTCCTCCCTTCTCTTAACCCTGCCCCTCCCCACAGGCTCTGCACAAACTGGAGAGGACCACAAGTGTGCGAAGCCACAAGTGGGCTTGCTCCTGAAGTTACCCTATTCTCCCTCTAAAAACTCAGATTGTCCTGTTATGAAACTTTTTTGAGTCAACTAGTTTTTCTGAGCATAACCCAGACAGGCCTGTCTCTGGGTTCCCACATCCACACAGAGCCTCAGCACCAGCCCCAGACTTTGATCTGCCTGACCAGTCCACACGCCACCATCTTTAGCTGGCACCATAGCTCTTCATAAAGATGGCAAGAGATGTGATTTCATCACCTTTGTAATCAAAGGTCACACAATCACGTATCTTTCAGTAGAGAAGAAAGCAAGAGGCCCTGTGGTTTTTTTGTCATTGTCATAGAAATGTGTACAGGTGTGCACACACACAAACACTCCCATTTTGAGCTCTCCTCTCTGCTCCCCCTTATCCCAGGATATAACTGGAGGAAGGTGGTAGGGCTATGACACAGCACACACACTGACAGGCTTCCCTGTAGCATAGACACTGAGCAAGTGGCAGCTAGCTTTCCAGTGTCTTCTGGTCTCAGGAAGGTAAGAATGTTTCTAATTCCAATTGAAAAAATTTTGACTAATGCCCACTATAAAACTGGTTACATTTGAGGGGAAATGGAGTAGTCTCATGTGTATTTTAGTTGCTGTGACCTCTTTTCTGGAGCTCACTGGAAAGACCAGGCCCAAGGGTGTGCAGCAGGACCTGCCCAGGGCAAGGCAGCATCCCTGGTCTAGGGGGAGCTCTGCTTGCAGAAGGCTAGGATGGAGCCCAGACACAGCCCTAGGAGTTAACTGGGAGATGCCTAAAAAAAGAGAGAGCCAGAATAAAGATGTGGTTGTCACCACCTGAGCCTAATTTTAATATCAGTAATGGTGGGACATCAGACATTATGTACTTGTGATGTGTGGCAGTGTGAAGTACACAGAAGCACTCAAGAATTGCCCTTGCAAAAAAGGCTTGGGCAAAAAAGGCTTAATTTGAATTTAACCAAGCTTTTAGAGATAACTTCTAGTTTGTGTAAAATATATAGGATGGAGGGATGCGCAGGGTTCCTTTCAATTTGAATATTTAAGAGAGAAACACACTATACCCAATTTACAGCCCTTGATTAGATCCTGTTTATGGGGAAGCAGCTAAAAGATGTTTTCCAGATAATTGGGAAAATTTATATATATATAGGGTACCAGGTGATATTAGGGGGTTATTAGGTATTGCTAATGATGTTTTAGTTACACGGAGAGCATCCTCATTTTTTAGAAATGCATGCTGAAGCACTTAGGGTGAGATGCCATGGTGTGTGCAGTTTGCTTTTAAATGGTTCACTAAATATGTCTGTGTCCACACACACACACGAAGCAAATATGACAATTTTAGCAATTGTCGAATCTCTATAGCTGAGTTTATTGGTGTCCACTGTACTATTCTACTTTTTTACAGATTTTTTTTTTCATAATAAAAAGTTTAAAAATGAAATACTTGTCCCCATCCCCCAGAATGAGCCAAATTGAAATATGCTATCTTAATTATGAAAATTAACCACCATTTAGAGGTTTAAGTGTAATTTACCCCTCTTCCTCTAACACCTCCTTGGATCAGCTCCTTCAAGGCTCAGGAATGGAATACACTTTAGGGTAGAAAAAGTAAAACTGTGGCCAGGAGCCTCCCCCCAGTCCTGTTCTGCCCCTCATGGCTCAGAGCCACTGAGGGAGAAGTCACCATTTAGATTGTTAGATTCCTAAGATGCACCATGCTTAGCATTTCTGTTGTTAAAATGAGAATAACTTTTATTCAGGATGTACTCCTCCTAGATGAAACAGATATCAGATTCTGGGAGCAGAAGGAATGTACTCCAAGGCATTACCAGGCTCTGGAGGAAGAAGGAGCACATGCAGGGAATCTCAGGAAGGGTCTGGAGGGAACACTCTTGTTTGTTTACTTTCAGCTCTGACAGTTCGGCTGGAGCTTCCTTGTAGCGGCAGAGTCCCATTGCAACCTGGGCCTTGGGGATAAACTTAGACTGTGCAGGAGCCTGGGTGTGTGCATACATGACCCTGGGCAGCTGGTAGATTTTATAAGTAAATTCCAGGTATAAGCCTTTTTTTAAACATCTACACTAAGGACGGCTAATTTAGGGTGTCATCTAATTAACATTTTATTGTAACTTTCTACTCATTTTACATAGTAAGACATGGACCAAATTCCTAAAGATACCTTGTTGTCATAGCAATGTTTCACAAAACTCTATAATCCACTAGTTTTCCCTCACAGCCCAGAGACTCAGCTCCCACCTCCCCTGAGTTACACAAACTTCTCCTTCTGTCAAAACCACACTCCACACAAAGAGCAAAATGGCACTGATTTCAGCTTTATGAAAACATCTGCCAACAAGACAAAGCCCTTTGAGCCTGGCCTTGGCCTCCAGGGAAGGCTGAGGGTGGGGTGACACTGGCTATGTCAGGAGCTGTACCACACCTCGCACAACCCCACCAGTCCTCACTACAGATGGAATAGAAATGCCACCATCTCCACTCTGCGTGACAGGAGGATACTGATCCTCTCCAGGATTTAGACCCTGGTCCATGCAATTTTTACACCAGCCCTATGTGCCTTCCTAACCCATTCTAACCCCTTCCACACTCAAGCATTCCTTGAAGCAGAGGCCGCCTCAGGAGCAGAGTCACGGCCATGAAGGAAAACACACAGCAACAGGAGAAAATGAATGAAATGAACACATGGTGACAGTGACAGACATGGCTCATGGGCCAGGGGCGGGGGGTGGGGGGGATGTGAGTGTTTTAGAAAAGAGAAGAGGCCCCTGAGGTGACACATGAGAAGGAAAGGAGCAGTTGTAGGGGAAGGAGGGAGTTATGCTGGCCTAGGGACCAGCAGGTGTAGGTGGCTCAGCCCACCCTGCAGGGCAGGTGGGAGCCTCGGTGTGGCACAGGCCAGCCAGCCCTGCAGCCCTTCCTCTCTGGACTGGGGTCCTCCTACCTTCCTCACCCTCCTGTCCTCTCTCTCCATTTTCCTCTGTAATTTTCTTAAGTGAATCAATTTAAAGAATATTAAGTACATTATAGCATATATGTTACTCACAAATGACAAAAATCATGAAGAAATTCAAGAAGTGAAGTTTGGGAAGCACAGACCCAACTACACCCCAGAAGTTTCTAATGTAAAAGGGAAAGGCATTTTCAGAACCTCAGCAGAAAAGGCTTGTAGGGAGACAGAGGCAAGAAATGCTGCCAAGGCCCAAATTTCCTTTCTTCTGTTTCTAGAGCCTTCTGTTAACCTGGGCAGGTTGCTCAGCCCTGGTCTCTGCCTGAATGCTCTCACTGGAGGGGCCAGCCTATGTGGTGCAGTGGATGGAAGGGAGCAAGAGGAAGGGCACAGGCCCCAGTATCACCTGGGCCCTATGACCCCCCAGCGACCATGTCCCATAGGAAGCACATCTACCCCCATCCACCACCCTGGGCCAAGATCCCGAAAGGGCAAAGAAACTTTTGGAAAGAGCCTTAGTTTGGGATGGGGGGAGACCTTCCTTCTGACCTCCTAGAACTTGGACAACAGGTGCTGCACTCGGAGCCAGGAGTCCAGCCCAAAGGCTGACAGCAGCCTCTGCACCAGGCACTGAGCCCTGACCTCAGCAGTGGGGGAGTGGGGGATACAAGCCTTCAAGTCAGTCGTGTTTTGGGTACCTAATTAAAAGTTGGCTGTGGTCGGCCTTAATGAGGCTGGGCACAGGAGTGGATCATGCTGCAGAGCACAGCTTGGATCAACTGAGGTCTGGATCAGTCAAGGGGGCTGGGAACTCTGAGGGGAACCTAAGGACATGCTTTTGCTGACTGTGCATCCTCAGGCACTGGTGACCCTGCACATTGGCTGGATACAGCCACAAGCGGGATGCCACCTGCCCAGGAGGGGCTTTGGGCCTGACCCTCACCAGGACCAGGGTGCTTCAAAACATGCTCAGGGTAAAACAGCCATCTACTGCAGCACAGGTACCCAAATTCCAACCATCTGACCCCAAAACCCACACTGGATGGGGAACCTGCCTAGGAAATGCCATAAGTCACAGAGCAGTCACTCCAGAGTCCAGCCACAGATCTCCGACTACATCTCAGGGGACTACTCAGGTTTGGTGAACACACAGTCCTCCCCTCCCCAGACCCTCACAGGACAGGGATTGGATTTCCAATTGGCTTAGTGGTGCAGAGCTGTCTCCGGGTGCTCTGTCCAACACTCCTTGCCCCAGCAATACTTTATTCTTTGGAAACACACCCAGCAGAAATGCAGATGAGTAAATGAAGGGTGCCCTGTTTCCCCACCTCAGCTGCCTCCAACTTCAGCTCATCACCTGTGATGGGTTCTAACAAACTCACTCCAGGTATCCAAGAGTTAGATTCTCTGACCTCACTTTGATCACCCAGAATATGGGCACAGCACTTACCAGTCTCACAAGCGAGCTCTGCTTACCTGACCTCTCCCTGAGAAGGTGACAAGGAAAAAGGAACAACACCCCTGTGTGGATGCTACCAGGGCCAAGGCCCGGCTGACCTGCTGACAGATGGTCTCCAGCTTCCAAAACCTTCCCTCTGAGAGAGACAGACATGCTATAGCAGTTTAAGCCAGCCACATCGTTTGTCATTTTGTTTAAATATCAAGTTATTTTTATACGGTTTTACTCAGATAACAAGCACTCAAAGTTTTTGTTTGGTTTGTGTTGCTCGTTTCCAGTTTTGTTTTTTGGCTGAGATTTTTTTGCATAAAATCCAGTTGACTCCTCAAATAGAGCTGGCTGTTACAGCTGGAATTTGCTACTTCAGGGAACTGAAAAAAAATAATTCAATCAGAAATAGTTTACTTCCTGCTGGGAAGTAAACTGATTTTGTTTTATTTTTGCCCCCTTCCCCATCATTTCATTGTGCCAAGTCATCATCTAAATTTAAAATAGATCAACAAGTTCAAGAGGGCAGCGAGGGGTGAGTTTTATGCACACATACTAAACTTGAGACTAAAAGAGATGTATCCCAAATCACATAAGGCTTTCTGTACTAGGCTTCTCCAAAGAGACAGAATCAATAGGATATGTTATAAATATGTGAGAGGATTTATTAGGGGAATTAGCTGATGCAGTTGTGAAGAAAAGTCCCACAATAGGCTGTCTGCAAACTCATTGCTGGTAGCTTGGCTCAGTCTAAGTTCAAAAGGCCTCGAAACTGGGGAATCTGAAGGTGTCCTTGGTGTAAGTCCTGGAACCCAAAAGCTGAAGAGTCTCGAACTCTCATGTCCATGGACAGGACAGAAGAGTGTGTCCCAGCTCCAGTGGATAGAGCTTCACCTCTTTCCTCTGTCTTTTGTTCTCTTTGGGCCCCCAGCAGATTGGATGGTTCCCACCCACATTGAGGGCAGGTCTTTCCCACCCAGGCCACTCAGGCTCTCATGCTAATATCTGCTGAAAACACCCTCTTGGACACACCGAAAAAGATAGCTTTACCAGGTTTCTCGGCATTCCTTAATCTAATCAAGTTGACACCTAGAATTAACCTTCACACATTCCAACAACGCAAGAAGCCCCAGATGTTGCAACAACTTCATTTTTCCAAATTCCATATAATTACAGGCTGAGCCTGCTTCTGCTGGAGGTCACCTTTGTGCCTGGACCATCCTGAGCTGACTCCACTTGAGGGTCTGTAACTCTTTGATTTGGGTAAATGATACCAGCAGATACATCATAGGCAGCATGTGTGCCACACACAAAGGACACTTGGGTAGCAAAGAGAGAGAGACTGTATGCTCTAGAGCCAGCTCCACACAACCCTCCCCGCCTTTGGTAACAGCCTCATGTCCTTATGAGCAGAATGTGAAACTGCTTAAATAAAAAATGGCACATTTAGAAAACACCCAGTTATAAATACATAATGTTTGTTAATATTGTACCCATTTCTACTTAATTTTTCAACATATTCCAGAAAGACTAAAAAATACAGATAAAAGTCACTCCCTAATTCCTTCATCTTACTATAACAGTGACAACATAGTACTTAAGATATGGCCTGACGTGTTTCTTCATTCTCTTTGTGGGTTCAAGAAGAGTAGGAACAGCTCCAACAGGGACATGTCCACATATTGGGGGTAACTCAAGTGATGACATAGCAGCAAGAGGTAGAATTCATCTTTGCAAAGGCACCACACACCAGTGTGCTAACTAGCTACATCAGACTGTCTTGTATTTTAAAAAATACAGATTGCCAAGAAAATAAAGTGGCTTTTATGATAAACATGTTAAGTCTCATGTTCTCAGGAGTCAACATAGCAGAGAAATAAAAGTACAGGGTATTGACGATGGGGAAACAGTACCTGTGTCCAAGACCTCATCCCCCAGGACATCGTGACCCAGCAGCAAGGTCCCCCAGGCTGCACCTGCTCCTCCTGGGCCAGGGTCGCTGGGCTTTGCCTGTTCTTCCCTTGAGAACCACTTGCCAATGCCACTAAAAGCTGAACATTTTCAGAGACGACACAGCTAGCCCTTGTTAGATCTTGCCCATCAGCAGGAACTTTCCAGTAGCCCAGGCTGCCAGGAAGGTGATCTCCACAACTGAGCTAGAGTTACTGTTGCTACAGTACTGGAACATTGAGGGGTGTAAATTCCTTGCAAATGTATAACCTGGATGAAATAATATCAGAAGCAAGCCTTCTTCTAGGGGTGTTATGTCAAATTTGTGCAGTAATCACTCCTGACAATAGTTTGTCTGCTTTTCCTTTCCTGTAATACTGGGGAAAAAAAGGGGCATGAAAATGCTCATAAACCTGAGAATTGGACATACATAAAACCAAAAAGAGTTCCTGAGGAAACTGCTCAGTGGCAAACACTTTCAGCAAAGTCTCTCTTAGGCGAAGTTAGGGGTAAAAAAAAACCTTTTCATGCCAGCTAACACTGAATTGTGACCTTAAGATAAACAGTCCCCCATCAGGCTGAACATTTTCAGACAACACACAATGAACAGGAACTCACCATTGCAATTCTAGTCTTTACTTTCCTCAGTGGGCAGAATCACTCATGAACAAATCTCATGTCAGCCTGCTCCCCACTTCCCCTTTAGTGGATAAAGGACAAAGAACAGTCCCAGGTGGTGCTGTGGCTGTTCTTGAGAACTGCCTGGGATAACAGGGCGAGCCATGGGCGGGAGAACAAGAAGGCATCCCCGCCACAAAGATCAGAAGTGCTGCAGGACACCGCTACACACTGATGAGGTGCTCGGCCAGAGCTTTTCCTTATCTGTCCTCTACTCCCCAGCATAAAGAATCAGGAAAAAAAATGCTTAAGAAAAAAAGTGACTTCTCTTAAAACCAAGTATCTCCTAAAGAAAAAAACCATTTGTTGTGCTTTTAAATGAGGGGCCTGCATGTTCCTCGTTCACCTGACCGGCCATCTAGTTGCTATTAAAAAAGAAAACAAGGCATCAAGAGCTATAAACAGGAGACTTCAGCCCCTATTCTGAAAAGTGAACATTTAAAGATGACTCGGCACCTACCGGCATAAGAATTCATCACACTAATGATAAGACCCCCAGTGCCAGCGCTCACAGCCTCACAAAGTGACAGACTGCTGGGTTGTCAGATTCCTCTTTAACCATCTTAGGAGTCAGGCTATGCTGCTATCCCCACTGTGTGTGAAGCTGGGTCTTTTGGGTGCAGCCACAAAAGGCTGAGGTGGTACACCCAGGACTGGGACTCAGGCCTTAAGACTCTTCCCTATTGTGAGTGTCAGACTCTACAGACCCCAGTTCTCAAGGTATTTGACCTTCATACCTGTCTGCTTGTTGAAATCTGTATTACTAATTCCAGTAAATACGTCCTTTACCCAAAAGCATTCACTTTCAGTCACTCATCCAAGCAAAACCTTGCCTGTGGGAGGCATGCACACAGATGCAACATCCCTCCCCATGGAGCTGTCTAATAAGGAAGCAGATTCTCAACAAAGAAGCATATGTTGATGTGAATGAATGAAGAGAAAAACAAATTATTACCAAAGCATATTGTTAAAGTTTCAGTTACAAGGGAGGATAGCTCTGTGGACAGGATGTTAAGTTGACCCCCTAAAATGGGAGAGAGAGGGTTCTAGATGGAGTGATTGAGATCAACTGTGTAACATGGAAACTTCCAAATCTACAGAAAGCTGTCAGAGAAACTTACAGTGCCAGTGTCCTTGGTAAAATCTGATGCTCAGTGGCAGAGCCACCGTAGTCCATGTCAGTGCTAAGTTCTCTGGGCTCCAGGACAATGCCCTGGTGGGTGATCATGCGGCTCTGAGCATGGGCCATCGAGGAGGCAGGGAGACCCTCTACACAAAGCACAAAGTTAAGCCTTGGGCAGGACAGAGTCCACCTGCCCACTCGCCTGAACTTCGCCAGAAATGTCACTGTCTGCACCACCATGAAAAACTGCAGTTCTGTCTTCCTGTCTTTTATATCACTTTAAAACAAAACTAGGGGCTGGCCTGTTAGCTCAGTTGGTTAGGAGCACAGCCTTGTAAAACCAAGATCCAGGGTTCGGATTCCTGTACCAGCCAGACGCCCCCCCCCCCCCCCCCCGCCCAAAAAAAAAGCAATAAAAAAAAAACTAAACTACACCAGTGAATCCTTAATTCCAAGGCAAAAGGCAAAGGCTGACTGTATGCAGCTGAGCCCCTTGGTCCACCCAAACCCTGTGGAGCCTTTCAGCTCTTTGTATTTATAGTGTCTTAACAGACAAGAGTCTTTGGTAATAGCTATTCAAAACTAATTTAATATGAGGAAAACCAGGTATGCAGAATTTTACAGCTTCACCAAGTCTTCAAGTTTCACTGTTTCCTCCACACAGCTCACTGAGATGTCCCACTTTATAAAAAGGAGGTACCGCTGACCAGGCCGCCTCATGGTCTCTTTTGTGTACTGTTTACTAAATAGTACAGCTTAAATGTTTGCAACACTGAGAAGTCTTCTTTCAGAAATTTTATACTGTTCAACAACTGACAAAAGCTAGTTCATCGCTTATCTGCTATCAGCTAAAACTATAAGTTTTCACTTCACTATGATTCTTCCTTCATGATATTTATCTCAAGGCATTTAGGTAACAGAGGCGCTTTTTCTTAAGACAGGTGCATTAGACCAGCTGGACGTGCAGCTTACCCTTATATCCTACTAGTCCTGAGGCCAGCAGCCAGAAAAGAGAAGGTGGTTGGTGGCCCTGTATCTGTCCCCACCCACCTCAGGGACTACAAGTGACACAGAAATCAGGCAGAGAGCCTAGACAGTGAGGCAGGGCCCAGATGGTCCTGGATAATCATCCGATAGAAAGCTACTGTGGCAGTTCTGTTAGAGCCTGAAGAACTAGAATACAATAAATCACTTAAACCTGAAACTAATTTATTGAGCATAATTTCATCAGATTCAGCATGCACTGTGATGTTTCATATCCATGACTATAAACAACTTTGGAATTACAGGGCAGTGGGACATGAGGAGAATGGCTATCACTGTGGCTCAAATCCACCTAAGTGTGGATTCTCACTGATGCCACCTGAGGTGCTTACATGGCACGTTACCACACCAGTCAGAAGTGCTTTCATGTGAAGCAACAAATCATGCTGGAAAAGGATGGGCTGGAGCTGTTTCCTCAGCAGCACTTGGTTAAACCATGAGGAGACGTTCAGAGTGAATTAATGCTTTCCATCCAGTCATCACCAAAATAAATAAAATAGCAGCAGCAGTGAGCTCTCTTGTTTAGTCATTTAGCACTATTTAGACAACCTTTGGAAAACTTTGAACATTTTTTTTAAAAGTTATCAACAGAGCTGGAACAATCAGCCAATTTCTCTCTTCTAAGCTTAATAAACAGTGCGCTGCCGGCTGGTCTTTTGGTTGTTCAGTCAATCAAATATCAACTGAGGAATGACCATAAAAACCAGAAAGCAAATAAATGGCTAAAAGTAAATTGGGGGAGAGAGAGAGGACAGAAGCACCCCCCCACACACACTCGCCTAAGACAACAGCCAATAAATAACCAAGGAAATGAGTGAGCCAGGTCTTTAGTGCGAACCTAACGTGGGTCTGAGGCTGCTGTGCAGGACCCCCAGGGCCCACAGTTTCCAGGTTAGGCAGGACAGAGGCACCAGAGGGACATGGGTGGAGGTGGCATGAGTGTCCACAAGGAGCTGGGTAGAAACCCAATGGCTCAGGACTCAGGTCTGAGAAAAGGGACCTAGTGCACCTCTACACCTCCTCCCAAAGGTACCTGTACCCCAGAAATACAGAGACGTGAAGGCACTGCAGGGCCCGCCAGGGCATCCAGTTCCTAAGGGAAGTTAGAATAGGCCAATCTTTTAAAAAAAAAGACTTGTTTCTAAGAGATGGTCATCTTTTTAGAAGATAAATAAAAATGATTAGGTAAAAAATATACTATCACTAGTATTTGTTCATGTTTCTCAACTACATGCTGAGGGGTAAAAACTTGCTTAAGGACCTAATTCATTAAATAATGACAGTAAAACCAAACCAGAAACAAAGGACACCTAACACTCACAGGCGCACACAGGATGGCCCAGCACCAGGTTCTTAGTTACTTGCAGACAGCACAGGAAAGCAGTTCAAATACTCAAAAGACACATCTTGAAAACTTAAGTTGAAATTGTTCATTTATTTATGAAAAAGTCTACATGTATTGTTTGCATTTTAAAATGAGGTTTATAAGGTCAGAAAAAGTGCCATGAACTCTAAGAGGCCAACTGACATCATCATAAGCAGATGCCAATAATCATGCAAACCAATCATGAAGGAGGATAGAAATAATATTTTTTACAAACCTCAGCATTAAGCAGGAACCCTACCTTCTCTGATGCCAATCATTTTCCTATTAAAAAATAATAAAATACAGTAGGAGTACAGACAATTCTGTCTTCACACAGTGAAGTTGTGTGTTTACACATCAAAACACCCAAACTCAAAACCACATTCTCCCACTAACTTGTGAACGTAACAGATTTGCTTTGGTAAGTAATTCTTTCAAGAAAAGATATTTTTCTCCCAAAGCACACCAATAAATATTTATATTAAAAACCACAAACAAAGTTATTTCATTTAATCAGATACAACAGAAAAAAAATCATTTTTACATTAATCTTTGTATTAAGAAAAATTTGATTTACAGAACACAGTCCAATCCCAATCTGGCTGTCTTCAAATTTTGAGAAATGATAGTATAAAAGGCTGTTTTGCCAAAAGTTCATTGCAATTATATTAGCAAGGTGAGTCGCAGGCACTTAGCATTCCAACACAGAGGCATAGCGAATGCAGCTGGTCACAGAATCCCAGAACTCCCCCAAAGTGTGGGGGTGGTATTCCCCATCTCCCCACAAATAAATATTATTTCCAGAGTCTCAAAGGCAACGTTTACATTACTGCACCACAAGACAGCATTAGCCAAGACAAGCCTAAAACAAATCCTCCTGTAAAACATTTGCATAAATCATGGTATGGTACATGTTTGTACCATCCTGGGAAGCGTTTCTGTAGGGATACAAGCGTTACGGTCCATACAGTGAACTATTTACCTGAGGAAACTTACCATTTTTCAACTTGACTATTATACTGAAAATTATAAACTTCCTTCTGCGTTATGAAACAAAGACAACCTTTACAATTTCACAATTTCAAGGTTCTAACACAAACTGGAATTTTTATTTGAACACCACTTAAAGCATGTCCCCCTTTCAAGGCTTGATAAGTAAACTTTTTGCTTTGTTTTTAAAAGATAGATAAACAGATAGATAATAGATGAAAGATAGATGGATAGATGACTGATAAAGATGATTAGATGGTTGGATGGATAGATCAGATAAACCTGTTTTATTAAGAAGCAGATCAGACAGATGCTCTGACAAAAGACTGTGCACTCTTCCACCAGGCAGGCCCGATTACTTCACAGGAATGTGAAATGGAACATCTATGTGCATGAAACACACAGAAGTGCACACTGAACTGCTTGAGGACAGGCTTTTTTTTTTTTTTTTTAACATGAGGGGAATGCACAATATAACTGGAGGTTTTTGTTTTGTTTTGAACCAAAGAAAAATAAACCTTTCCCTTCAAACCGCTTTTACCTAAGGATACGTGTTTGTACCACCTGCTGAAAAGCACCATCCTGCCAGAGACAGATGACTGGAGCACCTCACAGAAAGGACTGCCTTGTCACAGACAATAACCAGGGCTCCAGAGACAAAAAAGGAGTGAGATACTCTCAAATTAGACATAAAGTATTCTTGTGGGGGAAACACACTTCTTAGACATCAAACATCACAGTAAGTTGCTCATTTTGAAAAACTGAACACCTAGGTATCATAGAAAAGAGGCACTTCAGTGTTTTATATACAGCTTGAAGCTAGTTAATGTTTTCCAAACAAAAGTAAGATTACCGAGTGACTAAAATTTATCCACACCTTATAGCATTTCTTTAGTGTGTAAACAAAAAAAGAAAACAAATTTTTCAAAGAAAATAAAGATCAATATTTAAAAGTTCAGAAGAAGTAAAAATAAAATCCCAAAAAAGAACCACTATTACCATCCAACGTGCATACAAGAGGCTCTTCCTCCCTCAACAGTAGGTGAACATGCTTTATAAAGTACTGACATTTTATGCTCATATATAACCTTTGCTTTTTCAGTATTTAATTTGTTTACGTTCTTTAATTTAATAATAAAAAGAAGTTTAATTTGCCAAGTTAAACAAAATCTAACATATGACCTTTGGAAGATTTACCTTACCTCCTGGACTGCAGTTTTCTGCAACAGAAGGGAGCTGCACAACTGCTACATTCTCGTGGGTCACAGACAGTACATGTGTTATATCTGAGAGAAACAACTACAACTGGGGTTGGCATGAAAATAGTTTTGGGGAAAAAAACTGCAAAATCATTACTCGTTTTTATGGGACAGCATCAAAAATTCACATCTCCAGTTTCAGCAAAACATGGACTATGATGATGGACATTTCTACAATAAGGCAAACAAATGTACAGTCCCTGCATGTGGCTACCAACGAAACACAGTATGTGTGGGAGTTCATTTCACAATGAAAAGAGAAGTCCAAATATGAAATATAGGCACAAAGTGGATTATCTACTCTTTTTAATATGGAAAGGACTAAACAACTTGATGGTATATACTAATAAAAACCCTCCAGGACTTGGCAAACTCTAAGCAGCTCAGGTGGTAGCAGTGTGGTCTGCGCACATGTGCAACATAGCTCGGTCTCACTCCACCTCCTCCTGGCTGTCTGTCAGGTGGCCTTTGCTTTGCCGTCTGATGCTCACCAGCTTCCCCGCTGACCGGAGGCTCCACCTTGAGCTGTTTGCGGAGCTGGCCAGGCTAGTGTACTTTGTTGAGCCCTTGGTGTCATCCTCCCAGCCTGGCCATGACAGGCGGTCACTCGAGGCATCCTCTGAATCAGCTGATACATCTTCAAGAACAAGTTTTGGAGGCTCCCAGCCTTCAATTTCATCTGGTTTTTTGGACTGTATATTCTGTTTCAAAACCAAATTGTCCCAAAATCCAGACTTCTTCTCTGTCTTAGACTCTTCTTTTAATCGTAAATTAGTTCTACAGGAAATGAAAGAGTTAAGTGTTGGTGTCAATTTTATGAAGTTTAAAAAAATTTTTTAAATTATTTAGAAAGCTAACACACATAAATGTGTAAAGTTTTAAATATTAAAGTTAAGGAAAAATTAGTCACCACACATTTGTTAATGAAGCTAGTAAAAGCCATTTTTACGATACCACCTGGCAATACATAAGCAAAAAACTAGTTTTCAGAAAAGACACACAAAAGTATTATCATAAAAGGGAACTTTTTAAGGCCATATAAAGGTAGTGAGCAAGCATTTGAGCAAACCAGGGTCCAGATTAAGAAATAAGGGAGGAAAACTATTCCATTTACCAAATAGGTTTTCAATAGGGTTATTCATACAGCAAGCTAGTGTCAAGCATTTAGGAAGTAATTTGCTCAACAAAAATAAGAATTCAGAATAACAAAACTTGGTGTAGGCCAGTGCTCTCCACCTTGACTGTCTGCAAGCGTCACCAGGGGACACCAGCCTCCAGATCTTACCCCTGGAGATGCTGACGTATCAGCTGAAATCGGACAAGGTTCCACAGTCCTCAAACAAAAGCAAATTCTTTACTTGCAGAATCGTGTACCAAGATTCATCTTCTAATCAAGTAACTCTTCGTATCACTGATCACACATACTGCTGGTAGTCACTGAATTTGTATTTTCAACTTTAAATACACTTTTTAAATTTTTAAAATATATATAGTAAAGTAGCAGCAATATGTCAGTTTAAATCTATTTAATTTTCTAAAATCTTTACAGATTGCCAATCAATCCTTCGCATTTCTAACAGTGCTTTTCTTTATTTTCTGAAACTACTAAAAATCTTAAGCATGGCTACAGACTGCTCTACAGCTAATATATTAGTTCAATTTACAATTCTAAGTTCTTTTTCACTTTTCCATAACCTTTCAATATGCTTATAGTTACCCTCATGACCTTTTACCAAAAGTACATTTTACTTTATTTCCTCTCCAGAATATCAATATCAAAACATACAATTTATTTTTGTTTATTCACAAGGAGGAAGTAAACCCTAATGGTCTTATAGCCCAACTACTATCTACCACTCAACAGGGACAGACAGAGGGAGAAAGACAGAGGGATTTACCAAGTACAACAGTAGTTTTCAGTTAAACTTCACTTATACCACTAAAATCATTTCCACCTTCCTCAGTGACTTCTTACCTCTCTTGAAATTATTACTTTCTTTACACATTTGTGGCTTACCCTTTGGATTTGGGAGATTTACATCTTTCGAGTAGATGCTGTTCATCATCTTTATTAAACAGAGAAGTCACTTCTTTCCAACCTCGGAAACTTGCTCCCTGAACCTAGTAAAAGGTTAAGAAAAATGTCACATCTGACACTATGAATCAAGAGATCTCAGTTTCCTATTGCAATAACCACTGGGATGGAATTTCAGGAAAAAAAAAATGGAAGAACTTACATCTCACCTCTCTATATTTGCACACACTTAAAATTTGCTCCCAACAGCTACTATTAATCCAGATGGTACAGTATTACAGTCCTATCAGCTCATCAGTGTTGCTGAGTAACCCAGATTTCGTAACAGACTAGCCAATAATCACATTTTACCTAAAATAGGTTGTGATGATGACATTTATAATCAGAGGAAACTTCCAATACAAGTCAGAATTAACTCTCTTTAAAACACAGGAGCCTGACCCTAGATAAGGTTGCTCTTGTCAGAGGTCACAAGGTAGGGGGATTCTCAGAGGACTCCCAGCAACCCTGCCACTATCTTCAGGACTCAGCATTCGTGGGGATGGCAATTCAACTAGCCTATTCAACTAACCAGGTAACCCAGTGATTGTGGCCATCCAATAACTGAGGATTTACTGTGTGCAGCCCAGCACTGGGAAGGGACCAGATGCAAAGATGTCCTCAAAAACTAACCAGGGAACTACTGAGTGCCACTTTTTACTTGCACTAGACTGGACTGGGGAGACGAATTCCACTCTGGGCAGAGATCTGCATCTTTAGATTGGGTGCCAGGCCCTCCCAACAGCTACCAGCTGGAGAGACATGAGTGTTTATGAATCAGGGCCTGGGACAGAAGCACAACTGCTATACCCACTCCAAAAGAAATCATAACGTGAATGAAACTAGGCATGAGGCATCAGTTTACCTCGTCACATGCTGTTCGAAATCCTGAAATGCGTGTGTGCGTGTTGAGTAAAGGACTGATGCTCCACAGGGTTCATGATGGAATGGAGCCTCTGGCAGGAACCTATCAGGAAGTCTAAATTCGTGAAGAACACAATGCTGGATTGTGACCCACCTAGCCTCTGGAGGGAGCACCAAATGCAGTCACTATGTGTCAAGTACTGTTACATCATCCCCACCCACTAGTCACTGACTCTGAACACTAACCCCATAGAACAGACAGTGTGATTATTACAAATAAGGAAACCAAAGTTTCAAGACCTTAAGTAACTTGACCAAAGCCAAAAGCAAGGAAGTGAAACCATGGTTTGAATTCATGTCCTACTGCAGGTCTGTTCCATTCACTACTATGCCAGACGCTCCCCTCAAATACTGTGAGGTGCAAACCTGTGCTACACCTGATCAACTGACTCCCTCAAATCCTGCCATCAGTTTGTCTGTCTTTCTCTTGATATAATGTCATCACTGCTTTTCAAATGTTATTTATTCCACATTCCATCTAAATGCCCTAAAGACAATTTCACTTGGATCCCATTTCTGATACCATAATGAAAATCAACAGAAAAGGAGAATTATTGAAATTTAAATTACTTCCCAGTGTTTTCATTGTTAGGAAGAAAACACACACACACACAAGTCCCTAGTTAATGAGCATCAAAGAAATGTCTCTGAAGAGGAAAAACCAACACATAGAAGGAAAATGTATTGAGAAACAAAAACTTCCAAAGGGAAGTTTTCCAAAAGGGGTTAATGGATGGTCTTCACTTAGATCAAAAAATATAAATGTAAGTCACAATATCTGGGGGTGAACAAAGAACATAGGATTAAGATTGACAGGTCATAGGGGCAGAGGCAAAATGACTGACTCTCCTGTTGGTCTCTCCCACAAAGACAAAACAAGAAACAACTGCATTTGGATGAAAATAACTAAAGGGGAGCACTGGTACACATCAAAGGAGTAACAAACACTGCTGAGCACAGAAACTCAGAATAGCCACACAGAGAACGGAAGGCAATACCTGGCCTCCAACACCCCATCCCCCAACCAGGAGCAGCAGGGAACCAGGAGGAGCGAGAGGACCCCAGCAGCCATCATCAATGCCTTGGACACCTACCATCCTCATCACTGGGGACCCTGGCAGTCCTCACAGGCACTAAGCCCAGCTGAGGGAGCTGCCTGGAATCCACAGTTGTGCTCCTCCAGATGAGCCAACACTGTGCCTCGCCCTTTGTGGCTCTCAGTGCCACTGCACCATTTTGTAACTGGAACTGCTGCTGGAGGGTGTCTTATTTCGGGGGTGAGTGATACACATTCATCCCAGAGACTAAGCCACTATTGAACTGACTTCCCCAAGCCCAGCTGAGAGCAGCTGTTACACCCCACCCTGAGGGACTAGGCAGTGGTAGAACTATTCCACCCATCCCTCCCAGTTGCAGTAGTGCCCTTTCCCCTCAGATGTGAACTACAGCTATGAAGCTGCATGCTTCCTCTTGGGGAATCTTTACCCCTCCCAGTTGCGGCAGTGCCCAACCCCCCATGACCGAGCTGAAGGGGCACATCACCCACTGGGGAATTGCTGTTTTGGCCAAGAAGCTGCTTGTTCAAGCTGAGCAGCTGTGCATCCCAGGGCTGAGCTGAAGTAGCACCTCATGTCCCAAGGAAACAGAGCAGTGGCTGAGCTGAGACATTCTGTTCTAGAGGCGAAAAAACTCTAGTAATCTGCTTCCCTGGAACTGGACTATTCCGCTAAAGATGAAACTGCTGAGATACCCCTTCCCCAAGGAGGGGAAGTCAGTGCTGTGCTGCTGTCTGCCTCCCAATGCCCAAACAATAGCTGTGCCCTGCCATTCTGGGTTCTTGCTGCCGCTTCACCTGGCCTCTCAGAGACTAAGATATTGCCAAGTCCCAGCACTCCAGGGATTAGAGATACCACTATAAGGTGCATCACACCCTGAGAATCGAGGAACAACTGAGCCCCATTTGTTCTTGTTCCTGAATCGTAGCCATAATCTGCTCCCTAGGTCCAAACATCCAGAGCACCCCCTTCTGCTCCAGAATTGGGCCAGTTCTGTGCTCAGGGTCAGAGTCACAGCTATAACCTGACCCACAGAGCCTGAGCTGCTGGGGGGGCTTCAGAGCCACAGACTCTGGCGCTGTGGGCAATTGACATGAAACACTGCTGCAGAGTGAACCTACACCCAAAGATGTAAGTGCCACAATAGGTTTGCAAGATACTAGGCCAGGATCCCAGCTCCACAGCTACTGCAAGCACATGTGCCTGGAACCCAACACCATTGCAGCTGATTGTAGATCAGGGCAGATCCAACACCAAGAGGAATCCTCTTGACAAAGTTGCTCCATTGTGGGAAAAATGAGAATGGGAGGACCCAAAAAGCCTTTCAGAAACTCACTTCACCTGTAAAGAAACACATAGACTGAAAGTGAAGGGATGGAGAAACATATTCCATGCCACTGGAAACCAAAGGCAAGCAGAAGTAGCTATTCTTATATTAGATAAAATAGACTTTGAGTTAAAAATTGTAAAAAGAAACAAGGTCATTATATAATGTTAAAGGGATCAATTCAGTAAGAGGATAAAACAATTGTTATTATTTATCCACCCAGAAATATAAAGCAAATATTATTAGATCTAAAGGGAGAAACATACCCCAAATACAATGACAATTGCGGACTTCAACACCCCACTCTCAGCATTGGACAGATCATTTAGACAGAAAATCAACAAAGAAACATTGGATTTAAACTGCACTACAGACCAAATGGACCTTACAAACATTTATAGAACATTTCATCCAACAGCTACAAAATGCACTTTCTTCTCATCAGCACCTGGAACACTCTCCAAGACTGACCATACGTTAGCCCACAAAACAAGTGTCAACAAATTTTTAAAACCTGAAATCATATCAAGTATATTCTATGACCACAATGGAATAGAACTAGAAATCAACAGAAACTCTCAAAACTGTACAAATTACAGGGAGACCATACAACATGCTCCTGAATGACCAATGTGTCAAAAAAGAAATTAATAAGGAAATTTTAAAATTTCTTGAAACAAATGAAAACAGAAACACAACATAGCAAACCTATGGGATACAGTATTACTAAGAGGAAAGTTTATTAAAATAAACACCTATATCACAAAAGAAGAAAGATTTCAAATAAATAACCTAACAATAACAATAAATCTAAAGAAACTGGAAAAGCAAGAACATACTAAACCCAAAATTAGCAGGAGGAAAGAAAAAATAAAGATCAGAGCAGAAATAAACAAAATTAAGACCCAAAAAACAACCCAAAAGATTGGGAAAACAAAATCTTGTTTTTTTGAAAAGATAAACAAAAGTGACAAGCCATTAACTAGACCAACCAAGAGAAAAAAAAGACTCAAGTAAAATCAGAAATGAAAAAGGAGACATCAAAACTGATACTACAGAAATACAAAGGATCATGAGAAATTATTATGAACTATATGCAAACAATTGGAAAATTCTAGAGGAAATGGATACATTCCTGTACACATACAATCTACCAAGATTGAACTAAGAAGAAATAGAAAACCTGAACAGACCAATTACAAATAACAACATTAAATCAGTAATGAAAAGTCTCCCATTAAGGAAAAGCACAGGATCAGATGACTTCACTGCCAATTTCTAACAAATATTTAAAAAAGAATCAATACCAATTCTTCTCAAACTATTACAAAAAAATGAAAAGAAGGGAACTCTTCCAAACTCATTCTACTAGGCCAGCATTACTGTGATACCAAAATTAGACAAAGACACACACACACAAAAACTATAGGTCAATATTCCTGATGAACATAGGTATAAAAATACTCAGCAAAATACTAGCAAACCAAATCCAGCAGCATATTAAAAAGATCACTCACCGTGATCAAGTGGGATTTATCCCAGGAATGCAAGATTGGCTCAATATACGCAAACCAATAAATGTGATATGTCACATAATGAAGGACAAAAGCTGTGTAGTCATCTCAATTAATGCGGAAAAAGCATTTACATTCAACATCACTTCATTCAAAAACCCTCAACAAAACAGGCATAGAAGGAATGCACCTCAACACAATAAAGGCCATACATGGCCACCCAACAGCTAATATGCTATATGGGGAAAAGCTAAAAGCTCTTCCTGTAAGAACTGGGACAACACAAGGATGTGCACTTTGTCCACTCTTATTCAAAATAGTACTGGGGGTCCTAGCCAGAGCAATCAGGCAAAAGAAAGAAAGAAAGGGCATCCAAATTGGAAAAGAGGAAGTCAAATTGTCCCTGTTTACACAGACAACATGATCTTTTATATAGGATAAATGCTCCTCCAAAAAACTTGAAGAACTGATAAATGAATTCAGTAAACTTGCAGGATACAAAATCAACATGCAAAAATCAGTAGCATTTCCATATACAAATGATGAGCAAGATGAAGAAAAAATCAAGAAAGCAATCCCATTTACAATAGCTACCAAAAAAATAAAACACCTAGGAATGAATTTAACCAAGAGGGTGAAAGAGCTCTACAAATATGACTACAAAACATTGGCCTGTTTTGTTTCTGGCACCCGTTGTGCTCAGTTTGGCATCTGCACTGTTACCAGAGGCCAGGGTGCTCCACTGCCATCACTGTGTGACCTGCGCCAGCCACTGAGCTGTACGGAGGACGCAAGAACACCCAGAAGCTGGGAAATGGAGTCAGTGGCCTTTGAGGATGTAACTGTCAAGTTCATGCTGGAGGCGTGGGGTATGTTGGATCATTCTGAAAAAAACTCTACAGAGATGTCATGGGGGAAATCTACACAAATTTGTCTTCTGTGGCAATCATATTGTAGAGAAAGTCAGTGAAAGGGAAGTCATCACTGTGGACAAACCTTCGGCCAGGTCCCAAATCTTAACCTGAATGAAAAAAAGTCTCCTAGAGTAAAACCATGTACATGTAGTTTATGTGAAAAAGCCTTCATGTGTCATTCATCCCTGAATAGACACTGCATCTCTCACTGGACTGAAACCATATGAGAATCAGGAATATGGAGAGAAGGCATATAAATCATAAGCAATGTGGGAAAGCCTTCAGTTATATCCACTTCTTTCAAATTTATAAAAAGGAGTCTCACTGGAGAGAAACCTTATGAATGTAAGGAATGTGGGAAAGCCTTCATTTCTCTCTCAGGCATTCAAAGTCACATGGGAGTACAGACTGAAGATGGACCTTATAAATGTAAGGTATGTGGGAAAGCCTTTGATCATCCCAGTTCAATTTGTAGGCATTGAAAGGACCCACAATGGAGAAAAACCTTATGAATGTAAACAATGTGGTAAATCCTTCAGCAGTTCCAGTTACTTTCAATGGTATGAAAAAACTCATACTGGATAAGAATGCTAACTGTAAGGAATGTGGAAAACCCTTCATTGGTCCATATACTGACAAAGACATGTACAAATGTACACTGGATTGAAACTCTATTAGTTTTACAAATGCAGGAAGGTTTTAAGTTTTAACAAAGTCATGTGAAAACTCACACTGAAGTAAAATTCTAGAAAGGTCAATAATATGGAAAGCATGATGGAAATTAAATTTACATAATGATTTAAAAAAATACAACATGAAATGTGTTGTAAAATAATAAGTATGTTTATCAGTGGCTTATTTCTTAAAGTGGATCTATGGACTATTGATTTCTACCTTTGCAAAGAAATGAGGTGAGATAGCCCTGTAAGTACTCTTTAAGCAATAGTACATGAGTTTAATACCTAGTTTTCTTTGTAGGTGAGTGAATAAACATTTTCTCTTTTTGAACTGAACCGTGTCATATCTATGGGAGAATTGACATATATTAATATGCAGGTACATTTAATTTTTATATACTTTAAAATTGTTCATTGACCAATGGGCCATTTAAAAATGAGTCTTTGTTAATTGCTGGGATTTTTCTACTGGCCTATGTGGCAGGTACTAAATATCTCTAATCTATTATATATATTCCACCATGACACTTCTTTTAAAAAGGAGCAAAAAAGAGCTTCATTCAATTTTTCTTTCTAATAAATAACTGGCATTTAAAAAAAAAAAAAAAAAAAAGGTAAAAACCACTTTGGCCCAAACAGAAGGCACGAGCATGACCTGAAATGGGGGACCCAGACAGAAGCTCTGGGCAGCCATCTACCTGCCTGAACAGAAGGCAGGAGCATTCTGCAAACACCATTTCCATGCAGGGAGTCCACCACAGCTACTGTTGCCATGAGGATGGCTCACTGCCACAATAGCAGCCAGGACAACCCTGCAGGCAGCCCACTACACAGGCTCACCAGCAGAGCCTGCAAAAAGAGGAGGAAGTCTTTCTCCTCAAAGCCCACTCCAGAGTAATAGAAGCAGCAGCTGCTTTACCAGATGACCAGACATCAATGCTGAGATACTAGAAATACAAATAAACAGGAAAATATGACACTACCAAAGGAATACTCAAGTACCAGACCCCATAGAACAAGAAATTCTCGAAATGACTGGAAAGTTATTCCAATTAACTATCTTAAAGAAACTGAAAAAGGTAAGAGAAGACTCAGAGAACACACTAAAATGAGAAAAAATATCCAGGATATGAAGGAAGAAATTTACAAAGAGATTAATACTTGTAAAAGAATGTAGCAGAACTCCTGTAACTAAAGGATTCATTCAATGAATTAAAAAAATACAACCAAGAGCAGGAGGTTAGAGCAAGCAGAAGAATTTCAGATTTTGAAGATGGTCTTTTCAAAATAACCTAGGCAGACCAAAAAAAAAAAAAAGAAAGAAAGAAAGAAAACTTTGTACAAGACGAAAATCTAAGAGAGCTAGTGGACAACCTAAAGTGCACAAACATTCAAATCATGGGTGTTCCAGAAGGGGAAGAGAAAGGAAAAAGCATTGAAATACTATTCAATTAAATAATAACAGAAAACTTCCCAGATGTAGGGAGAGACATGGACCTTCAGATCCAGGAAGCTCAAAGATCCCCAAACAGATTCAATCCAAAAAGATCCTCTCTGAGACACAGTATACTCTAACTGGCAAAGCTCAAAGACAAAGAGAGATCTAAAAGCAACAAGAGAAAAGCATCAAGTCACCTATAAGGGAGCTCCCATTAGACTAAGAGCAGACTTCTCAACTGAAACTCTACAGGCCAGAAGAAAATGGTATGATACATTAAAGATACTAAAAGAAAAAAACTGTCAGCCAATAATACTATATCTAGCAAGGCTATCCTTCAGAAAGGAAGGAGAAGTAGTGTATTTCTCAGACAAACAGAAACTGCTTGCATTCACCACCACATGACCAGCCCTACAAGAAATTCTCAACAGTCCTGCATCTGGAATTGAAAAAATGATAATCACTACTGATAATCACACAAAAAAGAACAAAACACATTGGTAAAAATGCAAATGAGAAAGAGAAAAACTAAATCTTACAACCTCAAAATCCAACAAACATTGAAGACCAATAATAAAAGGGGAAGAAAGGAACAAAAGATATTTAAAACACCTAAACTAAAGTCAGGAGTAAGACAATACCTTCCAATAACAACCCTAAGTGTAAATTGATTAAATTCCCCATTCAAAACACACAGACTGACTGACTAGATTAAAAAGCAAGACTCAAACTATATGCTCTCTACAAGACAGTCACCTCACCTGTAAAGACATACGCAGATTAAAAGGTGAAGGATGGAAAAAGATATACCATGCAAATGGAAACCAAAAACAAGTAGTAGTAGCTATTGTTATATCAGATAAAATATAGACTTCAAACCAAAAACCATAAAAATAGACAAAGAAGGCCACTATATAATGATAAAAGGATCTCTCCAGCAAGAAGACATGACAATCATAAATATATATACACCCAACACTGGAGCACCCTGATACATAAAGCAAACACTATTAAATCTAAAGAAAGACATAGATCCCAATACGATAATCATAGGAGCTCTGAATACCCCTCTCACAGCACTGAAGAAATCATCTAGGCAACAAATCAGCAGAGAAACGTGATTTAAACTACACTTTAGACCAACTAAACCTGGCAGATATCTATAGAATATTTCATACAACAACTATAGAATATATATTCTTCTCATCAGCACATAGAACATTCTCCAGGATAGACCACATTAGGTCACAAATCAAGTCTCAGCAAATTTTAAAAAATCAGAATCATTTCAAGTATCTTTTCAGACCACAAGAGATTAAAACTAGAAATCAATAATAAGCAAAACTCTGGAAACTACACAAATACATGGAAATTAAACAACAGGCTCCTGAATGATATATGGGTTATTTTTTTACATTTATTTGTACATATTTGTGGGCTACTAGGCTGTTGCCCACACTCCCACATTCATCACAGTTCTATTTACAATAGCTAAGATATGTAACCAACCTAAATGTCCATCAACACACAACTGGATAAGGAAAATGTGGTATAAATACCAATGGAATACTACTCAGACATAAAAAAGAATGCAATTCTGCCATTTGCAGCAGCATGAATGAGCTTGGAGAATATTATATTAAGTGAAACAAGCCAGACATAGAAAGAGAAATACCACATGCATATCCTCACTCATAAGCAGGAGCTGAGAGAGATAGAGTGAGTGAAAGAGAGAGAGAGAAAGAGGAAAGGAAAGAGGGAGGGAGCGAAAGAGAGGGAAGGGAGGGGAGGAAAGCAGGAAGGAGTCCACAATAATACATTGAACTTTCAGAAGGAGACAACAGACCTATGGTTACTAAAGGGAAAAGGGGGAGGGAGAAGAGAATTAGGAGGAATTGGGTAAAGGACACAGAATAATTACAATTTGTAATAATGAACATGCTAATAATATTGATTTGATAATTATATACTGTACACAAATATTGATACTCATTGTAACCCCAAAATATGTATAATCAATCGTTTCAAAAGACTTCCTTCCTTCTGATATACAGCACCTTAAAAAAAAAAAAAAACTATAAAACAATGATGGAAGAAATTGAACATGACACAAAGAAATGTTCATGAGTTTAAAGAATTAATATTGTGAAAATGACCATACTACCAAAAGTAATCTCCAGATTCAGTGCAATCCCTATCAAAATAATGATTCAGAGAAATAGAAAAAACAATCCTAAAATTCATATGGAACCACAAAAGACCCCAAATACCTTTACAATACTGAGCAAAAAGAACAAAGCTGGAAGCCATCATGCTACCTGACTTCAAGATATGTATACTCAAAGCTATAGCAACCAAAACAGCATGGTGCTGGTCTAAAAGCAGACAGACCAATGGAACAGAACAGAGAACCCAGAAATAAAGCCATGTATTTACGGCCAACTGATTTTTCAATAAAGGTACAAAGAGTAGTCAGTTGGGAAAGGACAGTCTCTTCAATAAATGGTGCTGGGAAAACTGGATTTTCACATGCAGAAGATTGAAACTAGACTATCTCTAACCATACACAAAAATCAACTCAAAATGAACTAAAGACTTAAATTTAAGACCTGAATCTATAAAAACACTAGAAGAAAACATAGGGGAAATGCTACACAAAGTGGGAGTGGGCACCATTTTTTTGAACAAGACTACAAAGCAAAAATACACAAATGGGACTATGTCAAACTAAATCCTTCTTCACAGCAAAAGACACAGTCAACAAAGTGAAGAGACAACCTACAGAATGGGGGGAAATGTTTTCAAATTACACATCAGACAAGGGGCTAATACCCAGAATATATAAGGAACTCAAACAACTCAATAGCAAAAAATCAAATAATCCAATTAAATAATAAGCAAAGGTATTAAACAGATTTATCAAAAGAAGACATACGAATGGCAAACAGACACATGAAAAAATGCTCACCATCACTAATCATCAGGGAAATGCAAATTAAAACCACAATGAGATACTGCTTTACTCCAATGAGAATGGCTGTTATCAAAAAGACAGAAAACAACAAATGCTGCCAAGGATGCAGAGAAAAGGAAACTCTCCTATGGTACTGGTGGGAGTGTAAATTGATACTGCCATTCTGGAAAACAGTATAGAGGCTCCTCAGAGAAGTAAAAATAGATCTACCCTACGACCCAGCTATCCCACTACTGGGTATATAACCCAAAGGAAATGAATCAATATACTGAAGAGACACTGCACTCCCATGTTCACTGCAACACCACTTACAATTACCAAGAAATGGAATCAACCTAAATGTCCATCAACAGATGAATGGATTTTTAAAAAAAAACAAAACTGTAGTATATATATACAATGGAATAGTATTCAGCTATTTAAAAAAAGAAATATTGTCACTTGTAGCAACAAGGATGGAACAGGAGAGACCATCATGTTAAGTGAAATAATCCAGGCACAGAAAGACAAGTACTGCATGATCGATCCTACATGTGGAAACTGCGGGGGGGAAAAAAAGTGGTTCTCATGGAAGTAGAGAGTAGAATAATGGTTACCAGAAGCTGGGAGGGGATGAGAGGAAGGGAAGTCGTGGATTAATGAATAGAAAGCTGTGCTATCTACCCTAAATGAATCAATGTACAGTAACATGCATGTATTGAAACACACTCTACCCCAGAAGTACATACAAATAAATGTTAAAATAAATGTTTTAAAAGATGGACAGGTCATTAAGGTTAGCACGAGCCTGCAGCACACCCAGAGCTCTTGCTCTTTCCTGTTCGTCTGCCAGTATCACCAGACTGAAAATTCTGCATGGACAAGACCTTTCTAGAGCATATGGTTACATCTTTAAATCTAGGCATCTTGTGTGATACCTGGCTTACTACAGCATGCAAAGTAGGCATTTCATGTTTCTAAACAGAACTGAAGCACATTCAGTATCACATTGGATCAATATTACTTTTTAAGGCAAGATATTCAATTTCTATTCCCTATGTCCTATTGGCCTCCTTGTCCACTCCTATCACTTCCTGAATGTTAAAAATTTCTTCATTCCTAATTTTTCATAGTCTTTTTCACATACAAACATTCTAAAAGTCCAGGGGCACTCACGTTCCACCAAGACACAGTTAACTGGCTCATTCTGTGTGAAATTAAATCCTCTTGAGTTGAAGGATTTGTCAAAGATTGTTAACATATACATTTCACTAGATGTGTCTGGCAAAAAGGAGTGGGTTCTGTGACTTATGGCTGATGTTTTTTCTCGGGGTCATTTTCTGTTCCTGACCCTCAGGTGCTATCACCTGCACAGAGTGAGCAGACCCACGATTGCCTACAAAGGATTTAACGCTGGCCATTTAAAGGAGAGAAGCCAACTCTGAGTCCGGAGCCACATAAATATTCCAAATGCCTGAGTACACTGAGGACAATTATGACTCATTCAGACTTCCTGAGTTTCCCAAGGTGCTGAGCAAGTCATGGGCAGCGTGCATCTCAGAACACAAACAAGCAAGGTACATCCTAGGTGGGGGTGGGCAGGTGGCTATATCCTTACCCCACCCAACCCCCAGTGAAATCTGGATATATCCATTCATTCAATGAATATTATCAAACATATTAGACAAGAGTTTACGCAAAGCTAAAAAACCCGCACTATGACTACTCCTTAGCCTGAAGGCTGGAAACCTGGCACAGATTGGTTAGTCTTACATTTAAGCCGCAGATCTAAAGGCCTATCTCTCACTTAACATAATACAACTAGTAAATAAAAACACCACCAAAAGAAGAATCTTAAAAAATGATTTTCCAAAACCTCAATACAAGCTGCATGCACCCTTTTCTGAGTTAACACGTGTAGCCTAAACTCTACTCATCTTTGCCCCTGGTGTTTTTATGGGGACATTGTTGGCTTATAGCCACTCTCTCTCGTTCTCCTCTCCTCCTGTGCCTGCAAATCACTCTTTTCCGTTTTATCCTCCCTGGAACTGAGATACTGATGTGCCCCATCCTCTGCATGTGTACAGAATGAGCATGAGAAAATAGATTTCTCTACCTTCTGAAGTTCACCTGCCATGTTGATGAAGAGTTTCAGGACCCATCTCATGAGCTCTAACAAACCTCACCCCCACATCTCTAGCCACCCACTGGACACTGCCCCAGGCCTGTCCGGCTTGCTTTAACATCCTCTGTTTTGGCCAGTGGCTCAGTCTCTTCAGGCACCTCCACCCCTTGAATGCCACATCATGCTGGGCATGAATCCATGGCTGCCTATGCCACCTCCACCAACCACACTGGTGTCCCCATGAAGCCTGGCCCATGGCTGCATGCTGTGAGACAACCCAAGCCAAGGCGCCATCCCATCAGCAGGCAGCTTCCCAGGCCCTGCTCTGACGTGTGCCTCCAAGGAAGAAATTGTAGTGAGATCAGTGAGGAAATCTCTCTCTGCTACCAGTTCAGCAACTGGAAGAGGCTAGAGTCGTAAAACCCCACGTTAATAAATGACAGGAACGATGGCACATGCACAGGCCAAGGCAGTGGGAGTGCCGAGAAGTCAGTTCACCCACATATGAGGCAAACCAGAACCACTTGTGACTTGGAGGTGCTGGCATAGTTTCAGGAGTGTTTCTGGAATCTGTAATTCTAGACCATGTGTGGTCCTACTAGGGTGTGGTAATCACAGCTGGACTTAATGGTTTAGAAAGGATGCATAAAAACCAGACTCCTCGTTCTTCACCTGAGGTCTCCCACGTTTCTCTCTGAGCATCTCCCCAGAGAAACGTGAGAGACGTCCCCCTTCAGTCACTACTGCTGCTATACCGAGGTAGGCCACCCTTCATGACAGGATTCTGAAGGGTCCAGAGAGGACATGGATCAGAGGTGTACAGAATCTTAGGCTGTGTCAATGCAAGCATCATTCATGGTCTGGGAAGTAAAGAAAGCTTTCCTCATCCAAGGGCAGGGTCCCTGCAGAACCTGCTCTTTCGGGAAGGCATGACAAAACCTTTTGCCTCCTGGGGAGCAGCAAGAACAACACAGCCTTTTACAGAACTCTTTAAAACTAGGATTAGATTCAGAGAAAGAGTGACAACCCAAAAATTGGAGACAGATACAATGTGCTATAGAATTCCAAGTGGTCCCAAGAAGTTAGCTACAGAAATGAGAAAATGAGTTTCAGTCTCTTTTAGCAACACCTCAGTGGCAAAAAAAAAAAGTTCTTCATGCTCCACGGAAAACAATCTATGAGATATTGGAAAGAAAATTAAGATAATCCATAATTTACCAAAATTATTCCTGCTGGAGGGGTTAAGCTGAAGTGTCTTATCACAGAACACGTGCAAAGAGGCCAGGCCACTTTGGTGCAGGCAGCCCTGCCAGCCCTGCAAGTCCAGGATCGACACTTGTGAGCACAGAATACGGGCAATGTCCTAGAAGGTCTCCTTTAAAACCATTGAAATTGCCAAGCTTCATCTCTTTGGATCAGGAAACAGACCCTTATCTAACCGTTAAGCTCTAAAATGCTTCAAACTTGATCTCACAATTTGTAATCCTAAAATTTTGAACAAAATGTCCCAAAGTTAAAGCCCAAGATATAGCATCATTTGCATTTTCTCCTATTTTTCCTCAAATATAAAACTCTAGCTTTAAATGCTTAATTATCCAAATGAAACAGATATAAACTTCTCACCTCGCCAAGTTACTGGAAGGATCTCTTCACAGTGTCCAAGCCTGTGAGAAAGCCCCCAGGCCCCTCCAAACACACTACCAAAGCACAGACTTTACTAGAGCAAGAAAAATTGCAAGACTGAATGGTGATAAATGACACACACCATTTCAATGATGTGGACAAGGAAACATTACACCAAAATATCCCTGGAAAACAGAAAGTAGTGAGAGGGATGATTAATAGGAAGAACAAGAACACAACGCTCTGGTCAGCTGAGTGCACACCACACCACCCGTGTCCACCACTTCAGTTCAGATCCTGTCATTTTAATATTTTAACGTATTTCATGTGTATACTTTTTAGTAAAAGGTGAAACATTTGTGTGATATGAAGAGAAACATGAGTGTTCGTGTGTATACTTTTTAAAGATATGTTAAGTTCATAAGTCAGGAAGAAAAAAAAAATTTTGTTAGGCAGGTATCCCAATTCTTTATTAGGAAAACACTGTCACACCGTGGTGAGAATGACAGCTGTGCTGGTGTGGGATTCGGTGCAAATGGTTCCTCTTATCAGCTGAAGAGCTCTATTTTCCCCATCATGGCTGACCCACTGACATGCTTCCCGGTGCAGATGAGGAACAGGTACATGTGGACGGAGGTGCATGCAACCCAAGGCCCACACCCTCTGCCACAGCCCATCACATTCCAGAACTTTTCTGTACAAGGGCTTAGGACTGGCCTGCTGGCTGCAAAGAAAGACTACGAGATGTGTCCTGAAGCTCATTCACATAAAAGGCATGAAGGTGGTGCAGTCTGGGGAGTGACTTGATGAGGGAGTGCTCTGAAGGAGGGAAAGCACAGCCTCCCCAGAAGCCACTCCTCGGCCTCACCATTAGCTACCACCATTCTGTTCTTCCTGAAGATTGTGGAAATGACTGTAACCACAGGGCCTTACTTCCAAGCTACAGAAAGGCTATACCATCCAAACACAGGGACCACCACTGCATGGGAAGGCTAAGGTTTCGATTACGACATGATAAAAAGGTGTGGGAGAATGGCTTAATTTTCTTTCTAACCATTCTAAATCTTAGAACTCATAAAAATCTTACGTTTAAACACTCTGAAGTTATTGAGAAACTGGTAATTCTGGAGAAAACTGACTTCATAACCTAGTTCAGACATCTCGGTCAAACTATAAAACCAAATGCACTAGGCTCCTTTATCAGATTAGAGCTATCAGGCTACAGGGAAAATTCCGATGTGACATTCACCTACTCACAGCATGTGTGAGTTGAAAAGGACCTTACAAGAATGTGGTCAACTGCTGATCTCAGGAGACCGGAGAGAGGGCATGGCCGGGCGTCCACCTAAGTAGGAGCTGTTGTCCCAGCTCCCCAGCCCCGCTTGATCCTACCATTCAGCTCAGAAAGACGACTCAGGTGACACAGACACACTTCAGGCATGTGCCACCATGGTATCTAAAAGCATACACACTTTAAAGGATGGGCAGCTACACCCTATGAAGGAGTGGAGGACGAGAGCATAGGGCCGTGGGGCCGAGGCCCATGATGGCAGCTGGCTGGACACATTCCATGTTTTCCCTCCTCACTGAAATGCCACAGCACAGAGGCCTTCACCATCTTCCAAATTAAACCTGGAGCTGGGTGGAGCTGCCATGTGCAGGCCTCTTCTGGGTGGGTAGGCTCTATCCACTCAGCTCAGTTTTGGGTTGCCAGGTTGGCGTTTGGCAACAAACACTACAAGGACTCCTTAGATTAAGCTGAGAACCAGCAAATGGTTCGCATCAACATTCTTTTCAATCAGCTCCTGTGAAAACACTGCCTCAGAGAGTCAAAGTAACTTAAGACTGAACAGCAAGAGGCAGGATGATGATCGGGTGCTTATTCTAAAGTACACACTGTGACAACTACATGTGTTAATATTAACACATTTTGTAGTTCCTAAAAACATGAAAAAACGTTTGTGATCAAACACCAATTAAATTGTGGTTATTTGGTTTATTTGGTCACTTATTTAGCATTCAAAGCCCACATACAAGAAAACACAATTTGCAACAGCAAAAGGTAGCAACAACTAAATGCCGATCAGCAGAGGGCTCAGGTAAAAAGTGGTAAATCCGGACAGCGTTAAGGACATGAGACTGAGAAAGGGCCATATGTGTGAATATGAAAAACTGTCGCAAGATGCAATCACAAACCAAAAGGCAAGGTGCCCAACAGTCTGTGTCTTATGCTACCCTCTGTATTTAAGATGGATGGTGTGTGTGTGTGTGTGTGTGTGTGTGTGTGTGTGTGTGTGTGTGTGTGTGTGTGTGTGTGTGTGTGTGTGTGTGTGTGTGAGAGAGAGAGAGAGAGAGAGAGAGAGATCTACAGCAAGCTAGCTAGCAAGCTTCAAATGCACGTGTGTACAGTATCTCTGGAAGGATGAACAAGAAACTGTTAACTGGAGAGAAGAGCTATGTGGCCGGGAGACAGAAATAAAGGTAGACTTTTTTTTGTATATTTTAAGTCTTATGCCGTGTGCTTGTACTAAGTATCAAATATATGTCTTGAGCTGCCATCTTAAAACATGGTGGTAATCACAGCGTTTCTCAAGCCGCATTCTTCATTATAGCCACAAAAACAGAAAATGGTTTGAGATTTTTCAGTTCTCTCAGAAAGATACAAACCTGGTACCATTCTACATGCATAGAAGAAAGGCTAATTCACTTCATATAACAAATACAACTGAGAAAGACGTTCCTGTGTAAACCTGGAGAGCAGCTGTGTACAGAGTGAGTGTGGTGACAGGGGCCAGTGCACCCTCATCCCCACAGTCCTTTGCCTCCTACCTGAGAAGTCAGCGTGTGCTTGGGAGGAGCAGGAAAGAGCAGTATAGGGAACACAACCAGGAGATGGGATCCTGGGAGGCATGAGCAGCCAAGCAGGGAACGTGGCCTGTCCTGTCTGTCCAAGGGGAAGTGGGGCAGACAGAGAGAGCAGATGGTGGAAATAGAAAGGGGATTAAATATCACTAAATAGATACCAAGTGAATTAGGAGGAGAGGACCTAGGTATAACACAGAAACATCAACAGAGGGAAAAAAATGAAAGAGGGCTGAGAGAACAGGTTTCAAGCCAGAGCATCAGGGTATTAGTGCATCTAATACCAGTCTCACAAGGAAAAACATGAGAATGGTTGAGAATGAAAGACAGTCATGGAGTTGTCACACTGAGGCATTACCCCAGTCAAAACAAAAATTTTTATAGTCAACCTACACAAAGTGCTGGAGCCATGGGACACTAGAGGAAAGAGCGAACGCTGTATGGAAGCCACTTAAGAACAGAGCGGTTTCCAACAGACAACAGCAACTTGGGTTGTTGGCAAACACCTGATCAGGGAGAATGAAATCCATCTTCACAGTGCAGATGGAAAATAACTATATAGAATTAAATAGAAAATAACTATCTAGAATTGCATTCTATAGGTAACATGTAAAATCAAAAATCAGTGATAAAAAACTGAAGCCACATTTTCAACCACCTCAGAAGAAAATACTACAGAAAAGTACCCACTTTGAAACTCCAGAGCAAAAAGGAAACAATTTTACACACACTGTGCTTCAGTCTCTAAAGGATTAATTTCCATAGAATTCTTATTCCTAAAATGGTGCAATGAGCATGATACTTAGAAACACAAGTTAACATCTCGAGAAAAGGCTTAAAATGTCCAAGTGGTAACCCTTGGAGACCCTGGAGAGAAGAACATGGGGGAGGGAGGGTGTTTTTTTTTAATTATAAATTTCATGGTTCTATTGGAATTTGGAAAAAAAAAAACCCACTACAACTAAGAAAAATTGCAATATATAATGGCAAAAATCTAATGTCCTCACTATAAGAAAAGTTTTACAAAACAGTAAGAAAAATTAAAATAGCAAGTAGAAAGATGGAGAAAACACAGGTATCTTCTGAACACAGGGAACTTATCTTCTTAGTTATAGGAGAAAATGGTTTACATAGTTCACAATAGATAAGTCAAAGGTATTCTAGTTCATCTGCCCCATCTTAGATTATCTTTGTAATTGTAATATACCAGGCAGAGAATTTTTATTATGCCTAGGAAATATAAAGACAAAGGACTCTAATCCAGGGGCAGCTGTCAAGACCTCTTGCCCAGTGACTGTTGTTCTTACACTGCAGAGAAAAACTGACAGAGAGAAATGGATGGGCCTCAAAGGCACAAAGGAATCTTTGTTGACCCTGATCTGCTGTCATTAAAATAGCTTCCTCATAGCAAACTAGTTTTCCCTAGGTTCTGATAGCAGCTCTATCACTAACTGGCTGCTTTATCCCCTCATCTGTCAGAAGCGAGGCTACATAACCTCTAGGAGATGTTTTTCCTCCTGTAATTCTGCAAAAACTATCTTTAAAAAACAGGAGGAGGACTGGCCTTGAGAAAGGCCCTACCATAGGAACGGGTCTTGTGTTTCCTTTGATATGCTCAAGATGTTGTATTTGGGGTAATAGTTTCCTTTTTCTTTAGCTTTCTTTCTCTTGTTTAACCTGGGGATGCATCAACGAACTGTTTATAAGAGTCCTGAGTGCATTGTGGGGCAGGGAGTGTGCACAGAGAGGGAGGGAGTCCCTAACAAACTCATTTACCAAATGAAATGAGAGTTGAGATCTCTTTCCATAGCATGAGGGATCTAATTTGCTTAATGTTCAAAGAAGCAGATCCCTATGTTTTCTTTAAGAAGTTTTATTGTCTCAGGGTGTATATTTAAATCCTTAATCCATTTTGAGTTGATTTTAGTATACGGTGAGAGGTATGGATCTAGTTTCATTCTCCTGCATATGGATATCCAGTTATCCCAGCACCATTTGCTGAAGAGGCAGTCCCTTCCCCAGTGAATAGGCTTGGTGCCTTTGTCAAAGATCAGCTGACAGTAAGTGTGTGGGTTGATTTCTGGATTCTCTATTCTATTCCATTGGTCAGTGTGTCTGTTTTTATGCCAGTACCATACTGTTTTGGTTATTATAGCATTGTAGTATAGCTTAAAGTCAGGTAGTGTTATGCCTCCAGCTTTATTTTTTTTGCTGAGCATTGCTTTGGCTATTCGTGGTCTTTTATTGTTCCATATAAATGTCTGAATAGTTTTTTCCATTTCTGAGAAAAATGTCTTTGGAATTTTGATGGGGATTGCATTGAATTTGTATATCACTTTGGGTAGTATGGACAACACTTCAGGAAATAGGACTGGGCACAGACTTCATGAATACGACCCCAAAAGCACGGGCAACCAAAGGAAAAATAAACAAATGGGATTATATCAAACTAAAAAGCTTCTGCACAGCAAAAGAAACAATTAAAAGAGTTAAAAGACAACCAACAGAGTGGGAGAAAATATTTGCAAAATATACATCTGACAAAGGATTAATATCCAGAATATATAAGGAACTCAAACAACTTTACAAGAAGAAAACAAGCAACCCAATTAAAAAATGGGCAAAAGAGCTAAGTAGGCATTTCTCTAAGGAAGATATCCAAATGGCCAACAGACATATGAAAAAATGCTCAACATCACTCAGCATCCGGGAAATGCAAATCAAAACCACATTGAGATACCATCTAACCCCAGTTAGGATGGCTAAAATCCAAAAGACTGTGAACGATAAATGCTGGCGAGGCTGCGGAGAAAAAGGAACTCTCATACATTGTTGGTGGGACTGCAAAATGGTGCAGCCTCTATGGAAAATGGTATGGAGGTTCCTTAAACAATTGCAAATAGATCTACCATACGACCCAGCCATCCCACTGTTGGGAATATACCCAGAGGAATGGAAATCATCAAGTCGAAGGTATACCTGTTCCCCAATGTTCATCGCAGCACTCTTTACAATAGCCAAGAGTTGGAACCAGCCCAAATGCCCATCATCAGATGAGTGGATACGGAAAATGTGGTACATCTACACAATGGAATACTACTCAGCTATAAAAACGAATGAAATACTGCCATTTGCAACAACATGGATGGACCTTGAGAGAATTATATTAAGTGAAACAAGTCAGGCACAGAAAGAGAAATACCACATGTTCTCACTTATTGGAGGGAGCTAAAAATTAATATATAAATTCACACACACACATACACACACACACACAAACCGGGGGGGGGAAGAAGATATAACAACCACAATTATTTGAAGTTGATACAACAAGCAAACAGAAAGGACATTGTCGGGGGGGGAGGGGGGGAGGGAGAAGGGAGGGAGGTTTTGGTGATGGGAAGCAATAATCAGCTACAATGTATATCGACAAAATAAAATTAAAAAAAAAAAAAATAAAAAAAAAAAAAAAAATAAAAAAAAAAAACAAAGAAGCAGATCCCAGGCTCTGCCGCAAACCCTGAATCAACACGCTAACTTAGTCCACGACCTTAAAACAATTGATGCTTAACATCCGCATAGTTTCAGGAGTAAAAAGTCATCACTTTAGCCACAGGTGACCTGTCAATTCCTGTAAGTATCACCAGTTAACAATCTGAGTTAACCAATTTCTTCTTACTCTATCATTTACAGGCAACCCTCTCCATCAGGGGTCAACATCTGCAGATCAAAAATATTTAGGGAAAAAATAATAATACAACAATACAATATAATACAAATAAAAAACATTACAGTATAACAACTATTTATGTAGCATTTGCGTTATATTAGGTATTATACGTAACCTAGAGATGACTTAAAGTATACTGGAGGCTATGCCTAGGTTATATGCAAATACTATGTCCTTTTACATCAGGGACTTGAGCATCCACGGATTTTGGTATCTGTGGGTCCTAGAACCAATCCCCTATGGATACTAAGGGACAACTGTTCTGAACAGTCAACATAAAGATCTTGGAACCACTTAAATTCTAACACACCAAAAATTATCACTCAAAGATAGTGATAAGACAACCATTAAGATAAACTTGTGTTCTTATGCACATTTCAGAAACAAGACTTAAGTTCATTAAGCGCTCATAAGCTGCATTTTTAATCATTTCCCATTCTGAAAAACTTCTACCTTACATCCTTTAAAAATACATATTTGAAAACTAAATGGCTAGTTTACTATTAATAGTTGTAATTATTACATATCTGGAGTGGGATCTGGGGAGTGTGGGAAAGAGATCTTTTGCTTCCCACACCAAATTTTTTAACAAGGTGTTTTGCTGAAATAAAAATTAATCTTCTGTAACTGATGACTAAAATTCAATTTATATAACCAATATACATTATAACCTTGTCATAATTCTATATACCTTATGAAAACAACCACATATCAATTAATACATTTGGAATTACTTATGTAATCTAAAATCAAAAACTGTAAACACTGCCTCCTTAGCAAATGGATCTATAGACATAAAACAGCCTGGCTATAGCCTTGCTTGGTACAAATATTCTTTTGTTCAACAGATTTGTAAAGCACTGAAAAGGATTAATTCAGTAAGTGCATTAACTGTTTTATACAAACCCATGCATACCTCTATTGTTAAGTACTAAATCGGCTTTAATAACAGGTTCATTATGCTGGCCCTCTTGTAAAACTCAGGGGTAGTTACTTACCCTTTAAAAGGATGAATATTTTTCACAACATCGAAGATGCTTAAAATTTGTCTAGTTTTAAGAAACTAGAAAAAGCAATCTCAATGAAGAAACACGATCCATTATTGTATTAGTCTGTATTGCTTATAACAGAAATACCTGAACCTGTGTAATTTGTAAAGAAACAGTATTTATTGCTTTCAGTTTCAGAAGCTGGGAAGTCCAAAGTCCAGGGAACAGAGCTGGTGAGGGTCTCCTTTGTGGTGATTCAGGGTATCAAACTGTAGATGGCAGAGCTGAGAGAGGCTAATGCCTCACTCCTCCTTTTAAAGCCCTCAGAACCATGCCCATGACCACCATCATCAATCCACTTACTAGACATGGTTCTCACAATCTAACCATATCTTCAAGGCCCCACCTTTCAATTATTGCAATAGGACTTTCCACTCTCAACAGTTACAATGGAAATTAAGCTTCAATATGTGGACTTTGGGAGACACAATTCAATCCATGGCAATTACTTTTGGCAAAATTCAAAACACCATGTGGGAGGGGGAGGTTGCTAGAAATATTTCAGACACGTGAACTTAACCTGTTGCCATAACCAATGTGAATTTCCATCTACTCCTACTCACTTCCTATAAAAGTCTCTGAATATCCTCTTCAATCACAACAATGGGAATATGAAAATTAACAAAAACCAACGTTGTCAGATAATCGATACTTCACTGAGGCTTAGGTTGAGAATAATAAGAAAAATGATTATTCTCCCAGCTCAGGCCTGTGCATAACATTATAGAAATCGTGAAATATAAATTCCCTCAGATTATTGACTCTCAAACTGTAGGACTTCACCCATGGGGTGCCAGGAGGCAACACGGCACCCAGGCTGGGGTAGTCACATGAACCCTGAAATCATACCCAAGTCTGTGCAGACACTGGCTTGCTTACTTCACATGGTGCCAGCAGGACCTGCAGGTCCCTGGGAAGGAGGGCACCAGGCCCTCCAAGAAGCTGTCCAGGGAAGGCAGGAACAGCTGCTGACTGCCAGCCCCCTTTCTTCTTCTCCCCCTACAATTGTCTTCCTTGCCAACATGAACATTACCATCACTGGCTGTTTTCCATCATCACGAGGCAGAAGGAACAGATTCAGATGAACACCATGTTTTCAAAAAACTAATACTGCAGGTTTCCCTTGTTTTGCTGTGAGAAGAAAATGGAAAAGCATCTACAATTTAGTGATTAATAAGAAAATTAAAGGGAGGGGTGCAAATCAGAGCCAAGACACAAAGAACAAATCAGGGCATTTAAAGAAGAAAAAAGCAGAATGAAGAAAAAAGACTCATTCATATTCTTATTTTTTTAATTGTGCAGAAACCTACATCGGACACAGAGATGAATAAAAAGAGGAGCAGGAAGTCACAACTATATAGGGCAAGAAGTTGTCCTCTTCTTCCTGAGCCACACAGCAACTGCATGTGGCCTCGTGACTATTCCTGGCAAACCAACATGCCATTTTCTGTCTCCCGACTTTAAATAGGTGTTCCGCTTTGCTGTTCCCCTCTTGTTGGCTGTAGCTGCGGGCTTGACAGGTACAATAGAAGGAGCCTGAATCACCACAAACCCATAACGCCTGCCTGGACTGTGACATAAGCAAGAAATAAACTTCTATTGTGTTTGATCCTTATACTTTTGGGGAGTCTACTTGTTATAGCAACTAACATCACCTTAACTAACAAATGAAACATAAATAAGAAAAGTTAGCAACATTTGGTAGCATACAAACAAAAGTGGTTTGGGTTAATAGACTTGAGTGTTAATAGGCTTCACCATAAAAGGAAAACCTGCTATTCCTGAAAGATGGATATCAATTTGGCAGGTTGGAGTAAGGGCACCAATGAAGAGCAATGGACAAACAGAAGAAACAAATGAGGATGAGCATGTGAGGGAACCAGGCCACGTGCTCCAGTGCTACGAAGTGGAAGTCCCACTCCACCCTCAGGCTAAGGCAGGGCCAGGCACTGGTGGGCACAGCACATAGTAAAGGCTCAATAACTTTTAGTGATTATGAATATCACTGTTACAAAATATTAAAGAAATAGGTCTGGCTGGTTTAAGTATAAGATAAGACCAGAGAGGAAAAAGCATCTAGATTTCTGGAACTTAAAATGAGAAACTAAAACTGCTAGAGGATAACAGGGTCAGAGGAAGTGGGGAGGGAGTCCTGCAGTGCTGAGCAGGGTAGAAGGGGAAAGAACAGAAGCATAGAAGTCTATCCTGAAAACTGTTGTGATAACAACAAAGCCTTGATAAAATGAAGGATCAGTTAGGTAGCAATATTAAGAATGGAAAGGAAGAGAGCTGTCTACTCCTATTAATAGTTCATTTTTAAAACTCTAACTCCTTAAAACCCCTCAATGATTTTTGATTGCCAGGAGGATAAAACACAAATCTCTAGCACCCAAGAGGCTGTGGCCAGCCACCCCAAGCTCTGTGGGTCTTCCTTCAGACCATCCTCACAGCTGATATCCCAGGCACCTTAGCCAGAGACTGCTATCCGCCCCCCAACCCCCTCTGCTTTCCAGAGTTACACATGGAGCAGAGTCATCCACACACAGAACCAGCAACTGTAGCCCTACTCCCACCAGGGCAAGAACACTCAGAGTAGCCTGGATCCCCGTGCTCTTCTCCCATAGTTTCTCTTATATTCCCTTGACTTTTCACAAATTTTTCACACACATTTGTCTAAACAATACATTGTTAAGTTTTGCTTATTTTCAGTTTTTCTAAAAATGGTATGGGTCTTGCTTCCTTCACTCCACATGACGTGTATAATTCACCTGCATGGTGGGCAGCAGCCCACTCTTCTCCTTTGTAGTATACCTTTGCATAAGCTTACCACTGTTCATCCTTCTGCTGCTCACAGGCATTTGGGTTGTTTCCACTTTCTTCCTACTCACAACAGCACTAACATTCTTCCAAGTTTCCAAGGAACTGGCAAAGATTAGCCCAAGCGTGGCATGTAAGGACAGGCACGTGGTGTTCTAGCTACGCTGCTGATTCTGTTCCATGCAAGGTAAAGCTGACTCCCACTCAGAAGCAGTCAGACTTTCACAGAAATAAGCAGGGGAACCAATAAAACTGTGGCATTTGGAGCTACGGAAGAAGGAACATGGAAAGTAACAACAGAAAGTACCACTTACAGCAAAACGCAAAAATGAAACACACACTCCTCTACTTCTTCTCTTGGCTTTCTTACCCATTGTGCAGGTCAGTTTGGAGATGGAAGAAACAGAACAATCCTTACTACTACCAAAAATTTTAGATTCTATTCTCAACTCCCACAACTAGATGACAAGCTAGTCATTATTATACTAAAATTTTTGCAATCATACCACTAAAAATAGTAATAAGAATCTAATTGTATTAAATGTCAAAATAAATATATTACAAACTGAATCAAGATGTCAAAATAAACACTGCCAAAACTCAAACCAAAGGTAGCTTATGTTTATAAATCATAGCAGTATTCTAAATTACTATTATAAAAACCAACTTACAAGGTAGATGCACATACTTGAGACAGAAATAATAAGAAAAGAATAAAGAAAAAAGCTTGTGTCTTAAGTCAATTCATCCTTCTCTTTGAAAATTTAGAAACCTAAACACTGATTTTTTTAAAAAATAATTTTAGAACTAAGATTCAGAGTTGAGCCTGCAATCACCAGAGTGCAGAGTGTCCATGCTGCGCTAGACATTCCCTCACCTGATGGCCAGCTCTCCAGGTGCGCTCCCTGAGCTTGCCATTCCCTCTGTATCCTCTCTCTAGATCCACTAGAATGCCATAACCATCAGTTACCACCAGAGTTTTTATATCCTATACTCCCACCCCACACCACGTATCTTCTCCATTTACCATTTCTGTTGAAAAAATACACATCTATATTAAATACTTCCTATTACGAGGAAGAGAAAGAAGGGCAAGAGAACAGGACCACTTATACCCAGAAATAAAGAAAATGGGTAATGAAGAAAACATAAGGGTATGTGTCTCTGTCTCTCCTCTCCTCTCCTCTGTCTCCTCTCCTCTCCTCTCCTCTCCCTCTCCTCTCTCTCTCTCTCTCTCTCTCTTACACACACACACACACACACACACACACACACACACACACACACACACACACTCACTCTCTCTCTCTCTCTCTCTCTCTCTCCCCAAATCTGTTAAGCTACTTAAATGTGGTTTTAAGAAAGTAAGAATCAGCTCTGGGTATGACAGGATGAGGAGCTCCATGGACCCACTCCCCAGTGAAACTGCCGGAAATTATTAAAAAAAAAAAAAAAAAAGAAAGAAAGAAAAAACAGAAAAACACCTAACACTTCTGAAAATGCTCCCAAGGGCAAACAGTAAATGAAGAAATATCTATTCAAGAAAACTTATAAAAATTCAGCATGAAAGACAAACATCTATGGTATTTGAACCAAGATTACTCCCTCTCTTCTTCCAGTTCAGCAAGGCAGAGACTCCACTCAGGACAGCTGCAGCAAACAGCGCAGCCTTCCTCTTGCCCCAGCTCCAAGTCAGAGGACTTTCTTCATGGGAGGAGCAGGACTTCAGCATCTCACATCCTACCCCCAGGAGCCTGTCATTCAGGCTAACCCCCCAGTGAATGCAGTGGAGAGATGGGGGGCTCCCTCCTTCCACCCAGACCCACTCATGGGAAGTGGGCTTTGCTCTGGGAATGCTGCACTGAGAATACTAGGGCCCCAAATGCCCTTGCTTAGGCTGGAGAGGTGATGATTCCACATAAGGAGAAGTAAGCTGAGAGGACCTCAGGCCACCACCCACCCCACCCCCCGACCCCCACTAAACAGTCAGCTCCCAGGGAAGTCACTCAGAAGCTTGCCTTTGTTTCCACACCAGCTCCAGAGCCCTGGCTCAGCTAATTTGCCTGGGGAGAGAAGTAGGATAGAGCTATGGAAGAAAGAATCTCTTTCCAAAGGAGCTTACTTTATTTGCAATAGAGTGTGGAGAAGTTCAAACCTAAGGGAGCTCTCAAGAGAAATGGAGGTTGTGGTGAAAGACAAATGGTAGGAGATTCAAGATACAAACTAAACTGCAGGAAGGTGGGGCTAGCTTGCTGGGGAGAACTGGAGAATAAGGCAGCTGGAAGCATCCCTCTTGGGGTCAGAGCAAATATTCAATGGGACCTCAAACTATTCCTTCAAAGGAGCCACAGTTTGTCTTCATTTGTAAAGCAGTTTATGTTCTAGGGCACTGTTGAAAACAGAGCAATCAGCAGCAATTAGTGGAGTTTAACATGGGGACATGGTCAGAGACAGAGAGGAAGAGAGCCTGCCCAAACTACTGTCATTCCAGGGTGAGAATGGGCACACCCAAAGCTGCACCTCCCTGAGGAGCAACACTGGAGGCTAAACATTGTGGGGTCAGGGTTGGGAACAATCTAGCCAGTCAATGAACAAATAAACAAACAATGATAACAAGCCCAGGGTTGAGGGAGGGACCACTATCAAGAGCTGCTACAATATATTACTAAAATGTCCATTTTCCAACAATAAAGTATAAGACATGCAAAGAAACAAGGGAAGTATGACCCATCCATACACTAAGGGAAAGGGGGGGGGAAGCTACACAAGCTACCTGTGAGAGTAACTAGATATCAATTTATTAGACAAAGATTTCAAAGTAACCATTATAAATATGTTCACAGAACTAAAGGAGGCTGTAACTAAAGAAGTAAAGATGGTATGATGAGAACTGTTAAGAATGTTGCAAAAAATAAAGAACACCTGTAAAGAGAGAGAAATTATAAAAAAAAAAGTTGGAAATTTTATAGTTGAAAAGTACAATAAATGAAATAAATTCACTAGAGGGGTTTTACAGTAGATTTGAATTTAAAGAAGAAACAATTAGTGAACTTGAAGATAGACTGCTAGAGAATATATGCAAGCCAAAAACCAGAGAGAAAAGAGAATGAAGAAAAATAAACAGAGCCTCAGAGAAATGTGATTACCATCAAGCACACCAACATATGCAAACAGAAGTATCAAAAAGAGAGGACAGAAATAGAAAAAATATTCAAAAAAATAATAGAACATTTCCCAAATTCATTGAAAAACAATAACCAATAAACACATCCAGGAAATGCAACAAACACCAAGCAGAATTAAAACATCACAGTAAAACATAATATGATCCACATCACAGTAAAACTAAAAAGTCAAAATGTTCTGTTTCACTCCCAACTGGGCCAACACCAACTGGTTGTACTGTAATACAATTCTTATACTAACCACTGGGAATTAAACTCAGACTCCACAAGTTAAAGGCTCAGTCCTCTACAAGATTGCCCTCACTTTAGACACAAGCCACACTGCAGAGTTGCCAGGCCACCCTCTCTTCTGACCAAATGGATATAAATTATGGAGTTTCCACAACCCCCTAAGGTTCAATAATTTGTAAGAACAACTTGGAGAACTCAGGAAAGTACTATATGTATGATTTCAGTGTTATTATAATAGAACAACTAAGAATAACCAAATTTAGAGACATACAGGGTGAGGTCTAGGAGGGAATACAGAGCTATTGTGCCCACTTGCCCATGGAATTCAGGCATGTCACTCTCCCAGCACATCAATGTGTTCACCAACCAAGAAGCTCCACTAAGCTTCAGTGTCAAAAGTTTTTACTGCGATTCTATTAGATATGCCTGACTGGTTGTCATTGGCCACATGATTCAACTTAGTTTCCAATTCTCCCACCCCTGGAGGTCTAGGTACTGAAAATCCTAACCCTCCAATCACATATTTGGTCTTTCTCATAACCAGTCCCTATCCTGAAACTATCTACAAGCCCACCATGAATTGCTTCATTAGCATAACACTCCTATTACTCAGGAAATTCCAAGGGTTTTTGAAGCTCTGTGCCAAGAACCAGGAACGAAGACCAGATGTATTGTTTATTATACCACACAAAGACAAGGAGAAAATCATGAAAACTACAAGAGAAAAATGACTAGTAATTTACCAGGGAAACCCCAAGAAGATCAAGAGCTCACTCTCAGCAGAAACAATAAAGGCCAGAAGGCAGTGGGATAACATATGAGTATTCAAAGCACTCAAAAAAAAAAAAAAAAAAAAAGTCTAACCAAGAATCCTATACCCAGCAAAGCCATCTTTAAAAACTAAAGGTGAAATAATGACTTTCCCAGATAAACAAATCTTAATCTGTTGCCAGCAGACCCACATTATAAGAAACACTAAAGTTCATCAGGCTGAAAGCAAATAACTCCATATGGTAATTCATATCCATGTGAAAGAACAAAGAGCACTGGTAAGGGTAATTATGTAAATATAAAATACAGTACAAATGCATTTGTCTTTCTTCTCATAACTGATTTTTTTCAAGTTTGTATAAATTAAGATATATGTATACTGCAATGTTAAGCCTATAACATGTAGAAATGTAATGTTTATGTAATATATTTGCCAATAACAGCACAAAATATGTAGGAGCAAAACTGTATTGGGCTAAGAAAATGACTACAGATGGTAAGGGAATAATATTAAAGCTACATTAGAAAATAGACAATGCAGAAGAAAGCAGTAAGAAAAAAGGCACAAGACATATAGAAAACAAAAAGGAAAATGGCAAATATAAATTCAACTATATCATTAATAATAATAAATATAAATGGATTAAAAACTCCAATAAAAGGCAAAGACTATCATGGATTTTTTTTTTTTAAATTTTACTTCTAAATATACATTGTAGTTAATGTTCATGCCTCTTTACCTGTTCCTCTCAACGCCCTTCCCTCCCCCCATCGTATCTGTTCACTTAAACAGTTCAGGGAATTTTTGTGGTTATTCTGTCTTCTCCCCCACCCTTGATTTGTGTATTTATTTATTTATTTTTAGCTCCTACAAATAAATGAGAAGATGTGGTATTTCTCTTTCTGTGCCTGACTTGTTTCACTTAATATAATTTTCTCTAAGTCCATCCATGTTGTTGCAAATGGTAGTATTTTGTTCTTTTTCATAGCAGAGTAGTATTCCATTGTGTAGATGTACCACAGTTTCCTTATCCAGTGATCAGATTATGGACATTTGGGCTGGTTCCAACACTTGGCTATTGCAAATAGAGCTGCAGTAAACACTGGAGTACAGGTATCCCTTTGACATGATGATTTCCATTCCTCTGGATATATTCCCAACAGTAGAATAGTTGGGTCATATGGTGGATCTATCTGTAGTTGTATGAGGAACCTCCATACCATTTTCCATAAAGGCTGCACCATTTTGCAGCCCCACCAACAATGTATGAGAGTTCATTTTTCTCTGCAACCTCTCCAGCACTTATCATTCTCAGTCTTTTGGATGTTAGCCATCCTAAATGGAGTGGTATGGTATCTCAAAGTGATCTTGATTTGCATTTCCTGGATGCTGAGTGAGGTTGAGCATTTTTTCATGTGTCTGTTGGCCATTCATATATCTTCCTTTGAGAAATGCCTATTCAGCTCCTTTGCCCATTTTTTAACTGTTTTTTTTTTTTTTTTTGCTGTAAAGTTGTTTGAGATTCTTATATACTCTGGATATTAATCCTTTATCAGATGCATATTTTGCAAATATTGTCTCCCACTTTGTTGGTTGTCTTTTAGTCTGTTGATTATTTCTTTTGCTGTGCAGAAGCTTTTTAGTTTAATATAATCCCATTTGTTTATTTTTCCTATAGTTGCCTGTGCTTTTTGGGTCCTATTCATGAAATCTGTACCCATTCCTACTTCCCGTAGTGTTTCCCTATGTGTACTTTAAGGAGTTTTATTGTTTCAGGATGTATACTTAATTCTTTAATCCATTTTGAGTTGATTTTGGTATACTGTGAAAGGTACAGGTCTAATTTCATTCCCCTACATATGAGTTTCCAATTTTACCAACACCACTTGTTGAAAAGGCAGTCTCTTCCCCAGTATGTAGATTTGCTGTCTTTGTCAAAGATCAGATGGCTATAGGCGTATGGATTGATTTCTGGGTTCTCTTTTCTATTCCATTGATCCAAGTGTCTATTTTTATGCCACTACCATGCTGTTTTGGTTACTATACGTTTGTAGTTTAGTTTAAAGTCAGGTAGTGTTATGACTCCAGCATTTTTCTTTTTCTTTTTTTTTTTTTTTTGCTCAGGATTGTTTTGGCTATGTGTGGTCTTTTGTTGTTCCATAAATGTCTGGATACCTTCTTCCATTTCAGAGTAAACTGTCATTGGAATTTTGATGGGGATAGCATTGAATCTGTAGATCAGTTTGGGTAATACGGACATCTTCATAATGTTAATTCTTCCAACCCAAGAGCAAAGTATATCTTTCTATCTTTTTCTTTCCTCTTCAATTTCTCTCAACAGTGGTTAGTAGTACTCTTCGTAGAGATTTTTCACATCCTTGGACAGCTTTATTCCTAAGTATTTAATTTTTTTGGTGGCTATGATAAGTGGGCTAGTTTTCTTGATTTCTTTTTCTGCATGTTCGCTATTGGAGTATAAAATGCTACTGATTTTTGTGTGTTGATTTCGTATCCGGCAATTTTGCTGAAATCATTTATCAACTCTAGCAGTTTTCTTATAGAGGCTTTAGGATGTTCAATATATAGGACCATATCATCCACAAACAAGGACAGCTTGACTTCATCCTTTCCAATCTGTATGCCCTTTATTTCCTTCTCTTTTCTTTTTTTTTAATTTTTTTTAATTTTATTTTGTCGATATACATTTTGGCTGATTATTGCTCCCCATAACCAAAACCTCCCTCCCTTCTCCCTTCCCCCCAACAATATCCTTTCTGTTTGCTTGTCGTATCAACTTCAAGTAATTGTGGTTGTTATATCTTCTTCCCCCCCCAGTTTTGTGTGTGTGTGTGTGTGTGAGAATTTATATATTAATTTTTAGCTCCCACCAATAAGTAAGAACATGTGGTATTTCTCTTTCTGTGCCTGACTTGTTTCACTTAATATAATTCTCTCGAGGTCCATCCATGTTGTCGCAAATGGCAGTATTTCATTCATTTTTATAGCTGAGTAGTATTCCATTGTGTAGATGGACCACATTTTCCATATCCACTCATCTGATGATGGGCATTTGGGCTGGTTCCAACTATTGGCTATTGTAAAGAGTGCTGCGATGAACATCGGGGAACAGGTATATCTTCGACTTGATGATTTCCATTCCTCTGGGTATATTCCCAACAGTGGGATAGCTGGGTCGTATGGTAGATATATCTGTAATTGTTTGAGGAACCTGCATACCATTTTCCATAGAGGCTGCACCATTTTGCAGTCCCACCAACAATGTATGACAGTTCCTTTTTCTCCGCAACCTTGCCAGCATTTATCGTTCAGAGTCTTTTGGATTTTAGCCATCCTAACTGGGGTTAGATGGTATCTCAATGTGGTTTTGATTTGCATTTCCCAGATGCTGAGTGCTGTTGAGCATTTTTTCATATGTCTGTTGGCCATTTGTATATCTACCTTAGAGAAATGCCTACTTCGCAATTTTGCCCATTTTTTAATTGGGTTGCTTGTTTTCTTCTTAAAAAGTTGTTTGAGTTCCTTATCTATTCTTGATATTAATCCTTTGTCAGATGTATATTTTGCAAATGTTATCTCCCACTCTGTTGGTTGTCTTTTAACTCTGTTAATTGTTTCTTTTGCTGTGCAGAAGCTTTTTAGTTTGATATAATCTCATTTGTTTATTTTTCCTTTGGTTGCCCGTGCTTTTGGGGTCATACTCATGAAGTCTGTGTCCAGTCCTATTTCCTGAAGTGTTTCTCCTATGTTTTCTTTAAGAAGTTTTATTGTCTCAGGGTGTATATTTAAATCCTTAGTCCATTTTGAGTTGATTTTAGTATACGGTGAGCGGTATGGATCTAGTTTCATTCTCCTGCATATGGATATCCAGTTATCCCAGCACCATTTGCTGAAGAGGCAGTCCCTACCCCAGTGAATAGGCTTGGTGCCTTTGTCAAAGATCAGATGGCAGTAAGTGTGTGGGTTGATTTCTGGATTCTCTATTCTATTCCATTGGTCAGTGTGTCTGTCTTTATGCCAGTACCATACTGTTTTGGTTATTATAGCTTTGTAGTATAGCTTAAAGTCAGGTAGTGTTATGCCTCCAGCTTTATTTTTTTTGCTCAGCCTTGCTTTGGCTATGCGTGGTCTTTTATTGTTCCATATAAATGTCTGGATACTTCTTTCCATTTCTGAGAAAAATGTCTTTGGAATTTTGATGGGGATTGCATTGAATTTGTATATCACTTTGGGTAGTATGGACATTTTCACTATGTTGATTCTTCCAATCCAAGAGCATGGGATATCTTTCCATCTTCTTGTATCCTCTCTAATTTCTCTCAGCAGTGGTTTGTAGTTCTCATTATAGAGATTTTTCACCTCCTTGGTTAACTCAATTCCTAAGTATTTTATTTTTTTGGTGGCTATTGTAAATGTGCAGGCTTCCTTGATTTCTCGTTCTGCATGTTCACTATTGGAGAAATGAAATGCTACTGATTTTTCTGTGTTAATTTTGTATCCTGCTACTGTGCTGAAATCATTTATCAATTCCAGCAGTTTTTTTCTAGAGGTTTTAGGCTGTCCGATGTATAGGATCATGTCATCTGCAAACAGGGACAGTTTGACTTCCTCTTTTCCAATCTGGATGCCTTTTATTTCCTTCTCTTCTCTGATTGCTCTGGGTAGTATTTCCAACACTATGTTGAATAGGAGTGGTGAGAGTGGGCATCCTTGTCTAGTTCCTGTTCTTAAAGGAAAAGCTTTCAGCTTTTGCCCATTCAGGATGATATTGGCAGTGGGTTTGTCATATATGGCTTTAATTATGTTGAGATACTTTCCCTCTATACCTAACTTATAGAGGGTCTTTGTCATGAATGAGTGCTGAACTTTATCAAATGCTTTTTCAGCATCTATAGAGATGATCATATGGTCCTTGTGTTTGACTTTATTAATATGGTGTATCACATTTATTGATTTGCGTATGTTGAACCAACCTTGCATCCCTGGGATGAATCCCGCTTGATTGTGATGAATAATTTCTCGTATGTGTTGCTGTATTCTGTTTGCTAGTATTTTAGTGAGGATTTTTGCATCTATATTCATCAAGGATATCGGCCTGTAGTTTTCTTTTTTGGCTATATGTTTACCTGGTTTTGGTAACAGGATGATGTTTGCTTCATAGAATGAGTTTGGGAGATTTGTGTCCATTTCAATCTTTTGGAATAGTTTGTAAAGAATCAGTGTCAATTCCTCTTTGAATGTTTGATAAAATTCTGCTGTGAATCCATCTGCTCCTGGGCTTTTCTTTGTTGGGAGCCTTCTGATAACAGCTTCAATCTCCTTTATTGTTATTGGTCTGTTCAAATTTTCTACGTCTTCATGGCTCAGTTTTGGGAGCTTGTGTGTGTCCAGAAATTTATCCATTTCCTCCAGATTTTCAAATTTGTTGGCGTATAGTTGTTTATATTAGTCTCGAATGATTCCTTGTATTTCAGATGAATCAGTTGTAATATCGCCTTTTTCATTTCTAATTTTTGTTATTTGAGTCTTCTCTCTTCTTTTTTTTGTTAGCCATGCTAAGGGTTTGTCAATTTTATTTATCTTTTCAAAAAACCAACTTTTTGATTCATTGATCTTTTGAATTGTTTTTTGGTTTTCAATTTCATTCAGTTCTGCTCTGATCTTAATGATTTCTTTCCGTCTGCTAACTTTAGGTTTGGATTGTTCTTGTTTTTCTAGTTCTTTAAGGTGAAGTGTTAGGTTGTTCACTTGCCATCTTTCCATTCTTCTGAAGTGAGCGTTTAATGCAATAAATTTCCCCCTCAATGCTGCTTTTGCAGTATCCCACAGGTTTTGGTATGATGTATCATTGTTTTCATTAGTTTCAATAAATTTTTTGATTTCCTGCTTGATTTCTTCTTGGACCCATATGTCATTAAGTAGAATGCTGTTTAATTTCCATGTGTTTGTATAGTTTCCAGAGTTTCATTTGTTATTAATTTCTAGTTTTAATCCATTGTGGTCTGAGAAGATACATGGGATAATTCCAATTTTTTTGAATTTATTGAGACTTGATTTGTGACCTAATATGTGATCTATCCTGGAGAAAGTTCCATGTGCTGATGAGAAGAATGAATATTCTGAGGTTGTTGGGTGGAATGTTCTGTAGATAGCTGCCAATTCCAATTGGTCTAGAGTCTTGTTTAAATCTTGTGTTTCTCGGGCCGGCCCGTGGCTCACTCGGGAGAGTGCGGTGCTGATAAATCTTGTGTTTCTCTACTGATTATTTGCCTAGATGATCTGTCTAATATTGACAGTGGGGTGTTCAGGTCCCCTGCTATTATGGTATTAGTGTCTATTTCCTTCTTTAGGTCTAATAGAGTTTGTTTTATAAATCTGGCTGCTCCAACATTGGGTGCATACATATTTATGATTGTTATGTCTTCTTGATGGATCAGTCCTTTTATCATTAAGTAGTGTCCCTCATTGTCTCTTTTTATAGTTTTTAGTTTAAAGTCTATTTTGTCAGATATAAGAATAGCTACTCCAGCTCGTTTTTCTTTTCTGTTTGCATGGTAAATCTTTTTCCATCCTTTCACTCTTATTCTGTGTGAATCTTTATGGGTGAGGTGGGTCTCTTGTAGGCAGCATATAGTTGGGTCCTCCTTTTTGATCCAGTCAGCCAGTCTGTGTCTTTTGATTGGGGAATTTAAGCCTTTTACATTAAGGGTTGTTACTGAAAGGTGTTGATTTATTCCTAGCATTTTATTGGTTGTTTGGTTGTCTTAGGTGTCTTTTGTTCCTTGCTTTCTGATTTACTGTTTGGTTTCTCTGTTTGTTGGTTCCTTAGGTTGTAGATAGCGTTTTTGTTTGCTTGTTTTCTCTTCATGAATGCCATTTTTATTATACTAGTGGGTATTGATTTTTCTTGGGTTTTTAGTGCAGTGGTAGTTATTTTTCAGGAACCAAACCCAATACTCCCTTGAGGATTTCTTGTAAGGGTGGTCATGTGGTAGTGAACTCCCGCAGTTTTTGTTTGTCTGAGAAATATACTATTTGCCCCTCATTTTGGAAGGATAGCCTTGCAGGGTAGAGTATTCTTGGCTGGCATTCTTTGTCTTTCAGTATTTTGAAAATATCATCCCATTCCTTTCTAGCTTTTAGGGTTTGTGATGAAAAGTCTGATGTTAGCCTGATTGGGGCTCCCTTATAGGTGATTTGACGCTTCTCTCTTGCAGCTTTTAAGATTCTGTCTTTGTCTCTGAGTTTTGCCAATTTGACTATGACATGTCTTGGAGAAGGCCTTTTTGGGTTGAATACGTTTGGAGATCGTTGAGCTTCCTGGATCTGGAGATCTCTGTCTTTTCCTATACCTGGGAAGTTTTCTGCCACTATTTTTTTGAATATGTTTTCAATGGAATCTCCATTTTCCTCCCCTTCTGGAATACCCATGACTCGGATATTTGAGCGCTTAATGTTGTCTGATATCTCTCAGATTTTTTTCCATGTCCTTGATTCTTTTTTCTTTCTTTTTGTCTGCTTGTGTTATTTCAAACAGCCCATCTTCAAGTTCAGAGGTTCTCTCTTCAACTTCGACAAGCCTGCTGGTTAAACTCTCCATTGTGTTTTTTATTTCACTGAATAACTTCTTCAGTTCAGCAAGTTCTGCTACATTTTTTTTCAGGACATTGATTTCCTTGCACATTTCCTCTTTCAGATCCTGTATACTTTTCCTCATTTCATCATGATGTCTAGCTGAGTTTTCTTGTATCTCATTCAGTTTCCTTAGAATTATCACTCGAAATTCCTTGTCAGTCATTTCAAGGGCTTCTTGTTCTATAGGATCTAGAGTTTGAGATTTATTAACTTTTGGTGGTGTACTTTCTTGATTTTTTGTATTTCTGGTATCTTTTTTTTGGTGTTTATTCATTGTGGCAAGGGGTTTCACAGTCCACCGGTTTGAGATTAATGACTAACTAGGATGTTGCTGTGGTTGCCAATTTCATATGGTTCCCTCTGTGACTGCTCACTTGGCCTCTAGTGCCTTGTGTGTGTGGTTGCCTCGGGTCTTGGGCTTCTCCGGGGAGCCACCTTTCTGGTCAGCTTGGACTCTGCTGGGCTGGTGGATCATGTACCACAGGGTGTGTGATCTCTGTTGAGCTTTCACTTCCTGTGCAGGACATCTCCCTGTTCCGTGTGCTCTGGCCCAGGCTGTTGGATCATGCAGTGGCGACCACACAGGGTGTGTGGTTTCTGTCGAGTCTCCGCCTCCCTGGCTGCATGTCTCCCCACTCTGTGCGCACTGTGCTGGGCTGGGGCATGTCTTCTGCAACCCTCGTCTATCAGCTGGGCCTTCAATACCCTGCTCGGCACCGCCTCGCCCAGGAAGTCTGCCAGGTTTCTGGTAGGCACAGACGACCGGTCACTCTGGGTGCCTTTGTAGCACTTTGTAGATCTTTCTCGGGACTTGTTCACCTTTGTATCCCCCCGGCATAGACCGAATCTAGCGCCCACCTGCAGCCAGCTCTCCGGCAGGTTCACGTGGACCTGGGGACTCTCCTACCACACTATTCCCAACCAGAAATTGGTTAGGCTTTTTTCCGAACTGGTGGCTGCAGAGATGGTATCTGCCTCCCAGTAACAGGAAGTTTACCGGGGTCGGAGTCCCGGGTGTGGTGGAGTGACAGTTGGCCCTCCTGTACTTCCTTGCCCTCCCGACACTGGCCGGGGACGCCCCACGCCACCAAGCCACCAGAGAACCACAGAGGGAGTGGGAGGGGAGGCCTGCCCGCAGGCTCTGGAAAGCCCCGCGCGGGGCCAAGCAAGTGGGAAGGCTCAGTGACGGCCGAGCCGGGGGGAGCTGCTAGCACCTGGGAAAATGGAGGCAGCCCCGGGGCGGTGAGTGGCCTGGTGGTGCAGGCAGGAGCTGGGTGGTCGTCAGCCCCCCAAACAGGGCTGGTCCAGGGGTCACTCACAGGGTTGTGCCAGGTCGGGCACTCACTCTCTGCCTCTGGTTTGCCCCCTTCCCCATTCTCGGCTGCTGCCGCCTCAGGCTGTTCAGTTGCGGCGTGGCTCGGGCGCTCCCAGGAATCTTCTTTAATGCCGGCCTGAAACCTCGAATCCAGAATAGGGCAGCTGGCCGCCTTCAGCGTGGCCCCAGCCTCCGGGATCCTGTCTGCATCCACAGCAGCCCTGGCGCCATGTTCCCTGTTTCGAGACTCGCTTTTGCAGCTAAGAAACAGTTCTTTTCCTGCTCCACACTTCAAAGCTGTTGCCTGTAAATGAGGCAGCCTCTCCTGCCGGGGGCAAAGTGGCAGTCACCCCCCCACAACTGGCCACCAGCAGCGGTCCTCCCTTAAGAGATGGCAAGAGGAAGGTCCACAAGTTTCCTGGCTGCCTGAAGCCCAGTGGCCGCCTTTTCCTCCTCAGCTACTCCGCGCCAACCACCGCAGCCACCGCCATCTTGAAAAACCCGAGGCTTTCCATGAGCCAATTAGTTTTGATACATCTTTTAGATATCCTTTGAGAAACTCCAGGGCACTCGGAATTTCCCAAACTTATTTTAAAGTTTCAGAATTTAATGTTGGAAAGCTGCTGGTGTCCTGTGACACATATTTAAGCCTCCGTTCTACTTTGAGGAAAAATGTTCAAAACATGCCCAAAGTTCTACCCAGCAGCCGCCCCGGGAACCTGCATGCACTTCTGTCCCACTGCGAGTGGCAACCACACCTCCTTCTCTTTTCTTATTGTTCTCGCTAGTGTTTCCAACACTGTGTAGAATAGGAGCTGTTAGAGTGGGCATCCTTGTCTAGTTCCTGTTCTTAAGGGAAAAGCTTTCAGCTTTCCCCCATTCAGGATGATATGGGCAGTGGGCTTATCATATATGGCTTTAATTATGTTTAGATACTTTCTGTCTATGCTTAACTTGTAGAGAGTCCTTATAATTAAATAATGTTGACTTTTGTCAAATGCTTTTTCACCATCTATAGAGATGATCATATGCTTTTTGTCTTTGATTTTATTGATGTGGTGTATCACATTTATTAATTTGCATATGTTGAACCAACCTTGCATCCCTGGGATGAATCCCACTTGATCATGGTGGATAATTTTGTGTTTGCTGCTGTATTCTGTTAGCTAGTATTTTATTGAGGATTTTTGCATCTATATTCATCAAGGATATTGGCCTGTAGTTTTCTATTTTTGATGCGTCTTTGTTTTGTTTTGGTATCAGGGTGATATTTACCTCTTAGAATGAGTTTGGGAGAATGGCCTCTGTTTCAATCTTTTGGAACAGTTGGTAGAGAATTGGTATCCGTTCCTCTTTGAAGGTTTGGTAGAACTCTGCAGTGAACCCATCCGATCCTGGGCTTTTCTTTGTTGGGAGCCCTCTGATAACAGCTTCAATCTCTTTTATTGTTATTGGTCTGTTCAGATTTTCTATATCTTCTTGGCTCAGTTTTGGTAGTTTGTATGTGTACAGAAATTTATCCATTTCCTCCAGATTTTCAAATTTGTTGGCATATGGTTGTTTATAGTAGTCTCTAATGATTCCTTGTATTTGTGACGTGTCAGTTGTAACGTCATCTTTTTCATTTCTAATTTTTGTTATTTGTATCCTCTCTTCTTTTCTTAGCTAATCTTGCTAAAGAGTTGTCAAATGTATTTATCTTTTTAAAAAAAACAACTGTTTCACTGATCTTTTGTATTTTTTCAGGTTTCTATCTCATTTAATTCTGCTTTGATCTTAATTATTTCTTTCCATCTACTAACTTTAGGTTAGAATTGTTTTTGTTTTTCTAGATCTTTAAGGTGAAGTGTTAGGTTGTTTATTTGCCATCTTTCATTCTTCTGAAGTAAGCATTTACAGCGATAAAATTCCCCCTTAATACTGCTTTTGCAGTATCCCACAGGTTTTGGTATGATGTGTCATTATTTTCATTAGTTTCAAGAAATTTTTTGATTTCCTGTTTAATTTCTTCTTGGACCCACATATCATTAAGTAGAATGTTGTCTAATTTCCATGTGTTTGTATAGTTTCCAGAGTTTCACTTATTATTGATTTCTAATTTTAATCCACTGTAATCAAAAAAAATACATGGAATAATTCCAATTTTTTTGAATTTGTTTTGACTTGCTTTGTGACCTAACATGTGGTCTATCCTGGAGAATATTCCATGTGCTGATGAGAAGACTGAATATTCTGAGGTTGTTGGATGGAATGTCCTGTAGGTATCTGCCAAGTCCAATTGGTCTAAAGTATTTTTTAGATCTTGTATTTCTCTATTGATTTTTTGCCTAGATGATCTGGCCAATGATGAGAGTGGTCCTCCGCTATTACGGTGTTCATTTCTATCTCTTTCTTTAGATCTAATAGTATTTGCTGTGTAAATCTCGCTGCTCTGACATTGGGTGCGTATATATTTATCATTGTTATGTCTTCTTGATGGATAGATCCTTTTATCACTATATAGTGGTCTTCAATATCTCTTGTTATGGTTTTTGCTTTAAAGTCTATTTTATCTGATATAAGAATAGCTACTCCAGCTTGTTTTTCATTTCTATTTGCATGACATATCTTTTTCCATCCTTCCACTCTTAGTCTATGTGTGTCTTTACTGGTCTATCAGTCAGTCTGTGTCTTTTGAATGGAGAATTTGATCCCTTTACATGTAGAGTTATTATTGAAAGGTGTTGATTTGCTCTTAGCATTTAACTGATTTTTTTTTAGATGTCTTAAGTACCTTTTGTTCCTTTAT